>NC_064824.1:129107107-129717107 GCF_024166365.1 Elephas maximus indicus | reverse complement strand
GTCGGTTCCGACTCATGGCAACCCCATGTGTTACATAGTAGAACTGCCCCATAGGATTTTCTTGGCCCTAATCTTTCCAGAAGCAGATTACCAGGCTTTTCTTCCTTGACACTGCTGGGTGGATTTGGACTGTCAGCCTTTAGATTAGCAGTCGAATGCAAACAGTTTGCACCATCCAGGGACCTTGGTGGGCAGGATAGTGGCCTCAAGGATGTCCATTTGCTAATTCTCAGGACCTGTGAATATGTTATATTGCATGGCAAGGGGGAATTATGGTTGAAGACAGAATTAAGGCTGCTGACCCTGAGGCGGAAAGATCATCCTGGATTATCTGGTGGGTCCAATATAATCACGAGGGTCCTTACAAGTGAAAGAGGGAGGCAGGAGAGTCAAAGAAGGAGATGGGATGACGCAAGTAGTGATGAGAGTGATGCAGGATGAGAAAGACTCAACTAGCCATTGCTGACTTTGAAGATGGGGTGGGGTCACAAGCCAAGGAATGAGGGTGGCCTCTAGAAGCTGGAAAAGGCACACATACAGATTCTCTCTGGAGCTTCTGGAAGGAACATAAACCACACCAGAACTGTAATTTTTGCCAGTGAGACCTATTCTGGACTTCTGACCTCCAGAGCTGTAAGATAATAAATTTGTGTTGTTTTAGGCCACCAAGTATGTGGCAATGTGTCATAGCAGCAGTGGGAAATGGATACAACAAGATTGTTAACTGTGACTGAAAAAGATGCTGGGAGTTAATGCTGAATAGTGAACAATACAAAAAATTTTGAAGCTGATAAACAGATATTTATGGGCAATGAGGGAAGATAGGGTGGCAGGGAGGGGCTATATTTATTTCACAAATACAGTCAAGTCTTACTTATTTGTAGTGGATATGGGGGAACTGCAAGAAGGTCATAACTGTCGATTTTTTTTAAAAGGAAAAAATTTCCTTATTTTTAAATATACAGCAGTGGGAGGGACAACAGAGCAGTGACATGGATCAGTAAAGCCGACCCAGCTACCCGCTTTCTGCACCACTCTGCCTGCAGTATTTTGAGTGTGTTATCCAATAGCTCTGTTATTCTGTAAAATGTGGGAAAAATTACCCTGCTTATGGCTTCAATGAGTTTATATATATGGAGGCCAAAATTGCTATAAGCTCGCTGTTGTTGTTGGCTGCCTCTAAGTCACCTCCAACTCATGGTGACCTTATATATAACAGGACAAAATATTGCCTGGTCCTTTGCCACCTTTATGATTGTCGCTATGTGTGAGTCCATTCTTTCAGCCACTGGGTCAATTTTTCTCACTAAGGGTCTCCCTTGCCTTGGTCAACTCTTGACTTCACCAACTATGATGTCTGTCCAAAGTAAGCAAGCCAAAGTTTTGCCATCCTTGCTTCTAAGGAGCATCATGGTGGTATTTCTTCTAAGACTGATTTGTCTGTTCTTCTGGCAGGTCCCCATATATTTAACATTCTTCGTCAACACCACAGTTCAAATGCATTACTTCTTCTGTCTTCATTTTTCATTGGCCAGCTTCCATGTAACTATGAGGTGATTTAAAAGACATATCTTTATTTATAAATGTCCAAAGTGAGAAGGACCTGTTTAACACATCGTACTTGTAAATACGAGTTCAACTTGATTCAAAATTTTTTGTTCCCAGTGTTTAACACTTTATTCTCTTAATTTACTTGTTTACTACACAGGAATGCCAACCTAACCTTTGTTGAAATTGTCATGAATTTCAAAAGAATGTTTGGGGACAAGGTGGGCTTTAGTTTGGGAGGCCAGTAAACTTGGGCTAGGCCCCTGTCTTAGGCTGGGTTCTCTAGAAAAGCAAAACCAGTAAAGCATATAAATATATATATAGAGAGATTTATATCAAGGAAATGGCTCACATGGTTCTAGAGGCTAGAAAGTCCCAAAAGCTTTGGGGCAAGCTGGAGGCTTCTTCTGACTCGTGTAGCTGCAGGGGCTGGCGAACCCAAGGTTGGCAGATCAGACAGCAGGCCTCTGGCTCACAGGCTTTGGAGACCAATGAATCCCAAGACTGGCAGGCAAGACAACAGGTAAGCTGCTAGCTCAAGTCCCAAGAACTGGAGGTTAGACTAATAGGAACCAGTTTCAGAAGCCAGAGTGAGCAAAAGCCCATGAGCCTTGCCAGAAAGTCTACCTATATTGAATGTAGGCCACACCTTCAAGGAAAGTCCCTTTCAACTGATTGGCTACTCACAGCAGATTCCATCTTGGAGGTGATCACACTGTATCAGAGCTCATTGTGGAGGTGATTACATCATTACATGCTTGTCAAATTACATCATAACTACCAAACCACAGCCCCCTACCCAGAGACGTGCTTCTGTAGGCTTATGTCATGGTTGCCAGCATCTCAGCATAAGGAAGAAGGACTATGCTGCCAGGGGAAGGAAACCCTGGTGGTATAGTGGTTAAGTGCTGTGGCTGCTAACCAAAAGGTTGGCGGTTTGAATTCACCAGGTGCTCCTTGGAAACTCTATGGGGCAGTTCTACTCTGTTCTGTGGGGTCGCTATGAGTCGGAATCAACTTGACGGCAGTGGGTTTTAGTGGGCCAGGGGGAGCCAAGGGAAATGAAAGAAGGCTCAGTTAGGGCAAGCATTTTCTTTATTGGAGAAGGCTCTATACAGAGCACAGGACAAGGAAGGCCAGGAAACCACAGCCAGTGTTTAGACCCTGGTTAGTTTTACCACCTGTGGAGGTAAAGTGACCTGACTCTAGCTCCATCACAGCTGTTTCAGGATCAAATGAGATGATGGATATGGAAATCCTCCTACAACTATCAGTCTTAGGTAAATGTAAGTAAATGTTTAGTGGTCTTTTAAAATTGCATCTCTCCTTTGTCAAAAGTTATTTGTAATAATGATAAAACCATTTGCTGGTGAGTCGATTCTGACTCATGGCAACCGCACGTGTGTCACAGTAGAACTTTGTTCCATAGGGTTTTCAATGGCTGATTTTTGGGAAATAGATCACCAGGGCTTTCTTATGAAGAGCCTGTGGGTGAACTCGAACCTCCGGCCTTTCGGTTAGCAGCAGAACACATTAACTGTGTGTACCACCTGGGGACTCCTGTAATCAGGGAGGATCCCAATTGTTGTTCGACGACACTAAGTCCAATTTCTGACTCACTTATAAGGCCCCGGACTATCTAACCCCTTTGTCAATATCCTGTATTATTTCTTTTGTGTTCCAACCTACCGCCCAGTCCTGTTAGATTTCCTTCCATCCTCTTTCCTTCCAACCTTCCACTTACTGGCATCCAGGGTCGCTGGCCTCCACACTGCCCCTGGACAATTCTGGTTCTCTCCTGCCTTCTCTCCACTAGTTTTCATCACTGAAGAGTAGCCTCCCTTCCCTCTATCCACCCAGATCGTAATTTCAGAGTGTCCCCACTGTGCCCAGCACAAGGAAGAACACACTAATGGGTTCAGGACATAGTTCCTGACTGATTAGGAGGGAGAAAGGTAGAATAACATATATCCAGAGGCAGAAGAACATTTATTGTGTCGCTGATGACTGACCGGCTGGCGACAGCAGCCTATTAGAGATGAAAAGAGGCTTTCCGGGATTTATTCCTTTGCTCTTCTTCCTTTTTGTGTGTTTTGCGTGAAAAGGAACAGGTTACATTAACTCGGATTTTTGTTTTTTCGTAGGTCACTGACACTTGTTCTCTTTTCTGTACAACATGCATGTGGGGTAAGTGTGTTAATGAACTCTGCCTGCGTGTTAAAAATTTACTGGATGTATTGTTGTTTTTAGATTTTTAGCAAGCACTCTCTGGGACTCAGTTTTCGCATCTGTGAAATGAAGGGTTGGAGAGATGAACCCTAAAGTGTCTTTTATATTTTACAGCAAAGACAGCTTACAGAATTGCCTAGGTATTAGAGGTTTCTGTATTTTATAACTAATAGGCCACAGTGACCCTTTCTTAAAAAAAAAAAAAAAATTATTTTTGTGGAGACATAGGAGGCAACTGAGCCATTTCAACTTTAAATCAAGAAGTGTAAGATTAGATTTGAACACTTTAACTCTGGAGGAAGATAAGCCTAGAACATTGTGTAATAAGCCCTCTTTCTTTTGCTTCCTCGCTAAAGAATCTAAGTTACTAAGCCCAGCCTCAGTGGTTTCTGGGAAATTCCTCTGTAGGATGCTTGTAACTCAAGTTGGTCTTGAGACAACTGAACTAGCCTAAATAACTCCAGAGAACATGGCTCTATCTGTCCAGTCTTTAGCTCGGGTCCACTCAATCCCACTCCTGTCTCTAGTTATCATAGGTCTTTTCAAAGCAAGGCAAAATAGAAAGTTATCTTCCTTTCTCTTTTTCTTACCAGCTGGGAGCAGAAAGCATGGGCTTCAGGAAATCAGGAACGCTTCGTTCTTGGCTCTGCTAGTAACTGATGCAAATCCCGTAACCATCCAAGGATGGCGCAGGACCGGGCAGTGTTTCGTTCTGTTGTGCATAGGGTCAGTATGAGTCGAAACTGACTCGACGGCACCTAACAACAACAACAACAATCCAAGCCTTGGTTTTCTCCTGTGTGGAGTAGGGTGAGAAGACTTGCCCAGCTTATTTCAGCTGATGCACTGAGGACATCACCTGAAATAATAAACATAATCCCACTGTGAAATATGGCCTTTGTTTTTTCAATTTTGGTAGTGGGGAGCAAACCAAGGCACAGGTTGACAGGTAGCCTTTTTTTTTTTTTTTTAGTATGTTTTATTTATTGAGAACAGTTTTAGGTTCACAGATAAATTATGCAGAAAGTACAAATGTGTGTATATTGTTTCATTTCTCTTACCTCCTTTTTTTAAGTTTATTTTTGTCTTATATTCTTTTCTTCTATTGTGAAAGTCTACAGAGTCCTAAATTTTACCCCCTTTGTTTCTTATGTTTTATATGTGTGAATATCATCCCTGAACCAATAATTGTTCTATTCTGGACCCTTCTACCAGCTTGTGGTATGAAGAGATTCTAGAGATTTCACCTGGAGAGTAGCTATACTATAAACCAAAAAACCAAACCTGTTGCCATCGAGTCGATTCCAACTCATAGCGACCCTATAGGACAGAGTAGAACTGCCCCATAGGGTTTCCTAGAAGTGGCTGGTGGATTTGAATTGCTGACCTTTTGGTTAGCAGTGAGCTCTTAGCCTCTGAGCCACCAGGGCTCCAGCTATACTATAATTGAGATTTAAAGGTAGAAACTACATTGATGCAACACATCTGGAAGGCAACTCAGCATTATCCCTCAGAATTTTAAAGGCACCTACCCTTTGACACAGGAATTTCCCTTAGAAATGTATCATACAGATTTACCCTGATTTATACACACAGATAACTGCAGAGGGATATCAACTGCAGGGTAGTGTCAGTAGCAAAAGAAGGGAGCTACCTAAGTGTCCATCAATAGGAACTGGGTAAATAAGTTATGCTATGTCCTCTGACAGATATCCATATGTATTAATTCAGAATGATTTCAAAGACATATGGTTAAGTGAAAACAGCGAGGTACAGAACAATATACCATTTGGGGAAAAATAAAACAAGGCCAAAAATCACGAAAAGTGTGTATATGTGTGATGAGAATATGCTTATGAATACCAAAACGTTTATGAGAGTGATTGCCCCTGGGGAGGGAGCTAGGGGCCAGGGTTGGAAGAGAGAATTTCTTTTCCCTTTATACCCATTTGTTCCCATCATTTCTTTTTTGTTCCATATGAATTTTCTATCATGTGCATATATTATTTGTTTTTTTAAAAAAATAAGATAGAGGTACCAATGTGGGACAGAGTTTTAATCTTCTAGGAAAGAATAACTTGGTTTCTTGAACTTTCTATGCCACAAATATTTGTTTTAAAATACTTGATGTAAAACAGTGATTTTTTCATTTTCTCTTTGAAGAAGACTAAGCTTGGTTTTTGAGAAGTTAGTGAATACTGCATTCCCAATGAATACGGTTCATATTTTGAATATTTAATTGTCCAAGTAATGTCTTTATCTTTTTAAAATGAGTTTGCACAACCTATTTTTGAGGGGCACACTCGTCCTCTATGAACACATCTCCTTTTTAAAGTGATATGTATAGGGACACGTGTAATGTGGAAGAACTTTGTAGAGATGGAACTCACTTTTTTTTTTTCTATTGGTCCAAGTCACAGATGTATATAAATGTGACTATTCCTGTATCTTTATTAGAATCTGCTAATTTATTTTTAACTTGCTCCCCCCTTGAAATGTAATTTTGTTGCAAATAACTCAGTGATGCTTGGCAAAATCAAGTAAAAAAAAAAAAGTTAACAAACTTGCCTTTATTATCAAGCCATCTAGTCAACAGGCCTTCGCATTTCCCTGGTTGCTTTGATATTTCACCAAACACAGAGCAATGGATCCCAACCTTGCATGAACCCAAGTGTTGAGACAAGTTACTTTAAGTGCTTTCAGCTGTCCCCACTTGGCCTTCGGCATGTAATTTTTTTTTTTTTTAACCTTATCAGAATTTTGAACTTAATGTTTCTACATTCTGAGATAACGATGTTACTCAAAACTCAAGGGGCATATATTTTTGAAACTTCAAATACATTTTTCTAACTTAAATTATTTAACTACTTGGTTCTTGTCAAGGTTCAAATCCTTATATACTTTCAGTGACCCGTGAGGGATTTATTTTTAAAGATATATATATATATATATATTTTTTTTTACTGCCTAATTTAAATATATTTTCTTTTGAATTGTGCCTGAGCATATTTTTCCCCCTGAAATGAAGTCAAAATTGTGAGATAGAGAAGAAAAATGTAGGGGCACACCAGCCCAGGGGCAAGGACTAGAAGGCAAGAAGGGAGAGGAAAGCTGGTAATAGGGAACCCAAGGTTGAGAAGGGAGAGTGTTGACATGTTGTGGAGTTGTTAACCAATGTCATAAAACAATGTATGTACTATCTGTTTCATGAGAAGTTAGTTTGTTCTGTAAACCTTCATCTAAAGTATGATAAAAAAGAAAAGAAAAACTTATTCTAGATAGACTACTTTCTCTCTCCTCTACATATACGTAAGCATTTACATATCTGTGAAAGTGTATATGTTTATATACCAAAAACCCATCGCTGTCGAGATAACTGAGATAACGATGTTACTCAACTCATAGCGACCCTGTAGGACAGAGTAAAACTGCCCCATAGGGTTTCTAAGGAGCAACTGGTGGATTTGAAGTGCCGACCTTTTGGTTATCAGCCAAGCTCTTATCCACTGTACCACGAGGGCTCCTATGTTTATATATATATATACATACACTCACAAACGTATTTATGTATGTAGGTATGTATGTACGTGTCCTCCATCAAAACTATATTGATTCAACTTTTTTGTCACCCCATTATCCGTTGGCCTCAAGCCTTAAGGTTACAGTCTTAAGTTTAAAAAGATCTGTCGGTTATGGAATCGTGCCATTAATATATAGCTGTTGCAGTGAGGAATGGACAAGACCATGGCCTAGGCAGAGTTTACTTCTCGTGCCCTCCTAACATATCCACCCATGCCCTCACCTAGCACCTTAAGCTGCATTTACCACCACTTGGGGCCCTAAACCACCACTCTTTGTCTCAACTCTCAGCCCAGTCTGTGAATGACTAGTCAGTCCTCGTTTTTGTCACAGGTGTATCATGCTGAATCTGTTTGCCTTTAAGGGATCTACTTATGAAATAGTTACTCTGGGGCTCCACTTTTGTATTAAAGTGGCTGATTACCACAGATATAGATAATGAGGGTTTGTGAGAACAGGTGCTGATTCCTCCCGGGGCGCGTGCACGTGTGCGTGTGGGCGTACATATGCGTGTGTGTCTGTGTTTTGGAGGAAGCATTAAAGTTAAGAAAATATGTATGTATGTAGGAGGAAGCCCTGGTGGCGTAGGGGTTAAAGCTACAGCTGCTAACCAAAAGGTTGGCGGTTTGAATCTACCAGGCGCTCCTTGGAAGCTGTATGGGGGCGGTTCTACTTTGTACTGTAGGGTCGCTATGAGTTGGAATCGACTGGATGGCAACGGGCTTGGGGTTTTTTGGTAGCAGGAAGCTGACATTCTGAGTATTCAAGAAAAATTAGCTAAAAGTGGGAGAAGGGAGACAAATTGTTCAAGTTCAGGAACTTTCTGAAGAACAAGTTGAAGGAACCATGCTGGAGAATCAATACATTGTAGGAAGAACGATTTTAATTCAAAGCCCAAGGCTATACCTGGGGACTTGAGCCAAGAAGGATGCGATGTGAGAGACAGACCCTCACTGATCTTGGAGGTCAAGCAAGGGATCCTGACAAAAAGCCAGTCTTCCGATTTAATCTAGTCTTCCTGTGTACTTTCAGTTTTCCTAACTGCATAGTTCCCACTCTACGATTGTTCATAACTTAGTAATTAAGTTTTCTGAGGAAAGAGAAATGGCAGAGAAATGGTTAAAGCTAAGTGGCTTCAGATGGAGGATGATGTTTCCTCCCCATTGTTCTCAGCTCTGGAAGCTTCTTACTCATCTATTCAACTCTCTTTGTTATCAAGCCACAGTTTGTTTCTACACTGTTTTATACACCAATACTAGTCTTCTCACAGATTCAAAAATAAAAGTATAGTGTGAAATTTACATGAATTAAGTAACCAAAAGTGCTTGTTGTAAGTACGTCTATGTACCCACCTAAGTGATGAATATCAGTATATTAAATAAGATGCTTGCTTTTCAGAGTGGAAAGAAATATAGCAGTCCTTGTGGAGGAAGAGATTGTTCCGTTTGCCAGTGCTTTCCTGAAAAAGGATCTCGGGTAAGTGATGTAAAATTTGCCATGATAGCGTAACTGAATTTTGAACCGTTGCAAGTATTTAGTACTCAGTAGTCCCAGATTCTTGACAGGTTTGAGTAGTTGTTGTTGTTAGGTGCTATCAAGTCAATTCTGACTCATAGAGACCTCTCGTAGCAGCGTAGAACTTCTCCATAGGGTTTTCTAGGCTGTAATTTTTATGGGAGCAGATTGCCAGGTTTTTTCTCCCAGGAGCCACTGGGTGGGCTCAAACCACCAACTTTTCAATTAGCAGCCAAGTGCTTAACCATTGTGCCAGTAGAACTGCCCCATAGTTTCCAAGGTGCACCTGGTGGATTCAAACTGCCAACCTTTTGGTTAGAAGCCGTAGCACTTAGCCACTATGACACCAGGGTTTCTGTTTTGGTATTAGGTCATGTTTATGTTAGGAGTTCCACATAGGTGCTAACAGTTAATCTCTCAACTACTAGCTAAAAGGTTGGCGGTTTGAACCTGCCCAGTGGAGCCTCAGAAGACAGGCCTGGCGATCTGGTTCTGAAAGGCCCGAGCCTTGAAAACCCTGTGGAGCAGTTCTACTCTGCACACGAGTTGGAATTGACTCCACAGCAAAGAACAACAACAACAAATGTTTATGTCTTTTATCATCAAAGTTCCTTGCATTTTGATAGACATTTCCAGTTATATTAGACTGTGGGTCAGCTTAGGTGACAGCCTAGCAAGCAGAGGTTCGCCTTGTTCATGTGACACCAGTCCTATGAATTGCGTTATGAAGAACAGATTCTGGTGTTAAATGGTGTATATTGGGTTACCACCTTCAAGATTCATGCTTTATGAATTTTAAAGGCTCTGAGAAGTACTGCAGTAAGTGAAAAAACCTGCGTCACTTTGTTTCATGTTGTCTTTCTCAGACATTCGATTACAAGACTGGTTTCTTGGCAAATGTCTGTTAAAATCCTTTGGACCAGTATTCTATAATCAAAGCAGTAGCTACATTTATTGCGTGCTTATCACCACACTCTTGATGACTGCTGGACCTTTTTATCTGCAAAGCTCAAGAACCCTCTTGGTTTCTGTGAATCTAGCCTCTTGAACATTTAAGGCCCAAAAAACCAAAACCCACTGCTGTCGAGTCGATTCCAACTCATAGTGACCCCAGAGGATTTCCAAGGCTGTAAATCTCTACGGAAGCAGACTGCTGCATCTTTCTCCCAAGGAGCTGCTGGTGATTTCGTACCACCAACCTTTCAGTTAGCAGTCGATTGCTTTAACTACTGTGCCACCAGGGCTCCTGTGTTTGTGGCCATCTCTCATATTCTGACGGCAGCAGTAGGCAGACTATTAACTCATTTGTACCAGACAATTAGATCGAACAATTTTTTTTTTTTAATTAAAACTACTCCCACAATCTTACAAGAAAAGAGGGTTCTTCAGCAGTTTTGGACAATTTTTGAGCCGGATGGATGATTCTTCAGAAATGTGTCCAAATCCATCCTACCATGCTAAAGTATGATACCCATAAGGTAAAATTCAGTGAAGGCCAGTCTCTAAGGACTCAAAACAACACCTTCCTGAGAGAACTAAAACCAAACCAAACCAGTTGCAGTCAAGTTGATTCCAACTCATAGCAACCCTATAGGAGGGAATAGAACTGCCCCATAGGGTTTCCAAGGAGTGGCTCGTAGATTCAAACTGCTGACCTTTTGGTTAGCAGCTGAACTCCTAACCACTGCACCACCAGGGCTCCTCCTGAGAGAAGGAACCACATATTTCTCCCACGGCGTTGTTTTATCTTTAGAGTCAGTGAGTAGTATGTAGGGGGTTTCTTTGTCAACCTCTCTTACTGGAAGAAGCTACGTTAAAATTTAGCTTAAGTTATGGCAAACCTCCTTCTGTTTGAATTTTTCTTCTTGAATATGTCAAAAATTTTGGTGATCAGAATTTATCTTGAATGCTTTCAAACCGCTTTAAAGATACATAATTTAAAAACCGAAGCTGCAAGGAAATGAAGTTGTTGTCACGTACCGTTGAGTCACTTCCAACTCGGAGTGACACTGTAGAACAGAGTAGAACTGCCTCATAGGGTTTCCTAGGCTGTAATCTTTACAGAAGCAGACTGCCACGTCTTTCTCCTGCAGCATGAGTGAGTTCGAACTGCCAACATTTTGGTTAGCAGCTGAGCTCTTAACAACTACACCACCAGGGCTCCTTGGAGCAAAACTTAGGATACTAAAAATTAGCAACCGAAGAGTTGCTTTAGCCTTTTCCATATAAATGTACAAATTATTTAGAAAAATGGCTTGGCTTTTGTGTGAGATCTGGAAGGAAGCTGCTGTTGGCATCCAGCGGTAGAGACCAGGAAAGCTGCTCAGCATCTTACAATGCACAGGAGAGCCCCCACCACAAAGAATCATCTGTCCCGAAATGCCAATAGTGCCGAGGCTGAGAAAGCCTGCTCTCATCCTACAAGGGCTCTGTGAAGCAGATATCATTATTTCCATCAGTCAACACACACACACACACACAAAAAGAAAACCAAACCCATTGCTATCAAGTTAATTCTGGCTTATAACGACTCTCTAGGACAGAGTAGAACTGCCCCATAGAGTTTCCAAGGAAAAGCTGGTGGATTCAAACTGCCGACCTTTTGGTTAGCAGCCTAATACCTAACTATAGCGCCACCAGGGCTCCCAGTCAATACAAGGAACCTGAATTTCTCAGAGTTTTGAATAACTTGCAAGTATGTGGAAGAGGCAAGCTTCTCACCCAGATATCTATCTGCACCTCTGCCTTGGCTCCATGATTGTAGAAGATTCAAACACCCAGGTTGTGGTCCTATCTCAGTGAGCTTGGGCGGATCCTTTAGCCTGCCCAAGCCTCGGTTGCCTCATAGTTACACCCTTGGTCCTTTCCTTTCTATCTCTTCGGGCTGCTAAACAATGAAATGCGATTGCATGTGTGTGAAAGTGCTTTGTACCCTCTAAGGCAGCCTGCAGTGCCGTGTGTCAGTAAGGCTTGTGGTGATGGCATGCCCTGCTGTGTCTGCATCTCTGTTTCTGGGCGGTCAAGCATAGCTGTGTACAGAACACCAGTCAACCTTTGCCCTGCCTGAGACAGATGGGTTCCCCATGTTGGTGACGTTTTCCAGCCAGGAATTTGGAGGGTGGCCTAAGCATACAGGCGACGTAGGCTTGGGAGGTGGATACTCTTAAGTCTTCAGCAGCCAACCTATTCAAATACTTTCTCTTGAGTTGCAGCGACAGCTCAAGGTGGATGATATAAATAGAAAATACAGAATTCCGGAGGGTTGAAGGATCTGCTTGAGGCTGCACAGCCCATTAGTGGCAAAGCCAGGCATTCCTTAGAAGGAAGTTATTCTTCTCCTATTTTTTTTTTCATAGGTTAATGTCTGAGTGAGTAGTTGGTTCAAGTCCAAATTAAAACAGCTGTATAAAGCAATTGGTGTGAAGCAAGGCTGGCCCTCTGCCATAGAATGACTGGAGCAGAGTTTTAACTGGGGAAGGAGCTAGGAGTTGAGTCAGAGCTGGGATGTATGTAAAGAATGAACCTTCAGTGCCTATATGTAAAGTTCAGTCTTATGAACGTACTGTTGGGGGCCCACAGTCTAGCCTTGACGTATTTTTTCATTTATAATCATTTATTCCTCTTTGACCCTCTCCAGTTCCATCAGTTGGGCAACTCACTCTTCCTTGTACATAATTTGAATATTTCCACTTCTCTACCCTTTTCAATCACCTCATATGTGTGTGAAAGATGGCCAGTGGATAAGGAAGCCAGAAGAAGAATTGATGGACCTGAACTGTGGTCTTGATGAAGAATATTGAATATAACACAGACTACCAAGAGAATGGACAAAGGAAGGAAGAAACCCTGCCAGAATGCTCCTTAGAAGTGAGGATGGCGAGACTTCAGCTCACATACTTTGGATAAGTCATTGGGAAAGACTAGTTGCCAGAAAGGACATCATGTTTGGTAGAGTAGAGGGTCTGTAAAAACAAGGGAAGCCTTCAGTGAGATGTATTGGCATGGTGGCTTCAACAGTGGACTAAACATATGACCAATCATAAAGATGGCACAGGACTAGGCAACATTTTATTCTGCTGTATATAATGTTGCTGTGAGTCAGAGCCGACTCGATGGCAGCTAACAACATCTAGAGAGCTAGTCCTGTCCCTCCTAGCTTTGACGTCCTATGGTTCTGTCATATGGGGCATAACTTTCCACATATACAACCTCAAACCCATTGCCATCGAGGTGATTCCGACTCACAGCAGCCCTATAGGACAGAGTAGAGCTGCCCCATAGGATTTCCATGGAGCGGCTGCTGGATTCGAACTGCTGACCTTTTGATTAGCAGCCATAGCTCTTAACCACTGTGCCACCAGGGCTCCTTTCACATATAAGAGTTACTGGATTTGCTTCCAAAATATTTTGTGATTAAGTCCTAACCTTTCTGCAAACCCCCTCTTAAAGCCTGTGGATGAGGTGGCATTGGGAAGGATTTTAGATTACTCCTTATCACATTTGGGGGAAGAAGCTCTACGTTTTAGATGGTTGTCTGCTTGCAGGGAACATTACACATCCTTGTGGACCAGGGGAGCCCTCATGGCGCAGTGGTTGAGAGCTCGGCTGCTAACCAAAAGGTCAGTGGTTCAAATCCACAAGCTGCTCCTTGGAAACCCTGTGAGGCAGTTCTACTCTGTCCTACAGCGTCGCTTTAAGTTGGAATCGACTCAACAGCAATGAGGTTAGTTTTGGGTTTGGACAAGGATGGCGCCTTTTATAAGGTCTGCTGTAGTTTCTAATTACTGTGGAGATTGACTAGAGGACATTTGATTCCTCTTAAGTCTGATATTAAGTTTTCCCAGGCTCCTTCTTGGCCTGGGACCATCCAGACTTTGGGGAAAGCTGCTCTTCCTTCCACCAAGCTAGGAAAGGCACCCCCCCCAACGAACCCATAGGGCAGTGGTCTCATGCAGGGTCTCCCCTGCTCCCACAGGCCTGGGGGCAGCACGCATGCCCTTCTGGGCTGATGAGTTTGCCATGGGCTTTTCCCAACACCATAGCTGGCTCAGAAGAGTAGGTAACAGCTAGGAAGGTGATAATAAAGATACCTTCTATAGCTTTTTCCAGGGTAAAATATAATATGCCCATGTTGTTTTCCATTCAAGGGAGTCTAGCAACTGTTAAATCAACAAAACTTTGTGGTTTGGTGGTTTTACCTACAAGGAGCTCAAGTGACTTGAAATTCAAGAGCTGTCTTAGTTTTTTAGGTTTGAAAACAGAAATCTAGCGTTAGAGAGTCAGATTTCCTTTGGGGATTTTAAATCACTAAAAAATGTGCGAGTGTTTTCTCTACAACTTCATTCACTTGCCCCCTACACACCTAAGAGCCAGCATTCCATGATAAAAATGGAATTTACCTGGGAAACTAATTATTGTCGACATTTTTCATATCATTAAATCATTTGCACGCAAAGTTCTAGAACTCTATCACTCACACAACTGTGTTCTAGCGTACTCTATGACTGCAGCCTGACAAATGGTTCAGAGTGATTATTCCTATGTCACAAAGCCCATGTAAATTAATTATGATACACTTTGATGCAAGCAAGTTCCAGTGACAACCGAAAGTGGGCAGAGTTGCTCTATCAATAACCCTGAGCTTTTTCTGCCCTTGGTTTTCTTGCCACTTCTTTACCTCCAAGAACCAATTCTCTGGCTCATTTCATTGCTGGTAAATAAATGCCTGTCTGAGGTGGCAGGTGCATATGTCTTCAGGGGACTGGCTGGTAACCTGAGTGAGGGGGTGCTGGGATGGGACAGCCGGGTCATTGGGGGCTGTGGGAAGCTGGACAATGCATCTGTCATGTGAAAACATCAGAAGTCAGAATTCTAAATCGTTGTTGTCAGCTGCTGTCAACTTGGCCCCCAACTCGTGGCGATCCCATGCACAACGGAACAAAATGCCACCCGGTCCTATGCCACCTCCATGATCAGTGTCATATTGGACCGTGGTGCTCCATAGGGTTTTCAGTGGCTGATTTTTTGGAAGTAGATCATCAAGCCTTTCTTCTGAGGTGCCTCTGGGGAGACTTGAACCACTAGTCTTTGGGTTAGCAGCCAAGCACATTAACCATTCGCACTATGCTGGGACTCTCTTGGATGAAGTAGGCCCTGTGGATACGGGTGAGTTCATCCAAAAGAAAGGTGAGACAAGGCTGGGGCAGTCCTGGGGAGTCCTCCAACAGTCAGGGAGAGGGTTCAGACAAGAAGACAGGTTGGAGAAAGCAAAGAGAGGGCAAGGGTCAGGAACACCAAGAGAAGAGGAAGAGAGAAGTCAGCTGGATCACGGCTCTTCAGGGAGCTCACTGGAGCTTTCAGTATTCTTTGTGTGTTCCCACAGCAAATGTGTGATATTGGGCTGATACTGTCGCCATTTCTTAGAATGGGGAAGCTACTCCTCAGAGACCTGGCCCAAGGGTTCATCTTATTGTTTAGTGGCAAAGCCATGCCGTCTGGTTCACAGCTCAGTGCTTTCTGCTACCTCTTAAAAACACAGCTAAAAATCCCAAGTCAGTGTTACCTCAGATTGGATGTACCGATTTAGCCCCTCATGGACAAATGAGGCGAATTTAGGGTATAATACTCTGCCACTGCAATCCTGCCCCTTTGGATTACTCTCTTTGAGGAGTAATACTTTTCTTTATTTTTCTAATGCCAGTCTTTCCGGTGTAGTAGAGGAAGACCCTAGAGACATTTTTAAAGATTTAGTCTGCGCATGTGAGGCCTGTTTAAATGATTCTATAGTGACACCTGGTGGCTCTTAGGTGAATTACATCAAACATTAAAAGGAGGGAGGGCGTGCTGCCAAATCCTTCTTTGTTAATATTAACCATAGAAGTCTTCATCTACTAAGCAGTCCGTGAGTAGTTAGAATGTGTACTCCTTGAATTGCTTAGATTATACTGTGCAAGACAGTACCCTGATCCCTGTCCTCAAAAAGCTCATTAGAAGACATCATCCCAGTCAGATGCAGGAAACAATAATGAAAAATGGGTGGTGGGTCTAATTAGGTGTTAATTAGACCTAATTATTTGCCCAACCAGAATTTGAATCAGTGCGAAGAAGTATAAGTAAATAAATGAATTTAGGGTGGAGATGAGAGTTTAGAGAGGAGTGAGATTGACAAGTACTGGGGTAGAAAGGGCCGCAGCAACTCTTAAGTCAGAGGAGCTGGGTTCGAATCACCGTTCCCCACTTGCTAGCCGCATAACCTCAGGCCAGTTCTTCATCTCTCTGAGCCTCGGCTTCCTCATTTAGGAGTGAGGAAGTATACAGGGGTAACTTCCTGGTTGCATATGGTTGTAAGGATTATATGAGAAGAATGAAAGGTGCTATGTCTGTGCCTAGAACAGAGTAAACCAAACCAGTTGACTCTGACTCATGATGACCCCATGTAAGTCAGAGTAGAACTGTGCTCCATAGAGTTTTGAATGGCTGTTGGGTTTTTTTTGGAAGTAGATTGCCAGACCTTTCTTCCGAGGCACCTCTGGGTGGATTCAACTGAACCTCCAATCTTTTGGTTAGCAGTTGAATATAGAACAGAGTCAGCACCCAGGAAATGGTAGCGGTTCTTCCTTTCATTGTTACCACCATCGCTGTTTTGGTGGGAGGAAGGTAGAACTAGAGATATAGGTGACGAAAGGCTGCTATCATGCCAGGCAAGCAGAAGGGGCATGTGTAATTGGAGCAGAGAGTATAGGTGTGGAAACTGCAGGTAATAAGGTTGGCTGGGGTGGTGGACCATGCACTGTATCCACTGCAGGTATTTGATGAAAGCTGTGGCACAAGGAGAAGGAAGACTGAAGGAGAGAGTTGACCATTGTATGTGGGATGGTTGGGAGTGGGGAGAAGATTGGGGTTAAGGATGCAAGCGAGGCTGCTGCGTGAGTCACCTGTGTAAGCAGTGACAACACCTTCTGCGGGGGTGAGGGTTAGATAGACTCATGGGATTTATATTAAGAAAGATGGGGTAGACTTGGTGATGGGTTGGACAGTGGAGAGGGAGAGGAAGAGGATGAGCCCATGCTGACGTCTGAGTCTTGACCTTAGATGAAGGAAGGAACTAAGTCTCCATCCACCAAGACATGGAAGGAGGAGGCAGGGAAACCTGTGTATGACTGGTGAGCTCAGCTTCTGAGGTGAGGAGCGTGAGGTGACGGGGGAAGAAGATCCAGGAAAGCTTTGAGAAAATGGTTGGACATAGAAGGTCAGGCTAGAAAATTAGAGTTTTGAATCATAACAGATGAGACCTTTGATGAATTTGATTATATTTTTCCCTAAAGTAACTTTAAAAAAAAAAAAAGTAACTTTACCAAAGTGCAAAAGTTCATCAAGACAGATAACATTTTTGAAGGGTAAACCTAAGGTGAGGCTGCCATGAGATTAATAAGCAAAATGTGTTCTCATTTGTGAGGACCTATTCACTTGCTGGAAACCACTGGCAAGTGCTACATCTGCCAACCGAAAGGTCAGCAGTTCGAATCCACCAGTCCGCTCCTTGGAAACTCTATGGGGCAGTTCTATTCTGTCCTGTAGGGCCGCTATGAGTCAGAATCAACTCGACGGCAATGGGTTTTTTTTTTTTGGTATTTACTTGCTAGTAATAGATGCTCTGGTGGTGCAGCGGTTAAGTGCTCAACTGCTAACAGAAAGATCAGTGGCTGGAACCCACCAGGCACTCTGTGGTAGAAAGATGTGGCAGTCTGCTTCCATAAAGATTTCAGCCTTGGAAAACCTATGAGACAGTTCTACCCTTTCCTATAGGGTCATTATGAGTTGGAATCGACTCGAGGGCGATGGGTTTAATAGACAGATATTCTGGACGTGGCAAGAGTGTGGGTTAGTGGAAGGATCCTCCTTGGCACCAGGCCGAGGCAGTGGGAAGAGGAGAGGTCTGGGGAGAGACTGGCCCAGGTATGAATTCAGGCTTACTAGGTATGTGAGTTTGAGTAAGTGATACTCTTTGGCTGCGCCTCACTTTCCTCATCTATGTAGGGATCGTAACCCACATTTCTCAGTGTTACTTGTTGGATTAAATGAGGTAAAATATGGAGAGTGGCTGGCACATAACAAGGTTTAATAAATAAATCCCTTTCCCTTCCTGTGACACTTCTGATGACCGTACATCAAGGCCTTAGACTGATTTAGAAATTTCTACATAAATCCTGTTTCCATTGCCGTCGAGTCGATTCTGACTCATAGCGATCCTATAGGACAGAGTAGCATTGCCCCATAGGGTTTCCAAGGAGCTGCTGGTGGATTTGAACTGCCGACCTTTTGGTTAGCGGCCAAGCTCTTAACCACTATGCAACGAGGGCTCCAAAAACCCGTTGCTGTCTAGTCAACTTTGACTCATAGCAACCCTATAGGACAGAGTAGAACTGCCCCATAGAGTTTTTATAAGGAGCAGCTAGTGGATTCAAACTGCCGACCTTTTGGTTAGCAGCTGAGGTCTTACCCACTATATAAATGTTGTTGTTGTTGTTAGGTGCCGACCAGTCGATTCCAACTCCTAGCGACCCTATGTACAACAGAACAAAACACCGCCTGGTCCTGTGCCATCCTTTCAGTTGTTGCTGTGCTTGAGCCCATTGTTGCAGCCACTGTGTCATTTCATCTCTTTGAGGATCTTCCTCTATTTCGTGGACCCTCTACTTCAACAAGCATGATGTCCTTCTCCAGGGACTGATCCCTCCTGACAACATGTCCAAAGTATGTGAAACGAAGTCTCGCCATCCTTGCTTCTAAGGGCATTCTGGTTGTACTTCTTCAGAGACAGATTTGTTCATTCTTTTGGCAGTCCGTGGTATATTCAATATTGTTCACCAACACAACATTTCAAAGGCGTCAGTTCTTCTTTGGTCTTCCTTATTCATTGTCTAGCTTTCGCATGCATATTAGGTGATTGAAAACATCATAGCTTGGGTTAGGTGCACCTTAGTCCTCAAGGTGACATCTTTGCTTTTCAACACTTCAAAGAGGTCTTTTGCAGCAGATTTGCCCAATGCAATGTGTCTTTTGATTTCTCGACTCCTGTTTCCATGGGTGTTGATTGTGGGATCCAAGTAAAATGAAATCCTTGACAACCTCAATCTTTTCTCCATTTATCATGATGTTGGTTATTGGTCCAATTGTGAGGATTTTTGTTTTCTTTATGTTGAGGTTCAATCCATACTGAAGGTTGTGGTCTTTGATCTTCATCAGTAAGTGCTTCAAGTCCTCTTCACTTTCAGCAAGAAAGGTTGTGTCATCTGCATAACACAGGTTGTTAATGAGTCTTCCTCCAATCCTGATACCCCGTTCTTCATATAGTCCAGCTTCTCATATTGTTTGCTCAGCACACAGATTGAATAGGTATGGTGAAAGAATACAACCCTGATGCACACCTTTCCTCACTTTAAACTAATCAGTATCCCCTTGTTCTGTCTGAACAACTGCCTCTTGATCTATGTAAAGATTCCTCATGAGCACAATTAAGTGTTCTGGAATTCCCATTCTTCATAATGTTGTCCGTAATTTGTTATGATCCACACAGTCCAATGCCTTAGCATAGTCAATAAAACACAGGTAAACATCTTTCTGGTATTCTCTGCTTTCAGCCAGGATCCATCTGACATCAGCAATGATATCTCCGGTTCCACATCTTCTTCTAAATCTGGCTTGAATTTCTGGCAGTTCCCTGTTGATATACTGCTGCAGCCGCTTTTGAATGATGTTCAGCAAAATTTTGCTTGCATATGATATTAACGATATTATTTGACAATTTCTGCATTAGGTTGGATCAGCTTTATTGGGAATAGGCACAAATATCGATCTCTTCCAGTTGGTTAGCCAGGTAGCTGTCTTTCAAATTTCTTGGCAGAGACGAGTGAGCACTTCCAGCGCTGCATCTGTTTGTTGAAACATCTGAATTGATATTCCGTCAATTCCCAGATCCTTGTTATTCTCCAATGCCTTTGGTGCAGCTTGGACTTCTTCCTTGAGTACCATCAGTTCCTGATCATATGTTACCTTCTGAAATGGTTGAATGTCGAACAATTCTTTTTGGTATACTGACTCTGTGTATTCCTTCCATCTTCTTTTGACGCTTCCTTCATTGTTTAATATTTTCCTCATAGAATCCTTCAGTATTGCAGCTCGAGGCTTGAATTTTTTCTTCTGTTCTTTCAGCTTGGGAAATGTTGAGCGTGTTCTTCCCTTTTGTTTTTCAATCTTCAGGTTTTTGCACATGTCCTTATAATACTTTGTCTTCTCAAGCTGCCCTTTGAAAACTTCTGTTCAGTTCTTCATCATTTCTTCCTTTTGCTTTAGCTGCTTGACGTTCAAGAGCAAGTTTCAGAGTCTCTTCTGACATCCATTTAGGTCTTTTCTTTCTTATCTGTCTTTTTAATGACCTCTTGCTTTCTTGTTGTATGATGTCCTTGATATCATCCCATGACTCGTCTGGTGTTCGGTCATTAGTGGTCAACACATCAAATCTATTCTTGAGATGGTCTCTAAACCCAGGTGGGATATACTCAAGGTCATACTTTGGCTTTCATCGACTCCTTCTAATTTTCTTCAGTTTCAACTTGAACTTGCATATGAGCAACTGATGGTCTGATCCGCAGTTGGTCCTGTCCTTGTTCTGACTAATGATATCGAGCTTTCCCATTGTCTCTTGCCACAGATGTAGTCGATTTGATTCTCCCACACATCTGTCAGTGTGTTGTGCTGTGGGGGCTTGTGTGTTGCTGTGATGCTGGAAGCTATGCCACCAGTATTCAAATACCACCAGGGTCACCCATGGCAGACAGGTTTCAGCTGAGCTAGGACAGACTAGGAAGAAGGACCAGGTGGTCTACTTCTGAAAAGAATTAGCCAGTGAAAACCTTATGAATTGGAAAGAACATCTTCTGATATAGTGCCAGAAGATGAGCCCCTCAGGTTGGAAGGCACTAAAAATGCAACAGGAGAAGAGGTGCCTCCTCAAAGTAGGGTCAACCTTAATGACATGGCTGGAGTAAAGCTTTCAGAACCTTCATTTGCTGATGTGGTGCAACTCAAGATGAGAAGAAACAGCTGCCAACATCCGTTAATAATCGGAACCTAGAATGTACGAAGTGTGAATCTAGGAAAATTGGAAATCATCAAAAATGAAATGGAACACATAAAGAGCAATAAGCTAGGCATTTGTGAGCTGAAATGAACTGGTATTGCTTATTTTAAACTGGACAATCGTATGGTTTACTATGCCAGGGATGACACCTTGAAGAGGAATGGTGTTGCATTCATTGTCAAAAAGAGCATTTCAAGATCTATCCTGAAGTACAATGCTGTCAGTGATGGGATAATATCCATATGCCTATAAGGAAGACCAATTAATACAACTGTTATTCAAATTTATGCACCAACCACTAAGGCCAGAGATGAAGAAATTGAAGATTTTTCTAACTTCTGCAGTCTGAAATTGATCAAACATGCAATCAGGATGCACTGATAATTACCGGTGATTGGAATGGGAAGGTTGGAAACAAAGAAAGATCAGTAGCTGGAAAATATGGCCTTGGTGATAGAAATGATGCTAGAGATCGCATGATAGAATTTTGCTGGACTAGGGACTTCTTCACTGCAAATACCTTTTTTCACTAACATAACTGGTGACTATACACATGGACCTCACCAGATGGAACACACTATATAAATAGTATAACGAAAAGGAGCCCTTATGGAAAAATGACATCAAGTGTGGAAGCAGTGAACACAGCACAACCAGAGTAAAGACCAGTGTTTGAGCACAAATGGAAAGCTATAGACACAATTAAAGAGAATGCTGACACATTGCGATAAATGTAAATAATGTCAATGAACAATTTGTGTGGAAAATGTCAAAAAGATTCCTTGAGGGATACACAATTTTGCAACAACAGTAATAATAAAAAATAGGTATATGATTGCATGGATAGATTTGTATGCATGAATGTGTACAGGAAGGCATATATGATATATGGAGGTACATGTATAGATATATATATTTTTTATATATATACATGAAAAAAAAAACACCAACCTATTGCTGATTCAAACTCATAGCGGCCCTATAGGAACAGAACAGAACTGCCCCATAAGATTTCCAAGGAGTGGCTGGTGGATTTGAACTGCCGACCTTTTGGTTAGCAGCCAGAGACCTTAACCACTGCACCACCAGGGTGCCCTTTGCCGTTATATATGTTTATGTGTGCTGCATTTATTTTCAGATATAAAATAAACCACACAGGGGGCACAATTATGGATATTTACTAGATATAACCAAACATCTTACAGATTGGTTTACTGGGTTTAGGGGCTTAGGACCATAGTCTTGTAGGACACCTTGATCAGTTGGTACAACATAGTCCATAAAGACAATGTTCTAGATCCCAGTTTGGTGAGTAGCACCTGGGGTCTTAAAAGCTTTCCAGCAGCCATCTAAGTTACAGCTTGGTCTCTACTTGTCCAGAGCAAAAGAGAAGGAGACTAAAGATGTAAGAAATGAAGAAACTAGTCAACAGGACTCATGTTCTACACAAACAATGACCTCACCTACCTTAAGACCAGCAGAGCTAGATGGTTCCTGGCTACCATTACTGACCATTCTGATCAGGGACTCAGTAGATGGCCCCAGATAGAATGGAAGAAAAATGTATGTAATGGATTGAATTGTGTCCCCCCAAAATATGTATCAACTTGGTTAGGCCATGTGTTGCTGTCCTCCATTTTGTGATTATAATTTTATGCTGGGAGCATTAGGGTGGGATTGTAACACCACCCTTACCCAGGTCACCTCCCTGACTCAACGGCAGTGGGTTTGGTTGGGTTATAGGATCACTATCAGTCGGAATCAACTCGACGGCATACAACAGTGTAACAAAAGCATCTTCCGTGTTCATTCAGTCATTCATTCATTCGTTTGCACTTCTTTGCACTGATTCAACCTCCGGTGGGCAGAAAGATCATGAAGTAGTTGAAGAAAAACTGTGGCTATAGACCTGTTACCGTCGAGTCTATTCTGACTCATAGCAACCCTCTAGGACGGAGCAGAACTGCCACACAGGGTTTCCAAGGATTGACTGGTGGATTTGAACTGCTGAGCTTTTGGTTAACAGCCGTATCTCTTAATCGCTGTGCCACCGTGGCTCCTGTGGCTGTATATATACTTGCAGTTGTCTATGTGTAGTTATTTTCCCCAATTCTTACACTGCTAAAACAGCAAAGGATGTCTTAGATTTTTGTCATTCCCTGCAAGGTGGAAGTCTAAAAGACTAATATGAAAAATGTGTCCATCCTCTTAGCTATTCATCACTTCTATCGAAATAATGTCATGAAATGACAACAGTTTGATCCTAGCCCTGCTGAAGAGATGTTCCCGACATAGACAGTTAACAAGGGACAAAATCTTAAAGCAATCTCCTGACCTCAGAGGACAGAGGAGGCTTACGGTTCTGTTTCCACTCCGAGCATGGTCTTCTCATCCTTTATTTGGATAGCTGGCCTGAGAGCCCACTGCTGCTGTAGCCATAAAGTCACGTGCAGTTCAGCCCATGACTGACTTGTAGCAACCCTATAGAGTAGTGTAGAACAGTCCCGAAGGGTTTCCAAGATTGTCGTCGTTACAGAAGCAGCCTGCCACATCTTTCTTCTGCAGAGCAGCTGGGGGGTTTGAACCGCCGGCCTTTTGATTAGCAGCCAAGAGCTTATCCACTGTGCCACCAGGGCTCGTTAGCCACAAAGTAGCAAGGCACATATAAAAAGAGTCCGATGACAGTTTGACCTAAAGGCAGCTGCCAGCCATTGTTGGCCCTGGAGTGGAAAGTGATGTTCTTGTGACTTCACAAGGCACGCTGAAGTTGCATCAAGCTGATGGTCATTTCTGAATTTGGTGAATCTGTTTTCTGACCTCACCCTCTCTCCCTGAAACTCATAAAACACGGAGGCAATTGAGTGCCCACAGTGGCAAAAAAAATCAGGGATACTGCTTCTGGACATCAGCCATCCCACTAGGCATTTATTTCCTTTTTACTAGACTGAATCCTGTACCACAACCCATTTTATATCATGTTATTTCTAGTGGTTGGAGGGTACAGGGTTAGGAGTAGATGAGATATTTTTCTTAAAAAGGTTTTTTTTTTTTAAAGATGCAAAATTCCTGTGGTTATTTAATGCTTCTCTAGTTATAAAAATATCTCTTGTGGGTCTGTTTTGTTTTTTTTTTAATGTTTTTTATCCTGGAGTTAATTCTGTTATAAATAAGTAAGCTCAAATGTTTACTCATAAACACAGTTTTCCTAATGACCCCTTTTTTCAATGAAATAATTGAATGAAAATGGAGTGATTTTCTACATTGCTGGGGATAGATTATTTACTCAGATTGGGCAAACTAACAAAGGACTATTTCAAAGATTGGTATTTGGGAAATTCTCATGAGAGGCTTTCTGACGGTATTAGTACTGCTATCCTTGGTGGAGTGTATTTATTTTTAAAATGTATAACAAGATACTTATTAATAAGAAAAAATAACACAACATAAAACAGACCACAAAGTCTTCCAATGGCTGTAAAAAATTAGGCATTTAGTGTTTTATGTTAGTTTTCCAATTCACAAAGTAGTATTTGCTATTTAATATGGTTGAAATGAAGGCATACTAATACCTGTGTTCGATCTTAAGAACACAGACACCAATACCGTTGGATTCGGGGCTCTTGCCCATGGTGTAGGGTTTTGCTGTATACACCTTGGCCCAGAGTCATCACAGATTTGCAGAACTACTCTAAGACGGTTTTCCAGGATGGCAGCTCTTTTTCCTCATTTACACAAGTCTTCTCTTGGGCTTGGAGTCCCTGAGTGGCTCAAACAATTAAGCACTCACCTACTAAGAAAAAGGTTGGTGGTTTAAACCCACTCAGAGGCGCCTTGGAATAAAGGCCTGGTGATCTGCTACTGAAAGGTCACAACCATGGAAACCCTGTGGAGCCCAGTTCTATTCTGAAACACATGGGACTGCCAGGAGCCGGAAGCAGCAGCTGGTTCCCCTTGGGGTAGAGTCCCTGGGTGGTGCAAAGAGTTAACTCATTCAGCTGGTAACTGAAAGGTCAGTGGCTCCAGTCTACCCAGAGGCCACACACAAGAAAGGCCTGGTGACCTGCTTCTAAAAAATTAGCCATTAAAACCCTATGAAGTATGGTTCTATTTTAACACACATGGGGTCACCATGAGTTGGAGCTGACTTGATGGCAAGTAACTGGTGATGGTAGCAGTGGTCCCTTGGGGTAGGGAAGGCACTGGCCTTATTCTTTTATTAACCACTATTGTTCTCTGCCTTCTTTACTGTCATGACTTTGGGTACCTAGACCCAGCCCTCTAAGAGCTCACAGTCTCGTGGGGGAGACATGGGGAGACACACAGGGAAACAGATGATCACAGTAACCGTAAGACTTGTTATTGCAGAGGTGTCTTGGACAGGCGTCTAATCTTGAAGGGTGAGGGGGTTGGAGGAGAGGAGATCAGGGAAGTCTTTCTACAGGAGGGTTGCCTGGGCTGGGCGTTGAGAGATGCGTTAGCCAGGGCATGGGTCAGGGGGCACTGCTGGCACAGGGCAGCGAGTGCAAAGGCTGTGGACAGGGTTTGTTCAGAAAAGGCAAGTGTGATGAGTTGGGGGACAGAGGAGGAGGGAGGAGATGGGGATGAAGCTGGAAGGGATCAGTATCTTCTAAAAATGCAAATATTCGTTCTCTGTTTTACTTCTTCTCCAAGGGTTTTTTACAGCATGTTCTTAAATTCCTGAGTAGTGCAAACGGTTAAGCACTTGACTACTAATTGATAGGTTGGAGGTTCAAACCTAGCCAGAGGCACCTCAGAAGAACGTTCTGGCAATCTGCTTCAGAAAGTTCCCAGCCTTGAAACCCTCACGGAGCACAGTTAAACTCTGCCACATACGGTGTCGCCATGAGGCAGAAGTGACTTGACAGAGACTGGTTTTGTTTTTCCTTAAATCAAGATGCATTTCTATACTAAACGGAGTTTTATCATTTTTTTCTTTTTAGTTGTTGTGGTAAAAACATACTAACAAAACATTTGCCAATTAAACATTTTTTTCCATGTACAGTCCAGTAACATTGGTTACATTCATCATGTGCAACCATCACCACTATCCATTTCCAAATTAACATCAAATTCTCTTTACAACATAAACAATTCAGTTATTCTAAGGATAAATTTGCCAACACTGTCTGGTTACTCATCCTTTGAACACTTCCTTTTTCTGTTTTTTTACTGTACTTTAGGTGAGGGTTTACAGAACAAACTAGCTTCTCATTACACAGTTAGTACGCATATTGTTTTGTGACATTGGTTAACAACCCCATGACATGTCAACACTCTTCCTTCTCAACCTTGGATTCCCTGTTACCAGCTTTCCCGTCCCCTCCTGCCTTCTAGTCCTTGCCCCTGGGCTGATGTGCCCCTTTAGTCTTGTTTTGTTTTATGGGCCTGTCTAATCTTTGGCTGAAGGGTGAATCTCAGGAGTGACTTCATTGCTGAGCTGAAAGGGTGCCTGGAGGTCATACTCTCAGGGTTTCTCCAGTATCTGTCATCCAGCCAGTCTAGTGTTTTTTTGTGAGTTAGAATTTTGTTCTACATTTTTCTTCAGCTCTGTATGGGACCCTCTATTGTGATCCCTGTCAGAGAAGTCGGTGGTGGTAGCCAGGCACCATCTAGTTTTACTGGACTCGGTCTGGTGGAGGCTGTGGTAGTTGTGGTCCATTAGTCCTTTGGACTAATCTTTCCCTTGTATCTTTAGTTTTCTTCATTCTCCCTTGCTCCTGATGGGGTGAGACCAGTGGAGTATCTTAGATGGCTGCTCACAAGCTTTTAAGACCCCAGATGCTACTCATCAAAGTAGAATGTAGAACGTATACCTTATAAACTATGTTATGCCAATTAAGCTAGATGTTCCCTGAGACCGTGGTCCCCATAGCCCCCAGCCCAGTAATTCTGTCCCTCAGGGCATTTGGATGTGTCTATGGACCTTCCATGACCTTGCCTTGTACAAGTTGTGCTGGCTTCCTCAGTTTTGTGGACTGTCTTACCCTTCACCAAAGTTCACACTTATCTATTGTCTATTTAGTGTTTTTCCATTCCCCACCTCCCCAGCCCCGTAACCATGAAAGATTGTTTCTTTCTGTGTGTAAACCTTTTCATGAGTTTTTATAGTAGTGGTCTCATTTTGTGATTGTCTTATTTCACTCAGCATAATGCCTTCCAGATTCATCCATGTTGTGAGATGCCTCCTAAATTCACGGTTTTTCATTATCATTGTGAAGGTGGAGTGTTGTCATTCTTACCATTGTGTGAAATACTTCCACTCCTTTTTTTTCTTTAGCAAAGTTCCATTAGCTCACTGGATTCGGTATTGTGTGTCTAAAAGGAAACACATTAAAGAGATTGATAGCCAGATGATTAGCTGTCTCTTTCTCAGTTACCCTTTTATGTTTAAGCGAGCATTTTTTTGTTGTTATGTCTCTAAATAATACATTATTGTAAAATACAGCATTCACAAAAGGTACTTTGGGTAGTTTGTGTACAAATTGCATGCAAGATGAAAAGATAATTCCCACACTTAATGAAAAAGCAGTTGCTCCCTGAACCTTATTTTTAGGAAAAATGGGAGCTTTTTACCTATGCTAATTAATCTTACTTATAAAGTGAGCAGAAGTCATTACTGAGTCTCGATTTTAGATTGTCGTTTAGCATTTGTGTAATATCTAGGTTAGTTGATATGCCCCCAAAATCCTCCCAGTCTGGGTTGTGCCCATATAATTACATTTTATATTTTAATGTTACCCTTTTTTTTTTAGTTAATAGTCTTTATTTTTAAGAGCATATTGAGGCTTACAGAAAATTTGCACAGAAAGTATAGAGAGTTTCCATATACTTTCCTCCCTCTATGAAAAGTGTCTCCTGATCATGGAAGTAAAATAGGGACAATGCTAGGGGCCCAAGTACATGGCATAAATATAATACAAACCATAATGAGCAGTGCACAAACACCAGAGGGTAAACTAGGTAACTGGGAGCTCCTAAAAATTAAACACGCTCATTAAAACCCAAAACCAAACCCGTTGCTGTTGAGTAAATTCCTACTCATAGTGACTCTATAAGACAGAGAGAACTGCCCCATAGGGTTTCAAAGGAGCGGCTGGTGGATTCAAACTGCCAACCTTTTGGTTAGCAGCTGACCTCTTAACCACTGCACCACCAGACCTCCATGCTCATTGAAAGACTTCACTAAAAGTAAAAGGAGAACCTACAGACTGAGAAAAAAGTTTTTGGCTATGACATGTCTGACAAGGGTCTGATCTCTAGAATCTATAACATACTTCAACATGTCAGCAACAAAAAGACAATCCAATTTAAAAATGGTCAAAGGATATGAACAGACACTTTACCAAAGAAAACGTTCAGGTGGCTAACAGACACACGAGGAGAATGCTCGCTTTCATTAGCCACTAGAGAAATGCAAGCCAAACCTACAGGAAGATACTATCTCACCCCAACATTACTGGCATGAGTCAAAAAAAAAAAAAAAACAAAACAGAAAACAAACATTGGAGAGGCTTCTGGGAGATTGGAACCTCTTATGCATGGGTTGTTTATCCATTCACCTCAATGTTGTCTTTTTTAGTAACACATTTTTATGCATTCATGTTTCCTTTAAAATTCTGTTTCTAGGACTTTTATGGATAATCAATAGTAGCTATGATGAAAAAGCATGAAGAAAAGGGAAAATGCATGTAAAGTATAGTTTTGATTTGTGAACTTTAAGCAGGTATTAAAGGTTGCTGATAATATTTTTGGAGTTACTGAATTAATGATGAAAGAGAAAAGGTAATTAATTTTCTAAAAATTGTGATATGTGTATATATATGCATATACACACATATGTATATATATGCATATACACATACATGTACATACATATACCACAATTTAAAAATATATATATAACAAAACAAAATATGTAAATATATACATATAACAAAAATATATATATAACAAAACATTTTCCATTTTGCCCTTTTTTAGGTGTACATTTTAATGACCTTAGTTACATTCACCATGTTGTAAAACCATCATGACTGGCTGTTTCTGAATTTTTTCATCACCCTTAACAGAGACTCGGTGCCCCCTAAGCAGTCATTCCCCTGTCCCCTTCCCCACCCACCCCTGGTAACCACTGATAAACTCTGGTCTCTATGCATTTGCCTATTCTAGATATTTCAGATAAGCGGGATCATATATTATTTGTCCTTTTGTGCCTAATTTATTTCACTCAGCATAATGTTTTCAAGGTTCATCCATGTCATAACATGTATCAGAACTCATTTCTCTTTAAGGCTGAATTATATTCCATTGTGTGTATGTACCACATTTTGTTTACCCATTCATTGTTGACGGACAGTTTGGTTGTTTCCACTTTTTGGTTTGTTGTAAATAGTGCTGCAGTGTACATTGGTGTACAAGTACATCTTTGCTACTCTTGGGTGTATACCTACGGGTGGGATTGCTGGGTCATATGGTAATTGTATGTTTAACTTTTTGAGGAACTGTCAAATTGTTTTCCACAGCAGGCTGTACCATTTTACAATCTCACCAACAATGGATAAGGGTTCCAATTTTTCCACATCCTTTACAACATTTGTTGTTTTCCATTTTTCTGATAATACCCATCCTAGTGGGTGTGAAGTGGTATCTCATTGTGGTTTTGGTGTGCATTTCCCTAATGACCAGTGATGCTGAGCATCTTTTCATGTGCTTGTTGGCCATTTGTATATCTTCTTTGGTGAAATGTCCATTCAAGTCCTTTGCCCATTTTTCAATTGGGTTGGTTGTCCTTTTGTTGTTGAGTTGTAGGAGTTCTTTATATATCCTGGGATAGTAAACCCTTATCAGATACATGGTTCCCAAATATTTTCTCCCATTCTGTAAGTTGTCTCTTCATTTTCTTGATAAAGTCTTTTGATATACAAAACTTTTAATTTTGATCAAGTTCAATTTATCTATTCTGCCTTTTGTTGCTCATCCTTTTTGTGTTGTGTTTAAGACTCCATTGTTGAAAACGAGGACCTGAAGCTTTACACCTATATTTTTTTCTAAGCGTTTTATAGTTTTAGTTCTTATATTTAGGCCCTTGATCCATTTTGAGTTAATTTTAGTAAATGGTGTGAGGTATGGGGCCCTGCTTCATTCTTTTACATCTGGAGATCCGGTTATCCTAGCACCATTTACTGAAGAGACTATTGTTTCCCCATTGAATGGACTTAGCCCTCTTGTCAAAAACCAGTTTACCTTAGATGTATATATAAAAAAAAAAAACCACTGCTGTCGAGTCAATTCCGACTCATAGCGACCTTATAGGACAGAGTAGAACTGCGCCATAGAGTTTCCAAGGAGCACCTGGTGGATTTGAACTGCCGACCTCTTGGTTAGCAGCCATAGCACTTAACTTCTACGCCACCAGGATTTCCTGTGTAAAATGTAGTTGATTTTATTACAAAAGTTACATTTGCTTATGGTAAGATACACACAAAATAGAATGTGAAATTGCCCTGGCTTGTCTTTCTACATCTGAAGGATACCATTTCTTGTATGTCTTTCTAGAAATGTTCATTTCTAAGCTTGAATTTAAAGAAAATGTCTTTTTTTTTTTTTTCCTGTACAGGTTGAGCTTATATTATTTTGTGGCTTGCTTTGTTTTCCCATTTAATAACTAGCCATTTGTAATAATAATATAAAAATAGCTAACATTTAATGTGCCAGTAATGTCAAAGGACACTACTCCTGAATCAGCACCCTTCCCTTCTTTTTAACCTTTCTTCTTAGGGTCAACCGGGATTACTGGGGCCACAGGGTCCAATTGGTTACCTGGGACCTCCAGGACCCATTGGGATTCCCGGAGAGAAAGGGCTGAGAGGTGACAATGGCCTTCCTGGAGCAGCAGGGGAGAAGGGGGAGAAGGTAAGTCTCTTCTTAAGAGAAAGAGTCATGATAACCACTCACCAGCACCATTATGCCAGCTTTTTTCTTTATAATCAGAAGTAATGCATACTTGTACTTTCTATACAGTAAAGTCTAAACTTCTTTGACAATCAACCCTGATTCCCTCTACAGAGGAGTGTGCTATTCCAGACCTTTCCTATGCACTTAAATAAATAAGAAGGTACCCAATGAGTGGTCATAGTACACCTATTCCCTGTTTATTGACTATCTCACTTTCCAACATTTCACATTTACAACAAGAGTGAAAAATCTACTGTCTGACTAATTTGCACATTAACGAGGCAGCAGGTATGGTGGCAACGTCTGCGGAGCGTTCCTTCCCTCAGGGAGGGTCTTGGGCAGTCCCTGGAAAGCTGGGCCAAGCAACCTACGCCCTCTGCCCCCTCCTGCGGTAGGGGGCACCACATCCAGCTGCCACTAGGGCTGGCCTCCTCCATGGCCATGGCCTCTAGGATCCTGAATGCAGGGCTTGCAGGGGTGGGAGTGGGGCCTTGGAGATGGGTTCCTGAGGGAAGCTCTGACCCAGCGCTGGAGGAAGGTGAGGTGGTCATGCCGTGGGTGCTCCCAGTCACACAGCCTGGCTTTATCCAGCTTTGTCTCCTCCAAGCTTCCTTCTCCGAAGAGGAATAATCCAGTAAATCTTAGCTGTTATTTTTTCTGTGATCTTATTTTTGAAATAAAAATAATTGCACAAATGTATGGTCTGAAAACAGAAAAAAAAAAAAAAAAACTCCCATTTTCACATAATCCCAACTTTCACATAATGACCTGATCTTTGGAACCTACCCATGTCAATAAGTGAGGGTATATTGGTGTGTGGCTTTTTAAAAAAGCATAAATGATATGTATCATTCTGAACCTTTCTTTTTCCACTCAACAGTAGGTCTTAAAGATCATTCCATTTTTTATATCAATTTATAAAGATTGAGCATATTCTTTTAAAAATACTACATCATCTGCCATTGTTGTTGTTGTTAGGTGCCGTCGAGTCGGTTCCGATTCATAGCGACCCTATGCACAACAGAACGAAACACTGCCCGGGGTCCTGAGCCATCCTTACGATCGTTGTTATGCTTGAGCCCATTGTTGGAGCCACTGTGTCAATCCACCTCGTTGAGGGTCTTCCTCTTTTGCACTGACCCCGTACTCTGTCAAGCATGATGTCCTTCTCCAGGGACTGATCCCTCCTGACAACATGTCCAAAGTATGTAAGGTGCAGTCTCACCATCCTTGCTTCTAAGGAGCATTCTGGTTGTACTTCATCTAAGACAGATTTGTTCATTCTTTTGGCAGTCCATGGTATATTCAATATTCTTCACCAACACCACAACTCAAAGGCGTCAACTCTTCTTCGGTCTTACTTATTCATTGTCCCGCTTTCACATGCATATGATTTGCCGTAGTGTGGATGAAATACAGTTTATTCTCTGAGTGATGAGAATTTGAGATTCCACCTCAATTTTATGCAGTGCAATTGTGCAAAAACAATCTTGTACAAGACAGTGCTCACATTTACGAGTGTTTGTCTCTGAGATAAATTCTGAGAAGTTGTATTTCTGGCTCACAAGGTTTTGAAAGTTTTATTTTAGTTGATTCTGCCAAGTTGCTTTCCTAAATAGAGATACCAAAAGATGACTTCTTATATGTTGGCATTTCAGTTCATCAAGATAAAAACAGGTGAAAATGACTGCTAAGTGTTTTTAACTATGAGTCATCTTTTCTTAGCGTTTTCAAGTAAATCTACTTGTTAATCTAATAATGTAGTAATTTGTTTATTTTTGTTTTTTTTCTGGGATTTAAGGGCCCAACGGGTGTTCCTGGATTTCCAGGTTTGGATGGCATACCTGTAAGTGTCCCTAAATGTTTTCCTTTTTTATTTTAAAGAAAGAAGAAACATTTATCAAAACCCATAAGACCCCATGTTCAAAAGTAATATAGGGCAATCTCTTAATTTTCTCACCTTAGTGGAAGGGTACATGTGTTCTAATTTTGTGTAATAACTTTGAGAGCCAGAACACTTTAGCTTGAAGAGCAAGATTTTCAAAACAGTTTATATAAAAACATTCCAGAATCTGAGCTTGATGTACTTGTCATGTCAAGTACAATGTTCTGGAAATAGCTCTATAGTTATAATGAAAGTTTTTATTTTTTGGTGAGTCCTAAAATTAGAAGTAGATTTAAGATTCTCATTTCTAATATGAAAATTAAATGAAAGAAAAGAGAGTTACTTTGGGGGAGTTACAATTGAGTCTTTATAAGGATTTCAAGAAAAATTTCCTCCCAAATCTTTCACTAAATTAACTAAAATTTGGGTATATTAATTTTTTAAACTATGCTGCGTAGTACTTGTGGGTGAGGAAGGAAATTTCACAGAAGTAAACAAATGAACAGATGAGCCATCGTTACTGTAATTTGGGTGCCCATATTGCATAATCTATACGTCATAATATTCTTGCAAAAATGCTTCATTTGTAATTTTGTTTTCTGTAGGGACACCCAGGGCCTCCTGGATCCAGAGGCAAACCTGGTCTGAATGGCTACAATGGCTCAAGAGGTGATCCAGGGCTTCCAGGAGAAAGAGGAGCTCCTGGCCCAGGAGGACCCCCAGTAAGACATTCATAGTTCATCCTAATAAAAATCTTAAGTGCAAAAGCCCTGAAGCAGGAAAAGGCTTGGTGTGTTCCAGAAAAAGAGTTAATACAAGTGTCCCTGGAGCATGGTGAAAAAATAGGGGTGGCCAGGAGGTGAAGACAAAGAGGTGGTCAGGACCTAGGTCACATAGGGCCTTGTAGACTGTGAATGGAGACTGGATTTTCCATGCTGTGCTAAATAATTTTAAGGAAGGATGCAACATGATCTGATTGACATTTCAATAAGCTGGCCCTGGCTTCTGGGCAGACAATGGATGGTCAGGGAAAGGGAGCAGGGAGGACAGTTAGCAAAACTTATGTTGTTTATCTGTCAGGGTTCAAAGCAGAAGTGTGAACCCTTCTAGGCATTTCAAACGGAAAGGAATTTAATACAGGGAATTTGATACTTAGTCGAATGGCTGGAGGAGTAGAACTCAAAGGCTACCATTGAACTACTGATTTCCAGGTCTCACACTTAGCAGAGATCCAGAAGTCAGGAAGTAGTGCCTGCAGTATAACTTATACTGCCTCTCACCCCGTGTGTAGACACTAGTAAGGAAACACTTGTGTTTCTACCTTCCTGCTTGGCAGCAACAACAGTGCTGGGAAAAGGATGTCTTCCTCATTTCACCCTTCCACATCTCATCAAGTACCACACCTAGGCTCAACTAATTCATGCCCAGGTGCAAAAGAACCTGAGAAATGTCATTTTTAGCTTTCTGTCCCCCAGTTGTAAGAGGATAAATAGGAGTTTAGAATGGATATCCAAGAACAGTTGATGATATATAGATAGCACTTGAGGAAAACTTTACTGCTCTTGGGTTGCTGTAGTTCTTTCTTTTCAAAAATTTGGACTTTTATTTAAGCATAATTTTAGCAGGAACCCCCTTAGATTTTCTCTCTCCCTTTCTTTCTCTTTCTTTTTTCACTTAAATCAAGATTGGAAGTGATTTGGCCCTTCAAATTTAATTTTTTGTGTGTTTTTTTTCAGGCTTTCCCCTCCCTAATTAAATATCATTTCCCAAGATTCTGTCTAAAAAGTTTTTTCTGATCACCACCGTAGGCATCTTGCTTTTTGCTCCAGATCCTAGTGGGTCTGACCTGAACACAGAACTCAAAAAGGATTTCCATACTCGCATCCTTCTTGTGGTACTAAGTAAGAAGAACAACTCTCCTTCAAGCTTCTCAACCACTCTTTGCTTTCAAACTCAGCAATTTGAAGACTCAAGTGCAGTCAAGTAAATATACGTTTCTTTTCTTAAAATAGGACCAAACTTCATGAGTGCCCATGCAACATTCAAGAGAGGAGGAATTCCCGATTTTAGGTTTAACACAGCATGTAATGCTGACCACCAATACTGAAGTTTGCCATCATGGTCTCTTTGCAAAGCAACTTCCTTCCCCTTGACACATTTCATATAAAGGCGATCCTCACTTTGCATGGTAATGTGGATGGTAAGAATGTGCAAGCTGAGACCACATAAAATTGTCTTAATAATCAATGAGAAAAATTATAATTTTTCTGTGTCCTTTAAAATTTTTTGTTAAAACATTAAAAACTCTTACTGTCAGTTATAAATATATAGGGATTTTTTTAATCCTAATGTATTTTTTTAATATTTATTTAGTATAACTTAAAATGCTAGAAACATTAAGAATTCAAAGTGTTTTACTTCATCATAAAAAACTTATCAAGAGTTGTTTAAATAGTGCTTGCCTTCTTATCCTTGTACAACTTCTCCTCACTTATCAACTTCTTGTTACCTGACATTTCTCATTTACAATAGTAAAAATTCTAATATCCGACTATTCTGTGCATTAAGAATGTACACCTGGCAGCTACAAATGCCGAGGTGGGAAGCAAGAGTAATGCTGGCTGTGATGGTTAAGGTTATGTGTCAGTGTGTTAGTCATCTAGTGCTGGTGTAACAGAAATACTAAAAGTGGATGGGTTTTAAAAAGAGATGTTTATTTTCTCACAGTAAAGCAGGCTAAAAGTCTAAATTCAGGGTATCAGCTCCAGGTTAAGGCATTCTCTTTCTGTCTGCCTTCTTATCAATCTTCCCCCAGACTAGGAGCTTCTCTGTGCAGGGACCCTGGGTCCAAAGGATGTGCTCTGCTCCCAGCCCTGCTTTCTTGGTTGTATGTGGTCCCCCTGTCTTTCTGCTCCCGTCTTTCTTTTATATCTCAAGAGATTGCCTCAAGACACAATCCAATTTTGTAGATTGAGTCTTGCCTCACTAACACACCTGCTGCCCGTCTTCCCTCATTAACATCATAGAGATGGTATTTAAAACATAAGAAAATCACACAATACCAGGAGTCATGGAATAGCCAAACTGATACATACATTTTGGGGGGACATAATTCAATCCATGACATTCTACCCTTTAAAAAAAAAAAAACCAAAAATCACATCCTTGGAACATGCAAAACATATTCACCCCATCATATCATAGCAAAAGTCTTAACTCCAAGTCCAAAATTCAAAAATTCCTCTTCATCTGTGAAATCTAGAATACAAGTTATTTCCTTCCAAAGGTACAGTAGCAGAACAGGCACAAGCTAGACATTTCCATTGCAAATGGGAGAAACTGGAGGAAAAGAAAGGATAACAGGCATGAAGCAAGTCAAGAGAACACAATACATCTGCCCTCAAAACTTTGAAAATAATCCTCTGTTCTCTGAGACAATTTACACTATGGCCCTGCCCTCCAGACTCTAGGTATTGTCCACACTCTCTGGATTCTGAATGGAGGCTGTTTGGCCATGGGCTTCAGCTCTGCCTTCCAGGCCCACTGGGACAGCAACTCTGCTCCTTCGGCTTTAGGTGCACCATTCTCCTAGTCCATCTGAGCGATGACTCCACCCTTAGAACACCAGAGGCCGTGGCTCCACCCTTTGAAACCCCTGAGGTCATGGCCATGCATTTTGAGACTGAGGCAGCTCGGCTTCTTATGTTCCTTGTCTCTTCAGCTTCTGTTTCCTGATTTCTTGGCCACTTATTCTCGTGTCTCACACCTGCATCTGCCCTTCTCGGGCAAGTGTTCCAAAGCTCTGTAGCTCCACTATGGGTCGGCAAGCCTACCTCCACTGATAAATGGCCAGAGGCACCCCACTCCACCAGGAAGCCTCCTGTGACAGACACTCAGCTCTCTTGCTCTGTGGGTTGGCTCCAGCGCTGTGTTGCACCTGCAGGTTCTCTGCTGCTGCTTTTCCTCTGCTGCTGCCACAACTCTATCCATTCACAGTTACAAAATGGCTTCCACATTTTAGGTATCTGTTAGAGCAGCACCCCACTCTCTTGGTACCAAATTCTGTCTTAGTTATCTAGTATGCTATAACAGGAATACCACAAATGGATGGCTTTAACAAAGAGAAGTTTATTTTCTCACAATAAAGTAGGCTGAAAGTCCAAACTCAGGGCGTCAGCTCCAGGGCAAGGCTTTCTCTCTCTGTTGGCCTTCTCCTCAATCTTTCCCCAGACTAGGAGCTTCTCCATTCAGGAATCCCAGGTCCAAAGGGTGCACCATGGTCCTAGCACTGCATTCTTGGAGGTTTGAGGTCCCCCTGTCTCTCTGCTCACTTCTTTCTTTTATATCTCAAGAGATTGGCTCAAGGCACAGTCCAATCTTATAGATTGAGTTCTGCCTCACTAACATAGCCACCACCCATCTTCCCTCATTAACATCATAGAGGCAGAATTTATAATGTATAACAAAATCACATAATACCAGGAATCATGGCCCAGCCAAATTGATACACACATTTTTTAGGGGGACATAATTCAATCCAGGACAGTCAGTTTGGCTGGTCCATGATTCTCGGTGGTTTGGCAGTTATGTAATGCTATAATTTGGCAATTATGTAATGATGTGATTTGGCAGTTTTGTAATGTTGTAGTCATCCTCCATTTTGTCATCTGATATGGCCATACTGCATTTTTACTTATTGTCGATTTCACATAACGACCTGGTCTCTGGAACCTAACCATGTTGATAAGTGAGGAAAGGGTGTATAACTTACAGTATGGAGTAAGCATCTTTTCTATGCCTTGGCAAATTGTCATACTCCTTTCTAAGTTTGGATCAGCCTCCAATATTGTAAAATATCTCTAAGAGTTCCTTTAATGTGAAGTTTTTTTGTCTGTGTCACTTCCTCTTGGACATCTTCATTTTTTCATCACAACCACTTTCCTTTTTTAGGTTGATAAATTTGCCTTTATTAAATTCCTCTGGCTGGAAATATACAGCCCCTTGAATGACAGAGTGTCAACATTCCCATGATCAGCTATTTCTTCTACAGCTCCATTTACATTCAATTCAAATTTGACATCCAGAATTATCATTTTTTTCATTTATTTACTTCACTTTTATCTTTCTTGACCAATTCTCTCTTTCTGTTACCAATTTTTTGTAAAATAGCTTTTTTTTTTAATAACTTTTATTAAGCTTCAAGTGAACGTTTACAAATCCAATCAGTCTGTCACATATAAGTTTACATACATCTCACTCCCTACTCCCACTTACTCTCCCCATCTTGAGTCAGCCCTTTCAGTCTCTCCTTTCTTGACAATTTTGCCAGCTTCCCTCTCTCTCTATCCTCCCATCCCCCCTCCAGACAAGAGTTGCCAACACAATCTCAAGTGTCCACCTGATATAATTAGCTCACTCTTCATCAGCGTCTCTCTCCCACCCGCTGACCAGTCCCTTTCATGTCTGATGAGTTGTCTTCAGGGATGGTTCCTGTCCTGTGTCAACAGAAGGTCTGGAGAGCATGGCCGCCGGGATTCCTCCAGTCTCAGTCAGACCATTAAGTTTGGTCTTTTTATGAGAATTTCGGGTCTGCATCCCACTGATCTCCTGCTCCCTCAGGGGTCCTCTGCTGTGCTCCCTGTCAGGGCAGTCATCGATTGTGGCCGGGCACCAACTAGTTCTTCTGGTCTCAGGATGATGTAGGTCTCTGGTTCATGTGGCCCTTTCTGTCTCTTGGGCTCTTAGTTGCCGTGTGGGCTTGGTGTTCTTCATATTCCTTTGCTCCAGGTGGGTTGAGACCAATTGCTGCATCTTAGATGGCCGCTTGTTAGCATTTAAGACCCCAGACGCCACATTTCAAAGTGGGATGCAGAATGATTTCATAATAGAATTATTTTGCCAATTGACTTAGAAGTCCCCGCAAACCATGTTCCCCAGACCACCGCGCTTGCTCCGCTGAGCTTTGAAGCATTCATTTTATCCCGGAAACTTCTTTGCTTTTGGTCCAGTCCAATTGAGCTGACCTTCCATGTATTGAGTGTTGTCTTTCCCTTCACCTAAAGCAGTTCTTATCTACTGATTAATCAATAAAAAACCCTCTACCACCCTCCCTCCCTCCCCGCCTCGTAACCACAAAAGTATGTGTTCTTCTCAGGTTTACTATTTCTCAAGATCTTGTAATAGTGGTCTTATACAATATTTGTCCTTTTGCCTCTGACTAATTTCGCTCAGCATAATGCCTTCCAGGTTCCTCCATGTTATGAAATGTTTCAGAGATTCGTCACTGTTCTTTATCGATGCGTAGTATTCCATTGTGTGAATATACCACAATTTATTTACCCATTCATCCGTTGATGGACACCTTGGTTGCTTCCAACTTTTTGCTATTGTAAACAGAGCTGCAATAAACATGGGTGTGCATATATCTGTTTGTATGAAGGCTCTTGTATCTCTAGGGTATATTCCTAGGAGTGGGATTTCTGGGTTGTATGGTAGTTCTATTTCTAACTGTTTAAGATAACGCCAGATAGATTTCCAAAGTGGTTGTACCATTTTACATTCCCACCAGCAGTGTATGAGAGTTCCAATCTCTCCGCAGCCTCTCCAACATTTATTATTTTGTGTTTTTTGGATTAATGCCAGCCTTGCTGGTGTGAGATGGAATCTCATCGTAGTTTTAATTTGCATTTCTCTAATGGCTAATGATCGAGAGCATTTTCTCATGTATCTGTTGGCTGCCTGAATATCTTCTTTAGAGAAATGTGTGTTCATATCCTTTGCCCACTTCTTGATTGGGTTGTTTGTCTTTTTGTGGTTGAGTTTTGACAGAATCATGTAGATTTTAGAGATCAGGCGCTGGTCGGAGATGTCATAGCTGAAAATTCTTTCCCAATCTGTAGGTGGTCTTTTTACTCTTTTGGTGAAGTCTTTAGATGAGCATAGGTGTTTGATTTTTAGGAGCTCCCAGTTATCGGGTTTCTCTTCATCATTTTTGGTAATGTTTTGTATTCTGTTTATACCTTGTATTAGGGCTCCTAGGGTTGTCCCAATTTTTTCTTCCATGATCTTTATCGTTTTAGTCTTTATGTTTAGGTCTTTGATCCACTTGGAGTTAGTTTTTGTGCATGGTGTGAGGTATGGGTCCTGTTTCATTTTTTTGCAAATGGATATCCAGTTATGCCAGCACCATTTGTTAAAAAGGCTATCTTTTCCCCAGTTAATTGACACTGGTCCTTTGTCAAATATCAGCTGCTCATACGTGGATGGATCTGTGTCTGGGTTCTCAATTCTGTTCCATTGGTCTATGTGTCTGTTGTTGTACCAATACCAGGCTGTTTTGACTACTGTGGCTGTATAATAGGTTCTGAAGTCAGGGAAGGTGAGGCCTCCCACTGTCTTCTTCTTTTTCAGTAGTGCTTTGCTTATCCGGGGCTTCTTTCCCTTCCATATGAAATTGGTGATTTGTTTCTCTATCCCCTTAAAATATGACATTGGAATTTGGATCGGAAGTGCGTTAAATGTATAGGTGGCTTTTGGTAGAATAGACATTTTTACTATGTTAAGTCTTCCTATCCATGAGCAAGGTATGTTTTTCCACTTAAGTATGTCCTTTTGAATTTCTTGAAGTAGAGCTTTGTAGTTTTCTTTGTATAGGTCTTTTACATCCTTGGTAAGATTTATTCCTAAGTATCTTATCTTCTTGGGGGCTACTGTGAATGGTATTGATTTGGTTATTTCCTCTTCGGTGTTCTTTTTGTTGATGTAGAGGAATCCAAGTGATTTTTGCATGTTTATTTTATAACCTGAGACTCTGCCAAACTCTTCTATTAGTTTCAGTAGTTTTCTGGAGGATTCCTTAGGGTTTTCTGTGTATATAATCATGTCATCTGCAAATAGTGATAACTTTACTTCTTCCTTGCCAATCCGGATACCTTTTATTTCTTTGTCTAGCCTAATTGCCCTGGCTAAGACTTCCAACACGGTGTTGAATAAGAGCGGTGATAAAGGGCATCCTTGTCTGGTTCCTGTTCTCAAGGGAAATGCTTTCAGGTTCTCTCCATTTAGAGTGATATTGGCTGTTGGCTTTGCATAGATGCCCTTTATTATGTTGAGGAATTTTCCTTCAATTCCTATTTTGGTAAGAGTTTTTATCATGAATGGGTGTTGGACTTTGTCAAATGCCTTTTCTGCATCAATTGATAAGATCATGTGGTTTTTGTCTTTTGTTTTATTTCTGTGATGGATTACATTAATGGTTTTTCTGATAGTAAACCAGCCTTGCATACCTGGTATAAATCCCACTTGATCAGGGTGAATTATTTTTTTGATGTGTTGTTGGATTCTATTGGCTAGAATTTTGTTGAGGATTTTTGCATCAATGTTCATGAGGGATATAGGTCTATAATTTTCTTTTTTTGTAATGTCTTTACCTGGTTTTGGTATCAGGGAGATGGTGGCTTCATAGAATGAGTTGGGTAGTATTCCGTCATTTTCTATGCTTTGGAATACCTTTAGTAGTAGTGGTGTTAACTCTTCTCTGAAAGTTTGGTAGAACTCTGCAGTGAAGCCGTCCGGGCCAGGGCTTTTTTTTGTTGGGTGTTTTTTGATTATCGTTTCAATCTCTTTTTTTGTTATGGGTCTATTTAGTTGTTCTACTTCTGAATGTGTTAGTTTAGGTAGGTAGTGTTTTTCCAGGAATTCATCCATTTCTTCTAGGTTTTCAAATTTGTTAGAGTACAATTTTTCATAATAATCTGAAATGATTCTTTTAATTTCATTTGGTTCTGTTGTAATGTGGTCCTTCTCATTTCTTATTCAGGTTATTTGTTTCCTTTCCTGTATTTCTTTAGTCAGTCTAGCCAATGGTTTATCAATTTTGTTAATTTTTTCAAAGAACCAGCTTTTGGCTTTGTTAATTCTTTCGATTGTTTTTCTGTTCTCTAATTCATTTAGTTCAGCTCTAATTTTTATTATTTGTTTTCTTCTGGTGCCTGATGGATTCTTTTGTTGCTCACTTTCTATTTGTTCAAGTTGTAGGGACAGTTCTCTGATTTTGGCTCTTTCTTCTTTTTGTATGTGTGCATTTATTGATATAAATTGGCCTCTGAGCACTGCTTTTGCTGTGTCCCAGAGGTTTTGATAGGAAGTATTTTCATTCTCGTTGCTTTCTATGAATTTCCTTATTCCCTCCTTGATGTCTTCTATAACCCAGTCTTTTTTCAGGAGGGTATTGTTCATTTTCCAAGTATTTGATTTCTTTTCCCTCGTTTTTCTGTTATTGATCTCTAGTTTTATTGCCTTGTGGTCTGAGAAGATGCTTTGTAATATTTCGATGTTTTGGACTCTGCAAAGGTTTGTTTTATGACCTAATATGTGGTCTATTCTAGAGAATGTTCCATGTGCGCTAGAAAAAAAAGTATATTTTGCAGCAGTTGGGTGGAGAGTTCCGTATAAGTCAATGAGGTCAAGTTGGTTGATTGTTGTAATTAGATCTTCCGTGTCTCTGTTGAGCTTCTTACTGGATGTCCTGTCCTTCTCCGAAAGTGGTGTGTTGAAGTCTCCTACTATAATTGTGGAGGTATCTATCTCGCTTTTCAATTCTGTTAAAATTTGATTTATGTATCTTGCAGCCCTGTCATTGGGTGTGTAAATATTTAATATGGTTATGTCTTCCTGATCAATTGTCCCTTTTATCATTATATAGTGTCCTTCTTTATCCTTTGTGGTGGATTTAAGTCTAAAGTCTATTTTGTCAGAAATTAATATTGCTACTCCTCTTCTTTTTTGCTTATTGTTTGCTTGATATACTTTTTTCCATCCTTTGAGTTTTAGTTTGTTTGTGTCTCTAAGTCTAAGGTGTGTCTCTTGTAGGCAGCATATAGATGGATCGTGTTTCTTTATCCAGTCTGTGACTCTCTGTCTCTTTATTGGTGCATTTAGTCCATTTACATTCAGGGTAATTATAGATAAATAAGTTTTTAGTGCTGTCATTTTGATGCCTTTTTATGTGTGTTGTTGACAATTTCATTTTTCCACATACTTTTTTGTGCTGAGGCGCTTTTCTTAGTAAATTGTGAGATCCTCATTTTCATAGTGCTTGACTTTATGTTAGTTGAGTCGTTACGTTTTTCTTGGTTTTTATCTTGAGTTATAGAGTTGTTATACCTTTTTGTGGTTACCTTATTATTTACCCCTATTTTTCTAAGTAAAAACCTAACTTGTATTGTTCTATATCGCCTTGTATCACTCTCCATATGGCAGTTCAATGCCTCCTGTATTTAGTCCCTCTTTTTGATTATTGTGATCTTTTACCTATTGACGTCCATGATTCCCTGTTATGTGTATTTTTTTTTTAATTAATCTTAATTTGTTTGTTTTTGTGATTTCCCTATTTGAGTTGATATCAGGACGATCTGTTTTGTGACCTTGTGTTGTGCTGATATCTGATATTATTGGTTCTCTGACCAAACAATATCCTTTAGTATTTCTTGTAGCTTTGGTTTGGTTTTTGCAAATTCTCTAAACTTGTGTTTGTCTGTAAATATCTTAATTTCGCCTTCATATTTCAGAGAGAGTTTTGCTGGATATATGATCCTTGGTTGGCAGTTTTTCTCCTTCAGTGTTCTGTATATGTCGTCCCATTCCCTTCTTGCCTGCATGGTTTCTGCTGAGTAGTCAGAACATATTCTTATTGATTCTCCCTTGAAGGAAACCTTTCTTTTCTCCCTGGCTGCTTTTAAAATTTTCTGTTTATCTTTGGTTTTGGTGAGTTTGATGATAATATGTCTTGGTGTTTTTCTTTTTGTATCAATCTTAAATGGGGTTCGATGAGCATCTTGGATAGCTATCCTTTCGTCTTTCATGATGTCAGGGAAGTTTTCTGTCAGGAGTTCTTCAACTATTTTCTCTGTGTTTTCTGTCCCCCCTCCCTGTTCTGGGACTCCAATCACCCGCAGGTTATCCTTCTTGATAGAGTCCCACATAATTCTTAGGGTTTCTTCATTTTTTTTAATTCTTTTATCTGATTTTTTTTCAGCTATGTTGGTGTTGATTCCCTGGTCCTCCAGATGTCCCAGTCTGCATTCTAATTGCTCGAGTCTGCTCCTCTGACTTCCTAGTGTGTTGTCTAATTCTGTTATTTTATTGTTAATCTTTTGGATTTCTACATGTTGTCTCTCTATGGATTCTTGCAACTTATTAATTTTTCCAGTATGTTCTTGAATAATCTTTTTGAGTTCTTCAACAGTTTTATCAGTGTGTTCCTTGGCTTTTTCTGCAGATATCCTAATTTCATTTGTGATATCATTAAGCATTCTGTAAATTAGTTTTTTATATTCTGTATCTGATAATTCCAAGATTGTATCTTCATTTGGGAAAGATTTTGATTCTTTTGTTTGGGGGGTTGGAGAAGCTGTCACGGTCTGCTTCTTTAAGTGGTTTGATATGGATTGTTGTCTCCGAACCATCACTGGGAAACTAGTTTTTCCAGAAAATCCGCTAAAAAAAAACTGCAGTCAGATCCGTATCAGAGTTCTCCCTCTGGCTCAGGCTATTCAGATGTTAATGAAGCCGCCTGGGGAGGGTGGGGGAGGGAACAGAGAGATAGGAGAGTAGCACCTCAGAATATAGCCAGAGTTGCTTGTCTTGCTTGGAATGACTATTATATCTGAGATTCCCGCGGGCGCGTCGACTATGTGAGCTGGCTGTGTGGAGATTGCCCCCGGGGGGTCTGGCCCGCTGGAGTCACGGTCAGATCCTCCGCTTCCAGCCCCACGCCCAGCGTCAAGGCTCCCCTACTGGGACGGTGCACTCTCGACTCCAAAATCAGTCGCTGCCTCCCGGGGACTTCTCATCCCTCCAGCCATGTGGCCGTGCCGCCCCCGAGAACCAGTTGGGCCTCCTCCTGGGGTTAGTTCAGATGGGTGGAGTAGCTCCCCGTGCTTGTGCCATGACCGAGTGTCCCGGCTGGGACGCTGTTCTCCCCGCTCCAATACCAGTCGCTGCCTCCCGGGTACTTCTCCTACCGGCTGCGTCCCACGCTGCCCGCGCGACCCGGCTGGTCCCCTTCCCGGGGTTAGTTCAGGGGGGTGGAGCAACTCTCCGTGTTTATGGCGTACCTGCGTCCAGTCCAAATCCCTGCGGGACGGTTCCCCGGCTCGGATGCTGCTCTTTCTGCTCCAAGATCAGTCACTGCCTCCCGGGGACTTCTCCTACCGGCTGCGTCCCACGCCGCCCGTGGAACTGGCTGGTCCCCCTCCCAGGGTTAGTTCAGGGGGGTGGAGCAGGTCTCTGTGCTTGTGCCGTACCTGACTGGTACGCTGGCTCCAGGCTCTGGAAACAATCGCTGCTTCCCCGTATTAGTTCATTCTCCGTCTCTAAATCTGTGTTTGTTGTTCAGGGTTCGTAGATTGTTATGTATGTGATCGATTCACTTGTTTTTCCGTGTCTTTGTTGTAAGAGGGATCCGAGGTAGCGTTTGCCTAGTCCGCCATCTTGGCTCCGCCTAAAATAGCTTTTTGATTTATCACTGGGAGTCAAGGAAACAACACAACTACACACTTTGCTGCCTGTGTGTGACCTGAATAACAATGTGCAATGACCAATCACCAAAAGACTTTGAAGGAAGTGATGTGATTGGTCGCTGATCACGATTTGTATCTGTTATTTATGTAGTGATTTGTGGACTGAAGACTCAGCTACAGGCTATTCTCATTATTTGTGGTAGTTATAGTCTATAAATTTCCTGTGAACACCAAATTAGCAAATACTGCACCATTACTCATAGGAGAAACACAGGATTAGGTTCCTATGAACCACTGGTCTAAACATTTTCATCAACCCATCAGTACATAACCTGGCTTCATGTATATTTCTGTTAAAGATACCTTATTTAATAGATACTGTTGATTCATTGGAAACCCTGGTGGTGTAGTGGTTAACTGCTATGGCTGCTAATCAAAAGGTCAGCAGTTCGAGTTCACTAGGCACTCCTTGGAAACTCCTTGGGGGCCGTTCTACTCTGTCCCGTAGGGTCACTATGATTTGGAATCGACTCGACAGCAATGGGTTTGTTTCATTAGCATTGAACTCACAGCCAACAGCACTATAACTCATGCATGTATAGAGCTTGTCTAACATACATACTTTCTCCATAAGGCACATCCCAGCCTTCTTGGGCTTAGGAACACTTGATAGCACTTCAGCACTATACTTAGGAGCCATTTTAAACAGCCATATCACCAATAAAAAGCACAATTGTGAAAGATGTGACACTAAGTAGACCACAAAAAGGACAATTGTTTACAGCATGAGCCCCCAAACAACAAGGCAGAGTGTCGCTTGTTTGAGCTCAGCTGGGAACGTGTGTGCTGTCCACTCAAATTTTTCACCACTGTGCAGAAAAGACTGTGAAAGCTCCGTGAGAATTGATTTGGGGATTGCAAATAAATTTTAGCAAACAGGCAGATTCTCAAATATGTAATTCAGGAATGATGAGGATCAATGGTAATATACTGTGGTAACTGAAATTTGGATCATGTTGTTGGAGCCTGGTGCTATTTAACTTAACTCTGGTATCTAAAATTCATGCATATCAGAACTGTGCCAAGCAAGGACCACCTGTGTAGACAAATCTGTTTCCTCAAGTAATCTGCTGGTGTAATTTATCATGAAACTGTTAAGTATCTCCTATTTGAAGCCAAAGATGGGCCCACTTCTAAAAGGGATTATCTTTGAATTCTGTATGTCCTTCTTAGGAACTTGATATATGAAGATGATAGAATATTATGTGGTAGCCAAATTAAGAATAATATTAAGATATAAGTATTGGGGGAAAAAATACATTGAGGTATTTCGTTAACTTTTTGAAAATACCCTAAGCAAGTAGCTGCTATGTACAAAAAACTTCCAGAAAGAACATGCTATTTTTTTTTAAAGTAATTCTTAATAAGGATACATAGGGTCCATTTTGAACACAAATACTGAGATGAATGAATTCAGTACTTTTTTTTTTTTTTTTACTATTTACAGGATGTAAATTAATAACTGACAATTGCAAAATTGGTTATTTGTAAGAATAATGTATGTATTATATTGTGAGCAAAAATGCAATTCTCCTGGTAAATAATTATTAGTACATACCCTGTCTTAAAGAATTATTAAAGAATACCCTGTCTTAGATTATTCTTTAATAGATCTTAACTGAATATTGGATGGGGCAGTTCTACTCTGTCCTATAAGGTCGCTATGAGTTGGAATCAACTTGACGGCAGTGGGTGGGCATATATATGTATACATATCAGAGCCTTAGGATGATGATAATAAAGGGAATAGAGAAATCTCCATGAATAAAACATGACTATCTGAGTAGCATTTCCTATAGAAAAAAAAAATGGAAATGGCAATGCGCTTTTTCTTCTTAAATGAATATTTTGTTTTCAGGGTCTTCCTGGAGAAAATGGAGAAAAAGGAAATTCAGTATTCATTTTAGGTGGCATTAAAGGTATTCAGGTAAGCATTCAGATCATGATGTGCTTTTTAAAAATTATTTCCACATAGGTAAACCCATGCACGAAGCATGGGGATAGGAGTTTCCTTTGAGATCTCTGAGCACACTGGTTTTTATTGTTACGCTGACTCATGGAAGAGGCACCATGCTTCTTGTAGGAAGGCACTGGCGGCTGTAAAGTTCCAGTACTACCCAACTCTTCCTACAGAGATGCAGGGGGGACGTTTATTTCAGGTTTTCTGCATCTCAGCACTATAGACATTTTGGGCTAGTTAATTCTCTGATGTGGGGGCTGTCCTGTGCGTTATAGGATATTGAGCAATATCTCTGGGCTGCTCCCACTAGATGCCAGTAGGACCTCCCCAATTGTGACAAACAAAAATGTCTACAGACGTTTCCAAATGTCCCCTGGGAGTCAAAATGACACCCAGTTGAGAACCACTGAATTATTTTGTGGCTAAAATATTGTACTATTAATACTTGAGCCATCCAGTATAATGAAAGTCACCATTATTGAACTTGAAAATTATGGAAACCTTTATAACACTGTCGTTCATAAACTAAACACTTTTGTGTTTTAGTAGGGTCTAATAGAAACAAGCTAGAACTGCTTTTATCTGATTGCTACAGAGTATTCTTCCTTAAGAGAAATGACCACGTCTTGAAAATGTACTGTGTATCTGTCCTTTTGATTCATCATTTCTACTGATCTTCTGCTTATTCCTGGCTTCTCATACTATAGAGATGAGATGGTGTCTGAAGACTTCAATTCTGAATGTTTGTATATCATTCCCTGCTAAAAAAAAAAAAAAAAAAACACAAAAGTGTTTATAAAGGACAGTGGTATAAAGGTTTCCATAATTTTCAGGCTCAATATCAGTGTCTTTTATTATACTGGCTGGCAAGTATTAATATTACAATATATTAACTACAAATATTTCAGTGGAGAATTCCTCATCTAATCAAAGTGGTTGGCAGATCAGTAACTTTTGAGAAACAATGCTCTTCAGTGCCTGTATTCAAGAGAATGTACACTCTTTGATTCTTTAAAGTAGGTTGAGCCTCATGGCAGAATCACAAGGAATTTCCATGCCAATTCTCTTTACATCTCCTGTGTTGTTATGTGCCATTGAGTTGATTCTGATTCAAAGCCACCCTATAGGACAGAGTAGAACTCCCCTGTAGGGTTTCCAAGGAGTGGCTGGTGGATTTGAACTGCCGACCTTTTGGTTAGCAGCCCAGCTCTTAACCATTGTGCCACCAGGGCTTCTACGTCTACTGTAAGGTGGTAGAAAGGGGCAGAGTGCCTGTAAAAGATGAGGTCTGAAAATTAGACCAAAAACAGTTAAACGGTGAAGAAATGGGACCCTTGGACAGAACATTTAAGGCATTTCTAACTGGAAGATGAAATCTCACCTTGATTCCATGTTATCACAACCACAGCTCCCTTCCTCTGGTTTTGGCAGAACAGAAGTAGAATTCAGGGCATAAGAATGGAAAGAGTAAATCACGTCCAGAGAGCCCTACCACATACACTTCTCAACACTGAAACACTGAACAAACATCACCATTCGGCCAACCCAAATGACTCCTATGTGTATTCCTATTTTTACATAATTTCCAGATTTATAAAACTGCATTGATCTCATAAAGCAATGTGTGTTTTTATTACAGGGAAACAGAGGGGACCCAGGACCTCCCGGCTTCCCAGTAAGTCTCCTTAGCAGGTCACATAATTTTATTTGCTCCTCAGCCTAAGTTTTTTATCTCAGTGGGACCAGCTACCTAAGTTATGGGGTCCAGAGCAAAATGCAAATGCAGGTCCCATGTTCAAAATTCATGAATTTCAAGATGGTGACTACAGAACATTAAATCAAGGATGGAACCCTTCCAAGCATGGGATTTCGTATGGCTGCACAGTCCTCATGCCCATGAAGCTGGCTCTGAATCATTTGGTTGTAGGTTTGAGTCCACCCAGAGGTACCTTAGAAAAAGATCTGGCAATCTACCTCTGAAAAAATCAGCCAGTGAAAACCCTCTGGAGCACAATTCTATTGACACACATGGGGTCACCATGAATCAGAGTACACTTGATGGCTACTGGTTTTTTTTCTTTCACCTGGGATGACATGAAGCTCTTGCTATGAAACACGACTATGATTTTTGGTATTACAAATGCACTGATTTTTCCTGTGTGTAGGGATCTAGGGGAGCGAGTGGACCCGCAGGCCCAGTGGGCTTCCCAGGAGAGCCGGGGTTAACAGTAAGTGCAGCAGTCCCTCCAGTACTCAGAGCTGATGCTTAAATAAGATAAAAAAGCAACATTGTAGTTTGGGGTTAGGCACAAGGGGGTTCTTTGAGAGATTACAACCTGATGAATCAGCACAAACCCACCACTTTTACTGGAAATCCAACTTAAAGCACGGGTCCCCTGGGGTCAGCCATCAGTGTCATCTTTGCAAAAAACACACAGCCCATCCGTGATAGAAAGTTCATTGTGCATGCTTTAAAATGAAGGGTTTCCCAAATAGGGACTTGGGGTAACCAGTGAAGAAACATTCTTATTTCTGTGACTGATCATTGATCTGTGTTTATTTGCCATTGATTTAGGGACCTCCTGGCCATCCTGGGAGTCCAGGTTTGAAGGTAAGCAGCCAAGAGTAAGACAACTAAATAGAGCCCAGCTACAGTGAAATAATGATCCCTGGTATTGTTAAGTTATATCTTTCCTCTTATTATTAGACTTTATAAAATATTTAATATTTTACGTATCTTCATCTGCCCTACCTTCAAGATTAAAATTGAAAACGATTTTGCTTCCCAATGATTAACCTGTAATTTCTCTTTGTAACTTCTGGCTATTGACAGAATTCCTTTCCCAGGCTGGTTTTCCTACTACTCCTGAAGCTCAAAAAATATCTTTCAGTTCTACATAATAAATGAGATATCTTGATATCACTGTTAGACTAAATGCTAATAAATAATTAGATAATCTTCAATAAATTGCTTAGCCAGAAGCCTTACTTGCTTTTAATTACTTTTTAAAAAATTAAAAGCAATTAGTTTTCTTTTTTTTCTTCTTCTTCTTTTCCTTTTCAGGGTAATCCTGGCGTGGGAGTTAAGGGGCAAAAGGGAGACCCGGTAGGTATCCACCTTTGCACAGAGAAGCAGATGTTGGAGTGTATACTACAGAAGTTGTTCCCATTCTTATTTAACGTGTGTTGATTCTCTAGTCACGGGCCGATTTTATGGCTGAATTCTTGGTTTTATTTATTTTTTTCATTTAAAAATGTTACTTGAAATATTCTGCTTCCCCAACTCCCATTTATCAAGAGCATTAATGGTTTGAACGACTAGGGGAAAAAAAAGCTGTAGCTAAAGTGATTTGTGATTATATATTTGAACATTTACTTTGCTCCACCCAGCATAGGAAGCATGTCTACCAAAGCGTTTTATTTATTTAATAAAAGATTACTTAGAGGAACCAATAAACCAAACCCATTGCCGTCGAGTCAATCCTGACTCATAGCGACCCTATCTATAGTACGGGTAGAACTGCCCCGTAGGATTGCCAGGGAGCGGCTGATGGGTTAGAACTGCAGACCTTTTGGTTAGCAGCTGTACTCTTAGCCACTGCGCAACCAGGGCTCCAAAGAACCAAATGCCCTGTGTGAGGATCGAACTCACGACCTTCAGATTATGAGACTGACACGCTACCTACTAGGCTAAAGAGACTCCTTAGAGGAATGTAGTATATAAATCCCATTTCACAGATAAGGAAAATGGCATTTAGAGGAGTTAAGGAAAATAGAGAGCAGAAGTGGATTGGAAGGAATTTGCCCAAAAGTAGCATAGTCAGTGAGGGCCTGGTTTATAAATGCTGGTGACCTGCTACAGGACCTGTTCTTAGCTGTGAAGCTAGAGGGAGGATGATTCTAGTGTAGAATAATAATAATACTCAGAAAAGTACCAAATAATTTTCTCCTAATTAAGGGTGAGAATTTTTTTTTTTGTACTGTGGCAAAATAAATTCAAAGAACATTGTCTTTTCCAAGAGAATAGACTCTGTGATGGTTTAAATAAAAGCTTTTGGCTAATTATTTCATACAATGAGTTTTAAAATATTAGTAAAAAAATGATTTCTCTTTATACATCTAGCAATAAATTATAAATTACCTGAATCTAACCAGAGTGTGATGGTTTAATAACCGATAGTACGTTCTTATCATAGATGATTGGATAGGCATTAAAAACAAGGTTTTTGAGGAGTTTTCAGTATAATAGGAAAATGCTCACCAAAGAGTGTTATGTTCTGAAAGGGGCATATAAAGTTATAAAAAATATAAATGATATAGTATATTTTAAATTATAAAATAGAGATTGTCTCTGGATGGTTAGGATTATGGATCACTTTAATTTCTAAAGTTTATTTTAACAGTAAGTGTGAATTACATTTTTAATAAGAACAATAAATATCATTTAAAATTATGTGGTATATGTGGCGTGATTTCCATTTTAAATCCATGATGCACAGGATTGTGAGCCCTGCACTGTAATATGAATGAAAGTCTTCTGTGTTTCAAAAGGAAACCCTGGTGGCAAGGTGGTTAAGTGCTATGGCTGCTAACCAAAAGGTCAGCAGTTTGAATCCGCCAGCGCTCCTTGGAAACTCTATGGGGCAGTTCTACTCTGATAGGGTCGCTGTGAGTTGGAATCGACTCAACAGCAGTGAGTTTGGGTTTTTTTGGTGTTTCAAAACAAATTAATCTGAAGTTCCTATTATCTTAATTTTTTTTTAAGGGTGAGGTTGGCCAGCAAGGTTCTCCAGGACCAACTCTGTTGGTAGAGCCACCTGATTTCTGTCTCTATAAAGGAGAAAAGGTAATCCCCAAATCCATACTTTATCTGGCGTCTTAGTCATCTAGTGCTGCCGTAACAGAAATACCACAAGTGGGTGGCTTTAACAAAGAAAAATTTATTTCCTCGCAGTAAAGTAGGCTAAAAGTCCAAATTTAGGGCATCAGCTCCAGGGGAAGGTTTTCTGTCTCTGTTGGTTCTGGAGGAAGGTCCTTGTCCTCAATCTTCCCCTGGTCGAGGAGCTTCTCCGTGCAGGATGTGCTCTGCTCCTGGTGCTGCTTTCTTGGAAGTCTGAGGTCCCCCTATCTCTCTGCTCACTTCTGTCTTTTATATATCAAAAGAGATTGCTTCAAGACACAGTCCAATCTTGTAGATTGAGTACTGCCTCACTAACACAACTGCCGCCTATCCCCCCCCCCATTAATATCATAGAGGCATATAGGAAAATACAACATATAGGGAAATCACATCAGATGACAAAATGGTGGACAGTCACATACAATACTGGAAATCATGGCCCAGCCAAATTGATAAACACATTTTTTGGGGGACATAATTCAATCCATGACACCTGGGTACAGTAGTGGCAGTGAACATTTTCTGAGCACATACTCTGTGCCAGCGAAGTGCTGAGCACCTTCCCTCCATCACCACATTAATCCTGCAAGAACCTGAATAGGTGGGTACTATTATTACCCCACTGTACAGAGGAGGAAAATGAACCTTGAAAAGGTTAAAAGCATTCTCTAGCTTATGGAGCAGCTGGGTGGGAGATCCTAGCTGAGGATGTTAAATTGTGACATGTCCTCCAAGACATAAGGCCCCACTCATGTTGTCCTGGAAACCCTGGTGGTGGTGTGATTAAGAGCTATGGCTGCTAACCAAAAGGTTGGCAGTTTGAATCCACCAGGCGCTCCTTGGGGCAGTTCTACTCTGTCTATAGAGTCACTAAGAGAACGACTCGATGGCAACCCGTTTGGTTTTTTTGGTTCATGTTGTCTTTGATGTATGAGCTGAGAAGACTCAATTATACAAAGGTTTTTGCTAATTGGGATGGTAACAAATGCATAGAACTGAGTTGGTAAAAGACTCTTGGCAAATATTAATTCCTTTGTCAGCCTTCAGCACTGATGTTACTGACACTACTAGGAGATCCTGTTTCTACTTTTTGGCTACTGGGTTAAATTTCTTTTTCTCAGAATGAGCCACTCTTCTCAACGGCTGCATTTTCAACTTGCACACACTGTTCTGGTTCCATGGTGGTCGCTTCCTGTGTCCCACAATGCCACACCCTTCACACAGAGAACTGGCCTGATAGTGTCAGGTTTATTAACACACTTGGGTTTCAACTGCTTATTAGTGACAGTTGAAGAGTAATCCCTTATTTTAAAAAAAAGTGAATAAAACAGGTTGTCAAAAGAAGAGATTTCTGAAAGAGATTGAATTCAGTATGCTAAATAAGAATAAAACAGATTGTCTTCATTGTGATCTTCAGGGTATAAAAGGGATGCCTGGAGTTATTGGGCCACCGGGACTTTCGGGACTCAAGGTACTTATTTAAGTACTCTCTCTCTCTGTCTCTTTTAAATTTTATGATGTGAAATCTTAATTTTTTTTAAATTGCATGCTTTTAAATGCTAATGTATATTACTAGATTTTTTTCACTATTTTATCATAATCCTGTCGGGTGTCTATTCCCAAGTAATTAAGTTTTCTTTAGCTGCTGAAAAGAATTTTTGTTTTTTCTTTGCATATTGTCGAAATGTATTTCCTTGAATGCTTCTAAACACTGTTATGTCTTAAAGGGAAAACCTGGCATTGGGGCAAAAGGAGAAAAAGGTATTGTTGGGTTCCCAGGACCTCGGGTAAGAATCATTCAGACCTCCATTAACGTCAGAGTTGGGAGACATTTCTTGTCCACATTTTTATAAGACTGGGTCAATATTTCTGTGTGCTCAAAAGTAAGAGATACCTCAAATAGGGACCATATATTTTGGATAAGAATTGTGTAATAGCTCAACTTCCCAAAGTATCCCTCCCACTGACACCATTAAATAAGTTGAGAAAGTAGAAGATGGAAGGGTTGTGGGAAGGTAAGGGAATTGTGACGTTTCCCGTCTGGCTCAGTGTCAGTGTGATAATAGCTTGAAATTATGCATTTCAGCCTATTTGATACAATAAGGTAATGATCTAGGGGCACTAGCTAGAAAAAAAGCACAGCATCAGGCCCAAACATCTTCGCCCAGGTCACTAGTAGACATCGTCATTCATGAATCATCATGGAGGCCAGACCCCAGCAGACCTGGGCATTGAATTTACTTGCCTCTGGATTTAGCACCTAATGGAACAATAGGGGCTTCCATGGTAATATGTGAGGCTGATAATGCACAGAGCAGCATTTCATCTCCACACAAATTATATTGCAAGGATTTCAAAATTATTTGGCCCAGTGCAAGCATTAGTTAAAGAAATTAAAATAAAATGCAAAAACAAAAACAACAGAATATGTTCTTGATTTCAACACTGGCAATGACATGAATTTTATGAATAAGACTGATAAAGGTCAATAAGAATAACACATGTTATAAAGAAATCAATCTCTTTTACATTTGTTTGATTTTATTCAACTACCTTTGCAGGCAAGATTAAATATCTATGAGGCAGCCTCATAAGGTGAAAAATGATACATTGAACTCATTCATGCATTTCGATTTCATTCTGCTTGTCTTAATTTTTCTAACTTTATTAGGGTGAACCTGGTTCCTATGGATCTCCAGGTTTTCCAGGATTAAAGGTAAATATACACCATTATACCATTACCAAACCAAACTCATTGCCATTGAGTCAATTCCAATTCATAGCGATCCTGTAGGACCACGTGGAGCTGCCCCATAGGGTTTTCAAGCAGCAGCTGGTGGATTCAAACTGCCAAACTTTTGGTCAGCAGCCCATCTCTTAACCACTGTGCCAAGAGGGCTCCATACACCATTATAGAGGTGACATACCAGTTTTCATTAGTAAACACAATTCAGTATCATTCAAAACTAGTATTTTTGTATGCAGGCACTCAGAAGCATGTAATTGGAAAGGCAGACACAATCATTTTATGAATTGCCTGGTTTAGCTCTGGATTCAAGAACTAAAACACAAGACTTTGTCTAATGCACCCCATAACCAAGCTAAACTGCTCAGCATCTCAGTGATCACGCATCATTCAAGTTAAATGCAAATGAGATAATTTGGCACTCAATCACTTTTTTTTTTTTTTGCAAAAGTTATGTTTGTGTTGTTTGTAGGGGGAACCAGGACTGATTGGCGATCCTGGGCTGTTTGGATTTCTTGGCTCAAAGGTAAAAAAGTGAGCCTGTTTGAGTAGAGCCTTGATAAAACCTTATATCATTTATGTTATCTAATTTATTTTTTAAATATTTTAAAGAATCATTTATAAATGTAACTGCCCCATAGGGTTTCCAAGGCTGTAAATCTTTACGGAAGCAGACTGCTGCATCTTTCTCCCTCAGAGTACATTTTCGGTTAGCAGCCAAGTGCTTTAATCACTGTACTACCAGGGCTCCTTAACTTTTTGTAAAGGACAGAGATTACTCTAACGTATATTGTAATGATTACATTTTACACTTGAGACATGCTCCTTTAGGAGGTGAATAATAATGAAACCATCAAAAATTCCATAGGGATAAAATAGTATCAAGATTAAAAATTAAGGGAGCCTTGATCAAAGACTGTTTGCCTGGAGCATTGTGCTGTTTGAAAGAACTATCTGTATGGGATCAAACTGACAACAGCAATTCAAAAAGTTAGGAAGTTTGAGGGGTAATGAGTTTATGTCAATCGTGGAGGAACAAAGGAAGGTGGGAATGGTTGCACAACTTGAAACATGTCATCAGTGTCACTGAATCATATACGTAAAAATTGTTGAATTGGTGTATGGTCTGCTGGGTATGTTTTCAACAACAACAAATTAAATAAAATTCATTATTAAAAAAAAAAAAAATGAAGGAAGCCCTTGAGATCTTCCTGCTTTTACCACGACTGCATTTCTTCCTTTTTTTAGTTGCCTCTATAACCTCTTTTATAACCTCGTATGGAGTACTCATTCAGAACAAGCCAGGGAGGCAGTAAGGGGAAGGGGGCGTTATTTGCTGCTAAAATAAAATCTAGATTCAGAGAGTGCCAAGTTAGAGGTTCATGCCTGTACATATGGAAGAAACTTAATGGCTTGAGGGGTATCTAATTTATGGGCCTGGCCTAATTTGGCTGGACTTTTTAGATTATTTTCTTTCGTGCAAGTTTTGCCAATTGGTCATTGACTTCTGCTTGTAGGTGGGAGGTTGGATTCATCATTCTTCCTCCTAGAATTCTACGAGCCATTCATTTCTCTAGCTAGCCTATAATCTCTATGTCTTATATCAATGCACTTGTGATCCTTCTAATATTTATTTAATGCCAGGCAATATGAGAAAAATATTAATCTTTTTAAGAAGAGTGAATGAATGAATGATTTCAGGGGGATCCTGGAGACCGTGGACACCCAGGACCACCAGGTGTTTTGGTAACTCCACCTGTTCCACTTAAAGGTTCGTGTTCCATCCAGTTCTTCCATAAATTATGCAGAAATGAGATTTGAGTGTCCCCAACAGATGAATCTGTTCCAGTACACCTGGTATTTAACACACTAAAAAAAAAAAAAGAAAAAACACCTGTTGCCATACAGCATATTCTGACTCATATGAACCTATAGGACAGAGTAGAACTGCCCCATAGAGTTTCTAAGGAGCACCTGGCGGATTCAAACTGCTGACCTTTTGGTTAGCAGCTGTAGCTCCTAACCACTATGCCACTAGGTTTCCATTTAGCACACTGGGAAGGCTGAATACCTGCACTTGACCATGAGTATGTAATGCACTGATATGCGTGCAGGTAGAGGTGTGCCCTTGGTTGGTCTCTAATTGACACGAGATGTCAAATTTTATTTTAGTATGTAAACTGTATTCTGAGGTTTTTAGTACATCACATTTCAGAAAGTAGTTTTTTTTTAATCACTAAAAAAAATGTATAAAGCCATTTGACTAATACCTACCACAAGATGCTGCCATCAAGGGGAGGGGGGAACAGTTAAACCAGTTGCCATCAAGTCAGCTCTGACTAATGGTGACCTCATATGTGCCAGAGTATATACATCACATAGGATTTTCAATGGCCGATTTTTTGGGAGTAGTTTGCCAGGCCTGTCTTCTGAGATGCCTCTGTGAGGACTCAAACCTTCAGTCCTTCAGCTAGCAGCTGAGCACATTAACCATTCACACCACCCTGGCCTAAACCAGTGACAGTCAAAACCAAAAACCAAACCCATTGCCATCGATTCGATTCCAACTCATAGTGACCCTATAGGACAGAATAGAGCTACCCCCATAAGGTTCCCAAGGACCAGCTGGTGGATGCTGGTGGATTCCAACTGCTGACCTTTTGGTTAGCAGCTGAACTCAATGACAGAGCTCCACTCAAAGTTCACGTGTCTGCAAAGGAGGGGTACCTGAGGGGCTCAGACCTAAGATATTCCACTTTAAATGTGGTAAAAAAAAAAAACAAACTGCAAAATAATGTAATTATACTTTACCAAGCCTCATAAAAAGGAAGTGTTCATAAGTTTTAAGATGTAGATATACATTTATCTATTCATATGTATCGACAGCAGTGGGTATTCATATGTGTAATTCTCTTTTTCAGGCCCTCCAGGGGATCCAGGGTTCCCTGGCCACTATGGAGAAATGGGGGCAGTTGGACCACCTGGTCCTCCAGGTGTCTCAGGTGGACCAGGGGAAGCCCGGTCAGGTAAGAATTCATTGGATCTTTCCTGCCAGTTTTCCTAAATCATCACCCACACCGTGGTTCTCAACTGTAGCAGATATCAAAATCGTCTTGTTTTGTTGTTGTCGTAAGGAGCCGTCAAGTCAGTTCTGACTCATAGCCACTCTGTGTGTAACAGAAAAAACCATTGCCTGGTCCTGCCCCATCCTCACAGTCGTTGTTATGTTTGAGCCCATTGTTGCAGCCACTGTGTCAATCCATCTCATTAAGGGTCTTTCTCTTTTTCACTGACACTCTACTTTACCAAGCATTATGTCCTTCTCCAGGGACTGGTCCCTACTGATACAATGTCCAAAGTACATGAGACAAAGTCTCACCATCTTTGCTTCTAAGCAGCATTCTGGCTGTTCTTCTTCCAAGACAGATCACCTTAGTCCATTTCCATCAAGTTGATTCCGACTCATTGGGACCCTACAGGACAGAGTAGAATTGCCCCATAGGGGTTCCAAGGAGCGGCTGGTGTACTCAAACTGCTGACCTTTTGGTTAGCAGCTGAAGCTTTTAACCACTGTGCCACAGGGCTCCACAGATCAACTTAAGAGTTTCTAAAGATACTGCTGCCTGTGCCCCATACCAGACCAAGCACGCCAGACTCTTTGGAAAATGGCCCATGTATCTGTATTATAAAAGTGCCCTAGTATTTATAATGTATGGGGGCATTGGTGATTCAGTGGTAGAATTCTCACCGTGCCAGCAGGAGGGCCGGTTTGACTCTCAGCCCAATGTACATCATGCATAGCCACCACCCATCTGTCAGTGGAGGCTTGAATGTTGCTATGATGCATAACTCCGCTATGAACAGATTTCAGCAGAGCTTTCAGACTAGGATAGACTAGGAAGAAAGGCCTGGTGATCTACTTCTGAAAACCAACCCATGAAAACCCTATGGAATGCAGATAGTTCAGTCCACAACCCACCATGGGGATGGCACAGGACCAGGCAGCATTGTGTTCTTTTTTATATGGGATCTCCATGAGTCAGGGGCTGACTCAAGGCAGCTAACGACATTTCTAATGTACAGCCAGAGTTAAGAACCACAGAACTCAAACCACTCAATTACTTATTTGGGGGAAATACAGGCTCCTGGAATGTATCTCAAAAACATTCAGTCACCATCTGAGACATTTATTTGGACCCATAAGCGACATCATGATAAACAGAGAAAATATTGAAGTTATTAAGGGTTTCGTTTTACTTGGATCCACAATCAACACTCACGGAAGCAGCAGTCAAAAAATCAAACAGCATATTGCTTTGGGCAAATCTGCTACAAAAGACCTTTAAACACTTTGAGGACCAAGGTGCGCCTAACCCAAGCCACGATATTGTCAATCATCTCATATTCATGCAGCAGCTGAACAATGAATAAGGAAGACCGAAGAAGAATTGATGGCTTTGAATTATGGCATTGGTGAAGAATATTGGATATACCATGAAATGCCAGAAGAATGAACACATTTGTTTTGGAAGAACTATAGCCAGAATGCTCCTTGGAAGCGAGGATGGTGAGACTTTGTCTCAAGTACTTAGGACATGTTATCAGAAGGGACCAGTACCTAGAGAAGAACATCATGCCTGGTAAAGTAGAGGGTCAGTGAAAAAGAGGAAGACCCTCAATGAGATGGACTGACACAGTGTCTGCAACAATAGGCTGGAACATAGCAATGATTGTGAGGATGGCACGGGACCAGGTAGTGTTTCATTCTGTTGTACACAGGGTTGCTATGAGTAAGAACGGATTCGACAGCACCTACTAACAACATCTCAGGGGGACTTTGAGGAATACCCATGTGTAACAGGCTTCCCACAAGATTATCACATGCAGATAAATTTGGGAACTGCTGTTAGAGTTAGTGTTTCCTTCGTGTTTTCCAGCCTCCTTGAGGGCTCTCCCTCCTGTTAAATTCAGTTCATCTGTCCAGGCCCCAATTTAAATCTCCTAGATGAACTGCAGAAATAAAAATGTATAATTTAAAAAATAAAATTTTGATTCAAACTTGATTAAAACAAAAAAGCACAGCCCCTACTCCCCCGCCCCCCCCAAAATAAAGCAACTCTAGTTCACAGTGATATTTGATGAAGAGCTGGGAAAGAGTCCTCTTGACATAAGTACTTTGAAGTCTTTCAAGTACTGTAGTGGTTAATATTCTTGGAGGGTATTTGCATTCTGTGAACCCAGAAGAACAGATTAAACCTCTGAGGAGAAAAGTCTTGAATAAATGTAATTTTATCCAGCCCATATCTCTTGTTATGTTTATGGACAAAGAGTAAGAAGTTTCTGGAGATATTCAACTGGTAATGCAAAGTTCTTGATTAGTCTTTCAGGAATGTCACTTCCACATTGTGGGCTCTGATAACCACAGAGGTGGTCACGCTGTCTACACTTGGTTAATCTGTGTACAGTTGGTTACAAAGCTTTGGGTTAATTGACCCAGGGCTATATCAATCATATAGAATATTCTGTTGGTCAAGAAGCACTAGGCTTTGGTCTTAGATTTCTTCTTTCCGGCTTGTTTATAATAAAACAGTGCCTCCAGCAGAGTAAAATCAAAACCCACTTGGACAAGTGACTCTAGCAGATATCAACTTAAACATAACAGTTGTTGTTATGTGCCAATTCTGACTTATAGCAACCCTATAGGACAGAGTAGAACTGCTCTATAGGGTTTCCTAGGCTGTAATCTTTACAGAAGCAGATCACCAGGTCTTTTTCCCCCATGGAGTAGCTGGTGGGCTCGAACTGCTGACCTTCCAGTTACCAGCTGAGTGCTTAACCGTTGTGCCACCAGGATACCTTACAGATAACAAGAAAACAAACAAAAAAAACCAAACCCGTTGCCATCAAGTCAATTCTAACCCATAGCAATTTTATAGGACAGGGTAGAACTGCCCCATAGGGTTTCCAAGGAGCAGCTGGTGGATTTGAACAGTTGATCTTCTGGCTAGCAGTTAAGCTCTTAACCACTGTGCCACCAGGGCTCCTGGTAATGTATATGGCTCTTAAAAATCCATTGCTGTAGTTGATTTTGACTCATAGCAACCCCCTAGGGTCTCCAAGGCTGTAAATCTTTATGGAAGCACATCTTTCTCCCACAGAGTGGCCAGTGGTAGGTTCAAACCCCCGACTTTTCAGTTAGCAGCCAAGTGCTTTAACCGCTGTGCCACCAGAGCTCCCTTATAGCCCTTACTCTACATGTTTTTATTTTATAATTACCTGTAATATTTACCATGGGATAAGCAGAGTTCTGGAGTCAAGACACTTGGAATTGAACCCCAGCCTTGCCGCTTAGTGGAGACCGCATAGTGCAGTGTGTATAGTGAAATAGTTATGAGGCTAACATGGAAAGGGTGGTATTTTATCTTCTATGTAGACAATGATGTGTCTATATTTTGGGTCATTAAATATGCTAACGTGTATTCAGATTATTTTTACTACATTATCAAGGTGGAAAACTTAAAAAATTTAATTTCTTTCCCAGTAACCCCATAGAATGGGGAAAAGGTAAGAAAATCTGATTCCCCAAACCTGTTTGTGACCACTTGTGTGCTTGTTTATAAGGAGGCAAGGCATTTTTTTGATGGCTGTGATATTCAGTTATTTCATACCTTTTTTTCCTTAAAAAGTTCCATGGCCTAAGGCAGCCCGGATTTTGCTTTCTTCTACAGAAAAGCTTACTCTGATAGTATATGTGATTTTCATTATTGATTTCTCTTGGAGGCGTGATGGGACCCCCTGGGCCCCGAGGGTTTCCTGGTCATCCAGGGCTTCCGGGGACAGCCGGCATTCCTGGAAGAGCTGACTCTGCTCCAGGAAAACCAGGGAACCCAGGACCACCTGGCTTGCCCGGAGTGCCAGGGCTGCAGGGACCCCCAGGATCAGATGGTAAAGTGATCCTCGTTCATCTTCCTTAGCATTTATGTTGTATTCAGTGCTGCAGTGTCATTCAAAAATATGATTTTTTAAGTATTTTAAAGGGTATATACTATTTCATGAGCTGAGTTAGTATTATTGTCTTTTTTATAAATAAACTGAGGTTGAACTATTATGTCAATTAAAGTATATGAAATTACTTGGTTGGGAATTTAAGTGTGAATTCATCTTCTATAGAAGGAAGTCAAAAGATAACGCCCAAATGGAAAAATTAAGAAATAGCAATACAGACATGTTGAATGGCAAAATAGAGGCAAATAACCAAAGAGCCCCCTACATATATAGAAATAATGCGTTTCCCCACAGCCAGCTTAAGATTCAGCTTTTTAAGCCCCCTGAAGTCCCTCTAAACTTTTGTCATCATTTCTTCTCCCTTTTTCATTATCCTATGGGCTTATGACTTTTTATAATGTCCTTTCTCTGTCCTTTTTTTTTTTTTATGACATTTTTGGGAGAGGACAGAATTTATTGTTTGTGGTTTGTCTGCCATCTCAGATGACTCTGAAATTCTGCTTTTAAATGCCTGCTTTATGCTTTCTTCATTCGGTAATGATTAAGAACTGAAGGGGTGGGAAGCTATTTGCTATACCTTGACTCTTAGCTTTTTTTTAATTTGTTTTGTTTTCTGTTTCATTACCTTGTTCTACGGAAACCCTGGTGATGTAGTGGTTAAGAGCTACAGCTGCTAACCAAAAGGTCAGCAGTTTGAATCTACCAGGCACTCCTTGGAAACTCTATGGAACAGTTCTACTCTGTCCTCTAGGGTCGCTATGAGTCAGACTTGACTTGATGGCAATGGGTTTTACCTTGTTCTGCAACCACTAAATTAGACTGGGATTAGGAATGTCTTTATAAGTGGTTAGGGTGGCAGATGTGTGGTATGATAGTATATAGTCTATTCATGTACCTGATCATATATCAGAGGGAAAGAATCACAGGAAAGGAATGGAAGAGATAATAAGGCAAACTTAGAAGTTTAAATCAATTAGAAGAAAGAATAAGGGAAATTTAGGAAAGAGGATGTGAGTGCAAGAGACACTTAAACTTGTCCTGCAGAAGACATTCCTAAAAAAACTATGTGATTCTCTCTGTCCACCCCTTACCCACCGTAAAGTTATATATTGTAGTGTTGGAAACCCCGGACCACGAGGAATAAAAGGCAAAGCAGGTCCTCCAGGAAGAAGAGGCTCAAAAGGAGAAAAAGGCAAGTATGCATCAAGAGTAGCATTTTCTAGAAGGCAATAATATACGGAGGACTGAGGGCGTACCTGAAATGGACAGCGTGGCATTTCCTTCAGATTTGTTACTCACCTTAGTTGCGCTCAGGAGCACTCAGCCGGCTTATGTGCTTATGACGTGATGAAATCTTACCAGAAAACTCAAATCCTCTTATGAGTATCTTAGCACATAAAGAAGTCTCTCACTTGCCATGGAATTTGCCTCAGAATAGTGACTTTCCTCATGAGGGCCTCTTGATTCCTTGAGAGCAACAGAGACAGGATAGTATTGATATTTTAGCTCAGTCTCTCTCTGGGGACTCCCCAGTTTGCCAGGCTCATCATACGCCCATAATCCTATCTATCTCCACTCGTAAGTTGTTTTGCATCTTTTTTTTTAATAGACTTTTTTTTTGAGGAGTTTTAGTTTTGCAAAAATTACACAGAAAGTAGAGAGTTCCTTAGCTCCCCTCTCCCTCCTGCACACTGTTTCTCTTACAATTAACATCTTGCCTGCCTGTGGTATATTTGTTACAATTGATAAACCAATATCGATACCTCATTATGAATTAAACCTATAGTTTACATTAGAGTTCACATCTGATGCCGTTTTGATCTACCTGGTCCTTATTGTGTGCTGTGGAGTCAATTCTGACTCATAGTGACCCTGTAGGAGAGAGTAGAACCCCTGTAGGCTTTCCAAGGCTGTAATCTTTACGGAAGCAGACTCCAGATCTTTCTCTGGTGGAGCCACTGGTGGGTTTGAACTGCCAACCTTTCAGTTAGCAGCCAAGAACGTAAACACCGCACCACCAGGGTAAGAAGGAGAGTGTAAATACAGTAGAGGAGTTTGACTATCCAGAGAGACGATTTTTTCGTTTGTTGATTTTAGATTAAACGCCCTGATGATTAAGGAATGCCTCGTGGTGAATCGTCACTTGTGCTGTTAACATGCAATGTAATAAATAATCCCTGCTCACATGCAATTTTGTTTCTTTTATTGTTCAGAGTTTCTCTTCTAACCGACTTTATTTTAGACTCTAATTTATTTTTTGGTTTCATCAATAGAAGCCAAATAAGAAACTTGAAAACTTTTCAAAATAAGAGACTTTATTTTTAAAGTTTCTTCAGGAGAACTGGACCTAAATTTTCACCCTGGACTTGGTCAGAATGAGTTTATTAAGAAACAAGATGCTCCATTTGTCTGGAAACTCTCTACCCACCCCTGGTAGACCATGCCATGCCTCCACATTGCACCGCAGCCTCCACATCCCACGTTATCAATTGCCTGTAGTGAGAATTGTTCACACTGGACCCCTTTTCCCCCTCTTAGATATTGGTAGTGTGTGGTAAAGCCCTTACTGTGGATTTGATTCAGAAAACATGACAACGCTGCATTTTATCCTCTGTCTAGGAAACGAAGGGCTCTGTGCCTGCGACCCTGGTCCCATGGGGCCCCCTGGTCCCCCAGGACTTCCTGGGCGGCAAGGTTTTAGGGGAGACTTGGGGCTCCCTGGGTGGCTTGGAGAAAAAGGTGACCCAGGTCCTCCTGGTGTTGAAGGATCCCCGGGGCCACCAGTGAGTAACTCTTACCAGTACAATATTTCTAGTTAAAAGTCATAGATGGTGACAGCGTTCAAATGTACCTTTTTTTTAAATTTATGCATGGTATATGTTATGTTTTGAACCTATGGCTCTACTAATGACAAAAAATCACCTATATCCATTCATTCAACCATCCATCTATGTTTCATTCAGCTAATATTTACTGAGCACCTACAATGTTCCAGGCACTTCTGGGTGCTGGGGATACGACAGGGACCAGAACATAGTCCTTGCTTTTATGGGTCTTCCATTCTATTGGGCGGACATAGACAGACGAGTGAATGGATAGTATGTCAGGTGGTGGTTTTATCCTTGTGGGTATTTGTTTTTGTATTATTATAAGATTTAAGGCTTCTCTTAAAGAGCCCTGGTAGCACAATGATTAAAGTGCTTGGCTGCTAACTGAAAGGATGGTGGTTCAAAGCCGCTAGTGGCTCTGTGGGAAAAAGACCTGGTGATCTGCTCCCATAAAGATTACAGCCTAGAAAACCCTATGGGGCAGTTCTACTCTGTCCTGCAGGGTAGCCATGAGTCAGAATCGACTTGAAGGCACCCAATAACAGCAGGGCTTCCCTTGAAAAATTGGGAGCTCACTAACGTGAGACCTTCTGTGTTCCCACTACCACTGGGAGCTGAGAGGTGGCTGTCCTTGTCAGGGGAGGCCTGGGCACTCCAGTTTCCACCACCTCCACCTGCCTGCTTCCTTCAAAAGGACCTGGCTCCTGTGGGCACTTGCCATTGAAGTCCACGATCTAAGCTGTATATAAAAAAAGCCAGTACATGCCTGGCAAAGGAGCTTCGTGTTGATGCTGGGCTTTTGTTGTCCTAGCATCCATGTTTAGTGATCTCAAGGCCTTGGAATTGAGAAAAGTAGCTTTTGATCCCAGAGCTGCTGGGAACCTTTTCTCCAGGAATTGTAGAGGTTAAACATTGATGCCACTAGAGTCTAAGCACCATGATGACAAGATTGCCTTGTAAACTGGTGGATCCCCAGTCTTTGAATAGTACTAGCACCTTGTAGGTCCTCAGGAAACATTTGTTCAACAAAATCTAGACACAGCTCCGGTAACTTGATTTTCTTCCCAGATCAAATGAGTCTATGATCAGACTCTAGAACTTGAAGCTCTACATCTACAATGCAGAAGAACAATTCACCACACATCTTAAAACTTTCAGACTTCCACATTGTATTCACTCTTCCCAGTGTACAAGGTCTTATTTATTAAGCCTACCTCTGGTTCACATGCTATGTAAGTAGTTTTCTCCCTTTAGAGTTGATCCATCAGAAGGCTGCTTTCATTATTCATCACTTGGACTGGATAGTGTACCCATACAGGTTAGTCCTGTCCCATAGCCACTGATTACTTAGCACATACATTAAGAATAAAAATAGTTCTTAACACATAGCAACACTTCATGATTTCTAACATTCTCTTACTGTTTGAATTTACCCGTGTCTACAAAAAAAAATTTTTTTTTTTTTTAACTAAGAAATGTCTTCCACCCACTGTTTTGATGTCTCGTAGACATTGGTTCAAACAGGATGCTATACTAGAGTGAGGCTTTTAAGGATACTGAGCAGTGGGTATGGAGCTTTTTTTTTTTTTTAATATATAGTAGATGGCTCCCAACCGTGTTGTCAGCTTGAGTTTTTATGCCTGTTGTATACATTCTTAGCTGCTTCTTCACTCTCACTGCTTGCTGCTGACAATTGCACTTACCTCCCCTTCCTTTTATAGTTTATGGAAACCCTGGTGGCGAAGTGGTTAACAGCTACAGCTGCTCACCAAAAGGTCAGCAGTTTGAATCCACCAGGTATTCCCTGGAAACTCTATGGGGCAGTTCTACTCTGTCCTCTAGGGTTCCAATGAGTTGGAATGGACTTGACAGCAGTGGGTAGGGCATATAAATTAGTATAGGCCAGTTAAAAAAGAAAATTAAGCTCGTTTCAACTCATTGTTAGACTGTATGAAAATAAGACCAGGTAAGATCTGTGTGAAACAACAAATGGTTTGCTCAGTCATTTTTGACCTCTTCCAGATTCTAGACTGTTTCCTGATTATTGAGGTCGCCAAATAAGTGACTGTAAGTCATGTGTAGTGTTTCTATAACTCTGTTAGCTGTAATGTTTGGTCACTCTGATATACTGACAGTAGGTCTCCAGAGTTTGGCAGTGCCTGATATTCAATCATATGTAGCTCTTATAAAACCATGACCCAAATAGCCCAGTCTCAACAATGCTGGGGTCAAAACATGATGAGCCCATCAGTCTAAATTGGTTGTTTACTTATTATACAGAGGGAATGTATTGGCATCAGCAAAGGTCCTTATTTTTCTTTCTCTCGCTCATCAAATTCCCTCAGTGTTACAGTGATTTCCATGCCCCTCTCATTACAAAGTCATTGCTAAGCCTCTGCCTTAAGCTCTAGTGGCAACTCCTGTTGTTAACAGCTCTCCATCCTTTTTCCTCCCAATTCTGCATTAGGAAGCCCAAGATAATTTAATTTTAAAAATAGCTTTTTATTTTGAGATAGTTTAAGACTTATGAGAAGTTGCACAGATCATATAGAGAGTTCTCGTGTATCCTTCACCCAGCTTCCCCCAATGATATATCTTATATAACCATAGTACATTGCCAAAACCAAGAAATTGACCTTGCTACATTTCTATTAACTCAGGTACAGACCTTATTCAGATTTCACTGGTTTTTACATGCTGTCCAAGAGCCTCAATTTTGTAAGGTAGGACCTTACGCCAAGGTAGGATCTTGGAAGGCAGGCAACAGGAGGAGGCTAAGAGTGCCAAACCAGTTTGTTTAGCAAGTGATATAGGAGGGAGAAATAGAGAAATCAGATATACAGACATGAATAACTTGATCCTTTACACTTTTTTTTTTTTTTTTTTACACTTAAGCTAATTTGTTCTTATTTTTCACCAAGGGAAAACCTGGTGCCTCAGGACCACGTGGCAGCAAAGGAGAAAAGGGCGACATGGTTGTCTTGAGAATCAAAGGTGAGCATAATTAATCATCTAGCTCCCTGCCACTTTATGAATGACGCAGGAACCATCCTGAATTATTTATGAACAATCCTCCTGTATTAGTTTCCCTGTGACCACAGACCAATTCAATAACAAGACCTAGGATTGTTGAGATTGCTTTAAAAAATACTCCTTGCCCTTCATAGGGTCCTATGACTGGTGAGCCCCAAATTCTTTGTCTCATATTTGAAAACATGAATGCTCCTTTAGTCATGTGCTCAAATTCTCATTGTGGTGAAACAAGGCCTCCTTTGACATGCTAGTGTTTGTTTGCTGCATTATAGTATCCAGAACAAGTCAGGAATATTTTGGTTGTTAAGTGACAGAAACCCAGCTTGAAGTAGTTTAAGAAAAAAATAAAAGTAACTTATTGAATCCATCAGCTGCTCCTTGGAAACGCTATGGGACAGTTCTACTCTGTCCTATAGGGTCAGTATGAGTTGGAATTGACTCAATGGCAATGGATTTGGTTTTTTTTTTTTTTTTTTGGTTTATTGACTCACTTAAACAAAATTTGAAAGATTAGACACAAGATTGGCATTGGAGACAGCTGAATCCAGAGTCTCAAATGGTGTCAGCAGGATCTCTCTGCATCTTCCATCTTTCATTGCATCATAAGCAGTCTCTCCCAGGGACTGGCTTTCTCTGGGCTGTGGGGTACATGGCCCCAGGCAGCTCCAGATTTTTACAACCACAGATGAAAGAAAACTCTACATCGTCAGCTCCAGTTAGGGAAAAAAAAAAAAAAAATCAGAAGGAATTAGATTAGCCTGGACCATGTGCCCAACCGTGGACCATCCTCCATCCACTATGGCCAGGGGATAGAGTACGTCATTCGGCATAAGGCGTGCAGGGCTAGATGCTCTGACTGGCACCTCCACACACAACCTCCTGTTGAAAAAGGGAAAAGGAACACTTCCCAAATAAACTAATTGAGTGAGTTTGGTGATAGTCATCCTTCCCTCTGACCTTTGAGTGGTTGTCTTTGTGTGACTTTGGGCAGCTGAAGCACTCAGAGGAAACTCTAACGATCCACACAGAGTCAAGGTCACAGTCTTTTTCTTGAGTCCTTTCTGTACTTCTCCCCTTGCTGATGAGGACTGGGATGTCTTTTGGCCTCTGTTTCCAGGACACAAAGGAGAAAGAGGTCCTGATGGGCCCCCGGGATACCCAGGGCAACAGGGGCAGGATGGTGAGGATGGACATGCTGGAGGAAGAGGAGACCCAGGACCCCCAGTATGTATAATTCTTTGGCTGCTGTAGAATTTCACTTTCTTACATGGTCACACAAACAGTTTGTTCTTAATTTACCAAGGGTTAACTCAGTACAGGGTCAACATGCTGTAAGTTAGAGCACGTTGACCCTGTATTGGGTTCACTGGTGTGTAAAGATGATGGTGATAAAAAGTATGGTACAACTGGAAATGGCCTAATATCCAGAGTGGTGGTTCGGTCATAGCAAGACTTTCTGTCCCTAGTCTTTGTATCAGTCTCATTATGCGTATTTCCTTCTAGGGCCCTTATTTCTGCCAAGCCTCAACTGATGTTGGGTCATATCTAGTTGGCTCTGTAAGGTCCTGATAATTAGCTTCAGGTCTATTCCCTGGTGAAGGGACACATGAGGGGAAGTAGCAAGGAAGAAAAGGTGAACTAGTGCAAATCCATTTGAACTGATGCGTTTGCTAATGGATGATGCCACTGATAAATGATATTTCTACATTTTTCAATCACGGTTTGGGTGGAAACTGTGTAGGTAAGGAAGGGAATAAGAAAAGAATATGAGACATGACCCAGTGTTTAGGAATTTAAAGTGTCTTGGGTATGCGAGGCACTTTTGAATGCTTACAATGTTGCAGAAACTGGGCTAGATGTGTTTATCTATGAACAGTGTGTGAGGCACCTCTGGGTGGGTCAAGCCTCCAACCTTACAATTAGCTGCGAAGCAAGTTAACTGTTTGCACCATCATTTTTATGTATGGCAGTAGCCTTACCCCGTTGCCATCAAGTCAATTCCAACTCATAGCGACCGTATAGACAGAATAGAGCTGTCCCATAGGGTTTCCAAAGGGCGGCTGGTGGATTCAAACTGCCGACCTTTTGGTTAGCAGCTGTAGCTCTTAACCACTGCACCACCAGGGCTCCAGCAGTAGCCTTATGAGGAGCAGTTATGTTTCCAATTTACGGTAAGGAAATGGGGCTTGGAGTATGTTATTCAAGGTCCCACATCTATCAAGCAGGCTAAACAGGAAAGAAAGCTCTTTCTGATTCCATGCTGCTTGCACCAGACTGGGCTGCTGCCTTGCGAATGGAAGATCACTGAGCGTGTTGTCATAGGGGAGGCCCAGGCTCTGATTTTATAGGAACCCCTGGAGGCAAAATACACATGAATAAGAGGGAAGCTTGGAAACAGGGTTAGATGATGGTATTAGCTTTCTGGCCTTTTGACCGATGTCAGGTATGTCAGTGGTCTCTGCTTTAGCCAAGATAAACTTTGCTTAGTTCATTCTTCTGCTTCAGAAAGTGCTTAGAACCTAACATCACTTAGTAGGAGTTGCCACCATTCACTAACCAAATTCTTAAAAAGTAAAGTGTGTTTCTAGATCACATTGGGAGAGAATTTTCTGTAATGCCCACTGCGGGGGCGGGGGGTCTTCTAAATTCATTGAAACAATACAGATGCACAAGACCATCATAGACCACATTTGAGGCCAGGCCACTCAGAAGGATGGATGACAGGACCCTCAGCTCCAGCAGGCCAGTGTCAAGCCTTCCCAGTGTGCCAGTGTCCTTGCAGCACATAGCTCAACACACAGCTCAGGGTGCCCTTCCTTCCTTCAGCACATAGCTCAGGCCAAGGAGCTGAGATCCAAGCTGGCAATGCGGGGGCAGCCCTGCTCTGAAAGTCTCATTCTTCCCTGGAGCCACCATCTCCACAGACAGTGCTTGCCGGGCTCTCACAAGGGACTTGCCGGTTACAGGAGCCAGCACTCAAGGAGGCCCCAAACTAGGGTTCCCCAACAGGCCTTTAGAATTCTTCCAGACCAGACGCTGGGTGGTGCAAATGGTTAAGTGTCCAGCTACTAACTGGTTGACAGCTCGAACCCACCCAGAGGCATCTTGGAAGAAAGGCCTGCTGATCTACTTCCAAAAGGTCACAGCCAGGAAACTTTATGGAGCACAGTTCTATTCCGACACATATGGAGTCTCCATGAGCTGCAATCAATTCAAGGGCAACTAGTTCGTTTTTTGGTTTTGCTTTTTGTTTTGTTTTGTTTTGTTGTTTTCAGACCAAATGCAAACTTAGCAACCAAGGATCAGTTTCATCCTGGTTTGATTTGGTACGCTGATGTTCCAAGTTTATCCAGGTTTCTGGAGGAACAGAGCTAGGTCGTTAACCCAAGGTCAAATTGCCATGCAGGAGGGGAGAGTATTTGTTCACTCTTTACCCCCCGCTGTGATGAAATCTCTGTGCCTTCTCAGAAGGCAGGAAAATAATTTCAAGTATAGAAGAACTTATCAGTTGTAGGTCCATTACCTCCCCTGATTTCCTTACATCTAAATTTTATGATTTTTGATATTAGTGGTTCTACATAAAATTTTGTATTCTACCAAAAAAACACCCAAACCCACTGCTGTCGAGTCGATTCCGACTCATAGCGACCCTACAGGACAGAGTAGAACTGCCCTATAGAGTTTCCAAGGAGTGCCTGGTGGATTTGAACTGCCGACCTTTTGCTTAGCAGACATTGCTCTTAACCTGTACACCACCAGACTTTCCATATTTGTAAGAGTGGGAGAAAAACTGGAATAGCAGATATATATAGGGAAAATATGGAGAAAAACCTGAGTTAATCATTCTAAATTACATTTGCTACTGATGAACTAGAGTTCTGGGTGGTACACATGGTTAACATGCTCAGCTGCTAACTGAAAGGTTGGAGGTTTTAGCCCACCCAGAGGCGCCTTGGAAGAAAGGCCTGGCAATCTATTTCTAACAAATCACCATTGAAAACCTTATGGAGCACAGTTCTCCTCTGACACTCATGGGGCTGCCATGAGTTGGAATTGACTCTCTGGCAACTGGTTTTACTGCTCTACTGTCTGCTGGAAATGGGGACTTTTCTGCATGTGTTTCTATAGCCTGCAATGACTTTCAAAGGTTGGTAATTGACTCATGACTTCAACATTCCCAGGGGGATCACGAAGACGCAATCCCAGGTGGAAAAGGGTTTCCTGGACCATCTGGGCCCCCAGGCAGAGCAGGATCAGCGGGGCCTCCAGGTCTGGGATTTCCTGGCCCACCAGGAGAGAGAGGGAGACCAGGAGCTCCCGGCTGCCCCGGCATGAGAGGCCCTGATGGCTTGAGGGGTCCCAAAGGTAATCTGAATGTTGCTGTGAGTCTCTCTTCCAGGTAGAGTTATAGCTATAGCAAAACAGCTGAAGAAAATTCCATCAAGGCGGTGTTCCAACCTCCAATGTAGTCAAATAAATAAAAGCATTACAGCACAGTCGATATTTACAACAAATGCCAAAAATCCTAAAATGCTTTTTGTTTAGCATACCAAAATTGTTTCTCATTCATTTCTTAGTATCAGTTTGCACAATCTGATCATATTAAAGTTATATATGTATGTATACACACACACATAAAACTTTGAAATACCTATTATTTTACCCTCCTTTAAGATAATGCATTGTATTTTAATAAAAAAAGAACACCACTATCTCATTTAAATTTCCATCATTACCCATGAAAAACCATTTGTAAGCATTTTTGGTAGAAGAGATTTTAGATATGTTTGACATTTATGTGCATTTGAGATAATAAAGTGACTCGCATGATCAGAGCTGAAAACTTTTTTTATTATTATTATTTTATTGTGTTTTCAGTAAATGTTTACACAGCAAATTCGGTTCCCATTTAACAATTTTTTTATACAGTTTGTTCAGTGACATTGCTTACATTTTTCACAATATGTCAACATTCTCATTATTTCCATTCTGGTTGTTCCATTTCCATTAATCTAGTTTCCCTGACCACCATAACTTCTCATCTTTTCTTTAAGGTAAATGTGGACCATTTGGTCTCATAGGCTTTTTTTTAAAGGAGCACAGTACTCACAGGAGATATTGTTTATTTTATGAGCCAATCTGTTATTTAATCAAAAGGTGATCTTTGGTAGTAGTTCCAATTCAAAGTTTAAAGGGTGTCTCTGGGCAGTTGTCTCAGGGATTCCTCTAGTCTCTGCTGGTGCAATAAGTATGGCCTTTTTAAGAATTTGAGTATTGTTCTATATTTTTTTCCCATTCTATCAGGGTCCATGTATGGTCTCCCTAATCAAAATGGTTGGTAGTAGTAGCTGGGCACCATCTATTCTTCTGCTCTCAGGGTAAATGAGGCCATGGTTTGTGTAGGCTATTAGTCCTATAGAAAAGTTTCTTCTTTGAATTTTTTATTTCCTTCCCCCTCTTTTCTTCCAGACGAGTAGAGACCAATAGGTGTATTTTAGAAGGCCACTCGCAAGATTTAAGACCCCAAATGCTACTCACCAAACTAGGATGTAGAACAGAAACTTTATGAACTATATTCTGCCAATTGACTGAGTTGTCCCATGAAACTATGACCCTAAACCTTCAAACCCAGAAAACCAATCATGCGAGGAATTGATTATATCCAAGAAGTATTTGTAGCTGTGCCCCCTATGGGCTTTATTATATATATGAATACTTACACAGTACACACATACCTGTATCTATACCTACAGATACACCTATATACGTACATTTATATACACACCTATCTATACACATACATGCATACATACCTACCTATTGTAACCACACACATATTTTTTGATGGTTGTGAAAACTTTTAAGAAGATGGGAAAAAGGGTTTATTATTTAAGATTTTCTTTTATAGATTGTTCATATATTCCTTGGCCTACATTCTTATTTGTGAAATTTTGGAATAAAATGAAAATGGCTCTTGCTTTGACAACATAAAAAGGCAAATAGCCTGGTATTTGATAAGGTTTAAGATGACAGTCTAGGACCCATCAAAATTGAAAATTATTTTTATTTATCTCGCATACTTTCTGATAATATCTTATAAAACTTTATTTCTACTATAAAAGAGAAATATTAAATTTTAGAACGGAGTTTGCTGTCTTATTTTCTTTGGCACTTAAAAAGGGGCATAATAATAACCACATTGCAGATTTGTTAGGAGAACCAGGAGACAATGTATTTGAAGCACCTATTTCAAGGTACTTTTATTATCACCATTTCAATGGTAGCTTTTATTAATATCTAGCCCAGCCCCCTCATTTGTGCAAATTCTCCAGTCCAAACTAGGATCGAAATCTTCTGAACCCAGTGTTGGGTGCTTGCTGCTATTTCATGATTTGGCCATCAGCTTCTGTCTCCATAGTATTAGCTATCCATGAGCCTATAAATACATTATTTTTTTCTTGGCTCTTAAAACTGATTTTTCTTGGAACCAATATCATTCTTATTTCCATTATCTTTACAACTGTTCTGACAGTCGAAATGCAAATTTCAGGACAGCTTTTCTAAAAATTCAGTTTAAAAAACAGTTTATGTAATCTAATGATACTTGGGTTTTTCTTTCATTTGATTTCCACGTATACTATATGAAAAAGATCTTGAGTAAGGTTATTCTCATAGAGACTCATGTTGCATTGACCTATCAATTATGTGAATGCCACTTTTTTTTTTTTTCATTTCAGGTGATACAATTCCTTGTAACATAACCTACCCAGGGAGGCCAGGCCCTCCAGGTTTTGATGGACCTCCAGGTATGATCAATGAGAAGTTACTGTGTTATACATTTCCGCTAGTAAGAGAACCAGGAAGACAGGTACAGAGATAGCAAATCCTCAGTTAACTGGTTAGGATATTCCTGAAATTCTTACAAAGTTTGAGGGAGTATGAGAAAACAATATTTGCAGTAATTCGTAGTTGAATCTCTAGTCTACTGGTTTTAGCACCATTTCCCTGGATTTGATCACCTATCAGCTAAAATGTTTGTCCTTTGAGAGTTTTAAAAGTGTATCTACTTTCTTTTCCTGTGTGCCAAGAGTGAAAAATGAATGTTTGTTTACTGGTTCTAAGTCTGTGCTGCTTTCCATGAGAACCAAACTTCTGGCCAAAAGCATTCTGGAAAATGTCTACATATTTGCAAGCCTGATTGAACTTTTATGCAGCTGCTTTACTTGGATTAAATGTTTGGTTTTAAGCTAAATGAACCCACAATCTGTATAAGGGATTTTGTCTAATTTTTTTTTAATTGTCTCAGAATTCACTTAAAATCGATTCCAACTCATAGCGACTCCATGTGACAGAGCAGAAACTCCCCATAGAGTTTTCTAGGCTGTAATCTTTACGGGAGCAGATCACTAGATCTTTTTCCCTTGGAGTCCCTGGGTGGGTTTGAACCACCAACCTTTCAGTTAACAATTGAGTGCTTAAGCATTTGTGCCACCAAGGCTCCTGTTTTGTCCTGCGTAGCTCTAACGAGTATTGAAAGGTTGAATGATGAATGAATCTGTATTGCTGTCTCCATCCATTGGGTATCGTCAGCGTATAAAAGGCATGGTGGTTCAGTGGTAGCGTTCTCACCTTCTCTGCGGGACACCAGGGTTTGATTCCTGGCCAGTGCACTTCATGAGCCACCACCACCCATTCCTCAGTGGAGGCGTGTGTGTTACTATGATGCTGAACAGGTTTCAGCAGAACTTTCAGACTAGGGGCTTCCAGATGAAGATGGACTAGGAAGAAAAGCCTGGAGGTCTATTTCCAAAAATCAGCCAATGAAAATCCTATGGATCACAATGGTTCAATCTGTAACCAATCGGAGATGAGGCAGGACCTGCGACATTTAGTTCTATTGTGCATGGCATCACCATGAGTCAGAGGCTGACTTGATGGCAGCTAACAACAGCAATTTTCACAGTCGTGTTGTACAACAGCCTACAACAACCAAAAAGTATTTTCTCTCTTATGGGTCTGCAGGTTGATTGGGATTTAGCTGATCTAAGTTGGCCTCTGCTGGGCTTGGTCCCAGGCTCCAGGTCACGTTCAGGTCTACAACACACATGATGTGGTGGGGCCGGACTGGAAGAGCAGCATCTGCGCAGGTGTGCTGTGCTCACGCGGTTGCAGCAATGCAACAGGGTAGACCTCGCTTCCCAAGCACATTCTGCACCTCTGCGTCAGTGTTGCTAGTGTCCCATTGGCCTAACAAGTCACATGACCAAGCCCCAGTCCAGAGGGTGGGGAGGTACACTTTAGCCATCACGACGAAATAGCAAGGGTGTGGAAGGATGATTCTGTATCAGGAGAGTGAAGAAGTGCTAGTTGACTAAGTGTTCATTTTCGTTTTTACTGGAGCATTGTCGTGGAGGGAGGAAAAGTTTATGATTACTTTCAGCAGCTTTAGCCTTGAGGGACCATCACCCGTCTGTCAGTTCGTCAGACAATGGTGGCTTGTGTGTTGCTATAATGCTGGAAGCTATGCTACTGGTATTTCATATACCAGCAGCCTCACTCATGGCAGACAGGTTACAGTGAAGTTTCCAGCCTGAGACAGACTAGGAAGAAAGGCCTGGTGATTTACTTCAGAAAATAAGCCAATGAAAACCCCATAGATCACAGAATATTATCTAAGACTTCAGCTCGGTTACTTTGGATGTGTCATCAGGAAGGACCAATTGCTAGAGAAGGACATCATGTTTGGCAAAGTGGAGGGCCGTCAAAGTTGAGGGAAACCTTCCATGAGGTGGATTGACACAAAGCTCACAACAATGGCCTCAAACATACCAATGATCATGAAGATGGTGCAGGACCAGGCAACATTTTGTTCTTTTATACATAAGGTCACTATGAGTTGGAGCTGACTTGATGACACCTAACGACAACATCTTTGAGGGCAATGAGCACTCAAACTTTAAGATGGCAGTTATACCTCCTTTCAGCCTATGATTTACAAGTTATTTTGTTGTTGTTGTTAGATGCTGTCCAGTCAATTCCAACTCACAGTGACCCTATATACAACACAAGGAAACACTGCCCAGTCCTGCACTATCCTCACAATCATTGCTATGCTTGATCCCATTGTTACAGCCGCATATCAGTCCATGTCATTGAAGGTCTTCCTCCTTTTTGCTGACACTCTACCCTACCAAGCATGATGTCCTTCTCCAGGGACTGATATCTCCTGATAATATGTCCAAAGTATGTGAGGTGAAATCTTGCCATCCTTGCCTCTAAGGAACATTCTGGCCGTACTTCTTCCAAAACAGATTTGTTCATTCTTCTGGCAGTCCATGTTATATTCAATATTCTTCCCCAACACCATAATTCACAGGCATCAATTCTTCTTCAGTCTTCCTTATTCATTGTCCAGCTTTCACATGAATATGCAGCGACTGAAAACCTAATGGTTTGGGTCAAGCGCACCTTAGTCCTCAAAGTGACATCTTTGGTTTCTAACACTTTAAAGAGGTCTTTTGCAGCAGATTTGTCCAAAGGATTTGTGTCATTTGCTTTCTTGACCACTGTTTCCATGGGCATTGATTGTGGAGCCAATCAATAAGTTATTTCAGCCGAGATAATTCCTATTGGGAAATCACAGAAGGTTAAAAAAATCAGTTCCTTTTGCAGGTGTTTTATGCCTATGCTTCATTTAAGGGCAGATTTAGTAAGGTGCAGGGAAATAGATTTGGCCCTTACCTGGAGTGTTCTCAGCATGCCAGATGCAGGCCTTACCCTTTCCCTCTACAAGGACAGGCCCTGATTGAGTATTTACATTTGAGAATGTAGTCGTTTCCTAGGGCTGGTGTAACAAAATACCACAAAGTGGGTGACATTTAAGAACCTGAATGGTCAGAAAGGTAATTTGAATGTTTTTTGTGGCAAAAAGTCAAGTGAAATTGTGGAGGCTAAAGTGGCCCTCTCTTTCAGGCAAAGTTACTATGTTGTTGTTAGGTGCCCTTGAGTCAGTTCCAATTCATAGTGACCCTATGTACTATAAAACGAAACACTGCCTGATCCTTCACCGTGCTCACAATCATTGTTATGCTTAAGCCCATTGTTGCAGCCACTGTGTCAACCCAAGCATGATGTCCTTCTCCAGGGACTGATCCCTCCTGACAACATGTCCAAAGTATGTAAGACGCAGTTTCACCATCCTTGCTTCTAAGAGCATTCTGGTTGTACTTCTTCTGAGACAGGAAGTTATTATAGCCATGGCAAAACAGCTAAATAAAATTCCATCAAGGTGCTGTTCAAACTTCCAGTGTAAAACAAATTAAAGCATTATAGCACAGAACAGAAGTTAAGTGTCTCACAGTTCTGGAGGCAAGGAGTCCAATCTCGGTGTTGGCAGGGCCGTGTTCTCTCCTGAGGCTCTAGGGGGAAGATCCTTCCTCTCTCCCCTGGCTTCTTGGTTTCTTGTCTTGTAGCTACAACATAACTCTGTTGTCACCTGGCCATTTCCCCTCTGTCTGTCTTTCTGTGTCTCTTCTCTGCTTTTAGTCCACTCAGATTGGACTAGGATCCACCCTACTCCAATATAATCTCATGTTAACTGATATCATCTTCAAAGACCTTATTACCAAACAAAATCACGTCACAGGTACCAGGGATTAGGACTTCAACATACCTTTTGGGGGACACAGTTCAATCCATAATAGAGACCTAGCATGGGAATTTACCAGAAAATTTATTTGAATAGCAGTATATATTCCAGTGAAACCCTGGTGGCACAGTGATTAAGCGTTTGGCTGGTAACCAAAAGGTTGGCAGTTTGAATCCACCAGCCACTCCTTGGAAACCCTATGGGGCAGCTCTGCCTACTATGTCCTATGGGGTCGCCATGAGTTGGAATCGACTCGACGGCAATGGGTTTGATTTTTTGTTTTTGTTTTTGGTATATTCCAAAGACTTTCAGGAAAAAGCCATTACTGTCTGGCTTCTGAGAAAGAACCTTAATGTATAAGACATGTCATTCGGACACATGACTCATAACATGATTCTTTACACCTGGAGATGCAACATCTTCCTTCTACAAAAGAGTAGATAGAAGTACTCTAAAAAAGATTTAACACAGATTTGTGGGGGAAAAAATCACCTCATTTTATTTGTGTTTTATTGAGCTTGTGTTTTGCTGTTGATGTTGTTTAGGTCCAAAAGGATTTCCAGGTTCCCAGGGTGCTCCTGGGCCGAGGTGTTTTGATGGACAAAAAGGCCAACGTGGCAAACCGGGAATATCCGAAATACCAGGTCCACCTGGTAAATGAAATGTTTTTCCTGCTTTGGGAAATGTATGTCTGGAGCTTTTAAATACCTCTAAAAATTGATACTTTCATAAGGAAATGGCCAGGGATCCCTGGATAATGGAGAAAATGGTTTCTCTAGATACATTAGGCCCTTAGTCATGCCTTAATAATGTAGGTTGTGATAATTTCATAAGTCGCCAGGGTCCTTCCACCTTGAAGCATGAGTTATAGGCCATTATTACTGTATTATATTATAGAAACTGCTCGGTTCAGACAGAATGTTTGCCAGAGAATGAAAGCAATTAGGGAAGCTTTATTGGCTTATAGGAAATACAAAGTTCTAATTTATTTTCCTACAAAGGGTAGCAAAAACATGACCTACTAAGAAACTCAGAATTTTAGAAAGTACCCCTGTGTGTGTGTGTGTGTGTGTTTTTAATGTGTTTTTACCAGGGTAGTAGTCTTATGTTTGTATCGGCTTTATACATGTACACTTAACAATTAAAAAAATATCTTTTTGTTTCTAAATAGGTTTTCGTGGTGACATGGGAGACCCAGGTTTTAGAGGTGAAACGGGGTCCTCCCCTGTTGGGCCTCCAGGCTTTCCTAGTTCACCTGGTGTAGATGGTCGGAAAGGAATCCCAGGTGACCCTGCTTATGGCTACCCAGGACCTCCAGGAAAGAGGGGTCTTTCAGGAGTGCCAGGCGTGAAAGGACCCAGAGGTGATCTGGGACATCCGGGGCCTGCAGGTATGAAACCCATGCTGTCTGTGTCGTTGATAAGCCGATTCTGTAAAGGTCACTGAAGAATGTTTAGACTATCTTGTATTAAATCTAGGATGTAAACTTTTCATCTAAGCATCTTCCCTTATAGCTGAGCACTGATTGCATTTAAAATAACCTGCACCCCAGGGGTTGTCTTTTCATTTGATTGGCTGTTTTCAAATCCAGTGCTGCTCACTGGGATTCAGTCAACTCAGTTCGATTCAGCAGCTCCTGGACCCCTACCTGCTTTGGACTCAGGACAGCAGGTTGCTGCCGTAAACAGCAGGAGGACCGGGATGGTGTAACTTGCCCACTGCCATGGCCAGGTTGGAAGTAGACAGGACAGGTTGTAAGAGGGAGAGTAGCTCCAAGGGGCAGAACTGTGTGGGCTGGAGCTTTGTGGGTGATGTGGGAACAAGGTGAGTCCCTATGGGCAAGCTGAAATTGGGCAGGTGACAGGCTGGAGGGGTTTTCATTCCAGTTGGGGAAGCAGGCAAGACATTGGGACTCTGGAGGTGGGCAGATGGCCCCAGGAACCAAGTCACGTCCTTTCCTGAAAGAAACTAAGGATTCTTCAGGATCTGCAGCAAACTTTTCAGATTTTAGTGTATCTAAAATACATCCCAGGTTGAGATACTAAAACCAAACCTGTTGCCACTGAGTCGATTCCAACTCATAGCGACCTATAGAACAGAATAGAACTGCCCCATAGGGTTTCCAAGGAGCGCCTGGTGGATTCGAACTGCCAACCTTTTGGTTAGCAGCCAAACTCTTAACCACTACACCACTAGTGTTGGGATGGGAGGCATTAAAATCGCAGTTGTCTAGGCCCAAGTCACAGGTGATCAAGACGGGGACCCAGACCAGAGGTTGACAGTGGTCTGGTTCTTTTATAACAATGGATGGGTCAGTGTTTATTCAGCATCTACTATAAAAAAAAAAAAAAAATTTTTTTTTTTTTTTATCTACTATACTACAGGGCAAACAGGAGCAGGGTTGGGGGGTGGGGAATAAGCCACCACCTTGCCCTCGGGGAGCTTACAGGGTGGTCTATAAGTCAAAATACTCATACACAAAGGAACAATTAATTGGAATATAAAGAGATAATACATGAATCAATGAAAATAATTTTGACCCAGTAATCCCACTTGTGAAAATGCATCCTAATACAAGTGATAAAGGTTACAGACGTGAAGATAATCTTGTAATTTTATCCACATTAGAGGAACAGTTGGAAATAATAAAGAGGGTTAAATAGGAAAGCAAATACATATGTATTATTCCTTTGATAGTATGTGTATCTATATAGAGACATCCCATTGCCTTCAAATTGATTCCAACTTACAGTGACCCTATAGGACAGGGTAGAGCTGCCCCATAGGGTTTCCAAGGAGCTGCTTGTAGTTTCAAACTGTTGACCTTCAGGTTAGCAGCTGGTCTCTTAACTACTGCACCACAGGGCTCTATATAGAGACATAGCTATTTGCCATTAAAATATTATTTGTAAAGATAACAAGATGGAAAACATTTGCAGATTGACATGTCATATGGAATAATTCAACAACTGAATGTACACTATGATTACTATTTTTTAAATGTATACATCTGAACCAAAATACCATGTAGATATGGTAAAATAATAGATTTCCAGGTTAAGGTATGAAATTATGGGGTTTTATTTTTCTATTTTAAGATTTATTTTGATGTTATGACACTATCTTCCTGGTAAATATACATATAAGAATACAAGTGATGAAATATCTTTCAAAGTGAAAATTCATAGAATGTAAACTGGGCTTGTAAGTATCAGAGGGTTGGCGAAAAGCCACGCGTGTTTTAATTTGCACAGGTAATGTCTTTGTTGTCCACATGACCTTATCAAGGACCTCACTTAGCAATACATGGTTCATTCATTCGTTGGGAGCTCGCTATAGTCTATGATGTGAAAATCTATTCAGAGTTTAACTCGACTGAGCACTGAGCCAGGATCAAAATGTTTTCATCCGATATTGATATGGATGGACAATTTATTGTAGGCCATCTCCGTATAGTTTTGTGTCGTGACTGTCATGAATGTGCTATATCATTTCAGGGCCAGCTGGCACTCCAGGAATTCCAGGACTCAAGGGTCCCAAAGGCAGAGAGGGAAGTGCTGGGTTTCCAGGTATCCCAGGCCCACCTGGCCATTCCTGTGAAAGAGGCGCTCCGGGGATGCTAGGGCAGCCAGGACTCCCTGGGGCTCCAGGTAGTCCAGGTAAGTGTCAGCAGGTGTCAGAACTGCGGAGGCTCTGGGATTTTACTCTTCTTACAAGTTACTAGCTGGTCTATTGCTGAAACAAGCAAGAAGCAAGACTTCTGGGTCAGAGACAAAGGACTTTATTACTCCCAGCTTAGCAAGTAGCACAAGCTTCATGCTAGTTTGTGTCAGCTCCCAATGTCCCCCGAGTCCCACTCATGTCACCCTTCATTGCCCATGGGGGCAATGAAGGTGAGGCTAGGTGAGGACCCACTGCCTTACAGCCATCTACAAAAAAAGCCTGCTTTTTGTCTGCTTTGAGAAATGGCCAGGATAAAGAGTACTGCATTTTTACGCAAATAATGTGTACCTTGTATGTTTGTTTGCCAGCTGCTCCCTCCTCCCACGAGGTATTTTCGTCAACGCTCTATGCTAACTTTTTTTTTTTTACAGCAACATGTAAAAAAATTGGCATAGCAGCACTTGTTGTGGTTAGTTGCTGTCAAGTCCGCTCTGACTCATGAACAAAATGTTGCCTGGTCCTGTGCCGTCTTTATGGTTGTTGGTATGCTCAAGTCCATTGTTGTGGCCACTGTGTATTTTGAGTGCCTTCCAGTCCAGGGGACTCATCTTCCAGCACTCTATTGGACCATATTCCATTGTGATCCGTAGGGTATTCATTGGCTAATTTTCGGAAGTAGATCACCCAGCTTTTCTTCCTTGTCTGTCTTGTTCTAGAAGCTCCACTGAAATCTATCCACCATGGGTGACCCTGCTGGTATTTGAAGTACTGGTGGCATAGCGTCTAGCAACACACAAGCCACCACAGCCTTTATATTGACAGGTGGAAAAAGTAATCAGGGTATACCCCAGAGGAGTATACCCAGAGGAGTGTAGGTGCACAGGAGACCCATGGAGTGTCTCCCAGCGCCAGATGCCAGTGGACTGCTTCCCATTTGACCTTCATTTCACCTTTCAGATTGTCAACTCTGCTATTTAAATCCTATCACTTTTATCCAAACTCAGGAATATGCATTCTCGTAAGATCAACACAAGATGGGAACAAAACCTGCCACTCTAGCCATATTTCTAGTTTTTTTTTTTTTATAATATTAGATGATGTTGCTCTGATTTCTATAATTCCCTGATCACAATTAACAGTCTGACGAATTAACAGTCGGTCAGAGCCTCAGGAAACACCTGGAAAGTTCTTTTCTTCTATGATTTTTTTTTTCCCCTACACATACAATACATAAAACATTTTTGTTATTTACTCCTATCCATGTTCCATTTTTCAAAAGCTATTGGTAAATATTTATCCAAGTGATTTACCCAATTTTTTAAAAAAAAATTTATTATGGTAAAATATACATAATAAAAAGTTTGCATTTTAACCATTTTTAAGTGTACAATTCTGTGACATTAATTACATCTGTCATGTTTTGCTACTCTCACCACTTCCCACTTCCAGAAGTTTCCCATCACCCCAAACAGAAACTCAGTACCTTCATCAATATACCTTCTTTTGATAACAGCCAGAAAACTATATTCTTTTTTTTATGTGCTTTAGGTGAAAGATTACAGCTCAAGTTAATTTCTTATGCAAAAATTTATACACATACTGTTATGTGACCCTAGTTGCAATCCCTATAATGTGACAGCACACTCTTCCTTTCCACCCCGATTTCCCATGTTCATTCAATCAGCTCCTTTTCCTTTCTGCCTTCTCATCCTGCCTCCAGTCAGGAGCTGCCCATTTAGCCTCATGTATCTACTTGAACTAAGAAGCACACTCTTCACAAGTATTATTTTATGTTTTATAGTCAAGTCTAATCTTTGTCTGAAGAGTTGGCTTCAGAATGGTTTTAGTTCTGAGTTAACAGAGAGTCCGGGGGGGGCATGTCTTCTGGGCTTCCTTTAGTCTCAGTCAGACCATTAAGTCTGGTCTTTTTACATGAATTTGAGTTCTGCACCCCACTTTTTTCCTGCTCCATCAGGGACTTTCTGTTGTATTGCCTGCCAAGGTGGTCATTGGTGGTAGCCAGGCACCCTCTAGATCTTCCGGTCTCAAGCTGTTGGAGTCTCTGGTTTATGTGACCCTTTTGTGTCTTGGGCTCATATTTTCCTTGTGTCTTTGGTGTTCTTCATTTTCCTTTTGTCCAGGTGGGTTAGGACCAATTGATGCATCTTAGATGGCTGCTTGCAAGCTTTTTAGACCCCAGATGCCACTCACCAAAGTTAATAAACTTTGTTATGCCAATTGACCTACATGTCCCCTGAAACCATGGTCCCCAGACCCCTGCCGTCGCTACTGTTTCCCTCGAAGTGTTTGGATGTATTCAGGAAACTTCTTAGCTTTTGGTTTAGTCCAGTTGTGCTGACTTCCCTTGTTTTGTGTGTTGTCCTTCCTTTCACCTAAGATAATTCTTGTCTACTGTCTAGCTAGTGAATACCCCCTCTCCCCTCACCACCCTCTTAACCATCAAAGAATGTTTTCTTCTGTGTTTAAACCTTCTCTTGGGTTCTTGTAATAGTGGTCTCATACAATATTTGTGCTTTTGCTACTGACTAATTTCACTCAGCATAACACCTTCCAGATTCATCCATGTCGTGAGATGTTTTGCAGATTCATCATTGTTCTTTATCGTTGCATAGTAATCCATTGTGTGAATATACCATAATTTGTTTATCTCTTTGTCTGTTGATGGGCACCCAGGTTGTTTCCATCTGTTGATGGGAGCCAAGTTGTTTCCACCTTTTTGCTATTGTAAACAGTTCTGCAGTGAACATGGGCGTGCATATATCTATTCGCATGATGGGTCTTATTTCTCTAGGATATATTCCAAGGGGTGAGATTGCTGGATCGTATGGAACTTCTATGAAAAAATATATTCTTAGATTGATGGAGTCTAAGTCATGGGTGTCCCTGGGAGTCCATGAGTGGCGTAGTTGGTTGAGCACTCAACTACTAACCGAAAGGTTGGCGGTTCGAGCCCACCCAGAGGCACCTCGAAAGACAGGCCTGGCCCTCTACTTGCAAAAGGTCGCACCCTTGAGAACATGTGGAACCATTCTACTCCGCATACACCAGGGCACCATGAGTCAATCAATGGCAACTGACTTAGACTCATGAAAATGGCTACTGTTATTTTAATTAATAAATGCTATTTTATTGCTCATGAACATATTCTAAAAAAAACCAAACCAAACCCAATGCTGTCGAGTCGATTCCGACTCATAGCAACCCTACAGGACAGAGTAGAACTGCCCCATAGAGTTTCCAAGGAGCACCTGGCAGATTCGAACTGCTGACCCTTTGGTTAGCAGCCATAGCGCTTAACCACTATGCCACCAGGGTTTCCAACATATTCTAAGCCTACTGCAAATATTTTTTTCCTGCCAGTATGTGAAACCAGTTTTCAGTCTTCACGTGTTGTCTTCACTTTGGTTTTTCTCAGGTGCCCCAGGTTGGAAAGGACAGCGAGGGGATCAAGGGCCCCCTGGACCAGCTGGAATGAAGGGTCTTCCCGGAGCCCCAGGACAGCCAGGGGCAGATGGACTCCCTGGGCCGCCAGGAATCTCAGGACTCTTTGGGGATGATGGACTACCTGGTCTTCCAGGCCCTCATGGTGGGTAGTGTGTTCACATTATTTCCCCCATTTTGTAACCTTAAAGTCCACTGCCAAGTGAAGTCTGTTATATATGACCACGTTAATGGAATATACTGTTGTATTAACCTGACTTTGCCCTATCCTTCTTGATACCTGTCTCTCTTGTCTTACCTTCTGCATTGTCATTTCCAGTGGCAGAATGATTTGGTGTAGGTAAATAGGATAAAGGGTGAGGGTGTTAGGTCCACAGAAGCCATAAATGCTTCTGCTCAAACAGCTGGATAGCTAGAACCAATGAGGTTCTAGGGTCAGGGCTAACGTACCTTTGCTTTGGATGGGTCCTCCATCACTGATTCCCTTAAAGCATTGTGGAATCAGGACTCAGAAACCTGAGGGCCTTCATTTCAGGTCTGTGGGGTAGAAAACTGAGAAGGGCTGAGTGAGAGGGTAGAGCTAGTAAACGATGAGATTGATAACACCGTAAACCTTCAATACAAACTCAGAGTTAGGTAGGGGCTTGCATCTCAAAGTGGAATACAAAAAACACAGGTGAGTAAACACCACAGCCTTCCAAACGTTTCCCTAAAAATCCCTGTTGTCATTTCTCAGGACCTCAGGGTCTGCCTGGTGTCCCAGGTTTTCCGGGAGAGAGAGGAAAGCCCGGCCTAGAGGGACGACCTGGCAGAAAGGGAGAACATGGAGAGAAAGGTTTGCCTGGTCTTTTGGGAGACCGGGGAGCAAGAGGTGCCAAAGGTAAACACATTTAACAACATTGTGATGTGCAATTTTGTTTGTTTTAAGGATTTAATCAGGACCTTTACACTTATAAACCTATAAATATGAAAAAAATGGAACTATCTTATAGCTTGGGTTCTTCTTCCTTTTGATTCCATGGCATTTGTTTTAGAAGTGTTAACAACTGTCTTTTTATTTCCCTTTCCTTGCAATCCTATTGCACTTAACTATGGTATATGAATTACTCTATTAATAGAAAAAATATTAACAAGTGGTGATGGGGTTTCAGGGAACCTTCCCACCTGTTGGCAAGAGGGTGCAGGCAGGGCTCCTGACCCCCAACTCTTGTTTCAATTAGAACAGGCATTGGCTAACTTTTTCTGTAAAGGTCCAAATAATAAATATTTTTGGCTTTGGAGGCCCAGTGGTCTCTGTCAAACCTACTCAACTAGCTGCTGTAGCCTGAAAACCGCCAACCAGTTTATGTAGATAGCGCATAAGCCAATGAACGCAGCTGTGTTCCAATAAAATATTTTTATGGACCCTGAAATTTGTATTTCATATCATTTTCATGTGCCATGAAATAATTATTCTTGTTTTAATTTTTTTCCCTCAACCATTTAGAAGTGTAAATACCATTCTTAACTCCTGGATTATAAAAAACAGGTGGTGGAGCTATTGGTCTGTGGCTGTAGTTTATGCTCAGGCCTGAACTCAAATGATTCCGCTTTCATCGGGGGCATGAATTGGGTTTCCTCCAAGCTTCATATAAAAAAAAAAGATTTCATTACTATTAAAAAAAAAAAAACAAAAAAACCACTGATGTAAATGTTCTTTGCCCATTCCTATTAAATGTTTACTTTTACCTCTTAGCCTGGAGGCGTCAATGAGCGAAAGTAACGTTTTATTTCCACTGTTGAGAACAAACTCTTGATGATTTTTAGAAATAAGGTTTTGGTCCTTAAAGATCTTTGGGAAAATAGCCTCATATTTATCGCAAATTACTTTTTCTTCTTAGTCAATTGATTGTACTATTATTTTTTTTTTGTTTTACTAGCCAGTAAATTATTTATGTAGAATCAAGAAATAAAGAGCTATTCTTTCCTAACTTAGATAAGGAATATTTTGCTGTGTTGTTAAGCTGCTATACCACTAAGCAAACCAAGACCTTCTGCCATTGAGTCAGTTCAGACTCAGGGCAACTCCACGTGTTACATGGTAGAACTTGTCCATACGATTTTCTGGGCTATAATCAGGTTGCCATTCCTTTCTTCTGCAGTGCCACTGAGTGGGTTCCAACTGCCAACCTTTAGGTTAGTAGCTGAGCGTAGGCCATTTGTGCACCCAGAAAACTACTATACAACTATCCCAATAAAAACAATATAAGAATAAAGAATTGGTTTAATGCCAGTGATGTGCTGTAAGCTAGTTCTCCAAGGACAGAGAATGCCATGACTTATAGCTCTTGCTGCTTTCTCCGGTGTAAATACTCCCACCATGGCTGACTGCAGGCTACCAATAATGGTTTAACAACTGGCTCACAAAATTCTTTAATTGTTAATAATTGGCTCTTGACTACCTGGTGCAAGCCCACTCCAGCAAACTGCTAGGACTGGACAGTGCTTGGGAAAGTCAGGTAGAGATGTGCATAACGTATTTTGCACCCTTTCTACCATTTTGGAAGACTCTCTGTGGTGAACTAAGTTGAGATAGTTAAGTGTCTGTTCTTTAAAAAGAAAAAAAAACACACAAAACCAAACCTGTTGCCATAGAGTTGATTCCAACTCATGGAAACCCCATGTGTTCTAGGGTGGAACTGCTCCATAGGGCTTTTTTTTTTTTTGGCTGTAGTCTTTACTGAAGCAGATTACCAACTCCTTCTTCTGCAGCACCACAGGGTGGGTTCAAACTGCCAACCTGTAGGTTAGTATTTGGGCGCAAACCATTGTCACCACGTAGGGTTTTTTTTTTTTCCTATTCTTTTAGTGTTCCGCTAGGATGCGGAAGATACGGAATTGGAACATATGAGATGAACGATTCAAATATCACAGGGTGAAGAGGCTTTTTTAGACTTTTCAAACCTGTCTTAATTCACTGAAGACTCCGATACCAGTTTGGCTGAATTTCACATACATTCACAGAGCGCTCACTGCACGCGCACAGCTGGACAGTAGGGAGAGGAGTGTAACAGGCAGAGCCCATCCTTAGGGAGTCAGGCAATGATATCGATCTTGTGCATAAACGGAAATACACTTCAGGAGGCCAAATGGGGATTTCTAAGCTGCACGTGAAACGCTGTAACAGAAGAATCTTGTGTGCTTCTGTGTGTTTTGCTGCTGAATATTTAATACCTAAAGGAGAGAGAGGACCTCCAGGAGATGAAGGAGAGATAGCTATAATTTCCATAAAAGGGAAGACCGGAGAACCTGGACCCCCTGGAGATGCTGGAGTCTCAGGAGGAAAAGGTAAACACTTCTTTTTTTTTTCACCCATATCAAATAAGCTGACATCTTTACAGGAAATTCAAGCAAGCACGTGTATTAGGCAACTTTCCCAATAACACTGAGATTTGGAAGGGTCATTGTTTAGATATAAATATACACTAATGAGGAAACCCTGGTGGCTTAGTGGTTAAGTGCTACAGCTGTTAACCAAAAGGTGCGGCAGTTCAAATCCACCAGGTGTTCCTTGGAAACCCTATGGGGCAGTTCTACTCTGACCTATAGGGTCACTATGAGTCGGAATCGACTCAACGGCAATGGGTTTGTTTTTTGCTTTTTTTTTTTTAATACACTACTGAGCCTGGTGGTACATTGGAACTTTTCCATGTTAGAACTTAGCACAAGTCCATCTGTTTTTGCAGATTTAGATATTCCAAATGAGAACCAGTACTGAGGTACACATAAAATACTGGTTTCAAGTTTAAAGTATCTCCCACTTTTATTTATGACCCAATAAAAACCCATACCCGTTGCCGTCGAATCAATTCAGACTCATAGCAACCCTACAGGACAGAGCAGAATTGCCCCATAGGGCTTTCGAGGAGCAGCTGGTGAATGTGAACTGCAGACCTTTCTGTTAGCAGCTGAACTCTTAACCATTGCTCCACCAGGGCTCCATTCCTGATCGTTGGTAGCAAAACCAAGAGTCAATAGCACAATGACTCTCCAGCTCACTTCAACCAATGCTATTGAAACTTTCATGGGCCGAAGAATCACTGAGGAACATGTTAAAATGCAGATCCTGAAGCAGCAGCTCTGGGGCAAGCTGGAGACTGCCTTTCTAACAAGTTTCCTTGCCCATGCTGCTGGTCCTCAGAAACACCAAGTAGTCAGGATTTTGACAACCACGTTTGTATTCTCTGGAAGTTCAGGCTTAATCTGCATGAGACCTGGGTTCTTATCTTGCCTCTCTCTTTAACTAGCTGTCAGGAGACACATGTTTTAACTTCCTGGTACGTTCTTCCTCCTTTGTAAATCGGGAGTGTTGGATCAAATGGTCGTGTACATCCTCACTGTCTCTGATGGTCCTGAGTCACTTCATGGGCAGTGCAACACAGGCAGGAATTAGGACTCCCCATACCCTGGGCTTCACCTTCTAAAAATAGGACCAAGTCTTCTAGCCTACTGCCCAGGATTTCAGTGAGGAGGTTTATAACACTTCTGATGTCATCAGGTGATAAAGGAAGTCCAGGCATGCAAGGGAGAAAAGGAGAGCCAGGAACACACGGGTCACCTGGATTTCACAGTGGGGAGCCTGGTAGAAATGGACAGCAGGGGCTTCCTGGACCAGCAGGACCTCCAGGTTTACCTGGCCTAAGAGGAATCATTGGTTTTCCGGGATTTCCAGGTGACCAGGTAAGTGACTGCTGCTTTGGGAGGGAGGAAATAATAAAACCTTTCTGCCCTTAGGATCCCATAATAAGTCGTAATTAACCTGTGTCCATCATTGCCCTTTCACTGATTAGAACATAAGTGGTAGGACAAGGGGAAGATGGAACCTTCTGGAAGGCCATGATGTAACTGAAATTTCTACCAGTGCTCATGCCTGGTTCTCCTGGTATAGATGATCAAGTTTTCACATATTTCATTTACTACCTCCCAGCCTGGTTTAAACAATATGGTTTTGCAATCAAGTGTAGAGAGCACCTGTTAGTATTTACATCTCTTTCTGGAGGGATTTAATCATTTTTGAAAACTAAACACATGCAGTAGTATGCTTGCATTGCACTTGCAATTTTCTTTGCCACTGAAAATTATTAAAACTAAATTAGTTACAGAAAATTATTCCTGGATCATGTCATGCATATGCCATTTATATGTGAAACTCAATAAAGTCTCACTTCTGTTTGATTAAACTATCAGGGTGATCCAGGTTCTCCAGGCCCCACTGGACTTTCAGGAAGTGATGGAGCTAGAGGACCTAAAGGTATGGTTTGGAAATGCAGCAGCCATCTGTCAAGAGCATAGTCCTCTGTGTTGTTTGTACTGTTGTAAGCGATCATTAAAAGTAAAGTGTATAAACAAACTGTAATGCCCAAGGGATTTTTCTTAGACTCTACTAGACAGTCAAACACTCAAGACTCAAGTTGTCGACACCTGTCATTCAGATTGAAGGGTATCATGTAGGAAAGGCATGCCAGCAAGGCACATCGGGTCTTCTTCAGTGGGAGGCCTTGTAGCAGTCCACTTAGTGACTCCAGCCCACCAAGTGACAGCTCAGGTGCCAGTATCTCTTCTCACAACTCCAGAGGTATAGTTTTTAGAATTCCAGTTGCAGGAGTCACTATAGAGAAGTCATTACAGAGAAGGCCAAACCCTGACTTCCCACTAGATGCCTATATCTCATTTAAATAGTTCCCAGGCCAGACGTAGTTTACAATCAGATTATTTTTACCATAAGCCAAAGGTCAGCAAATGCTTTGCAGGCCACATGGTCTTTGCCAGGACTACTCAGCTGTGCTAGCACCAAAGCAGTCATAGATAACATGTCAACAAATGGGTGTGGCTGTGTTCCAATAAAATTTTATTTACAAAACAGGCTGCAGGCTGGATTTGGCCCCACAGGCCTTAGTTTGCCTCCTGCTAAAAACAACATTGCCTTTTAACACAACTGACATCCTACCTTTGTCAGGTTTCCAAGGACGCAGGGCTGGAAAACTAACCCAAAGTCAATAGTGTCATTAGAGAAAGAGAGGTTTTGTTAACTCTTTTTCCAGGCAAGCAAACAAAAAGTAAAGAGACAAAAGTCAAGATTTCTTAAATTGCAATATTTGTGTAAGACTTTTACTATTTTTACTATCTTTGTAAACCATTGGGTTAATATTTTTCTTTAAATCTACTTTAAAATGATTCACCTTTTTATCCTTAGCCTCATCCTGATCACTATCTGTGAATTCACAGGTTTGATATGCAGTTATATTTTGTTTTAATATTTATGAAAATAACTTTAAGATATAAAATACTTATTAATGAGCCACATAAAATCTTTTTCCTTACTGTCAATGATATATGTTTTATACTTTGGGAGGCACTGTATAAATAATATGATAATCACTGTAAGAAAAAATGAACTGAGTGTGCTTATGTATTAAGGAAAAATAATCTAGATCACTTCTTCAGAAATTGTTACAAATAGGGAAGTTTTCGTATTTGCTTTTGGTGATTATTATAGCTTCAGGGTTTGGAACTCATACCTCGTCTACATACTTATAAATTTATTATAGTCCCTTTGCCTCTCTCACAGTACAGACCTACCTCTTCTCATTCCTTCATAATTGTATTTGCCCTTGTTTTCAAGGAACTGTAATGCACTCAAGGTACCTGGAATAAAAGATGTCTCGTGGAGCCCACAGATAGGACCATAGTTCTTGCAAACCATAAGGCAATGGAACTAATCCTTACGCAACTCGCGCTTTCTCGAGATTTATCTGCTTTTCTTTGTGCTCTGTTCTTTACTCACCTGTCTACCTACTGGCTTTATCAGTCTCTATTTTGTATCCTTTCTGGATCTTGTATGTTTAGATTGTACCCTAACCTGCTTTGTGCCAGGGCAGCTCATGATACATCCTTTTGGTTTCTGCCCCAAAAGCCAAGGACTTCGAGTTCTCATTTTTTTACTCCAGCTTCTCAAGAAAAGACTGCTTGACCTGGGATGGACCACTTTCCAGTCAGACTCCTTCCCCTTAAACAACTAGCTGTGATTATGTGTAGCATCAGGTGGAAGACACTTTTCCATACAATATGGTGGGACCCCTTAGAAGAGGGTGTTGGTTGTCAGATACTATAAAACAAGCTTAGCTTGCCTCTTTTATTAGCTTGTAAGCCTATCTGTTTTATTGTCCTTCTCACCCACCTCACTTTGACTTCTCCATTTAAAATAAAACTGGCTCCCAGCTATCATATATGTCCTTGTATCTAGCAGCATTGTGCAGCAGAGTTGAACAGCTCTATGGGACTATGAGAGTCATTGTAAACAATGGCCTTTGAAAGTGCCATCTCTTGTAAAGTCATTGATAAAGTATGCCTTTGTGATTTTATTTTGCAAGGACGCTAAGTTGAGCTTCCTTGCAGAAACTTGAAATGTGTTTGCAGTCACTGAAGCAGTGACAATTTCTGCTTTGTGTTTCTAAAACATAATATAAGGGTATAGTCACTCAACGCCAAGTAATTTCTTTAATAGAAACCTAAATTAGAAACCTCTTTAGAGACTTAAAAATTCAAACTTAAGATCTGTAGTCTCTGTGATTGTTATGCCTTATAAAATTGTATGTTTGAATCACATTTTGCATCTTTATTTCCATTTGTTCTTGTTTAGGAAAAAAAAAGTATTTAAAGAAATCCTATCCTGGAATATTTGAAGATACACTGTAAAGAAAACTGTCATTAAAGTTACTAAGTCACTAGTATAAGACCAAATTTAATTTTCTTAAATATGTTCTATGCATTTTATCACTTATAGGAAACAAAGGTGACCCTCCAAGTCAAGCTGGTCCACCTGGTCCAAAGGGTGATCCGGGTAGCCTTGGATATCCAGGTATAGCTACATATTTTTCTCATTAAACCAAAAAGTAAAAATAAATAAATAAGTTAGGTTTGAAAAATAGAACAATTACTTCTGCCTTCCTAGCTAGCAATGATTATATCAGTATTTTCTCCTTTGCCTTTTAAGGATCCCTGCTGGCACAGTGGTTAAAAGCTTGGCTGCTAACCAAAAGGTCGGCAGTTTGAACCCATCAGCTGCTCCTTGGAAACCCTATGGGGCAGTTCTACTTGGTCCTATAGGGTCGCTATGACTCAAAATCAATTTGATGGCAATGGGTTCTCTTTTTTTTTTTTTTTTTTTGCCTTTTAAGATACACAGTAAAAAACCAAACCAAACCCACTGCTGTTGAGTCAATTCACAGTAGAGGATTATATATAGGCATTGTGGTAGCATTCCTGGTCCAGAAAGACACCGGGGTGTCTCAATCTTTTTTCTACCACAACTCACAGAACAGATGTTATTGACACAATACACTACCCTGGGCATGCCTAGCTTTTGACACAGTTGAAAATAAATATTGCAAACAATTAAAATTTGGACCATTTTGCAATCTCCATAATCAAAACCATGACATTAGCAATAACCATGCACACTGACTACAGCTTCAGGTTGTGATTCCAGCACTTTCTCTCCTGTTTGGAAAATCATATTTGAATGCAAGTGAGAGTGCTGTCAGGAGCCCTCGTGGTGCACAGTGGTTAAGTACTTGGCTGCTAACCGAAAGGTTGGTGGTTTGAATCCACCAGCTACTCCTCGGGAGAAAGATGTGGCAGTGTGTTTCCATAAAGATTATAGCCTTAGAAACCTGATGGGCAGTTCTACTCTGTCCTATGGGGTCAGTATGAGTCAGAATTGACTCTACACCAACGGGTTTTGTTTTTTTCAAGAAGTGCTATGGTTGAGGTATCACTAAATCCACTCTAAGTTACTAAAAATTAAAAGAAAAAAACATAAAATCTCACCACCAACAATAAATGTAAGTCATTCAAATCAATAGTATTTGTTTATCAGAAACAACATGAAATCCCTCAGAAATAATTGTGATGTGTTGTTGTTCTTAGTTGCCATTAGGTAGATTCCATCTCATGATGGTCATTTATTGTTCTCTGGTTCAAGCCGAGGTATTATAGTAGATGGCCCACAGCAGAAGGGAGGTGCTGGTGCTTTGCACAGCTCCATGCTTCAAAGGGGAAGGGAAAATAATTGGAGTTCAAACCAATAGAATGAGACCACTGGAGGAGAAAGCAGTCTTAGGACATGTTACTGTGTTGGTTTGCAACCATATGTGTTTATCTTTCAGAAAATGGTGGAAATGTAAATTAGTACTTCCTTTCTGGAGAACACTATGGAAACATGCATTAATATTTAAAATATGCTTACTTTTTGACTCAGTAATTCTACTCCTAGGAATCTTAAGTCAATAATCAAGCAAATGTATGAAGATGTGTGCACAGGCATAGCCATTGCATGGGTAGAATAAGTGCCCATCCAGAGATGATTGATTAAGTCAGATATGCCCAAGTCATCCAACTGATGGTGGTCAGACTAGAAACCAGGCTTTTATTTGGGTGGGTCTCATGTCAAATGGATGTCAGAAAAGATGCTGAAATTTGCATTTGAACATACAGCAGCTAAAGCAAATGGAAGATATGATGAAGTAAAAGAGCTGAATAGAAGATTTCAAAGGAGGCTTGAGAAAACAAAGTAAAGCATTATCATGAAATGTGCAAAGACCTCAGAGTTAGAAAACCAAAAGGGAAGAACACACTCAGCATTTCTTAAGCTGAAAGAACTGAAGAAAAAATTCAAGCCTCCAGTTGCAATATTGAAGGGCTCTACAGAGAAAATACTAAATGACGCAGGAAGCATCGAAAAAAGATGGAAGGAATACATGAAGTCACTGTACCAAAAAGAACTGGTCAACCTTCAACCATTTCATGAGAAAGGAACTATTTCAGAAGTTCAAAAATTTAAGGACTGTATCACCAGATGCAATGTGTGGCTCTGGAATGGAACCCAGTGTGGACGAACCAGCTGTGAAGAACACTGAGGGGACTGTTGGAGACATTTGAATGTGGACTGAGTATTAGGTGCTATAGGCACTGTTATTAATTTTATTGGCTGTGATACTGTTATTTTGGCAATGTAGGAAAATGTTCTCATTTTCCAGATATACCTCTTAAGTATTTATGGATAGAATTCCATGATGTCCAAGATTTACTTCAGCATTTTAGAATCTATTAAAAAAAACAAAACAAAATATCATACTATTTACCTAGAAATTCTACTCCTAGGAATTTTTTCCCAAGGAAATAATTTAATAAGAGACAGAAATTAAGGATGTATAAAGGTGATTATGCTTAATAGCAAAGAACTAGAAATAACTTAAATGGCCAATAGAAGGAGAAAATAAGATTAATTTAATTAAGATTAACTCAATAAACTGTTAGCCAGTCATTTTAAAATGATAATTAGGAAAATGATGACAAACTTGGAAATCTATTTACGACACAATGCTAATTAAAAAAATCAGAATATAAAACTGGTACTATTTGCCATGTGTGTATGTATGGAAAATTGTGGCATTATAGATGTTTTCTTTTCAATTTTTTCCTTAATGTTATTAAAAATTTTAAATATAAAAAGAAAGAAAGAAAAAAAAAAGAATAGTGAGGGCTGAAGTTGACTGTTTCATTAGTTCATTGTCTCAAAGAGCGATCTACAACTACTCAGATATTTGATCCTTCTTACTTTAGGGCATTTCGGAGTCCCTGGAGAGCGGGGCTTGCCTGGTGATCAAGGGCCCAGAGGACCACCTGGAAGGCCAGGACTGCCTGGCTCCTCTGGACCACCAGGGTGCCCAGGTACTTTGAAAGAAAGTCTGGACACTGCCTGAGTACTTACACATCTCTTGGTGTTTTGGAAAGGGGCAGCCTTCACTTAGACACTCTTGGATTAAGATCTGCTCTCTTTCTTAGACTGTGATTTTGGGCAGGCCATTTAAACTTGTCTTCTCCTCCCATGTAAAATGAAGCTAGTCCCATCTCACTAGGATTGGTCTAGGAGTAAACAAAACACCTGCCAAGTGTCTAACCTTGTGCCAGGTATTCTAGCCCTCCCCATTTCACCAGCCATTCAGTATGCTGGTTTTTCTTTTCTCTTTTGGACATGAGGTAAATATCATATATGTGGTGCAGTATTTGAATGGATCCCCTTCTTACCCATTCAGACTAAAGAGAATTTTTAAAACCATAATTGGCAACTTCAATCATTGAGAAGCCTATTTTCTCCTCCTAAGGTTAAGTGTATTTTTTCCCCAGAGTTAAAGATCTAGGAAGAAAGAGTAATGAAACGATGCTCCCAGTTACCCACATATTAAAAGCACAGATGTTTTCTCAGTTAATGTAACTCATATCACCTGAGTGTCTGAAAAACACCCCTGTCATCCTCAGGAGATCGAGGGGTGCCTGGGCTGAGGGGACATCCAGGAGAAACAGGAGACCCTGGACCAAGAGGCCTCGTGGGGCATCCAGGGACACCAGGTCCTCCAGGACTGAAAGGTAAGTCAAAAGGAAGCCCAACCCATCAGAAAGATCCAGCCTAATGAGGGCAAATCCATTGAGCCTTTCCTGCAGCACGAATGACATTGCTTTTGGCTATGGTACTCTTTCCCGTGGGTGTTATTAGCATGCTCCGATTCCTTCTTACCTAGGGCTTCAGACAGTGTTCATTTACCTGTTGACTTGCCTTCTACCATGGAATACCTGGAATGGTGGTGCTGCCATCTCATCCCTGAGGGCATTTTTTTCCAGTGTTTTCCATGATGTTCATCCTTGTAGATAGTTGAGCTCCTATTATGACTAGATTCTATGTTAGATGCTGGGGACACAATTTGGAAGAACATAGGTGTGGTCCCTGCCTTCATGTAGCTCACAGTCTCGTAAGAGACACAGAAATTAAAAATGCATATGTAATTGCACTACATGGGCACACCAGCCCAGAGGCAAGGACGAGAAGCCAGGAGGGGACAGGACAGGAAAGCTGATAACAGAGAACCCAAGGTCTAGAAGGGGAGAGTGTTGACATGTCATGGGGTTGGCAACCAATGTCACGAAACAATATCTGTATTAATTATTTAACGGGAAACTAATTTGCTCTGTAAACCTTCATCTAAAGTGCAATAAAAAAATAAAATAAATCATATGTCAGTAAATATACTTATCAATTGTGATAAGTGAGAGGAAGAGAAGAAGCAGCTATGAAAAAAAATAACTGGTATTTATTTTCTTCGTTAGATAAAGAAAAAAATTTTTTTTTCCTAGCTGAATATTTTTTGGCCTTAAAGGTAGTAGTAGACTGGAGATAATATGCCTAGTTATATTATAAGTCTGAATGTATTATACTACAATATAATATGTACTTGTTATGAACAAATTTTCATGTCCTTCTATTCATTGATGTTATTTATTACTCTTTAGTCCATTTTCTTATAGGCCTCATAGTGTTTTAGAAAAAGTATTTTTTCATGGGTACTTTGTACATACTTCTCACATAACACTTATATTGTATCACATCTGTTTATTTAAAGATCTTGATCACCAAGAATATGATTCTTTAAAAAAAAAAAAAGAAGACAAGGACAGTTTTTATATTCTTAGCACCCAGTAGATACCCAATACATAGGTTGGTTGGTTGTATGAATAAATTAATAAATGCATGAACGGACGAATGGAAGAATGAGCAACTAAGCTAGTAGCTTCGAGGGTAAGAGTCTTCACCTCAATCAAGAGTTGAAGGTTTTAAGCCTTACTTGGTAGATATCTATAACCAAGCCTCCTCTATTTCTTCTGTCCTTCCTTCTCCTCCCGTCAATCCTTTCTCTGCTCTTTGACTCATGCGTAAACTACGTAAAATGCAAAGTGCCTCCTCTCAAGAGAGTTGGAAACCCTTTCTTCGAGTCTTAAACTTTTTATTTGTTTGGAAAATCCAAATAATATTTTCCACACTTTTACCTCTTCATTCATCAGATAGCTTTCGAATAATTCTAGTTTTCCAGAAGTTGAAGTGTGGTATATATTGCCTAGAGGGAGATCCTTTGTCTTGAGGTGTTGGTACACTTGTGTATCTCTGTACAGCTAAATAATACATTATTTTTTCCATCAGAAGATAAAGATATTGCTGTTTTTAGTAAGTGAAATCCAGTGATTTGTGATAAATTTGGGGTTTCAAGCAAAATGGTAATGTTGTTATAACTTTCTGTGGTGATGTGGCCATTTCCTGTCTCTGACAATCCCTACAGCCCTGGTAGGGTGGGTGTGTGTGTGTTTTTCTTTAACATTTATTTGAGTGTCTGGAAGAGAACAAGACGAAAACATGTCCCAAGGTTAATCCCTCTTGCTGCATTACAACCTCTTCCTACACTCTGAGTTTCATAAATCAGCAAGGATTTTCAAGTGTCTTGGTGCCATAACCATAGACCTCCAGCTGGAGAAAAAGGACACAGGCTCTTGTTACTTTTGTCAGTTTGCCCTTCCCTTCACATAATTTGCGTGTATTCCATACTTCAGTATAACATATTAAACTATCATGTCACACGTTTGATCTAATAGCAAAATTACTGGGAAAGTAATCTCTAAACGCGTCATAATTCTGTGCCTTGAATTAGTGAGTTTGGTAAGAAGAGAAGGTAAGAAAGCAACTACACCCCCCCCCCACACCCCCACACCTTCATACCAGTGTCCCATTCTGCTGTGGTGCGTCCTGGCCGTGCAGTGATGCTCTTAGTCTGCAAACAGCCCAGGGAACCACCAGTCTTTCAACAAAACAAAACAGTAAAGTGCATTCCTCAAAGTTCAGACGTCTGCAACATAAATTCATTGTTTCAGTTTGTCATGCTGATAGAAAAATGAACCACACTGCAGCGGAAACACTTTGAACTGAGAAACTAAATATTTGAAGTATGTTCTCAATAAGTCAAGGGGACTGATTTTCTTGTTTGAATAAACTAACTGCTGAACTCAGAGTTGTTGGCTTTGCTAGAACAGACCATATGGATTTTGAGTCCTGCGTGTGTTCGATCGGGTTTAAACTTTAGCAGATGCTAAAAATGGCTTAATTCCTAGATTTAAAGTTTGAAGTATACCTGCCTTTCAAAAGGAAAATACTCAATACTTCACTAGGTGTTTATATTAGAGGGGAATAATGGAAACCTAAAGAAAATCATCTGCGGCATGACAACACCTGTAAAGTATGTGTTGTTGTTGTTAGGTGCTGTCGAATTGATTTTGACTCCTAGCAGTCCCATGTCACGGAGTGGAACTGCTCACTGGCTTTTTTAGGCTAATCCTTATAGGAGCAGATGACCAGGTCTTTCTTCGGCAGAGCATCTTGGTTAGCCGCTGAGCATGTAACTCTTCCACCACCAAACCCGTTGCTGTCAAGTTGATTCTGACTCATAGCAACTCTATAGGATAGAGTAGAACTGCCCCGTAGGGTTTCCAAGGAGCGGCTGGTGGGTTTGAACTGCCGATCTTCTGGTTAGCAGCCAAGCTCTTAACCACTAAGGAATGTAGATTGGATTATTTTGGCTGGTGGCAGGTAAAATGGTTCATAAGAGAAAGCACCCTGAATGTCTTTCATCAGAAAAGAAATACTATGCACCTCAGAGCTATGAAAATCATAGCAATGTTCTGATCTGTGTGTACATCTAGATCGATCCCCTCCTGGCCCACCCCATCGCAGTTCCCACACTTAATATCGTTGCCCTTTGCTATCTGGTCAGGGGCATTTTTGTGTTGCTCCCCATTGTCTGATCAGCATTTGTCACTTTGTACATTTGGGTCTGAAGCTCCGCGAGTCTGGAGACCATATTCTTGTACTCTTTATGCATTCCCTTAGAAGACAAGAAAAAAAACAGTTGCCCTCAAGTCGACTTCGACTCATGACCACCCCATGTGTGTCAGAGTAGAACTCTGCTCCGTAGGGTTTTCAGTGGCTGATATTTTGAAAGTAAGTTGCCAGGCTTTTCTTCTGAGGTGCCTCTGGGAGGACTTAAACCTCCAACTTTTTGGTTAGTAGCTGAGCGCATTAACTGTTTGCAGTCATCTAAGGACATGACCATTATACAGTATGGGAAGGACACCAGCGTACAGGCAACTAGAGAGCTGTACCTAGGTATTAGCAAAGGAAGTAGGGGTGCTTTCTGCATGTTCAGTCATGGAAGTTGAGGGGGTCACTATTGCAAATTTGAGGGCTGTGACCCTAAGCAGAGTGAAAACACTAATTTCCCTTAGTAGGCCTCATGTATTTGCCGAGTTAAAAAATTTTTTTTAAACCTGATTTTAGAATCTTTTTGGATAAAACTTTTCAAGTTTGTTCAATCATTACCTATAGTCATGTATATTCTTTCCCATCAGCTGTTAGAGTGACCAGCTATCTGGTTTGCCTAGGTCTCAGGGGTGTCTCAGGGTGGGGGACATTCAGTGGTAAGATTAGGAAAGCAGGAAGATGACCAGAGAGGTAAAATAAGAATACCTTATTACCAAGGAACGTGCTTTATTAGCTCCTCATCTGCACTGGATAGGTTTTGTGCACAAACAACTTTCAGATTTAGATTTGGGACTGATATAAAAAATTTTCAGTAAAAAGGAAAAACTATGCATAAAGCCCTACCCAGATGTAGCTACATTCACTTTCGGAAGATAACATTGAGCCAGATGAGGGTTGGCCAGTTCAACAATGGCAAAGGGCTGGGTCTGTGACAGCCTCGGGATCTGGATATGTTGATGTCACAATGGAGAGTTGGCAGAAGTTGAGACATTCCACCCTGAGCCAACTCTACCAAGAAACCATCAATCTTGGTGGCCAAAGCCGGGGATCAAAACACATTGGAATAGCAAAGTGGTCTCAAAAAATTTATTATCATCTCAAATAGATTGCAATAAATATCCAGACTTGGCAGATGAAGAAGGTCTGTGTTCTTGTGGTGCAGACTTGAAACGTTGGCTTCTAAATAGAAAAGTGGGTTGGAAAATATAAACTAAGCCAGAGCCGTTAAGAGTGGTTAGAAAATAAGAGCTTTAGAGAAAATAAGGGTGCGTTCCCATTTTTTTAGGTGCGAGAGAATATGGCCCACTAGAACCAATCAACAGTTTAGATTTTAAAAAGAGGATAACAACGATCTGTTTCAAGTACTCATGATAAATAGAATGGAAGCAACTGTCTTGCCATCTACTAAGTTCATGGAGGACTTGCTTTAATGAATAGACAATGATTAGCACTGGAATTATTTATACACAAATAGATAATATCCCTAAATCTTATTCCTCCTTTAAAGCTATCAAAGAAAGATGTGACCTGCAAAAAGAAATTTTAATCTACTCTTCGTTACAGTTGTTTCTCTCCACCCGTTCAATCCTTCCTCCTTGTTCCATGTTTTCTCATTCATTTATTCACTCACTCGTTCAACAAACGTTTATTGAACACCTACTATATGTCAGGAAATATGCTAAGTGCTGGCTTAAAAAGACTAATAGGACCTAGTCTTGCACTCAATTGACTTACCCTTGAATGGGAGGGACAGTCATCTGAAGACATGACCATTATACAGTGTGGGAAGGGCAATAGCATATGTGCAACTAGGGAGCTATACATAGATATCAGCAGAGGAGGTAGGGGTGCTTTCTGTATGTTCACTCGTATGAGCTGAAGGTGTCATTATTGCCAATTTTAGGTCTGTGACCCTAAGTGGAGTGAAAACACTGGTTTCTATAATTAGGGATTATCCCACTGATGCCACCATCTTCCTTCTGAAACTTCTATCAAACACTGCCGGATGCTTGAGGGGCACTCAGTCTTGGAGGAGAAAGAACAGCTACCGGATGGAAGATCCACCAGTGAAATAGGAAGGCTAACCAGCTTGGTCAGGGGCTGGGGAGAAGACTCTTTTTTCATATCAATCGGTGGGATGAGTTGTGCGTGAAAGCACCTGGCAAAGGGCTCAGCACACAGAGGAAGCTCTGTAAATATTAGTTACCTTCCTGCCTCTCTCCCTCCTTCTCTCATTCTTACCTTTCCCCATGTCCCAACTTTATGTGAGGCAATTAGGTCACTCTCACTTGAAAGGAAGATGACTGGTTACAATTCATTTGGAAAAATTAAACTCAATTCAAAATACGTTGATGGAAAACCTTAAGAACCATTTTCTACTGAAAGTGTTCAGTGACAGCTTAACCCAGGTTGGTAGACATTCCTTAAGAGAACTATACCAATGTCTGATAGAAGCTTTTGAAGGAAGATACTGGTGTCACTGGGTTAATGGCTAGTTAAAGAGACCAGCATTTTCAGTGGTCATCATAAAATAATTTTGTTTCTGTAAAGAGGCATTGAATGTAAGAAATGGTTGTGAAGAACAACTGTAGCCAAACTTGACCTGCAAGCCTGTTTTTCCTCAGTAGCACAGTGCTTAAAAATGAATGAATGAGTAGGGTATGTATCATCCAGTATGCCACAGGCCCCACCTGTCCTTGTCTTACTACATTTACATGATAGATCTTGAAGAAATGAAAATCATCTGCAGTCCTTGGTGCAGGGGAAAAATCTTGAGCCTGGGAGCTAGGAGGCTAGCACGCACTCTCAGCCAGTATCTTTCCTCAGCTAGGATGATTTTATTGTCGTAAAATAGAAGGTCATTTCCTACACCTAAATTCAGTCATTCTAAATTCTATACAATAAGAGAGAATTAGATGTGTTCATGATACGGTCATAAACCAACACAATACCTTAAAACAAAGAAACTTTTTTTTTTTAATTCTATACAATAAGAGAGAATTAGATGTGTTCATGATACGGTCATAAACCAACACAATACCTTAAAACAAAGAAACTTATGTGTTAAGCTGCCTCGGCAGAGAACTTCCATCACATGAATGTGTTAAATAATCAATACATGGATTCCATCCCTGATAAAGGATGTCCAGAACACAAGATCTGCTTGTCTTCTCCATCAGTGTACCCTCCGCTGGGCAGGAACACCCTGTGGTGCCCTTTCCCATTTGAGTCACTGGCCTATGATATGTTTCAGGTTCCTCGGGGTCTCCTGGTCTTAACGGCTTGCATGGTTTAAAGGGCCAGAAAGGAAGCAAAGGTGCTTCAGGTAAGATAAAACCATTCGCAGAAGACTGACCTTCGTCAAGTGAAACTGAGATAGAGTCGTCCCTCCCCCTGATATTTCTTCACTTTATGACATTTGGCCAGCTTTGCTAAGAAGCTGCCTTAGGTCAGAAACCCAGTATTGCAACTATTTTCAGTGCTGAAGATACATAAAAAGGACATTTGAGAGACACCCATTTAAAAAGGAATGGTTGGCTAACAGTGCCTTTTGTTGATATTCCTTGGAACTGTATCTGTACTGAAAATACTCACTGAATAATTGTTTAAGTAGAGCCAGATTTCAAATTGTTATGAATAACAAATAAATAGTAGTGGGGATTTTTTTTGTTTTTGTCATGTGTGTGCGTATTAAGTGGTAATGCCAAGTACAACCGTGTGGGTCTAACTAGTACTTCAAGCTAAAACAAATTACCTGACCAAATTGCTGTTACAAATAGGCCAATCTTCAACAATTGCATTTTAGCCTTTTCCATTATTTTCATGCAATGTGCATTTGTTGCGTCTTTCTCAGAAAAAAATGGTTTTGTAAAAATGGCCTGGCAACGACATCAAACCTCCTCATCTAACTTCACAAGGGGGCAAGAGAAGCAAGATCAGCATCAACCGCCCAAGGCTGATTGCTGTGAGGTGGTCAGACATACCTCTACCCTTCAACCTTTTTACCAATTTTGACACCAGCCATCCCTTCCACGGCACTCTCTGCTTCTCTTCTGGGTTTGATAATTCATTGCAATGGCCACACAGAACTCACAAACCATACTTGCAGTTGTGTGGTTTATTAGGGAAGTAACGGGTTACGATTCAGGGTCAGAAACGGCTCAGGATACAATATTTCCATCAGGACAGCAGGCAGGCCTCTAGCTGGCCCTCAGCCACTTGGCGCCTCAGCCCAGCCTCTGCCCTGCTCGGGCAAGTGTTGCAACTCTCTTTAGCTCCACCAATAAGTGCCCAGGGGCACCCCATTCCACCAGTAAGCCTCAGCTCCGAGGCACTCAGCTCTCTTGCTCCATGCTCCATGGGTTGGCACACCCACTGTAACAGCCTTACTCTGTGGGCTTCTCAGCCCCCTGCACCTGCTGTCTCGCACCAGTCCCCTGGTCAGCTGCTGCCATTTCTCTGCTGCTGCTTCTTGCTGTCTTCAGTGTTATAGCTCTGTCTCCTGGGTCTAGATGGTTCTCAGCATAGGGACCCTGGGTCCAAAGGACATGGTCTGTTCCTGTCTCTTTTCTTTGGTAGTGAGGTTCCCCCCTCTGCTCTGTGACTGGTTCTCTTTTAAGCCTAATGGGATGGCATAACTAACCAATCCTCTCATTAGGGTTCCATATACCTTATTTACATGGGCCCACCCCCACAAGGGTGTCATGCACCTTATTTTGCATTATTAGCAAGCTACCCAGTCCCCTTGGTGGCCCACAAGCACCTTATTTGCATAATCCCACCCAATTACTTGGTGGGAATTACAAGACCATGGCTAGAAAGGCCATGTAGAAGTGATCCACTGTACCACAAGCTCATAATCAGACAAGGAAACTGGAGCCCGACATGCAGATTGGAGTGACTATAGGGAAAAGGTTGAATTGTGCTGCTAAACGGGAATCTATTGTTGAAGCGCTACAAAATCTTTACACAGTTTGGAAGATGAAGAATAATTTAGGCCACTTAGGATTCATTTAGTGGCTTTTCATAAAAGTCTCATAAAATGTGTGCCTCCTCCAAAAAAGCAATGATATCCTCCTTTCTTGATGTGAAGCTCCACGATGGTTCTAATTATATGCCATCTTCCACCTCAAATTTCAGAGCAGTTTATTCATAATTACTGATTGTTGCATCTCTCTCTCTCTCTCTTTCTTTTTCATTATAGCCATTGTAGAGGTTAGAAGGTTGGTATTGTCACTAAGCTGTTGAGAAATAATCGTAAATCAACACTATGGTTGACCAGTTGACTGGTATCATGAGTCATAAGATAGTGAATGGTGACCCAGAAATGCTAGACAGCCATTTAGGCCACCATTGCAGTCAGCAGTTGGTGTCAGCAGAACTAGCTGCTTACCTGTCACATGCCTGTTGGGAAGCAGTTATTTTCCAGGTTCAATACATGGACAAACAGAAGATGCAACATCAGTGCTGTTTTCCCTGTTAAGGTTTGCATGAAATGGGCCCACCAGGTCCAGTGGGAATACCTGGGCTGAAAGGGGAGAAAGGAGACCCTGGGAGTCTAGGAATTTCTCCTCCAGGCCTTTTTGGAGAAAAAGGTTCTTCAGGTCCCCCAGGTAAGAGTCAACATGCTTTGCCCCTCTCTCAATAATGAAATCAAAAGCTTCCAAATGTCATGAGGCTAACATCTGAACATGTCCCTCCTCAGGGAGACCAGGACCACCTGGTCCTGCCGGTGCCCCAGGAAGAGCCGCTAAGGGTGACATTCCTGACCCAGGTCTACCTGGAGATCAGGGGCCTCCCGGTCCCGATGGTCCAAGAGGTATGAGAAAATCATGGCAATGCTCCCTTTGTTAGATGCTGCCAGCCCTGTGGGATGTAGGGCCAGATAATGGCAGAGAAGAAGCACCTTAGCAGGCCCCATTAATTTAACAGATGGAAAAGTGAGACCCAGTTTGGGATGAAGATATGGGCAGTGGTGGGCTCTTGGGACCACATCCAGATGAGAACTCAGGCCCCGTTATTTTTCTATTTCAACTCTATCTGGCCCTTTTTTACGGGTACAAGGACAAGAATTTCCCATTGCCAGCTTGATGCTGACCATGAGGACCCAGAAGTGACCAGCAGGAGAGAATCCCTCCCTCCTTGTCTCTAGCATCTGCCATGTAAGCTACTGCTGCTGGCTCAGAGTGAAGGTCCAGGCTTTTCATACGCGACCGAAAGCAGAGTGTCTTCCTCGGCTGCTAGCGGTACATCTTGTTCCCATCGTCACCTCACAGAGGTGAACTCTGGCAAGGGAATATTTTGGAAGTAATCACTAAGCTAATAAAGTAGGGCTGCACTAGAGCTAGAGCCCTGGTGGTACAGTGGTTAAGAGCTTGGCTGCTAACCAAAAGGTTGGCAGTTGGAATCTATTGACCACTCCTTGGAAACCCTATGGGGCAGTTCTACTCTGTCTTATGGGGTTGCTGTGAATCGGAATCAAATTGATGGCAACGGATTTGGTTTTTGGTTTGGACTAGAGCTGGTTTGGGAGTTGGGAGAAGAGTATGACCCAGCACAATATCTTGCAAATCACAGTCACATTCATGTAAGTGCATTATTGAACTTGTTTATAGAGACATAAACCTACTGTCTTTGAATCTTTAGAATTTTAGTAAGGATGGGATAAAACATTACGTAGTTTGTATTTTTTACTGAGAAAAATAAAAGTGCTTAAAGTGCTAATTAGCATAGACACTAAACAGGAATAGAATTTGGGCCCGGTTCATTTGTACATATAGATATTTGTTTTCAAATTTGATTATAATTTTAATAGGGCTAACATTCCTTTCCGTCAGTTGTTTTCCCTCAAAAACTTTTCCCCACCTTAACCTTCCCTCTTCTCTCTCTCCCTCCCTCTCTTTCTATCAAGTATACATATATATACACATATATTTCTATACATACACCAAAAACCAAACCTGTTGCCACCGAGTTGATCCCGACTCATAGTGACCCTATAGGACAGAGTAGAACTGCCCCTTAGGATTTCCAAGTAGCAGCTGGTGGATCTGAACTGCTGACTTTTTGGTTAGGAGCCGTAGCTCTTAACCACTATGCCACCAGGGTTTCCTACATACATATATACACATATATGTATGTGTATATACACATATATCTATTTTGTATTAAAAGAGTGGATGAATATGTAAATAAAAATCATGAACTAATGCTCCCAGAAGGAATGGCTATGAAGGGAAGGAAACCTTTGTTTAGATTCATTTTGTCAACAAGTACTAACCCACTATTGACACCATTTCTCAACTTGGGCTCCATGAGACATACTCTGTGCTTCACTTCTGATACTGTTGACTTAGTCTTCTAACTCTCACCTTCCCTTGCTCGTAAACCATTAAATTACTTTTCTGGAGAAGCTCACTGGCAACGGTGTCCGAACCTGTCTTTGACTGAAAGAATCTTTTTGCCTCCTCCCTGTGGTCAGGTGCACCGGGGCCTCCAGGTGCCCCTGGGAATGTTGAACTCCTGAGAGGGGAGCCTGGCGACTGTGGCCTGCCAGGGCCACCAGGTCCCCGAGGCCCTCCAGGCCCTCCAGGGTGCAAAGGTTATCCAGGATGTGATGGAAATGACGGCCAGAGAGGTATGAATGTGAGTTGCTCCTTAAGGAGTGTGTGAGGACTTTTGCCCTCGAGGGCCTGGGTTACTGCACTGTGAAGTCATTTTTATTTCATACAGAAACAGGTACAACAGTTGCAAATTGTCCTGACTTTCCCAAAGAGTTTTAAAGTTTGGGTAAAAGCTGGTCAAGGAAAAGGAAGAAACACCAGTTTATTGTTATAAAAAAAAAAAAAATTTTTTTTTTAGACTCTAATAATGCTCTTAATAGTCTTCAAGACCAGAGCAGAACTATAGAAATAATAATGGAAGCTACATGTGTAATTTAAATTTTTAGTAGCCACATTTAAGAAAAGTAAACAGACACAAGTGAAATTACCTTCCATCCTTATTTTCTTTAACATAATATATTCAAAATATTATGTTAACATATACCCATTAAAATGTATCAATGAGAGGGCTGGTTGTGCAGACCTAGTTTTTCTCCCAAAAAAGATACTCTTCCTTCCAACCTTTGAAATCGTTGCCTATTTTATACTCACAGCACAACCCAGTTGGGACTGGCCACATTTCAGGTGGTCAGTCGCCGCTGTGGCTGATGCCTCTGCATTGGACAGCTCAGTTCTAGGCTGTTGACTTTGCATTTTTATATTCACAAAAGGGTCCCCATGACTGATTTTTGTCCTTACTATTTAAGGCTAAGATATTTATTTTAATGAATTCTTACCTAACTGCTAATAGATGGGCCCTTTAGTGTTGGGCCATCAGAATTTCAGGGAATTATTGGGATCATAAAACTTTTCTTGTGTGTGTGAAAGGGACCAATAATAATTATCCAACTCTCTTATTCTGTAAATAAGGTAGCTGGATATTAGAGAAGCAACTGTTGAAGTTTGCAGAAGCCCTGTAACTAGCTCCCTGTCTGACTTCTGAGCTACACGTGAAATAAGGCCAAAGATTAGGGCAGACGGACATCAAAATCTCGTTGACTACAGTGCAAATGGCATCCTTGGAATTGTGCAGTGCACAACTTATACAACAGTACACAGCAGCCCTCTTCACCTTTAGCAATAAAATCAATTTTAGAGAATGTGGCTTATGTCTGCAGCTCTGTGAGCTTCCTATTATTGAATCCCAGAATTAGACAGAGCAGCTAACAGTCTTGTCACCAAGAGGAAGGAGGAAGGGGCTGGCTATACAGCCTAGTTCCTCTCCCAAAAAGGCACCGTTCCACCCGAGGTATACTCTAGAGAACAACCCTACCCTTGGACATAAACCTCAGGGGTAGGGACATAGCATGTCATGAAAATAACAATGACCTACCCAAAGACATACAGGGAGTTAGAAATATTGATGGAACTGCTAGTCATGTTTCTTAACTCCCAGTCCAGTGGGCATAAGGACCAAATGGCACTTTACTGTGAAAAAGATGAGTAAGCTTCATCAGCTTACCTTTTGAGATTTATCCAGAGGGAGAATATTACCTATTTCACAAACAACTTATTAGGCACCCACAGCAATATAGTGTTGTTGTTGTTGGCTGTCATTGAGTCTGTTCCAACTCATGGAGGCCCCATGTGTGTGGAGTAGAACTGCTCCTTACGGTTTTCAAACAGTGACCTTTCAGAAGCAGCTGGCCAGGCCTGCCTTTGGAGACACCTCTGGGTGGGTTCGAACAGCCAAGTTTTTGGCTAGTAGTCAAGCGCTTAACTGTTTGCACCACACAGGGATTTCTCAGGAATATGAGGAGGAAACTTATACAGATGGAGCTTCACATCAAGAAAGGAGGATATCATTGGTTTCTTGGAGGAGGCACACATTTTATCAGACTATTATGAAAAGCCACTAAATGAATCCTAAGTTGCCTAAATTAGTTCTTCATCTTCCAAACTATATAAAGATTCTGTAGCTCTTCAACAATACATTCCAGCTTAGCAACACAATTCAACCTTTTCCCTAAAGTCACTCCAATCTGCATGTCTGGTTGCAGTTACCTTGCCTGATTATGACCTTTATACAGATAGATAAACCAGAAGATACATCAATACAAACTGGGACATGTGTTCTGAGAGAAGGGAACTGCTTCTATGCAAGCTTATGAAAAAGCACCAGGCTTTGCTTGGGATTTCAGGGAGGGCTTCCCCGAGGAAGCGTGGCTTGATCTGAACTCCAAGGAATGAGAAGGACTCAATGGATGGGTAAGAAGAGGAGGGACAGCATTTGTGAGGAACTGAGTGGTCAGTGAGGACGAGACTAAGAGAGTGAGAGAGAGGGTGGTGTAAACTCAGGGCTGGGGAGAGGGCACTTTGTCCCCCACATAACTGAAGCATCTTTCCTTATTTCCTCTTCAGTTTCAGTCCCAGTTCTTTGAATGTCTACAGAGAAAATTCAGGATTACAAGGCTTTTCATTCTAATTTAGTTTTGCCTTGACCATGGACCCATTTTCCTTAGTTCTTTTTACTGATCATTTTGTTTCCTTCAGAGAGAGGCAGCTCTTATAGCTCTGTGAAAACCAAACCAAAAACAAAAAAAAATTCCTCTATAGCTCCATGGAGCCCTGGTGGTACAATGGTTAAGAGCTTGGCTGCTAGCTAAAAGGTCGGCAGATCAAATCCACCACCTGCTCCTTGGAAACCCTATGGGGCAGTTCTGCTCTGTCCTGTAGGGTCGCTATGAGTCAGAATCAACTTGACAGCAACCGGTTGGTTAGTTTTTGTTGTTTATAGCACTATTTAAAAAACAAAACAAAAAAACCTATTGCACCAAGTCAATTCTGACTCATAGCAACCCTATAGCCTTATATAAAAGAGAGAAAGACTAATCTGGACTCTGAGACTCAGTTTGCCCTGCAGATTTGTTGGGATGAATCTCTGGATTCAGTCAATAAAACTGGTCATTGTCTTTCTATCGCTTCATTCCAGTGCCCTCATCTTTACACGTTCCTTTTAGGACCAATGGGATTCCCAGGGCCACAGGGACCCCATGGATTTCCTGGGCCACCTGGAGAAAAGGGTTTACCTGGACCTCCAGGTCAACAAGGGCCTCCTGGTCCTCCAGGTAAGTTCCTAATACTCAGTTATCTCCCCCGAGCCACCTATGCCCAGCATCTTACATAAACATTCACCGTAATGGCCATCTTTCAAAAAGTGGTTAATGATGCCGAGATCACCAGCACATTTATGAGTTTACCACTTTCTGATATAAAAAGTATATTTATTTCAAGTTTTACTATAAAGTGTCATGCTCAGTAAACCGGTATTCGTTATCATTCTTTGCCTCCTGCTTGAGGGAATACACATTATTTATCTACCACAGAAATATCAGATGGAAAATTAGGAGTTGATTTTCCATCTGATATTTCTGTGGTAGATAAATAATATGTATTCCCTCAAGCAGGAGGCAAAGAATGATTTGATTATTGTATGTTAGGATTGTATAGTTGATTTATGTCCCCGAATTCCCACTAATTATTCTAGATACCTTGTTTAACTTTTTCTATGAAGTACATTAGTACATCAGTTCTTCTGGGTAACAGTTTCTAATCATGGGTTAAAGTAAGCCAAGGCAAGGTTGGGAAGAGGAAGGGCAAACAGAGATATACATTTGAGATTGGCAGCAGTAATATCTTTTGAGATTCTACATCAATCTTCTGGTAACGTGGTTTCAGTTCAGAATATTCTGCTGTCTCCTAAATTAGCACTCTAGTACAGAGAGCCAATAGACTACACTGTTCTGCGATGGATTATTCTACTACAGTACTGTAGCATCACAGGCTTAGTCTGCGGTTCATTTTCTGTTTCCTTTCTGTGCATAACCTATAAAACTTGCCCAATTAATATGGAATTTTTAGAAGCCTTCAAACGGACAGAATTTTTATGTCCATTAAATCAGGGCATATTTGCCACAAGAAATCAGCTGAGATTTTATAGCTCAAGAGAATTTTACTGCACATCATGCTAGCTGTGAAAACTCCATGACTCAATCAGAGCTCTTGCTGTCAGTAGCATTGATGTGGACTTCTTATGTAAATAAGATGCTGTCATTTGGCTTGGCATTGATGTGGTCCTAAATAGTATGTTCTCTGACACTCTATTTCACTTTTGTCCTAATCCACAAATGAAAAATCTGTCTCCACCGAATGAAAATCCTCACGTGGCCTGGCTTTTTGGCTTTGAATCTCTCTGCAGGTTCCAGGGGTAAGCATGGCTATAAAATTGATAGTTTCCCCTAAATATGGTTTCCAGCCATTTCCACACTTGTCTGCCCACTGCATTGGTGAGTTAAACGTTGCTACATTTTTTAGAGACGGGTTTCTGTAATTATCTTAGGTTTTAATGTCTTGGCTTCCTAGTTAAAGATACAGTAACCTCATATTAGAGTGTCCGGATCTGAGCCTCATTATAGGTTGTGGGGGCGATGTAGAGACTCAGCTTACGTAATTTCCATTCAGGTACGAAATAGGAGCTCTTTCTCTGTCAAATGCTATCAAGCATACCCACTGGAGTTCCCTTTATAAATTCTACAATGTAAATACACAGAACATCCCTAAAATAAGTTGTTTCAGCAACATTAAAAAAAAATGGAGCCTGAACACCTAAGAAGGGGCCATGATCACACCACCATTTAGTCCACTTTGAAAGAACAGATTTCTTTGTGTGTTCAAAAGAAAATGCCATTATTCTTTCAAATCTGTTCACCTAATCCTCTGTGATGCAAAAACAACATATTATTTTGTATCCAGCATGTTCAAAGAGAAGAGAAAGAGTTGTTCAAAAGAAAAATTGCGAATGCCTGCATTTGTTCTTACCAGGCATGCCATTAAACCCAATGAAAATCACCCTGAATACAAACCCCATGTACTAATTCTAGGACTCTTGGAAGAGACACCTCACCCCTTTCTTTCAGCTTCTGGTTTAATAAAAAGTAAAGAAAAACAAAATCAGAATTTTAAAAACGGTGCTATTTTAAGTGTTTGTATTTAAAAATTAAAATTGTATATTGAATGAATTCTCATTTTAAGCCTTTTTTTTAGTGTGTTTCTGGAAACCCTGGTGGTGTAGTGGTTAAGAGCTACAGCTGCTAGCCAAAAGGTCAGCAGTTCGAATCCACCAGGTGCTCCTCGGAAACCCTGTGGGGCAGCACTACTCTGTCCTATAGGGTCGCTGTGAGTCAGAATCGACTCGACAGCAGTGGGTTTGGTTTTTGGGTTTAGTGTATCTCTGTATACTGTAACTGTACAGAGTATACTTACTGTAAGTATTAACTGTAAATGTAAACTCATTTGAAGATAACATCGAAAGCCTAAATATGAAACCGCAATCAAATGCGTTCCTCCTCGACCTTTCCCCTCCTTCCCCTGCCCCACCCCCCTGCCATGAAAGGCCCAGATGATTTCAGGGAAGACAGGAAATGTTCATAAGTAGCTCTCTCAAATCAACCATAGTGGAAAAGCCACATTTTCCATTAAACTGTACATACTGTAAAAATATATATGGCCCTATGTTGCTGGTAGTTTCAGACCATATTTTATGAAGGGTTAAATTCCAAACAGCTAGTAGTTTGTCTTGGCCACCTAGTGCTGCTATAACAGAAATACCACAAGTGGATGGCTTTAACAAAGAGAAATTTATTCTCTCACAATCTAATGGGTTACAAGTCTAAATTCAGGGCGTCAGCTCCAGGGCAAGGCTTTCTCTCTCTGTCAGCTGTAGAGGAAGGTCCTTGCCCTCAATCTTCCCCTGGTCGAGGAGCTTCTCGGGAGCAGGGACCCCGGATCCAAAGGATGCGCTGTGCTCCTGGTGCTGCTTTCTTGGTGGTATGAGGTCCCCATCACTTTGCTTACTTCTTTCTTTTATATCTCAAGAGATTGCCTCAAAACACAATCCAAGCTTGTAGATTGACTCCTGCCTCACTAACACAGCTGCCACCCATCCTCCCTTATTAACATCACAGAGGCAGGATTTACAACACACAGGAAAATTACACAATGCCAGGAATCATGGCCCAGCCAAACTGATACATGCATTTTTAAAGGAACATAATTCAATCCATGACAGAGTTCAAGTACGTTTTGCATGGCCACATTAAGTAGTACATAGACTGAGACTTGGTCATTGTGGTCATATTTTTCTAGCATTTTCTTGCTACTTTATCTTTACGAGACGGGGGAGGGAGGGAGGGTGGGAGAAGGGTATTCACTAATCAGGTAGTAGATAAGAACTACTTTAGGTGAAGGGAAAGACAGCACACTATACAGGGGAGGTCAGCACAACTGGACCAAACCAAAAACAAAGAAGTTTCCTGAATAAACTGAATGCTTCGAAGGCCAGCGTAGCAGGGACAGGGGTCTGGGACCATGGTTTCAGGGGACATCTAAGTCAACTGGCATAATAAAATCTATTAAGAAAACATTCTGCATCCCACCTTGAACAGTGGCGTCTGGGGTCTTAAACGCTAGCAAGCAGCCATCTAAGATGCATCAGTTGGTCTCAACCCACCTGGATCAAAGGAGAATGAAGAACACCAAGGACACAAGGTGATTACGAGCCCAAGAGACAGAAGGGCCACATGAACCAGAGACTACATCATCCTGAGTCCAGAAAAACTAGATGGTCCCCGGCTACAACTGATGACTGCCCTGACAGGGAACACAACAGAGAAATCCTGAGGGAGCAGGAGAGCAGTGGGATGCAGACCCCAAATTCTCATAAGACCAGACTTAATGGTCTGACTGAGACTAGAAGGACCCCGGTGGTCATGGCCCCCAGACCTTCTGTTGCCCCAGGACAGGCACCATTCCCGAAGCCAACTCTTCAGACATGGATTGGACTGGACAATGGGTTGGAGAGGGATGCTGGTGAGGAGTGAGCTTCTTGGATCAGATGACACTTGAGACTAGGTTGGCATCTCCTGCCTGGAGGGGAAATGAGAGGGTGGAGGGGGTTAGAAGCTGGCGAAAAGGCCACGAAAAGAGAGAGTGGAGGAAGACAGCAGGCTGTCTCATTAGGGGGAGAGTAATTGGGAGTGTGTAGCAAGGTGTATATGGGTTTTTGTGTGAGAGACTGACTTGATTTGTAAACTTTTACTTAAAGCACAATAAAAATTATAAAAAAAAATTATTTTGCACATTTATATGAATTTTAAGAAAATCATAACTAAGCAGATGGTGTGTTTTAAAATATGTTCCATTTCTTAGAATTTTACCCCACAGACATTAAGAATTTTTGAGGCAGTATGCTGTGGCGGTTAAGGCCATGTGTTTAGAGCCAGACCATCCTGGGTTTTAATCTGGACTCTGACGTGTGCTGTGTGACCCTGGATAAGTCACTTATTTATCTGAGCCTCATTTTTCTCATCTGTAACATTCCAATAACAACAGTACATAGGCAGGCTTGTTGAAAGAATTTAATGATAAAGCACTTGGCACAGGATCTGATTGTAATAGAGCATTTACTAAGTGTTACTGGTGGCGTAGTGGTTAAGCACTACGGCTGCTAACCAAAGGGTCGGCAGTTTGAATCCACCAGGTGCTCCTTGGAACCTCTATGGGGCAGTTCTACTCTGTCCTATAGGGTCGCTATGAGTTGGAATCGACTCGACAGCACTGGGTTTGGTTTTTGGTTTTTATTATTGTTATGTTGGCACAACAATGAGTTGGCCCCAGACCATGGTGACCCCATGTGTTACGGCAGAAGTGCTCCATAGGGATTTCTTGGCTGTAATCTTTACAGAAGCAGTTTGCCAGGCCTTTGTTCCATGGAAGGAGCCCTTGTGGCACAATGGTTAAACCACTTGGCTGCTAATTGAAAGGTCAGCGGTTCCAATATCCACCAGCAGCTCCACAGAAGAAAGATGTGGCCGTCTGCTCCCATAAAGATTACAGCCTTGGAAACCCTATGGGGTAGTTCTACTGTGCCCTGTAGGGTCACTATGGGTCGGAATCCACCTGATGGCAATGAGTTTTCTTCCATGGAGCCGCTGGATGGGTTCAAACTGCCAACCTTCAAGTTCTCGGCCAACTCCAAACTGCTTACGCTACCCAGGCTCCTTAATAAATGTTAGCTGTTATGATTATTGCTTAGTTAATAACCCTTGTGAAATGTTTGCAAGGTGCCTGAACGGAGCTTGAGAAACAAAGTCTTCAAGATGTGAACATAACTAAGAAGAAAAAGATTTCAAATCTTTAGAGCAGTGGTTCTCAAAGCGAGGTCCCCCAGATCAACACCCTCAGCCTCACCTGGGAACTTGTTGGCAATGCAGTTATTGGGCCCCACCCAAGACCTACTGACTCAGAAACTCTGGGGGTGAGGCCCAGGAATCTGCATTCTTACAAGCCAACCAGACGATTCTGACGCATTAAAGTTTGAGAACTACAGCTTTTCAGCAGTGCTGCTCAACCCTGGCTGATAGTGGAATCCCCTAGGAACTTTTAAAAAAATACTGGTGCTCAAGTCCCACCCCCAGAGATTTCTGTTTAATAAGTAGGGGTGGCATCTGCCCATCCATACTCTTGAAAAGCTCTCCAGCTGATTTTTTTCTTCTTCTTTTTTGGTGCAGCTGAGGTTGAGGGCACTGCCCAGGCCACATCTTAGACCAACTAACCCAGAACCTCTGGTGGGGGGACCCAGGCATCAGTGTTTGTACAACATCCTGGGCGTCTCCAGCATGCACTCAAGGTTGAGAATCACTGCTTTATAACCTCCGCCAGTTGCCATGGGTTGATTGCAACGCATGCTTTTAGCAATCCTGAAATTCCATCTATTTGAGTAATTGACACTGTGGAAACCCACCTGGCTGCCATGTTGAGTCAGGACTTGGGGAGACATTAGTGAGCTTCAGAGACCCACCAGTCCCTTCATCAATGCCACCTATGGCTGGTACCCCACAAAAAGTGGCTCAAAGTTTGGAAATCTTGTGAAAGTCACCATAATTATTGCTCTCTCAGACAGTCCTCACTACTTCATACTTCTTCTGCTTCTCCTGATGTTTCATGCATTCACTCATTCATATATTCAATAAATGCTTTCTGGAAATGTATCATGTACCTCCCAGTGAATAAGACATAGAGCTTCCACTGAATGGATGAACACTCTTGTTAAAATTTCAGCATAATGTCAGAAGTTCATCCTTAACTTGGCAATGCAGAAGATGCTTGTTCAAAGGCATTTGAATTCATCACACAAATGGTGATTCCAATTTCAGGTGAACCTGGGCCACCTGCAGATGCAGAGGCCTGCCCCCAAATCCCGGGGCTTCCTGGGGTGCCAGGCCCAAGAGGACCGGAAGGAGCCATGGGGATCCCTGGAACGAGAGGTCCCCCAGGACCAGGTATGAGTCTTACTCTGATTATTCGTTACTTACATCATATAATATGGAGCCCTGATGGCGCAGTGGTTAAGAGCTTGGCTGCTAACCAAAAGGTGGGCAGTTCAAATCCACCAGCAGCTCCTTGAAAACCCTATGGAGCAGTTGCAGTCTGTCCTATAAGGTAACTATGAGTTGGAATCGACTCAACGCAACAGGGTTTTTTGGGGGGGTGTAGTTTTAGGGTTGGTTAGGGAATATTGCTGAAATAAAAACCTCAGTGTTTTTTATGTGAATCCCAAAAAACTAGTGAGGATGAAACAATGAACATTGCCTTCACCTTATACATTTTTTTCTACATTGATTCAGAGGTTTAATCATGTATGAAGTGGGTTGACACATCACTTCTATTTTTATGTTGAACTCCTACTTAGATCTTTTATACTTGCCCAGCTTTTACAGGTGGGGCTTTGTGACTGCTAGCTGAAAGGTTGAGAGCCCTGGTGGCACAGTGGTTAATTGCTCAGCTGCTAACTGAAAGGTCGGTAGTTTGAACCCACCAGCCACTCCATGGGAGAAAGATGTGGCAGTCTGCTTCCATAACAATTAACAGCTTAGGAAACCGTGTGGAGCAGTCCTACTCTATAATGTGGAGTTGCTGTGAGTCTGAATCTACTCAACAGCAATCAGTGAGCCAAAAGGTTGGTGGTGTGAACCCACCCAGAGGTGCCTCGCAAGACAGGTCTGGCAATCTGCTTCTGAGAGGTCACGGCCTTGGAAACCCTGTGGAGCAGTTCTGCTCTGCACACATGGGGTTGCCATGAGTTGGAATTGACTCAATGGCAACTTACAGCAACAACAAGAGCACAGCCAGGTAGAGGCTCATTTATTAATTGTCATTAATAGCTGTTGACTTGATTTTGAGTTAAAAAACAACTGAATTGGAGCTCGGTTGTGCAGAAACGGAGACTGCAAGGAGAGAGAAAGAGATATACCTCTGAGGAGAGGGATACGAAAAAAGAGAGGGTCACTAAATTTTGGCAATGACTACGTTATTCACTTAATTGACCCGAGAATTGTCCTGTCATTGTCAGGTTATCGGGATTCCTATTGAAGTCTTTAAACTAAACCATTCTTTAAAAAGTGTTCTCCAGGTGGTTAATTGTTTGGCTAGTTTACAAAGAGATCATGGAGTCTGGGGCTGGTAATCTAGAGTTTACTAATCTCTTCAGACTGGTCGGCACTCGTGATACGTGTGTGTACACCATCCAAAGAGCAAGGAGGCCATTCCCACCCCGACTCCTCCCACGCCCAGCTCTGACTTCGCCTCTTTGGGGTTCAGGGCCAAAGGAATCGGAAGTAGAAGTGAATTTTGCACCACCTCTAGTTCTCCTGTTTCCCCAGACCCAAGCTGCTAAGGACCCAAGAGATGGCCCCTCAGCTGGAGTCTGCATGGCTCTTTGGTAGTGTCCAAAACAGCTCTGGAACCTTCCTCAAATGAACATGGGTTTTGTTTTGTTTTGTTTTTATCACTTATATTTGCTGTACGGCCTCTGCATTTGTGCACAGAGTTAACTGAGTGTTGGTTGTAGAGACTTACCAACCATGAGCATTGGGAATTAAGTCCACAGTTACTTTCTCTTTCCTTTGGCACTCAACTGCACAGAAAAAAGTCCTCAGCTGGTCAGTGTAAGTGGTGTCTCAACTTCATTTTAAAACCAATCTTCCTTGTTATGTGATATTTGATGCATCAAGGACTGGGTTCCCCCACCTTTTTAAAATAACTTCTAAGTAGACGCTCTGGTCTGTAATCAAGTTCTGCCAAGTCAATTCAATTAAATACGCCCAGATATCCACTACTTTTATCTTTTTAAAGTATGGTACTAGGTGTTGTGGGCCACACAAGGATGAATAAGGTATGTTGTTTTCCCTTTCCAGGGCCTCACAGTCTACTGGCAGAGTATAAGTAACTCTAGTAAGTGGTAGATTATCATTGGTGTTTTAAAGGAGTTGCAAGCAACGAGCATTAGGAGAATGGGACAGGACGAGGGTAATTCCACCACCGGGAACTGTAGGGCTGCCAAGACCCCAGCAAGAGGTGGCATTTGAGTAGCCTTTAAGGACAGGTCGGGCTCTGAGGAGCCAGAATTGCCTAATAGGGAGATGGGAGGGGCAGAGGCAGAGCAGATTAGCCTGATAACCTGGGAACTAAGAGTCGGCTCCATCTCTGCTACTCATTATGGGTTGAATAGGAGCCCTGATGGCACAGCGGTTAAGCACTCAGCTGCTAACTGACAGATCGGTGGTTCAAACCCACCAGCAGCTCCACGGGAGAAAGATGTGGCAGTCTGCTTCAATAAAGATTTACAGTCTTGGAAACCATATGGAGTAGCTCTACTGTGTCCTATAGAGTCGCTATGAGTCAGAATCGACTCGATGGCAATGGGTTATGGGTTGAACTGTTCAAAATGTTATGTTGAATTCCTATGGGCTCCTGTTATTAAGGATCCCATTTGCCCACAATGTGTTCTTTAGTTCCCTCTCCCTGTCTATGTTCGTGCTGGCTTCCCTGGCTGTATTGACCGTACTGTCTAGTTACCAGAGTGACAAGTCTTCGCTAATGGTCTGTGGTCTCAGTTCTGACTAACGTGGGTCATCTGTGTTGTGTTGCATGTTGCTCATTATCTGTCTTTTTCTGATGGAGACTTTTTCAGCAGAGGACTGGGACTGTGTCTACCACCAGTGAGACTGGTAGTGAAGAACATCTGCCACTGTGAAGAACAAACTCCTCTTAAAGTGACATTATTGGCTTCTTCCTGCCTTCCCTTCAGACCTTCTATTTCTTTGCTAACCAGACTTTGCAACCAAGTGCTGCAGCTGTGATCTGCACAGAAAGAAAGAAAAAAAACTTTGGCTCTTTTCTGCCCAGTGTGAGTGAATAAGACAACTAAGTATAACTCATGTCTGTTAGGACTCCTCCGCCAACGAAGGCCTAACACTTTTCTACTCACAGATCTCTTTGGTTTCCAGCCTTTTCAGGGTGGCCCTCGAAGGCAGGGGGTCTCTATAATGAACACAAAGGTGGCTTCCATTTTGTTTGCGGTGTTACTGCTTAAAGACGTGCCCACATCCTGTTAGCCTCGTGTTTATCTTCAAGTCAATGCTTGACCCTCAGCGGAGGCCATCCATCTACCATAGGAGAGCTTTTTAGATGTAGTTTTATTCCCTAAAACAAGTTCCAAATAAGAACTAGTCCACACAGTGGAAAGCACTGTGTGTACAACTGTGGTTAACAAGAGCCCTCCTTCCTGTCTCTCAGGAAACGTCATCAGCTTAACCATTTCTCTGTGTCTTCCCCTAAAGAGAACAAAGCCTACACTTTCACATCTGGTGTGGGAACTCTTTTCTCAGATTGACAGTCATCTTGCCACAAGTCTATACAACAGGAGGAATGCCTGCTACCTTTTTAACAAAAAGGAAATTCATACAAACCCATAAGGCCCTTTGGCTTGTCAGCACTCAGGCACAGGGGCCCTGTATTTGTATCATCTGGTCAGGACAGAACAGGGAGTAATCTCGGCTCACAGTCAAGGCCCTGTGTCCTTCCCAAAAGAACTGATATTCTCTTTGAAGCTGATGGAAAGAAACACTCCAGACTGCACACAGCAGTGTCACCTAGAAAGAGGAGGTCTTTCCCTGGTTCCTAGGAAAGGGAAAGAGCTCCTTTTTCCCATATGGAGAGAAGGACATGTTTCTTTTGGTGTTGTCCAACTCATAGAGACACCATGCGGCTGAGCAGAACTGCCCCATAGGGTTTTCTTGGCTATAATCTTTACGAGAGCGGATCGCCTGGTCTTTCTTCTGTTAGGCAGATTTGAACCACCAAGCTTTTGGTTAGCTTCCAAGTGCTTAATCACTGGGCCACCAATGGTAATGATGTACAGAACACAGCTCAGGCACTGTAGGCATTCCACAGGCGTGGGCTTATAACCTAAGGGGCATGAAAGTATGAGGATAGCGGTTGAATGCCGGGAACACCCACACTGGACCACCGCTCCACCAGCACAGAGCTTACATTGAGTGACTGGCCTGTTGGGGGTGACGGGAAGAAGGTAGGGTTGTGTAGGAAACTCTTAGGCAGGTGATATTACCAGTTGTTGTTGAGTCGACTCCATGTGTGTTGGAGAACTGTGCTCCATAAAGTTTTCAGTGGCTGATTTTTCAGAAGTAGATCGCTAGGTCTTTCTTCCGAGGTGCCTCTAGGTGGATTCGCACCAGCCACCTTTTGGTTAGCAGCTGAGCACATTAACTGTTTGCACTGCCCAGGGACAACCAGGTGATATTAGAACAGAATTTTAAAAGCAGGAAGGTTGAAAGCATGCATTTCAGGTGGTTAGGAATCTGCTCCTAACCCCTCTGAGCTGCATTTTTTCATTGGCTGAACTGGCTTGTAAGAGTACTTAGCCCTGTTTGTACTGCTGTGAAGCCTGAATTGGAAAATCAACAGAAAGGGTTCAGTGCCGTGCCTAACACATTGCAAACACTAAGCCATGAGTTGGAATCAACTCAACTTGGCAACCTACAACAATAAAAAAATCATCAAATAATTTAAAAAGCTGTTTTTTTTTTTTTTTTTAAGCTGCCCTTATCTTGCTGCCAATTTAACTGCCGCCATCTGAATGCTATTAAATTTAATTCTTTCCCCCACCCGGGCTTGTTAAAAAATCACTATTGTTAAGGATAATATTTAATTATAATAGCCATACATGCTCAATGTAAAAAAAGACCAAATACACAAGAGTATAAAGGCAATGTAAAAACCTCTCTCGCAGCACCTCCCTGGTCTGGCTTCAAATCCTGGCTCTGCCCCTTCCTAGCTCGTTGACTTTAAGCAATTATTTGACCTCTCAGAGCCTCAGTTACCTTAGCTGCAGAGTGAAGATGGGAGAATCCCAACCTCGTGAAGCTGGGAGGACCAGATGGGCAGGACAATATAGTCCAGGTGCAAAGACCAGTGCTGGCCCGGGGTGGACACGCAGTAACTGCTAGCAGGTATCATGGCTCGTCTCATCACCACTGTCATGAATTTGCATGCAGAGTGCAAAGGAGAGCCTGGGTTGGATGGCAGAAGGGGCGAGCCTGGCATTCCTGGGACACCTGGGCCTTCGGGACGCAAGGGTGACACAGGAGAAGCTGGCCGCCCTGGAGCACCAGGTAAGGGATGTTCAGTTTCCCCTCTTTTCTCTGACTCTGTTGACCCAAGAACCATGTATAAGATCGCTCACCTTGCAAGCGGCTTTCCAAACTGGATCCTATTGAAAGCACTGGCCTTAGATCCCAACTCCTCCAATACTAGGGAGACAGATGCAAAAAGGACAGAATGGGATGCACCCCCATTTTCTAATGGATGCTAAACCCATTGCCATCGAGTAGATTCCAACTATAGTGACCATAAAGCTCAGAGTAGAACTGCCGTATAGAGTTCCAAAGGCTGTAATCTTTATGGAAGCAGACTGTCACATCTTTCTCCTGCAGAGCAGCTGGTGGGTTGAACTGCTTAGGTTTTGGTTAACAGCCAAGTGCTTAACCATTGCACCAGCAGGGCTCCTTACTGGATACTAAACAACCATAAAAACTAGTTGGTTCCCTGAATCCAGTTGAGTATTTTTCCAACCACTCTATATTACCATGGAAGGCTCAGCATTTCGGCTGCTCACTTCTACAAGGCAGTGAAGGGCCTGCCAGCCTGGCATTTGTGCGTTATCTTCTTTGATAGGCTGTGCTGAAGACCTTGGGGAAGGTGGTATATTCTCACTCCCTACAACTGGCCAAACCACTGGGCCTCTGGTTTTCTGAGTTTGCTTAATCTTATCATACAACCATCTATAAATTCATACAGACCACAGTACCCTTTCTTGAGAAAAAAAAAAAGGGGGGGGATATGGGGGTTGGATGGGGGTTGGGTAGGGAAACATTACTCTTTAGAATAGAAATTTGAAGTATTATGCACCAGGCAGTTTGTTAGGCACTGGGGACACAAAGACCCCAAGACACAGTGTCATTCTCAGAGTCTCCAGTAAGGAGTGCAAATTCTAATACCACGTTAGTAATGAGTAGGAGTGAAGAGAGCTGGGTGAGGCCTATGGCAAAATGGCACCTATAGTCTAAAGGCAGCAAGGAAGTAGCTGCACCTCAGCTTCGGCCAATTGTTGCCATGTAGGAACGTGGACCCAATGTTTGCCTAAACTCTGCCTTTAGAGTTCAGAATCTCAACGTGTGAAATCTGGACAGGTTGAACCAAACAAATGAGCAGGCCCAATTTAGTACACAAGCTACTTATGTGTTGCCTCTAATTTACAGCACAGATGGGGAGAGACTGCCAGTCTTCCAGAGACAAGTTTACAAAAACCCTTTGGTTTCAAAGTCTAACTTCATCTTTTTGTTCCTGGCATTTAGAAATAACCATTGGCCATCTTGAATAGGTCAGCCCCTTAGACATGCCAAAGAAGTCAGATCCTGCCTGCATTCAGTAGAACTGTTCATTTCCCACCTGTCAACCAGAGTTCTAGAATTAGGCCTTCCTTTACCCCTCTTCCCTAAAAAAGAAGAGATCCAAAGTGGTTCCCAAGCCATTGACCTTAGGATGGAACCAACAATATGTCAGGCCCTTGAGAGTCTGGAGGTGTAAGCAAGGCTGACTTTTAAGAATCATCTTTTTGGCTGGGCAGGCTCCCAGTCCAGTCTTAGGAGCCCAGGAGATCACACGTGGGGTACGTTATCACCCCATTCTGGTTCTTTTCTTCTCAGCATTTATCACTTTCAAACTTGGGAGATGTGCATGCATATCATAATTTACTTTGCTATGCTTATTGTTTATCACTTCTTTAAGTAGAATGTGAGCTCCTTGAGGGCAGAAATATTGTCTGTTTTCTGTTTTTATGCTAATAGATCCCCAGCACCTAGGAGTTGCTTAGAACCAATACTTGCTGAAGGGGCTGGGTTTGTATACCTGTGATTGTATGAGGCGGACATTCCTGGGGGGTCGGTTGTGCTGTCCTCCTCTTTGTTCCGAGTGCTTACACAGTGCTGGAATAGAAGCTCAGGGAAATGTTTGCTAAGCTGACTCCCTTAAACTGCCTTTGCTGTTTTCTTTATTCCACCAGGCCCTCCTGGTCCTGTTGGGGATCCTGGGCCCAAAGGGTTCGGACTTGGATATCTCAGTGGCTTCCTCCTGGTTCTCCACAGTCAGACGGATCAAGAACCCGCCTGCCCCGTGGGCATGCCCAAGCTCTGGACGGGGTATAGTCTGTTATACCTGGAGGGACAAGAGAAAGCTCACAACCAGGACCTTGGTACGTGTATACCACGCGATCACACAAATCCATGACTTTAAGAGTAAAACTTCTGGGTTAATTTGACAGATCCATCAGCATCTTAAATGATCACTAATCATATGAGGGATTAAAAAAAAAAAACTACCACGCTAAAATGATATGACAGTCTCAGTTCTATTAAAGCTATGGCCTTAAGATTTGACTATTACTAGTTTTTTAAAAATGATTGTTCCTCTGGAAGTTAAATATAGCTATGATAGAAAATGCAGTTTTTTACTTCCAAATGTATTTAATCAGGACATGGTCAGTTGCTGTCCTTTTATGTTCAAATGATGATCAATGTGCCATTGATGCCTCTGTGGTATGGCACTTGCCAGCCATCAACTCCCCATCCTACTCCACATTTGTTTTCTATTTATAGAACTTTCTCTTCAGGGTTAGTCCTTGGTACTCTTTGTCAGTTCTCAGTAGTAGATTTTAAGCCACATGGACTGATTTCAAGCCAAGGGTTTAAGTGCCTGGGTGCTGGTAGACGCCACCTTTTCATGATAAAGGTGGTAAGGATGGTTGTGGTGGTGGGTGCAGGAAGGATAGGCCAATATGATGGTTGAGGGGGGATGTGAATCTTGTCACTGTTCTCATGGGGTCATGACCCCAGCTGGGAGGGCAGGTCGAGGGGTGGCAGCTACTCACATGTCCCTCACAGCTTCTCCCTTGGGTTCAGCTGTGGCTTTCCCCACCGTGGTGGCCTAATTTCTTGGAGCATGGGGAAAAGGAAGCAGCAGCATTTACTATCCTGAGTCTGCCTACTTCTCTCCTCTCCCTTCTGCCATCATCATCTTTCCTGCCTGGCCTGTGTACCACCAATCTTGTTTTTCCTGTTCTGGTCTAGCCAGGGTGTACACCTTAAAGGTCTGCAGGGCTCTTGGGATAAAATCCAAACTCCTGAACACAACTGACAAAGCCTGATTTCTCTCTGAAGTCGCCTGAGACAGAGAGACCCATGCACATCTCCTCCCAACTGAACTTCCTTGAGTCTTTGAGTTCATGCTCTCTTATCTCCGACCCTCTCTACTACTGTATCTTCTGTGTTAAGAGTCACCACCACTGTCTCCAAACCTGCCCAAGTCCTATTCATATTTCAGGTCTTAGCTTAAAATCACTTTTTTTCGGTTCAAAAAAAGACAAAAGACAGTTGCCATGGAATTGATTCAAACTCATGGCAACCCCATGTGTGTCAGAATAGAAGAACTATGCTCCATAGGGTTTTTTCTGGCCAATTTTTTGGAAGTAGATCATCACGCCTGTCTTCTGAGGCACCTGTGGGTGAACCTTTCAGTTGACAGCTGAGCACGTTAACCCATTTCCACTATCCAGGGACTTCTGGTTAGCCTTCCGTTAAGTCCTGGTACCCCATACTTTGGCCATTCGTTGGGCTTGTCACACTGTATTTCCACTACATGTGTCCTCATGTATCTCCCCCACCAGGCCATAAGCTTGTGCTCACTGTTCTACCTCTAGTACCTGGCACATTGGTTGGCGCATGAGCAGATGATGAGGCGGACAGGTGGATGGGAGTTGGTCCACAGCAGCAGTGCATACCCTGGTTTCACCACCCACAGAAGTAGCCTTTAGCAAGGGCCTCATGCGTAGTGAGGTCACCACACATTCTACCATGTTGGCTCTTCTTCCCTTCCAAGGTCTGGCAGGGTCTTGCCTTCCCATGTTTAGCACACTGCCCTTTGCCTACTGCAACACCCACCAAGTGTGCCACTATGCCCAGAGAAATGACAAATCCTACTGGCTGGCCAGCGCTGCCCCCCTGCCCATGATGCCGCTCTCCGAAGAGGAAGTCCGCCCGTACATCAGCCGCTGCACTGTGTGTGAGGCCCCAGCCCAGGCGGTGGCGGTGCACAGCCAGGACCAGTCCATACCCCAGTGTCCACGGTCCTGGAGGAGCCTCTGGATTGGATATTCATTCTTGATGGTGAGTTCCCCGAATGGAATCCTGGTATGCCCGCCATTTTGCCATGCCCTTCTTTAGCCCCTTCCATCTGGATTGGACAATAATCCCGTGAACTCTGTGCAGACAGATAGTAGTAGGATGTAAGGCTGGGAAGGCCACCACAAATCACAGCCTGTTGAGATACAAGGCCATTTTTTTTTATCATCAATTTTTTTTATTACTTTGGTAGAAATTAGAAGTTGGATCTTTTTCAGCCACCAGTGAAATTGGTTCTATTTTGTGTGGAAGCCTTCTCTCTTCCTCAGAAGACACTATTTTGTTCTTCATGGAATAATTGAGGGAAAAATGTTAAACACGAGCCTAGACCTCAGCGTGTCATTGACTGAGCGTGGGATTCTTTGTGTGTGTCTGAGCCCTAATTCTCCCTTGTTGTCTGGGTAGCACACAGGAGCTGGGTCCCAAGGCGGAGGACAGGCCCTCATGTCACCGGGCAGCTGTCTGGAAGATTTCAGGGCGGCGCCATTCCTCGAATGCCAAGGCCGGCAAGGAACGTGCCACTTTTTTGCCAATGAGTATAGCTTCTGGCTGACAACAGTGAAACCAGACTTGCAATTCTCCTCTGCACCCTCACCAGACACCTTAAAAGAAAGCCAGGCCCAGCGCCAGAAGATCAGCAGATGCCAAGTCTGCATGAAGTACAGCTAGACAACTCACAAGTGGCCAACACATTGCCCAGAGAGACTTCCTTCCCAAAGGAATAGGCAATGCTAAGAGATTGAACGGTGCTCATTTCAGACTCCAGCTTCAGCAGTTATTGCCAGAGAACTGTAATTCCTTCCTCTGTCCCGCACAGCTTAAGCGAACGTGACCCAGATGCATTTGTTTGGACCCACCCACCTACATGGAACCTAGCTATTCTGATTCTGTTGAGGGTGATGAAGGAGCTGGCTATATTAAAACACATGCCAGTTCACAGCAAGGCTAACAGATGATAGAGGCCAGATTAAAAATTACATTACTGGAAACTTCATTCATTGGTTAAGAACATCTCAAACAATGGAAGTCAGTCACTCGCTAATACAGAGTGCTTCTGGGTGGATTCAGACGGGAAGCAATACACGGGCCAACACGTGAAACCAGAACATCGAGATTCTCAACATTTCAAAATGATTTCCCCTGTAATTTATTTTTCCATGCACTTTAAATAATTGTAAAACCATGATTTAAAGAGATAAAAAAAATAAAAATAAAAGCACATTGTTGGTCTTAACAGTTCATTTCAAAGCAGAATGAATTATTATGGCAGAAAGGACCATGGTCGCTGTGCTCTGGAGATGCGACATTAGCACATCACAGATGAATAGAAAACATTTTGTTCTCGTGTGCATTTTTCAGACAATAGAAATGCCTACTTTGGCAACCCTTTTGAAAAGGAGCAATTATGGGAAAAATATATATATATTCAATAAGGGATTAAGAGCCTAAAAACGATTAATGAATATTAAGGCAGCCATTCACAAAAATTGACTCCTCATTTCCAAGAACTTCCGAACAGACTGCTTTTCCCCAGTTGGGGTCCATCTGTGTCCTTGCTGTGTGCCTGCTAATGGGACAAAAGCCGCATGGGGTCCCTCAGGCGGGCCATCGGCTCTTACAAAGTGGCTCCCCCCCTCCCCAGGGGAGCCCTCAGGCCTCCTTCCAGCTCAGAGTGGACACTTTCCCTCCAGACACATCATGGCACCTAAAGAGGGGAAGTGACAGAGTATCACTGTGCACTTGGGAGAAAATTAAGGGCCAACATAATTAAATGTAGGTAATTTATTTAAGTCAGGGTCACCCCACCAGGAGGACATGGCACTATCTTTAAGTGATCAAAGGCACTGGATATAATTTGGATTTTATATTCCTGTTACTGGTTTGAGGAGCCCTGATGGCACAGTAGTTAGGTGCTTGGCTGCTAACCAGAATGTCAGCAGTTTGCACCCACTTTTTTAGCTGCTCCAAGGCAGAAAGATGTGGCAGTCTGCTTCTGTAGAGATTATAACCTTGGAAACCCTATGGTGCAGTTCTGCTCTGTCCTATAGGGTTGCTATGAGTCAGGATCAACTCGACGGCAATGGGTTTGGGTTGGACTTTTGCGTATTGTTTTTACAGGAGTATCCTGTTTTCTAGTTTTGAAAATATTCTCATATTTTATATCTGTATCGTATGTCCTCAGGTCAAAAACTTGACATTTAACATTCATATTTTCTGTAAAAAGTTAAGATGCTATGTCAATTTATAATTAAGTTTCTGAATGGCAAAGGATGTGTTTTTTTATTTTGCTAGGAATTGAGTGGTCCAATCCTAAAAATCAAGACTTGTTGGAAAAGATTTTTAGAAAACCCTTCCCCCTTCCTCATTTAAAAAAAAAAATGTCATTTAGAGAAAACTGAAGAATGACATTTCTCATGAGACACTGACACTCATTTTAGTGTTGAGTTTCAATTGAAAGAAGAAAAACTCAATTAAAATGTTATTTATTTATTGTGTCCCTCGCCAGACACTGATCAGAAATGAGCTCTTCTGCGTAGAAGACATTCCAAATGAGGCTTGCTGCCGGCAATTTATTTTTAAGTACTTTCTTTTTTTTTTTTTCTAGTAAAAAGGGAAAAATGTACATTTTAAAATGAAGCATTTTCTTGATGTAGCAGAATATTTTCTAGTTCATTTGCCCCATTTATTCAATTTTTAACTGTGCAATGGCATGTTAGATTTGGGAGGGAGGCCTGAAGTTGAAGCCAAATTCAACCTTATTTGTAATTAGATGTTTCTCTGTTTCCAAAAGCTTCCTCTGTTCCTAAAAGGCAAGGATCCTACAAGTTCATCTCGTTTGTTCAAGATCTTGGTCTGAGTACCTTTTCTGGGAAGAGGTGCGGGTGATAAATGGAACAAAAGAAACATATCTTGCTTGCTAAATTGAAAACTTGACCTTTGGTATTACAGTATGAGCTTAACAAGCTTTTCAGATAAATGCAAGAAGAGACTGACTTAAGTGGACCGTTTACTCCGTGGTGAGCTTGGGACGGCGTATGACACTCACTGTTCAAAATATTGCAACATATTTGAATACGGCAACATATCTGCACAGCCACAATCTCCTGTTACAGTTATTGCCAGAAAGCCAATTGATAAGCTTTGACCATAATCAGCCCCCCTCAAAAAAATCTTATTTTTCCATAAACTGAGATTTCAGAAATGATGAGATTTGAGAGCGGGGTATTGGTTGAGAGAAGGCTTCACTAAAATGTGCCACGGTTGAAATCATGAGGGACTACCGCTTACAGCTTGAGTGAACTGCTTCAAGTACGGAGTTATCTCCTGAAGCCTGTATACGTGTGATCGGTGCTTCGGATATCTTACTGATAGCATAAGAGATCTAAGGGCAGTGAAAACATTGTCTTCTAATTTTGAAAATTTTACGTGGCCTTTTTTTATAAGGGCAGAATGATAGAAAAAATAACTTCTTGGAATAGAAGGCCACGTTAATAAAGTCATTATTCTCTTCACTTATTTATATATCAATGTATTTTGAAGTATCTTTGAGAAGCAGATGGACTGTTAGGTCATTCTCCTAGTTCACTAAAAAGAAAACAACAAAGCTAAACCTGTTATCGTCAATTCCGACTCATAGGGACCCTACAGGACAGAGTAGAACTGCCCCTATAGAGAGGTTCTAAGGAGCGCCTGGTGGATTTGAACTGCTGAACTTTTGGTTAGCCTTGTCCACTACTGATGATTATTCTTATCAAAAGCTCCTTCCCAGTAACCTCCATCTTCTTGGCCAGAAAAAGAAAAAGGCACCTGGATTTCCTGTGGGAACTGCTCTGATTACGTGTGGAGGGTTGGCTTCTCATTCTCGGTGACCGGCATCCCATCCATGCTGCGAGTGTCACCCATTCCTTCTCCTCCCTCTCCCCCCAGATCTAAACTTCAGTCACCAATTCCTGTTGATGTCTCCCTCTGCTTGAGACTTAGTACAACTGCCTTAAGGCCGCCTTTGTCTTCACTTATACTCTTGCCAGCGTCTCCCAAAGGGTGCTCCAGTTTCAAGCCCGTTGTCACCACTCTAAGATATAAACTCGATTTTGTTACTCTTCTGCTTACAATGCTTCAATGACTCTACTGCCTATAAAGTCCAAATGGCTTCACAGTGGGGTGGAAGGTCCGGCAGGCAGGAGCTAGCTCACCTTTAGGTCTATTTCTTGCCACGATGAACTCTGTGTAGTTGGGTGAACACTCATGGTGCGTTCCTACCTCTGTGGCTTTGCTCTTGTGCTCTCTAAAGGTGATGTCCTCCCCCAGGACAATTTACCTCGCAGATACGTACTTACCTTTAAAGACAGAATTCAAGGTCACCTCTCCCTTGGAGACCAGGGCTCCCTTCTTCTGTCTTGAGGATAGTCAGCCCACTCTTGCTATTCTTCCCACAATGTTTTAGCACTTTGTCCACTTCCTTGCCAAAATGTAAGCCTCTTGAGGGCAGGGACCATGCTTTACTCACCCTTGTATACCCAGTACCTAGTACTGAGCTGAGCCAATATTGACACATTTCTCAATGACAACTCCATACACATCATTAGGTTCTCAGCTCTGCATATGGGGTCTTCATAGGCAAACTAGTAGCCAGTATAAGCCATGACTTATTTCAACATATTTGGATGTGGCAACATAGAACTGCACAGCCACAATCTCCTATCAGTTATCAACAGAAAGCCAATTGATAAGCTGTAGCTACCATCCAAAAAAATAAAACAGATTTCTTTTTCCATAAACTGAGGTTTCAGAAATGATATCTGAGAGGGGGTTCTGGTCAAGAGAAGGCTTCCACGTGCCATGGCTGAAATCACGAGGGAATACCGCTTACAGGTGGAGTGAAGAGCTTTCAAGTACAAAGTTGCCTTCATGAAGTCTGTATACGTGTTACTGGTTACTGGTGCTTATGGAAACGCTGGATGGAACGGTCTATTAAAATTGGATTTTATCAAATATTTTATTCTGAGCCTTTCAGAGGTTACAAGAGAGCAAATCATTCTGTGTATGTTCTAGGAAGTCATAATAGACGTGTGTTTCTATCAGCTCACCGGACTAATCTGATACATGTGACTTTGACTTGGTATAGCTGTAAGCATGTGGAACGACGTAGACTTTGTGGTGGTGCAATGGTTAAACACTCAGCTGCTAACAGATAGGTCAGCAGCTTAAACCCATTAGGCCCTCTTCGAGGGAAAAGGCCTGGTGATCTGCTCCCATAAAGATTACAGCCTAGGAAAACCTATGGGGCAGTTCTACTCTGTCATACAGGGTCACCATTTGTCGGAATCCGCTCGATGGCACACAGCAACAACCATGAGCCCAGGTTTAAGTCCTGCTCTGTCACTTCCCAGATGTGTCACCCTGGGTGATGTCGCCCACTCCCTGAGCCTCATTTTCCTCTTTTATAAGATGGGACATAACACCTACTCTTTGTTGAAAATTTAGATTCTATGCTTAGCACATACCAGCCATCAAACATTTATTATGAGCATACCTTCTATTTAAAATAAACTACTTAATATGGAAAAGAATTCTTTTTTTTTTTTTTTTTTACACAGTAGAAATATGATTCTCACAGGGCATATAATTTACTTATTGGAATTATTTGTACCTGGCCAATTCTCCATGTCTTTGGCAATGCTGTTTTGTTTCAAGTCTCCAAGTTACTGTACCGCACACAAAAATCACAATTTCCGGCAGGGACATTATCAGAAATTCCACAGGTAACAAAACAATTGACATTAAAAATCAGTACTCTGCAATTGTCACTGTTATTATCTGCCGGAAATTCTGCATAATTCATTTTAAACCACCAAAGCTGACTGCCACAGAGACGAGAGATGGTTAAATGTTATGGTGCTTAAATATTTAATGATTCATGGGGAAAAATGTGAAATGTGTCCAATAAATTGCATCCTTTTCTTTAACGTATGATTGGAAAGTTAAAGACTTTCAATGTGTAACATATGCGAGGTGCCAGGTCTGCCATTGACGATTAAGTCTTTGTTGTATTCTCATTTATAATATGGTTCATTATATATAAAATCGTGTCGTGATCACCAAAAACAAATGTCTTATCTGGTGCATTTATTTTCTTTGAAGCTAAAATGAGTTTGCTTTTTGCCTGCTTCTTACTAGGGCCTACCCTTGGAGCTGACTTAGTGCAGAAAAATAGGAAAGATTACCTTGTCAACTGTGAACTGTAGAAGGGAAGAAGTAGCAGCATGGGAGTACAGAAAGTGACCCTTTTCCTTCTGGAAAGGATGGGATTCAGAGGCTCTGGGAAGCACTGACCTGCACACAAAGATGGGTAGGGAGGGTTTAAAAAAAGTTCGTTGTCATCAAGTCGATTCCAACTCACAGTGACCCTACAGGAGAGAGTAGAACTGCCCCCTAGAGTTTCCAAGGAGCGGCTGGTGGATTTGAACTGCTGATCTTTTGGTTAGCAGCCCAGCTCCTAACCACTATGCCACCAGTTTAGTAGAAATGGAACCAAGCCTTGGGGCAGAGGGTCTGCCTCAAACACTATTGAGTCCCCTGGGCAGTGGATACGTTGCTCATACCCTGTGGTTGAGTGAGGATTCAACTGAATGAGAATCAGACCACTTACTTCAGGGGTTGTTGTAAGGATTAAATGAGAGAAAATCAACTATAAAGAGATATAAAATGTTATTTTTCACTATACAACCAAAAAACCTGTTGCCGTCGAGTTGATTTCGACTCATAAGAACCCTATAAGACAGAGAAGAACTGCTCCATAGGGCTTCCAAGGAGCAGCTGGTAGATTCCAACTGCTGACGTTTTGGTTAGCAGCCGAACTCCTAACCACTGCACCACCAGGGTTCCTTTTTTCACTATTGTAACTTGAAGTCGTTGTTAGGTACCGTCAAGTTGGTTCCCACTCAGAGAGACCCTACGTACAACAGAAGGCAGCACGGCCTGGTCCTGCGCCACTTTCACAATCGTTGCTATGTTTGAGCCCACTCTTCCCTTACCAAGCATGATGTCCTTCTCAAGGGACTGGTTCCTCCAGATAACACATCCAAAGCATATGAGATGGAGTCTTGCCTTTCTCGCTTCTATGGAGCACTCTGGGTGTACTTCTAAGCCAGACTGTTCATTCTTCTGACAGTCCATGGTATATTCAATATTCTTTGCCAACACCATAATTCAAAGACATCAATTCTTTGGTCTTCCTTTACTGTCCAGCTTTTGTCTGAATATGAGGTGACTGAAAATATCATGGCCTGAGTCAAGCGCTCCTGAGTCCTCAGAATGACATCTTTGCCTTTGATCGCTTTAAAAACATCTTTTGCAGGAGATTCGCCCAATGCAACACATCTTTTGATTTCCCGACTGCTGTTTCCATGGGTGTGGATTGTGGATCCCAGCAAACGAAATCCTTGACAACTTCAATCTTTTCTCCGTTTATCATGTTGTTGCTTATTGATCCAGTTGTGAGAGTCTAGAATTGATTATAATTCTCTTATAGCACTTACATTGCAGGGCACAGGGATGGTGCAGAGCAGATATTCAAACTGCTTCACGGACTTACTCTTTTTAAGTAGGAGGGAACTTCAAGGGTAACTGGCCCAATTTCTCACCTGGTAGAGAAGTAACTATATTTAGCTAATATTTGAGCACCTACTATATGACAGGAAATGACATGTGCTCCCTCTAAGCCTCGCAACTACCTTATTTTCCAGATGAGGAAACTGAGGTTGAGAGAATAAGTAACTTGCTCAAGGCCACACAGTCAGCACCTAGCAGGACTTGAACGCTGGCCTGTCTGTTGCCAAAGACTGTGCTCTTACCCACTACACCACTGCCTCCTAGGAGCTTCACCCATTTGTGGGTTGATTAGAAAACAGAGGGATCTATACAGATGTCACTCTGGTGTCCTGAATTACTGCTATCGCTGCAAAGTCCCATGTCACTGGTTCTCAGTCAGCTGGCCAGCTGAGTGTGGAGACAGTCTTAGCTGATCTGGGAAAGGGGGTAAAGGCTCTGGGACTCATGAAGCTAGTGCTATCTTGGGGGGATCCCAGAAGACCTATATCCCAGAGGCAGCTCAACACCAGCCAGGCCTCCACAACCCCTAGATGCCCACTCTCAGCTCTCCAGGGGAGCTGCTCTGAGTTGGAGAAAGAAGTACCTAGAGGCCCTTACCTAGCCACTGGCTTTGTTACTGCAGCTCCAGCCGACTTAGCCATTTCTATTCTCCCATTTGCCATGAGTGATCAGTCCCTGGAGAAGGACATCATGCTTGGCAGAGGGTCAGTGAAAAAAAGGATGACTCTCATTGAGATGGATCGACACAGTGGCTGTGACAATAGGCTCAAGCGTAACAACGATTGTTAGGATGGTGCAGGACTGGGCAGTGTTTCCTTCTGTTGTACCTAGGGTCGCTATGAGTTGTAACCAACTCGACACCTAAAAACATTTGCCAGCAGGGCACTCCCTATGATACATTATTTCTAGGGGGTGGCCTGCATCCTTAATGATTATGGTGGTGGTGTTGCTAGGTGCCATCAAATCGGTTCTGACTCATAGCAACCCTATGTATAACCGAACATTGCCTGGTCCTGGGCCATCCTCACAATTGTTGCTATGTTTGAGCCCGCTGTTGCATTAACTAGTGTTTATTATTTTATCATCTAGAGACAAAATTCTCAATCACTCATCATTTTATCTATTTGGAACAAGTAGAGGTTTTTAAATGAGTCAAAAGTTCTTCTGGTTGCAAAGCAATGGGTCTGCTTTGCTGTATACACCATAAAAGATGTACCCAACCCATGACAATGAGTGCAGGTTGGGTACACCATTTACTCTGCTCTTGTGTAAATGAGCAGTAACTATAGCAACTCCCACAGCTGGTGCTCCAGGAGGTGCTGACAGACGCTCCCGTTTCTGAAGCGCGCAGCTGTATGCCACAGCACTTATGTTTGTTATCTTGTTTGCAGGGCTACAGTGGTATGTTGCTGCAGGTATTTGTTTTCCACAATTGTTATTCTTTCTGCTTAGCGCGCAATAGAAATAGCAGGTGGAGCTGCCAGTTACCAGCTGCTGATCCTGGGCCATCACTTCTCTCTGAGCCTCAGTACCTAAATCTGAAAAGGGGACACAACAACAACAAAACCTACGAGAGGTACATCTTTTTCCATGTGCCAGTGGTGTCGGTATAAATGAGCTTAGCTTTCTTTCAATCCACAGTGTTATTATTGGGTTATTGGTTTACACTTCAAGGCACTGTGAGGAGATACACAGAAACACAATCATGGCCCTGCCCTCACGAAAGCTTACATTCTAAAGGAGAAAGACATTCTCTCATTGGAGAAAAACCAGCAAATCCAAGCCATACATGGAAACTGTGATACAGACCCAACAAAAGCAGTAGGTCTGATGGGGTGAGAACATTCTGGGCTGTGGTGTCTGGAAAAGGCCTCATCCAGGAGGCTGGTCTGGGAGGATGTGGCTGCGTGGACAGTGAGAAGGCTGTCCCATGTGAAAGCACAGCATGAGCTAGGTTCAGGGTTCATGGCCTGCTTGGTGAGACCCTGTTAGCAGAACACAGACTCTGCTAAGGAGAAGTGGTGGTAAGGTCGACGGACTGGTTAAAGGCCCACTGTGGAGACTAATGAGTGTGACCTTTATCCCTTGGCAACAGAGAGCACATAAAAGGTATCTGGTTTTGATCTTCAAGAGAGGTGTTCTTTATCAAGTGACCGTGGAAGCAGTTTCCAAGGAATCCAAAAAATCCCAACCTTTATTCTGTTTTCAAAGGTATCCAAAGGCGATGCAAAGAGCCCCAGTTTTAAGAGGCTTACCAAGAAATGGGCACTCGTTGTACCTGCACATGTGCCTCAAGGTTCTAAGAATTTGTGAGATACACTACACCATTTCATTTTGCAACAGAATAGAAATAATGCAAAAAAAAAAAAAAAAGATATTTGAGATGATGCGTGGCATCACAGAAGTGGACTTTTAAGATTAACCGAGAGATGTAGAAATGAGTGAAGAGGTAGTTTATGTACCAAGCAGGGCAATAAACTGAGCAATTTCAAGACCCTTTGAAGTGGAGTGTAAGGAGCTCTGGTGGTGCAGGAGTTAAGCACTCTGCTGCTAACTGAATGGTTGGCGGTTGGAACCCACTCAGAGGCTCTGCAAGAGAAAGACCTCATGATCTGCTCCCATAAAGGTTACAGCTTAGCAGATCCTATGGGGCAGTTCTACTCTGTTATACGTGGTCGCTATGAGTCAAAATCAACACCATGGCACCTAGCAACAACAGCAAGCTGAGTCTGTGATTCTAAAATGAAAAGACTAGGGGGCGAAAATGACTGGTTACCTATGGAAAGGCAAAGGAAGAAACGATAGGTTTTTAATAACTAACTGAATACAATTCTTCATTCAATACTGAATCTCTGAAGGGGAACCAAAACTGGGAACGAGGAGGCCAGGTCGGCTCCAGTCCCTGAGTCTTACGGTCCATTTGATGGGGGATGGGGGGCTCATTCCTTTAGCCCACTCACTCCCCAAGCAGCAGAACACGTGCCAAATATGTGGACTGGCCCCAGACTGACTAAAACCAGTTATTTACTATTGGCTTTGACCTTCACCAGCAGCAACTTAAAAGGACAGAGGAGAGTTGGAAAATTATGTACAACTTTGGAATCGCTTGTATGCACTCAAGTCTTAAGAGGAAGTAATTGTAAGTATTCCCTCACCTTGAGAACCAAGAAAAGAACCTCAGTTAAGAGCTCTCATGAGCTGACTGTCCACAACCTGACTGTGGACACTAGATGCCAAGCAATCAGGAAATTACTATCAAAGAAACCCAATCAAAAAACTAGCTCTAAGTGCTTATTCCCTATGAGAGATCCTTAGTCTAATACACTTGCTTTTGGTTGGCTTTTCTCAACCCTATCCCAATTTGTTGGCGTAGCTTTGGGGGTTCCTATTACAGAGAAAAGTGGACACTGAAAATTATAAGCACTGGTTAGAGGCAAGCCTGTTAACTGAACAAACGAATTATAATTTCGAGAACATTTTTACTGTTGTGCTAAAATAACTGGTCTATAACTAATGACCCTTCCCAGATCTTTAAAAGTTTAGTGACGTTCCACTCGATGAATAAAGGCATGAATGTTACAGTAATATAACATCCAATATTCAACTCCTGTGTCTTCACTTCTGACAAGTCAAACATAACAAGAAGGTACGATCACTGACCTCTATATAGCTATATGGAAACCCTGATGGCGTAATGGTTGAGAGCTATGGCTGCCAACCAAAAGGTCGGCAGTTCCAATCCACCAGGTGCTCCTTGGCAAGTCTATGGGCAGTTCTACTGTGTCCTACAGGGTTGCTATGAGTCGGAATCGACTCGACAGCAACAGGTTTTTGTTTTATATAGCTATATTTTAAAAAATCTATATTCAAAAAACACTTTGGTGGGAAACATTTAATGAGGCCTCCCCATGAACCATCTCTGGGTGGGGTGGGGATAGAAAAAAACCAACATGGCCTCATCCCAGAGCCATTCTCAGTCTCTGCTTTCAGTGTAGAAGGCAAGTCTTTGTGGTGGTGTGACTGCTGTCCAGTCGCCCTGACTCATGGCGACCCCATGTGTAGTTGTGCACAAATAGGGGCAGGATACAAACATCATAATAGAATTATCATGTGCTATGAAAACATGGTACGTGAGCAGTTATTCTAATTGGGATGATGGGAGTCCAATTCATGGAGTTTGGGCAGGAGGAATGACATTTAGCTTGAGCATTTTAACTTGAACGCATTTAAAATTATCAAACCCACAGGTAGAAACGTGTTAAAAGGCGCCTGTGGTATCACATCAATTACAACTTAATCCAAGGGGCTCAGGTACCGCGTCGTCTTGCCGGCTGGTCAGGTCAACGTACTCCCAGGACCAGAGGGGGTCACTGCTCAGGTACTGCGTCTTGCCGGCTGGTCAGGTCAACGTACTCCCAAGACCAGAGGGGGTCACTGCTCAGGTACCGCGTCGTCTTGCCGGCTGGTCAGGTCAACGTACTCCCAAGACCAGAGGGCATCACTTGGCTCACTTATAGGCATGTGTCGAAGCCTTCAGGTTTGGATTCAGATTAGAAAGTAGATACAAAACTGCACAGGCAGTATGCTCCAAATTTGTTAACTGTATACAAGGAAAAACCCAGAAGGCAATCTCCCCAAAACCTTAATGCTGGGTACCTCTAAGTGGTGGTAATGCAGATGATTTCAAAATTGTGGACATATCTGTATTTGTTTATGTTGTGAATTTTCTCAAGGGACACACTGTATTTATTATTAAATCAGTTTTCCTGATCATATATTTTATTATTATATACATGAGTTCCCGATTGCAAAAGTAATACATATAAACATACACACTGTAAAAACAGAGCAAGATAGAATTATAAAAAACAAGGAGCAAAATCCATGTACCCCACCCCCAAATATAACCTCTGTTAACATCTGGCTATACTTCCTCCCAGATGTTTGCTTTATGCACAAACAAGGCATATATATTACGTTCATAATCAGAAAACTACATATAAAATGCTACATAAAATCAGAATAGGAAGATCCTTTTCTGCTTCCAATTCTCTTTAAAAATACATACCTCAGTGATAGTGAGACACCAGTGACATGTGACTTTGTCCCTTTATTCATGAAACACAAGCACCAGGGAACACCGGACTCTGACAGACACCTGTGAAGGAAGACATGGCAGGAGCCAGGAGTGCATGTGGACAATTGGGCTGGACAGGTGAGCTGTTACAGTGGCCCAGTAAAAGGCACTTTCATGAGAGGAAAAAAAAATGCTGCTGGCAAGAAGGATTTCTCAGTGACCAACCCAAAGACTGAGGACTGAGTGACCAGCTCAATGACAGCTGTTGCCTTACTAATAAGTCATGTGGCCCAGGTACACCTGTTACCACTAGGAGGCAGCAGTGAGCCCAGACTGTGGTGCTGCCTGCAGTGGAATGGAATGGTCTATGTACGATTTGTCCTCATCTTAGGTTTTTTTTTAGGTCTTAAGCTTTTTTAATAAAACATTCTCTAAAGGCCAAGGAATATAAAAGCAAAGCAAGTATGCTGTAAACACCACCCAGACATTGGGGCCTGACGAGCCGAAGCAACTGGGGAAGACAGAAGAGAACATACTGCTCACGTAGCCACATCCTGTTTTTAGAAAGTCACCGTGGCAATGTGCCAGCAGGCCCTGAGGAGGACGCCTCCCCTCTGGCCAAGTCAAACATGGGCCACATCGGGCTGAACGAGGGACGGACCGCATCAGCCTGACGAGTGAACACACAACCTCCTGGTGAAGGTCGCAATCTAAACCTGAGGCTGAGGCCCCTGGGTCGCAGGGAGAGAAAGGATGTGGAAACTGGTCCCTACTTTGAGGGACTGGTATCCTGTCTGTGAAAGAGAACCCAGCCAGGGGAAGGGCGCCACCCAGAAAGCTGGGTTTCAAGACAAGTCACTCTGGCTTTGAAATCTTGACGCACAGGAGCCATGTGACCGTGGTTCAAGGCAGATGTGAGCCATGTGGGAGACAACGGTGTGCTCTGCTTTTGCTCAGAACTATTTAGGAGTTTGGGGGAATGAACAGAATGAGGAATCATTCCACAACGGGGCCATGTTTTCTCAAGATGTTGGGCCACTTCACTGGCCATCGAATCTGTGAAGCCGCTGTCTCCTCATTTCTTCTGGTGAGAGGTGAAACCCATAGGGTGGTGGGTTATTGCTGGTATTTCCTGTGGTGAAAAGGCAAAAGGGAAAATCAAATGCTGCCTATCTGTCATTCTGACATTTATAGGGCATTGGTACCCTAGGATCCCAGGGGGAAAAAATAGCTGTGGTGTCATTATTTTAACACAGAACAGAAATATAACAAACATATTTCAACTTCAGCTGTCAACACTAAATTTCAACATCAAGTAAATATTTTTAGTGTGGTACAGCCCATGATCCTAACTGAACTCATTTTGAGACTTCTTGACAATCCTCCCCCTTTTATTTTCCCTTCCACCCTGCTCCATAACTTTCACCATTTCCCTTCCATAAGGTCTCCAGGGCTTGGGTTTTATTTTGTTTTTTTCTGCCCAGAAATAACTTGTCATCCAACTCTCCTTACTTCCCCACCAAGTATTCTGATTCGTTCCTCTGGATCAGCCTCTGGCTCCTCCCTCTCCCTCCCTGTCACCTGCTGCCTCTTGCATCTCCCAGCCAATAGGAAATGCGCCTGTCTGAGGCACACACGCGGGACTCCTCGGCCCTGAGCAGCAGCAGCTACCATGCTGACCAATATCCGAGCAGGGAGACAACAATGCAGGTGTGATATTTAAAGATCATGTGAGCAACCATGAAAATAATCACTAAGAAGAGTTTCCTGGGCCTGCAAACATACCAAAGATATAGTTTGTGATAATATAAGCATTTCAATCACCACATAAAAAATACCCTGTCAGACACTGTGCTGAACAAAGAAAATAAAGGAAGAAAAATAGTCTGTGGCCTCATGAAACCAGCAACCTAAATCTAATGAAGGGGCTTCAATCTTCTCCGGGGGCAGCCAGGCAGGGCCATCACTGATTGCACTTTCAAGCAGACAGAACAAAAAGGCTGTAACTTTGCACTTTTGTGCCCCTCTAACCCTGCTAATTCTCCCCGAATGGCTTCTCCCATCACCTATGCTGACCAAATGTCTACTCATTCTTCCAATGCCCCATGCAAATCACACTGCCTTTTGACCACCGCAGTTAGAAGAACGTCTTCCCGATTCAAGCTCTTCAGCTGCCAGCACATTCCTGTTCACAGGGCAACAGTTACCACACTGCCAAGTAGGGTGGCCATCTGTGCACACCTCTTCTGACTCTCACCAGGATCATCAGCACCAAGGAAGACCTTCTGACCCTTCCCCATGCTCTCTGGGGCCTGGTGCAGTCCTGGACATGCAGTAGGCATCCAATAAATTTGACTCAACAACACCTACCTGTGATTTCCAAAGTACAGGTTACAGCCACACCACCATATTCAACGCTGCCCATGATGGTTTCAGACATGACTGACTCGGAGCATCAAATACTCTATAATCATGGGCCTGGCTGGGAAGACAGGGCCAACAAGGGGGCTAGAGCCAAGAGGGAAACAACCTGTTCATTTGCCATGAGTAGCACCTTTTCAAAGACATTTAAAGGTTAATGTGTTGATAGGAAAATTGTTAAGACTATGATGAAAACATGTTAGGGAAGGCAGTATAAAATTAAGAGTCAGTCTGCTCAATGTTGTTGTCAGGTGCCGTCGAGTCGGTTCTGACTCATAGTGACCCTATGCACAACAGAACGAAACACTGCCCGGTCCTGAGCCATCCTTATAATCTTGAGCTCATTGTTGCAGCCACTGTGTCAATCCACCTCGTTGAGGGTCCTCCTCTTTTCTGCTGACCCTGTACTCTGCCGAGCATGATGTCCTTCTCCAGGGACTGATCCCTCCTGACAACATGTCCAAAGTATGTAAGACGCAGTCTTGCCAACCTTGCTTCTAACAAGCATTCTGACTGTACTTCTTCTAAGACAGATTTGTTTGTTCTTTTGGCAGTCCATGGTATATTCAAGATTCTTCGCCAACACCACAATTCAAAGGCATCAACTCTTCTTCGGTCTTCCTTATTCACCGTCCAGCTTTCACATGCATATGATGAGACTGAAAATACCATGGCTTGGTCAGGCGCACCTTAGTCTTCAGGGTGACATCTTTGCTTTCAGCACTTTGAAGAGGTCCTTTGCAGCAGATTTGCCCAATGCAACGCGTCTTTTGATTTCTTGACTGCTGCTTCCATGGCTGTTGATTGTGGATCCAAATAAAATGAAATCTTTGACAACTTCAATCTTTTCTCTGTTTATCATGACGTTGCTCATTGGTCCAGTTGTGAGGATTTTTGTTTTCTTTATGTTGAGGTGTAACCCATACTAAAGGCTGTGGTCTTTGATCTTCATTAGTAAATGCTTCAAGTCCTCTTTACTTTCAGCAAGCAAGGTTGTGTCATCTGTGTAACACAGGTTGTTAATGAGTCTTCCTCCAATCTTGATGCCCCGTTCTTCTTCATATAGTCCAGCTTCTCGTATTATTTGTTCAGCATACAGATTGAATAGGTATGGTGAAAGAATACAACCCTGACGCACACCTTTCCTGACTTTAAACCAATAGGTATCCCCTTGTTCTGTCTGAACAACTGCCTCTTGATCTATGTAAAGGTTCCTCATGAGCACAATTAAGTGCTCTGGAATTCCCATTCTTCGCAGTGTTATCATAGTTTGTTATGATCCACATAGTCAAATGCCTTTGCATAATCAATAAAACACAGGTAAACATCCTTCTGGTATTCCCTGTTTTCAGCCAGGATCCATCTGACATCAGCGATGATATCCCTCGTTCCACGTCCTCTTCTGAAACCGGCCTGAATTTCTGGCAGTTCCCTGTCGATATACTGCTACAGCCGTTTTTGAATGATCTTCAGCAAAATTTTGCTTGTGTGTGATATTAATGATTTTGTTCTATAATTTCCACATTCGGTTGGATCACCTTTCTTGAGAATGGCCATAAATATGGATCTCTTCCAATCAGTTGGCCAGGAAGCTCTCTTCCATATTTCTTGGCATAGACGAGTGTACACCTCCACGGCTGCATCTGTTTGTTGAAACATCTCAATTGATACTCCATCAATTCCTGGAGCCTTGTTTTTCGCCAATGCCTTCAGAGCAGCTTGGACTTCTTCCTTCAGTACCATCGGTTCCTGAACATATGCCACCTCCTGAAATGGTTGAATATCGACTAATTCTTTTTGGTATAGTAACTCTGTGTATTCCTTCCATCTTCTTTTGATGCTTCCTGCATCATTTAATATTTTCGCCATGGAATCCTTCACTATTGCAACTCGAAGCTTGAATTTTTTCTTCAGTTCTTGCAGCTTGAGAAATGCTAAGTGTGTTCTTCCCTTTTGGTTTTCCATCTCCAGCTCTTTGCACATGTCATTATAATACTTTGTCTTCTCGAGAGGCCCTTTGAAATCTTCTGTTCAGTTCTTTTACTTCATGAATTCTTCCTTTTGCTTTAGGTGCTCGACGCTCAAGAGCAAGTTTCAGAGTCTCCTCTGACATCCATCTTGGTCTTTTCTTTCTTTCCTGTCTTTTCAGTGACCTCTTGCCTTCTTCATGGATGATGTCATTCCATAACTCGTCTGGTCTTCGGTCACTATGCAATTGGAATTTTAGTTGTCAGACAATGAGAAATTAAAAGAAGATGGTCAAAGGGTGACACTCTTTTCATGTTTTTGCCACCTCACTGTAGTGAAGACCCCAAGGCTTACACATATCTGGTTCTCCTTTCCCTTTGGGACTATGGGAGAATTACAGCTTCCAGAGCCCTTGCAGCCTGTTCCAGCCAGTAACCCTGAAGTGAACGCTGGAGATCTAGCCCCACGCTCACTCCTGCTAGCTAAACTTCTACCTGAAGGTGCTTTAAAGAGTGAAGTATGTGTCAATTTGTCAACTTTCATTAAAGATGCTATTCAAACATATTATACACGTATAAAAGGCTGTAACTATAAAGATTTTTCTCTTGGTTCAAAATGATAGAAGCTTTGAAATAATAAACTCATAAATCAGATGACCATGAGGTTATTGCTTAAAACTGTTTCATACACTGCTATCCAAATCATACACTGCTATCCAAATCCTACTTTTAATAGTGTCTTTTAACAACAGCTCTTCTTAATTGCACTTGTGAGTGCCAGCCTGCATCTGACACCCACTCCAGATGGGCAGGGAGCTGTCAGAACTGGCCGTGAGCAGAGTTAAGAGCAAGCTCAATGTGGCATACTGACTATGGGCCAGGGCACGAGTCCATGATGTTCAGAGTGTTCAGAGTCCCAAAGGCAATCACAGTGTCCTCTGGGGTTTTCATCAGTTTTTTCCTTAAAAGAAAAAGCCTGAGAATTAACGTTTCTGTGAAGGTGAGTGCAGGGAAGACTCAGCTGGTGAAGGTTCTTGAGCTCTAGCTCTTCAAATGAGCAGCCAGCATACATGTTCTTTGGACTCATTCAAGGGCAGCTGAGGAGAACCAGGGCTGAGGCGACAGAAGGAATGCCACATGGTGAAGGGGAAAAATCACGTCAAGTGAGGAACAAAAACTACTCTATTGCCTTATTTCACTTAGCTTTTAACTTACTCTTATAACCCCAATTTTGTAGATGAGAAAACTGAGGCTCAGAAAGTGTTAGAGCCACATCTAAGGTTACAAAGGTAGCCACGAGGGGAGGCAACCTTGAACCTAGTCTTCTTACTGCAATGCTGGTTCTCCTCCCACTTTTTGCACAAGCTCACGTTGCCATCATTTCTAACACACTGAATATATTAAACATAACACTGTCATAATCCCCCACCCTCTCGCAAAACCTGGGGTGTCCTTTTTCTTCATGGATAAGTGGGAAACTCTGCTATTTGCAAAGAGAAAAATCAGAAGGTCCAAACCAGGCCCTCAAAACTATAGAACTGCTAACGCCAAAGACAAGACTACAAAGTTCCAACGTGGATTTAATTTCCACCTGCTACCAGAGTGGTACGGCTTTCTATGACCAACAAAAGGGCCTTGGGTATAACAAGGACAACCACCACCACCAGAAGCCTGATGTCTAACCAGGCCTGGTTTTATGGGCATTTTAAATCCGATAGTATCAACGCACCTACTGACTGAAGAATGACTTAATTGCTTCATTGCAGGCTCTGAACACTGTTCTTTATCCCAGTAGACAAAGCTTCTTGAAAGTTTTCAACTTTAAATTCACCTTTGGTATTCCAAAAACAATTACCAAGTTGATATCAGTACCCTCCTCCAGTTAACACCCAGTGCCACCCGGGGACCGGGCTTCTGCTGCTCCACTCACTCGATCCCCAGCCCTTCTACTCATTCTTAAAATGATTTCTACATTTTCCACTTGTGTGAAACAAGATCTACCACTTCTCTCCATGACCTCCAGGATCCCCTGCAGGTATTTCTCAAAAGGGCTTAGCCTTTGAGAAATGTATTTTCAATATGTATTCACGTCTGCTAAGCACGTGGAAAAGGATCCACAGAGTCCTCCGCTGGGTCGTATGAGAAGAGGTGCCCAGTGGTGTCACGGACAACGTGTTGTTAGGGGAATTGGGAGCTGGAATCCTAGCTGTCTGAAACTAGCGGGGACACCCTAGATCAGTCTCTCTCTGAGGTTCTTGTTGATTCACACTGTGAGGGGAGGCTGATGAACGAGGGGATCACGTGCACCCCTTCCAGATTCTGGAGTTCGATGATCTGTGCTTTTAGAGGAGATGATGCACCTCCAGTGCTCAGGTGAGTGCCAGGCCTGCGGTAAACACAACAAGCACTGCTGTTGTGATTTTCGTCTCTAGCACGGAGAGCATGTGTTAAGTGTCTACTTGTTAGTACCACTGTTATGCACTAAATTGTGTCCCCAAAGATATGTTAGATTCCTGACCCCTGTATCTGTGGATGTGATCTCATTTGGAAATAATAGTTTGCTTTGTTATGTCGATGAGGCCATTATCAGTGCAGGTTGGGTGTGTCCTAAACCTAATTGCTTCTAAGTGATAAAAAAAAGTGGCAGCACAGACAGACAGGCCAGCACAAATGGGGACGACCCCGCTATCTGATGACCAGGGAGGCAGATGAATCTACAAGCCCAGAACTCCAAGAATTGAAGGCTACTAAAACAAACAAATGAAAAAAAACCTGTTGCCATCAAGTGGATTCCGACTTATAGTGGTCATTATGAAGTCTATTAGACATTTGAAAAGGAGCCCTGGTGGCACAGTGGTTAAGCACTTGGCTGCTAACCGAGAGGTCTGCAGTTCGAACCCATCAGCTGCGCCACGGAAGAAAGATGTGGCAGTCTGCTTCTGTGAAGATTTACAGCCTTGGAAATTCTATGGGGCAGTTCTACTCTGTCCGATTGGGTGGCTGAGTCAGAACGGACTCAATGGCATTGGGTGGATGAGTAGAAGTTGAAATAGACAAGGACCTCTCCCTAGAGGCACACCCTGGGCTTGGACTTCTAGCTTTCAGAAGAGTCGCTCTTTAACGTCGCCCACTTGTGGTACTTCTGTTAAAAGTGGTGCCAAGAAACTAAGACAATTGTTAACCAATATTAGTTAATTCGTTAATGTTAACTAACATATATACTAATATGAGATACATAAAAATAAGACAAAAACAGTGACTTCTTAAAGGACAGAGCCCAAGTCTGCCTGAAGACCACTGACCAGTGTTCTGTACCAACTGTGGGGTTGCTCCTTAACTAAATATGTGCCTCCTGAGAAATAGAATAGAATAAAGGTAATTAACCTTCGTTTAGCAGCATACTTCCACAACATGCTAGAGTTTTTCAGTCACTGGGAAAGTTGGCGTGCTCGGCCAAGACCTTCTTTTTTCCACTTAGTTAAATCAGGCAGTGAACATGTGCCTGCCTGGGTGAGACAACCCTGTCTGATGAACTTGGTACAGAATATGAGTTATTTATAAGCCTTGCCTATGTATTCCTATAAATGGAGGTCAGCCCTCAATTTCACTCAAAGAAAACAGTGAGTATGCTTCAAAGAACCTCAGTCTAAGCTGATTTAGCTCAATTACAGCACCGGTAGTGAGATCAGATTTATTGATTTGTGGTTCCTGATGGAATTTTTTTCAGTTCTCTACCTTTATGTATAATTCAGTAACCTCTGCATTTTACATCTACAGGAGAGGCAATTTCATCCAGATAAGAACGGTTACAAAGAGCGCCAAGAGTTGGCGGCCATTTTCCCTACTGTTCACCATATCCTGTAAACTGAGATGTTTGATTTGCTAGTATTCATAGATGAGCCCTCTATACCATCCAGTGAAATTATATGAAGGGGAAATCATGGGAGGGCATGATGGCTTTCCCTTAAATTAAGGCGCGAAAGAGGCAATCACTTTTCTTCTTTTTTTTAAACCAGAAATAAATCACCAGGGTTCTCTGGGCTTTCTACTGTCATACAAGGGAAGCAGCATGGGAGCTATCTTCTCGCTTTCAAGAATGTTACTTTATTAGAGTTCCATGAATTGCAAAGCTTCCAAAAGGTCTCCTGAAAGAATGCTTGCTAAGTCTTCTCATTTACTGACAAAGACCAAAAAAAGGCCTGCCAGAAACCCCAGGTCCAACAATTTACCAAGACATTCTTTGAAAAGGGGATGGGGGATGTGCTTAAGGACAGTAAGATCACTTTACTCGTTGAGTCACTAATTACAAGGTGACATCAATCCATTTCCCTTTTTAATAACATCTTTAAATTCACTTAAAATGTCATAACTTTCATACAAATGGATGTTTCATTACGGTTTACGAGAAAGATAACATTTAGATGCAACTTGAGCCGAGAAAACATTCACATTTCTATCTCCTCAACCAATCAAGTCAACAACAGTGGGGATTTCTTCATTTTTAAATAACACCTGGAACCTCAAAATGAGAGGCTGTGAAATGGACATCACCTCCATTTACCTGCTGAATTTTTCTCCTCCCTCCAGTTGGCTAATTTGGGGGGACATTTAACGGGCATGTAACTTACCTAAAATCAATCAGCTACGATCCAGTTAGCAATGTGAGTAACCTAAAATACTGGGCTCACTATGTCAGGCAGTTTGAGTCCACCCGGAGGCACCTCAGAAGAAAGGCTTAGTGATCTACTGAAAAATCCCGACATTGAAAAGCTTATGGAGTAAGTTCTATTCTGACCCACAAGAGGTCACTATTAGTCAGAATCGACTCAATGGCAACTGGACTGGATGTCAGCGCTGGTGTTTTTTTGCAACACAGACAACAGTAGGGTCTGATCTCTAGAGCTTCTAAAAAGAGAAAGTCAAGGGGAAACAAGGAACTTTTTGCTGGGCAACTGCTACATACCCACCCTACTTTCACCTACTTACCAACCCCCACCACCCCTGGCATTTTGTTTGAAGCATACAACTCGATTAATTTTCATGAATTGAGTAAGTGTGACCAATATCCAGAAGATACAGAATATTTCCAGCACCCATAAGCCCCTGCACCACGCGCCCCCCACCCCAGCCCAAGAACTACCCACTCTCCTGACTTCAAACAGCATAGACTGAAGTCGTCGGAATTTCAAACTGTGCACGAGCAACTGGCAATTTGTCAAAATTAAGAAACCAACCCTGGTACACTACTATTAGCTAAATTCCAGACTTCATTTTAATTTCACCAGTTTTTCCACTAATTCCTCTTTCTGTTTGACGATCCAACCCAAGAGACCACATATTTTGTTGCTATGTCTTCTTGATCTCTTCTGGTCTGGGGCAGCTTCTCAATCTTTTCTTGTTTCCCATGATGGTGACAGTCGTGAGGGGTACTGGCCAGATGTCCTATAGGATGGCCCTCAATTTGTTTCGTGTGACATTTTCTAATTCGGTTTGTTAGACTGGGTTCGGGGAAAGGGGACCACGAGGGGAAGTGCCCTGCTCATCACATCCTATCAGGGGCACATGCCATCAACATGACTCACCACTGATGATGTTAACCTTGAGCACCCGGGGACGTAGTGTTTGCCAGGTGTCTCCACTTTGTTTCAAATGAGAGCTCGGGGAATAAAGCTTTGACCTTTGCCACCATGAGTTACCAGGAGAAACTGGAAGAGGCAGGGGTAGGTGGCTCAAGCACGTCCCTATTTGGGGATGAGTAGCGTATACAGGTCAGGTGGGATAACCTCTGACCTTCGCCGGGCTCCAGGTCCCAGAATTCCGGGTGGTTTTCTAACATTAGTGTGAGCCTGTGAATCCCCAGGAGACTTTCTGTGCCACTTCACCTGGGTGACCTGTTGCAGGTTCAGCATGAGAGAATTTACTGCTTTCATGTTTTCATAGCCTTCCTAGTGGTACCACATACATATTCTTTTCACCATTTTCTTCAAAATGGCACTCTGGAGTTCTTTTCAAAGTCAAAAGTTCTAACTGGATATCTACCCTAGACAAAACTGTAAATTGACAGGACATAATATCCTTTCATACCATACCATATAGCATCTCTTTAATGGCTCATCAGTCACTTAAAGGTTTTTCTCGAGCCTACATGACCTACACGAGGTAATTATGAAAGCAGAAAACAGTCTGAAAATGATACCGTTTGTGATGGTTGCACAATGTGATTAATTGCTGTCACTGAATTGTACATGCAAAAAAATGTTTAACTGACAAATGTGTTGTATGTTTATTTTACAACAATAAAAAAATGATACCTTTAAAAAAAAAAAAAAAACCAGTTTCTGATTTGGCAGGCCTGGAATGGAGCCCAGGCCACTGTATTTTTAAGGAGCTCCCCTGCGATTCTGATGTACACTAGCCTTTGAGAAGCACTGGGGCTACAACTCAGGTTTTTCTTTGAACAGAAAACATCCACTGGGGTTTCAGGCCAGTAGTTTCATCTGCCAGCAGGTGGAGCCAGAGGTCTATGACGCCGAACACGCTACAGAAAACTAGGGCAAATTCCAGTCAACAAAGCATTCCGCATGGTAAGCAGAATTAGGGTTATTTTGAAACAGATGGGCTCTACAGAAGCCACTGCACTGAATATTACGGACTTGTTTATTATCTAGACGATCTGAAACGCGGGGATTATTTGCCAGCATCTAGCAGTTTCTATGTCATAACAGATTTCTTCCAAAGCAGAAGAGACTGACAAGGTGTTAGGATGAATGCAGATACGGATAGAGATATTTTATCCAGTTCTAAATTCAGAATTTATTCTTCCTGTTGTGCATACTATTGTGCACGGGGTTGCTGTGAGTCGGAACCAACTCGAAGGCACCTAACTGCATACTGCCTTGGGTTACTGGGTGCTTTACTGGAATGATCCATACGTAGCCTCTTCCCCACTCAACTCCAAATTAGGAGAGATAAACAGATACAATCTGTGGTAATAAGATGATCAATACTAAAAATGACTTCTTTTAAACCTCATCAAAGTGGTTCTGTTTACTGGTTTGCATTTTCACGTGAACTCCTCAGGCTTGCCCCCAACCTTCCCTTTTCCTTCTGTCCCTTCTTGCACTACCCTAGCCAAATGTTACAAGAGGGGAAGCCAGATAAAGGAGGCTCATGTCACTCATGCTGACTGGCTGATGTCGTGGTCAGGGCGTGGACAGACGTAATAAGGACAGTCAGAGCTTGGTTAAACTTACGGGTTTCTCTGGCCTGGCAGTGGGCTAATCTGCAGAAGCAGGACTTACAGACTAAGTAATCTGTGGGTCCTAGAAATCTGCAAGGGCTTCCAGGGCCAATGGCTCCTTCTGTGGGAATGCTTTTAATTCCTCAGTCTATGACCCAGGGACTTGGCTGCCACCACCATAGGTGACCCAGCTCAGGTGACCATAATGCAGTCTTCGAGGCTGGCGGCTTGACAAGCGGTAGTTTAGCAGGTACTGGCTGTTGTGGCGCTGGGCAGGGACCCAGTGATCTGAGGGAGGAAGAGATGTGCTTCCTGGTGGATGCAGGCTGGGCCAAAGTGGGGGTTCATAACTGCCTGGGACAGCAGCCCCCTCTCCCCATGGGATACAATGCCAATCACACAGCCCACCCTCTGTCATACGCAGTGGTAGATCCTCCACTCAGCAGCAACAAAACCCCCAACACCACTGCTCCTGCACAGATTCTCAAACCCCATGCTCAGAGAATCTTCCAGAGAAGCATTTCCAATGACATTTAGACCTGTTTCGTTTTTTTCTCACTCCCTTCAACTTGAGTTTCAAACCAGAGACACCTCAATTTCTACCTCTGGAAGTGAGGGCCAAAGGTAAGGCTTTCATTGGCTTTTGGAATCACAGGCCATTTGAAACCAGCCAACTCTTCCTTTGGAAACCTCAATCTCTTGAAAGTCACTTTCAATCTTTGGGCATGGAAAAAAAAAAAGAACAGTATCCCAAGAAATCAAGGAATAAAGAAAAATGATGGAGAGTCAGTGGAAAGAGAACTCTGAAAGCGGCCACTCAGGAGTCAAGTCCAAGTCACTTGGATGACTACTGCAGGTGCCCAGAGACACAAAGCTGTCAGGCCTGGTAAGGGGGCTGGCACATCTGGCCCTGGGCTAGGTGGCCAGTCTGACCAGCAGCAAATAAGTGAGCCACACAGCAGGTCCCACACCCACCAATGCTTCCATGCCACATTCCCGCAAACACCACGGCGTGCCTCAAAGCACTCAAGACCAGATACTAGATCTAGAAGAGTGAGTCCCAAGCTTTAGTATAGGGGAGCTTGGTAAGCAGCAGCTCTAAAGCTCCAACTCCTGAGATTCTCAGTCTACATCTGTGATGGAACCCAGTGGAATAGACGGTGTTCCCCAAAAGTGTGTGTCAGCTTGGCTAGGCCGTGATTCCCAGTATTACACGTTTGTCCTCTACTTTCTGATCTGATGTAATCATTCTACGTGTTGTAAATCCTAACCTCTAGAATGTTAATGAGTTGCGATTACAGGCAGTTATGTTAATGAGGCAGGACACAACCTACAGGATAAGATGGTATCCTGAGTCAATTTCTTTTGAGATCTAAAAGAGAAAAGCAAGCAGAGAGGAAAGGGACCTTGTTACCACCAAGCAAGAAAAATTGTCCTGCACTGAGAAACTCCAAGACCCAGGAGAAGACTGATGACAAGGACCTTCCCTTAGGGCCGACAGAGCTGAGAAAGCCTTCCCCTGGAGCTAGAGCCCTGAATCTGGACTTCTAGTCTCCAGAACTGTGAAAGAATAAATTTCTCTTTTTTAAAGCCATCCACTTGTGGTACTTCTGTTACAGCAGCACTAGATAACTAAGACATTCCAGGCACCCACGTTTTTAACAAGCACCTCAAGTGAACCTGATGTTACAGGTTGATGCACTCCACTTTGAGAAACTGTGACCAGGGGAACGTCATACTGTCTTCTGGGGACATTTGGCTTTGACCATCAGCACCACCATGGCATTTGGTTTCGTGCAAGTAGGTCTTTTATAACATTTTCCATGAGCCAGAGACTCTGGCAGTTTCCAGGTCATGCTATGTTCAACCTTGGATTGTATGAATTTTGAAAGTAAGATACCAATACAACCCAGCCCTCCTGGAGAATGCAGAATTGTGCTGAAAATTCTACTAGCTGTAACATTAGAGTAATGAAACTCGCCCAGTGTCTGCACCCAGTCTGAGAACACAACAATTCACCTCTGAATCCCTGGTGCCTGCTACATGGTGGGTGCATAGCAGATGTTTGCTGAATGGAAGAAAAAACATCTAACATACCATCAGGGCTGGGCAGAGTCGGGGGGACAGCAGGGCCAGGCTGGGCCAGTGGGGCTAGGGGTCATGGAGACAAAGGTGGAAAAAAGGTGGCAGTTAGGGGAACCTCAAGCTCCAGGAATCTCAATTTCTAACTTCGGGTACTAAACAGCTCCCAAGTCCTGAGACATAACTGGGTGAGGAACAGGTTAAGAGACGACTACAAACTCACAGCTTCAAAATACGACTCAGTCAATTCTTTTCCTCTATGAAATTTACAAACTCTGCTTGAGTTCTAGGGTTCCAAATAGAGAAATTTCAGTAGCTAGAACGAACCTTTGTGACACGGGACGTAATAGGTACATCTTTGCTGAATGCTCAGAGCCCTGGCGGCACAGTAGTTAAGTGCTTGGCTGCTAACCAAAAGGTCAGCATTTTGAACCCACCAGCTGCTCTGTGGGAGTAAGATGTGGCAGTCTGCTTTCATAAAGATTAGGGCCCAGGAAACCCTATGGACCAGTTCTACTTTGTCCTATACGGTTGCTATGAGTCAGACTGACTTGAGGCAATGAGTTTATTTTTCATGCTGAATGCTTCCTCCAGAGCTTTAAAAATTCAAATTATGTCTACTTTTCAAATATCATATGCCTGATTAGTGTATAACTACATGTTCAGAGATCCTGGTATCGACGCATAATTACAAAATCAATCCCTGACCAATGAAAATGTCCCTGAGATTCTCCGTGGCCCAGGAGAGCACGGTGGTTTCAGAGCCGTCATTAAAGCTGAATGCCTCCTGGCATAACTTCTTTCGCAGGTGGAATTAGAGGAAGACAAACTGTGCTGAGAAAAACCTGCAATTAGAGCGCGTCACAGCTGTTATCCAGGGAAACCCAAATCAGCAGGGGCCAGTTTGAGGGCATCCCGGAACTCGAGGCAGCCCCAGCCCACCACGAGAAAATGAAGCTGCCTGAAGACTGCGGCCAGCTACGTGCTTGCCTGGCACAAGAATGGGCGCAGGTGCTGAAAGTGAGAGTGGACTGGCACACTTGTCAAAAGCATGATATTCATGAATTCTGACTGGCAAAAGGTGCCGGTTTAGGTAACCAGGGTGGGCTCCTCCACAAAGGTCTAGGTAACTTGGGAGGTAAGGATGACACCACTTTCAGCCCTCCCCGGTGGATCAGCTGGGAGGTTAAGTGGCAGAGAGAGGCGATCTGGAGAAGTACACCAACAAGCAGGAACCACACTCTGCGCCAGAGGGCTGAGGCTTTCTTTAAGTGGGTCAGCTAGCCTACAACACGACCACCAGGAAGCTAATGTCTCTGATGTGATAAACTATCCAAAAAGGATGGCAGTCACTTTGAAAGCACGGTTGTTTCTGTATTGATGGTATTTAACCCAGTCCTGAGCCTATTTAACAATTTTTATGTGTGCTTTTAGGTGTGACTTACTCACGCCCTACTCCAAAGGGGGCCAAATATTCCAAATTTGTGTTCCATTAGAGAGACAAAGTGTGCGTGTGTAAGCACGCATATGTGAGACAGTGTGTGTGAGTGTGAGAGTATGTGAGAGTATGTATGCGGGAGCACGTGTGTGAGAACGTGCATGTGAGAACGTGTGTGTGCGAGTGTATGAGAGCATGTGTGTGTGTGAGAGCATGTACGTGTGAGCATGTGCATGGGTGTGTGGGTGCCTGTGTGTACGTATACGTGTATGACAGCATGTGTGTGAGAGCATGTGTGAGAGTGCAAGTACGTATATGAGAGCATGTGTGTATGAGTGTGTGAGAGAGCATGTGTGTCAGGGCATGTGAGAGCACATGTATGTGAGAACATGTGCATGTGAGAGCATGTGTGTGAGCATGTGTACGTGAAGCAGCGTGTGCATGTGAGTGTGTGTGTGTATGTGAGAGAAAGCGTGTGTCTTAGCTGCCAGAGGCAGCCCTGTGACTGAGAAACATCTCTTACAGATAAGCCTTCCCAGCCCTGGGACGACCTGGGGGCTCTCCGACTATTTGGACACCCTTGAAACAGCCTGCCTCTAACTGCCTCATACTGAATCAGAGCAAAGCTCAGAAACCATTTATAAAATGGTCTATGCTATGGAGAGATAAATTCAGTAACAAAAAATGAGTTTTCCTACACAGGTCTGTTAAATAAAATGTTTTATGAATAGGAAGGGAGACCTCAGAAATATATTCTTTTAAACTTTAAATTCCAAGTTAGGAATTTAGAATTCAGCTCACCTTGGGTAAGGATTGGTCAGATGAGGGGAGGAATATATTGCTGTCTGAGCAACTGGAAATACCTGTGTGTGCTGTGGCCAGGTAGACAGCTCGTCCTGCAAGGCCTATAGTTTTAAGTTGCCATAAAGACTCTATTGGGTATGGAAAGGAGTTTCTGTAGGATGCATCCTGTACCCTGTAAAAATCACAAACTTTTGGAGCAGGGTGGGGGAATGTTTGGGATGATGGCGTCTGATCTGCTCATCAGAGACGGGAAGCTGGAGTCCAAAGAGGGTGCGTGGCTTTGTGGTTTCCTACCGCTCATCAGAAGACGAGCAGAACCAGAGCCCAGGTGTCACGGCGAGCTGTGCATACTGCCTGGCTTCCTCATTTACTTTTTTAATCATGGGTGGTTCACCCTGTTTTATCCAAACCTTGCTGGTCAAATCTGGAGTGGATGTTGCTGTCTCACAAACCTGCCCTTCTGCTAGCTGGCTCTGGCGAGGAACAGGAGCAGGGACACCAGGTGTGGAGGCAGACAGACCGGGGTCTGAATACTGGCTGTGATGGTTGAGACTGTGTGTCAACTGGGCTGGGCCACCATTCTCAGGGTTTTGACAGTCATATAATGTTGTGATCACTTCCCTGTTGAGATCTGATATGTGCTCACCCCATGATGGGATCTGCTGTAAGTAACCAATCATCTGAAAGGGAGTTTCCTTGGGAGTGTGGCCTGCATCCAAATAGAAGAGGACATTCTGGCAAGGCTCATGGGCTTTTGCTCATTCTGGATCCTGCAGTTGGCTCCTGTTCATCTGACCTCCAGTTCTTGGGACTTGAGCTAGCAGCTTACCCGCCAATCTTGGAATTCGTCTATCTTTGCAGCTTGTGAGCAAGAGCCCTGCTCTCTGCCCTGCCAATCTTAGGTTCACCAACCCCTGCAGCTATGTGAATCAGGAGAAGCCTTGTGGTCTTGCCGGCTGATTTTGGGATGTGTCGATCTTCACAGCCTGCGAGTAAGAGCTCTGCTCTCTGACCCGCCAATCTTGGGTTCGTCAGCCCCTAAGGCCACATGAATCAGGAGCAGTCTCTATCTTGATCCAAGGATTTGGGACGTTCTAGCCTCTACAACCGTATGAACCATTTCCTTGATATAAATCTCTCTCTACATATATATTTATATGCTTTACTGGTTTTGCTTTTCTAGAGAACCCACCCTAAGACACTGGCTCCACCCCTTACTCTGTGCCCTTGGACAAGTGGCTTCATTCACTGACCCCCAAGTTCGTTATCTGTGCAACGTCCCTACCTCATAGATTTGTACTGAGGACCGCATCCATTATGGGATGTGGAAGGCTTAGCACGGCACCTGGCCCAAAGCAATCAATAGGTAGGTGGCATCTATCATTACACTAATAACCTCTTCCTAGGCTGCTCCATTTCCGGGAGTGTCTCCACTCTCATCCAGTTAATTGCACACACCAAGACTCCAAAATCATCCTTGTCAGCCTGACTCTTCCTCATCCTCATCCTCCCACCCCCATTCAAAACAACAAACCCCGTCATTTTAACCTCAACATTCTCTGATGTCGTCCATTCTACTCATGTGCCCTGTCACCTACCTTGCCGGAGCCACCCAGCCCATGAGCCTGGACAGGGCCTGAGCCCCTAGCTGGTCTCCCCATACACTCTAGTCTTCCTACTAGCTACTCTCGACACAGCAGCCATGAAAGCTTTTCAAAAAACACACACCTTATCAGCTTTATCCCCTAAAGGTTCTTGTGGTACGGTGAACTGCTTTTACAGGCCCTTTCTAGCCACGGTTTCTTACCTCCCAAAAAATGAGTGGCTGGAACTACACAAAGGAGCCCTGGTGGCGCACTGGTTAAACCAGCAGTGGCTCTGCTGGAGAAAGATGTGGCAGTCTGCTTCCACAGAGATTTTACAGCCTTGGAAACCCTACGGAGTCACTATGACTCGGAATCTACTTGATGACAGTGGGTGGAGACTATGTAAATAAATAAGGCGGGTAAAATTCTTGCAAGGACTGGACACTGACAATGCAAATAAGGTGCCTATAGCCCACCAAGGGGATTGGTCAGTTTTGCCATCCCACTAAGCTTAAAAGAGCCAATCCTACAAAGGTTGAGGGAAAACCTCACTACCATCAAGAAAAAGAGCCTGGAGCTGAGGTTTATGTTCACATTCTACCCCCAGGGCCTGTCCCTAAGGAGAACCTACAGAATGAATTTAAAAAATACATGAATGCATGACTAGAAGGAAGGGAGAGAGGTGCAGCATAGTAACTGTTGTCCTTGTTTTACAGATAGCAAAACTGAGGCTCAGGAAGTTGTATGATTTCCTGAGGTCTCACAGCCAGGAACTAATATGGCTTGGATGCCCGAGGGCCAGCTCTCAGCCCAGTGTTCTTACACTTTGCTTTGGTAATCACCACCCACATCTCTCTTACCACCCAACTGTCCTTCACTTTAATTAGCGGAGCAACAAAAAATACCAGTCCTTTGGTTATTTATTTTTTTAAATGAAAGGGGTTTCTGGCATTTTAGTAGCTGTTGTCAGATGCCATCCAGTCAGTTTCAACTCACAGTGACCCTATATACAATAGAAGGAAATGCTGCCCAGTCATACGCCATCCTTACAACCACTGCTAAGCTTGAGCCCATCTTTGCAGCCACTGTTTCAATCCATCTCATCAATCCATCATGACTGGTAAAGCAGACCGTCAGGGAAAGTGTCTTCCTCTTTTTTGCAAAACCTCTACTTTACCAAGCATGATGTCCTTCTCCAGGGACTGGTCCCTCCTGATAACATGTCCAAAGTAAGTAAGTAACTCTCGCTTCAAGGGGCATTCTGGCTATACTTCCAAGACAGATTTGTTCATTCTGGCAGTTCACAGTATATTCAATATTCTTTACTAACATCATAATTCAAAGGCATCAATTCTTCCCTGGTCTTCTTTATTCATTGTCCAGCTTTCACACACATACGAGACGACTGAAGATACCATAGCTTGAGTCAGGTACACCTTAGTCCTCAAAGTGATATCTTCGCTTTTTAACACTTGAAAGTGGTCTTACGCAGCAGATCTACCCAATGCAATGCATCCTTTGATTTCTTGACTGCTGTTTCCATGGCTGCCGATTACGGATCCAAGTAAAATGAAATCCTTGACAACTTCAATATTTTCTGTTTATCATGATGTTGCTTATTGGTCAAGTTGTAAGGATTTTTGTCTTCTTTATGTTGGGCTGGAAACCCTGGTGGCATAGTGGTTAAGAGCTATGCCTGCTAACCAAAAGGTCAGCTGTTCGAATCTACCAGGCACTCCTTGGAAACCCTATGGGGCAGTTCTACTTTGACCTTTAGGGTCACTATGAGTCCGAATCAACTGGATGGCAACAGGTTTGGTTGGCTTTTTGGGTATGTTGGGGTGTAAAATCCATACTGGAGGCTGTAGTGTTTGGTCTTCACCAGTAAGTGCTTCAAATCTTCTTTGCTTTCCATAAGCAAGGTTGTGTCATCTGCATATCTCAGGTTGTTAATTACTCTTACTCCAATCCTGATGCCACATTCTTCTTCCTGTAGTCCAGCTTCTTGGATTATTTGCTCAGCATACAGATTGAATAAGTATGGTGAAAGGATACAACCCTGACACACAGCTTTTTTTATTTTAAACCATGCAGTATCCCTTGGTCTGTTCAAATGACTGCCTCTTGGTCTATGCACAAGTTCCTCATGAGAGCAATTAAGTGTTCTGGAATTCTCATTCTTCACAATTTTATCCATAACTTGTTGTGGTCCATACAGTCAAATGCCTTTACATAGTCAGTAAGACACATGTGAACATCCTTCTGGTATTCTCTGCTTTCAGCCAAGATCCATCTGACATCAGCAACTATATCCCTTGTTGTACGTGGTCTTCTGAATCTGACTCGTATTTCTGGCACTTTTCTGTCAAAGTACTGCTGCAGCTGTTTTTGAATTATCTTCAGCAACATTTTACTTGCGTGTGATATTAATGATTCTATTCGCTAATTTCCACATGCTGTTGGATCGCCTTTCTCTGGAATGGACATAAATACCAATTTTTTCTAGTCTAGTCGGTTGGCCAGGTAGCTGTCTTCCAAATTTCTTGGCACAGACAAGTGAGCACCTCCAGTGCTGCATCCATTTTGGCATGGGAGGGGCCAAAATTGGTACATAAAGAAAGAAGAGACTGCAAGTTGATACTGTGGATATTTGAATTAAAAAAAAACAAAACATGAAAAGACATAAAATTTGTTGCTGTATAGATGAAGTAAAACAATTCCAGAATTGCTTCTATGGATTGGAAAACAGAAGATTAAGGGCAACTGACTTCACAAGAAAGGCCTAGACCTGTTTTCAGATAATTGTCTTTGGGGAGAAAAAACGAGGACAGTAAAAGCTCGTGAGGACATCCCACCGACAAAACGGATCGAAATGGAACCTACTTCTATGAGCCACGTGCAGCCTGAAGTATCATAGAAAGTGTATGGCTAAAACAAGTCCCAGCAGTCTCTCTTTGATGGGGCCAACTTCTTTTAAACCACATTGTTCAAATTTCTGTTAAAATGCAAACCCTTCGCATTTACAATTTGCTGCTGGAGGAATGCAATATAAAATACAATCGTTACATTTCAAAGGCAAGATTTATAACCTCAGAACAAAGGGGTGAGTCTCAGCGAGAATTTATGAGCTGCTAATTTTTTTAAACCTTAAAAGGAGCCCTGGTGGTGCAGTAGTTAAGCTTTCGGCTGCTAACTGGAAGGTCGGCGGTTCAAACCCACCAGTCGCAGTCTGCTTCCGTAAAGATTATAGTTTTGGAAACCCTACGGGGCAGTTCTACTGTGTCCTCTAGGGTCGCTGAGTCAGAATCCACTTGACACCAATGGGTTTGAACCTCAAAAGGTTTCTTCAGTTAGCAGGGAGCGCTCGTGACATATTTGCCGCCTACAATTTTGGGGGCGAACTGCTTTTATCAGAACTTCTTGCTTTTATTTAGCTCGGCTGACATCTACTGTGCTTTTCCGGGTGCAGTGTTTGATCCTGCTAATGACGCTGGAGAGCCAGGCAGTCTTTCTCAGCTTGCCACTGCTCCTCGGCCGCCACTAATTACACACAAGGCATTGCTGCATTGTCAACTTGGCTCGCCTTTCCAACATAAAATACTGCCATCCGAAGGGTTTTATTATAAAAAACCATAAGGGATTCTTTCAGATTATAAACATCTGAAGACATTAACATTCCCATGGATTCCAGTCGGCTATTTTGGACACATGCGGTGGGAGTGGGGCTCAACAGCGAAGCAAACATACTCGGTATTACTGTTTACAGAGATAAAGCGGAGGCAGTCACAAAAGCAAGACTACATTAAACACTGTAAAAGCAAACAGAGGGGGGCAGGAAGGGGGGAGCACCCAGAAAGTTCAAACCAGGACACCAGAGACACGGGTTCTAGTGCTGATCCTTGATTTCTCTGGACCTTTTTCCTAGTCTGGAAAACAAAGGCATGGAACCAAATGGCCACAAAGGTCCCCTTCCAGGGAACCAGGAGCCTGAAGAAAGCAGTGGCTTGTTTTCCATGTCCCATTTGTAAGACCAGCCTTATCACAGCCCAAGTGGGTACCAGGAACCCACGTCTTTTATCAAACACAGGCCTTCTGCCATCGCCCTCTTTGTTTGGAGTTTCTTAGAAAAAGAAAATGGCTCTTTAAAGGGCCGTGGGGATGGGGGGAACCACCTAACCTGCTGCCGTCGACTCATAGTAACCCCATAGGACACAGTAGAGCTGTCCCACAGGGTTTCTAAGGAGCAGCTGGTGGATTTGAACTGCAGACCTTTTTGTTAGCAGTCGAGCTCTTAACCACTGTGCCACCAGGGCTCCCTTTAAAGGGAAGGAGGGGTAAATCAAGTCTAATTTTACATATGAAATACCACCACGTGGAAAAAAATGACAAGAATAGCACTGCTGTCACTGAGGCTGAGCAGCTCCAAGTGCCCACAGGGCCCTGGAGTTCTTACTCCAGACACACACCCAAGAGGCCAAAGTCACAACCCTTTCAAGGTGCCTTCCATATTCAGAAGCAACACCTAGGAACCAGGTGAAGTACTCCTAACCTTTCCCTTACCACCTGCAAACCGAGGCAATAACTGGATAGGTGAATCAAGGCTGCCTTCTTCTCACTTCCTATCAGGGAAATGAATGTTCTTGAGGGGCTTAAGGCAGAAGCAGAGTCCCTGGATGGTGCCAACAGTTAATGTGCTTACCGCTAACCGAAAGGTTGGAGGTTTGAGTCCACCCAGAACTGCTTCAGAAGAAAGGTGCAGCAACCTACTTCCGAAACATCAGCCACTGAACACCCGATGAAGCCCAGCTCTACCCTGACTCGCACGGGGTTGCCACCAGTCAGAGCTGACGCTACGGTAACCGGTAAGGTGGGAACAACTCCACCTAACACAGCCACGGGTGACCGGGCGCAGTGAGGTTCTTACACCGCGAGGAAGGGGAAAAGTGAGGGGCGAGGATGGGGATGGAGGTGCTGAGGGGAAGGTTCACACATCCTGGTAACTGACAACAAAGTGTTACTGTATTGAGTCACTGCTCCTTTGATGCTGGTGCACAATAAAGCAGAGGAAGGAAAAGTCCTGCCATGAAGTCACTGACTGAGCAACCTCGCTTCTCTTTGTCTAGTGGTGTCTTTGGTTCCCAAGGGGGCATCTCCAAGATCCAGTCTGATCAGACAATGCAGACCAGGTGACAGACTGAGGAGCCCGTTGACTATGGATGACAGCTCCACACCTAGGTGGTCCCAAAGGCCCTGCTTGGAAAGACGCTTGGGCTCATCTGACAGGTGAGCTGCCGGTGCCGTCACATGTTCTCTGTCCCTGGTGCCACAGACCTGGGGGACTTCATCCCTGCTCCAATCTACACTGTCTATAGTCTCCAAACAAACAAACAAACAAACCAGGACTTGTGATCAGACAGGTACTGTTATATTAACAGGGACAGAACTGACTGTTTTACACAGTGGCCAGGCAGGGTGACTGCCACTTCGAATTTTCTCTGTTGCTCAGACCTAGATGCAGAACACGACACCCCAGGCAGGTCTGCTACTCCTCAGCCAAATGCACTCGACAAAGTTCACAAAGTGACACTTTTCTTGCTCCCTCAGCAACGATGGAGCCTTGCTCAACTATTTTATAAATATGTAGTTTCTACAAGCATCACATAACTTTTAATATGCCAGTATATCAGGCCATACTTAAGGAGTTTAAGTAGAGATTATTGTTTAAAATTCAAAGCCTAATAGATTTGCCAGGGCTCCTTCGCTGCCTAGAAATAAATATACTTCCTAGTCCTCCCACACACACAGCAGCTTCATACAGGGTCTTTGCATCCAGAAGCAGTTTGCTCTGCACCCAAGGGTTTGCTTTCAAGGAGGGAGACTAACAATGTTTTCTGTAGTTAACTAGGACTGCCTGGCTTCCCCAATGGTCCCAAGGCAAAGTAAGAAAGGATCAGGAAAATCACGAAGTGGTTGGCTCCAGAAGAAGGGCCCTTCCTCCCTCAGATGGCCATTCTGAGGAAGGCAAACAAATTAAGGTTAGGGCCTTAAGGGCATTTAGTCCCACATGTTGCTACTCACCATTGAGTTGATTCTGTCTCAAAAGCACTTTTCTTTTATCATCTTGGCACCACGTTAAACTTTACGATACCCTTCAGGAGCCCTGATCTGAAAGATTATATACTAGAAATAGACCTGCTGACTAAAGGAAGGAAGAGCTGGTAGCTTTTCAAATGCAACGTCTTTGTCTCCGCCAACCGGCCTGACTTGTCCCTGTGTCCTCCACTGGGTCAGGGGTTCCAAGCTTAGTCCTGCAGACGGTGAGGAGGAGCAACTGGCACTATTATTGCTCTACGTCTGGCCATCAGAGCAGTGGACTTAGGTATCAATTCATGCCACGGAACTACGGCCTTGAAGAGATATATGGTCGGAAAATGGTAGTACGCATAGCGCTAAGACGCTTACAAGATGTCTGAACCGGGACCCAGCTAGGTACTCAGAAAGCTGTATCCAATTATATGACATCATGAGCTCCAGATCCTTGCTTTTCACACTTAGGTAAGTGAGGTCTACCTTGCTCTCTGTGATGGATACAGGACACTGAGGAATATCTGGTGCCTGGAAAACTCTGTGAACATCAATCCTAAAGGTAATTCCCATTCATTTTTCAGCCAAACTAGAATAATCAAGAAGCCCAGATGTCTCTTTTATGCATCTTCATTTAATATAAAGTGGTGGCTGTTAGGTGCTGTCGAGCTGGTCTTTTACAGTAGATCTGCCCAATGTAATATGCCATTTGATTTCTTAACTGCTGCTTCCCTGGGCGTTTATTGTGGATCCAAGTAAAATGAAATCCTTGCCAACTTCAATCTTTTCTCCGTTTATCATGATGTTCTTATTGGTCCAGTTGTGAGGATTTCTGTCTTCTTTATGTTGAGATATAATCCATACTGAAGGCTGTAGTCTTTGATCATCATCATCAACAGAACAAAACACTGCTCGGTCCTGTGCCATCACCACAACTGTTGCTATGTTTAAGCCCACTGTTGCCAGCCACTGTGTCAATCCATCTCCTTGAGGGTCTTCCTTCTTTTCGCTGACCCTCTACCAACCAGGATGTCCTTCTCCAGGGACTGGTCCCTCCAGATGGTATGTCCAAAGTACAGGAGATGAAGTCTTACCATCCTCGCTTCTAAGAAGCATTCTGGCTGTATTTCTTCCAAGACACATTTGTTCATTCTTCTGTCAGTCCATGGTATATTTGATATTCTTTGTCAACACGAGAATTCAAAGGCATCAATTCTTCTTTGATCTTCCTTATTCACTGTCCAGCTTTCGCATGCATGATAAGGTGACTGAAAATACCCTGGCTGGGGTCAGGTACGCATTAGTCCATTAAAGTGACATCTTTGCTTTTGAACACTTTAAAGAGATCTTTTGCAGCAGATTTGCCCAATATAATACCATGTTTTGATTTCTTGACTGCTGTTTCCACGGGCACTCATTGTGGATTCAAGTAAACTGGAATCCTTGACAACTTCAGCGTACGGTGTTGTTGCTATTGTTAGGTGCCATCTAGTCAATTCCAACTCATAGCGACCATATGTACAACACAACAAAACACTGCCCAGTTCTGTGCTATCCTCACAATTGTTGCTATGCTTGAGGCCATTGTTGCAGCCACTGTGTCAATCCATCTCATGGAAAATCCTCCTCATTTTCGTTGACACTCTACTTTACCAAGCAGGATGTCCTCCTGATAACATTTCCAAAGTATGTGAGGTCAAGTCTCACCATCCTTGCTTCTAACGAGCATTTTGGCTATACTTCTTTTCAAGACAGATTTGTTCATCTTCTGGTAGTCATGGTATATTCAATATTCTTCACCAACACCATAATTCAAAGGCATGAATTTTTCTTCAGTCTTCCTTATTCATTGTCCAGTTTTCACACACATATGAGACGACTGCAAATACCATGGCTTGGGTCAGGTGAACGTTACTTAGTCCTCAAAATAATTATCTTTGCTTTTCAACACTTTAAACTTTTGCAGGAGATCTGCCCAATGTAATATGCCATTTGATTTCTTAACTGATGCTTCCCTGGACATTTATTGTGGATCCAAGTAAAATGAAATCCTTGACAACTTCAATCTTTTCTCCATTTATCATGATGGTGCTTATTGGTTCAGTTGTGAGGATTTTTGCTTTCTTTACGTTGAGGTGTAATCCATACTGAAGGCTGCAGACTTTGATCATCATCAGTAAGTGCTTCAAGTTCTCTTCGGTTTCAGCCAGCAAGGTTGTGTCATCTGCGAATCGCAAGTTGTTACCAAGTCTTCATCTAATCCTCATGCTGTGTTCTTCTTCATACAGTCCAGTTTTTCAGATTATTTACTCAGCATGCAACTCAAATATGTGTGGTGGTAAGGATACAACCCCAACGCACACCTTTCCCAATTTTAAATCACACAGTTATGTCCCTGTTCTGCTCGAACAGCTGCCTCTTTGGCCTATGTACAGGTTCCTTATGAGCATAATTAAGTGCTCTGGAATTCCCATTCTTCCCAATGCTATCCATAATTTGTTACGATCCACACAGTCGAATGTGTCTGCATAACTAATAAAATACAGGTAAACATCTTTCCGGTATTCTCTGCTTTCAGCCAAGATCCATCTGACATCAGTAATGATATCCCTTGTTCCATGTCCTCTCTGAATATACAGTAGAACTGAAAAAAAGTTAATACCTTGATACTCAGGACTCGGAAAGGTAATACCCACACATTGTGGGGTCAAGTCCTTGGTTTAGCTTAACTTTCTCACATTTACAGCCACACCACTGTGCTCACAGATCTAACATGCTTTGGGCTGATGCCCAGCTGTGGCAGGATCCTGAAGCTAAATATCATGAGTCAGATGTTATTAGGTGCCGTTGAGTCAATTCTGACTCATGGTGACCCCATGTGTGCACAGTAGAACTGTTCCATAGGGTCTTTAAGGCTGTGACTTTTTGGAAGCAAAATCACTGGGCCTGTCTTCCGAGGCACCTCTGGGTGGGTTTGAACAGCCAGACTTTCAGCTAGGTAGTCAAGCATTTAACCACTTGTGCCACCCAAGAGAGTCAAAAGCTAAGTCCAACAAAATTTGGTGCTAAGTATACGCTCTCAAATTTGTATTCAACAGGATGCTGAGCCACCCAGTATGACAACCTTCAGCTAGCAAGGAAATAATCCTCCTCTCTACTAGTAATAGCTAACACCTTACTGAGTGATTACTACATGCCAGGTACTATGCTGACTCTTAATGTGCATTATCTGATGTAATTCCCTAATAATTATGGACAAAGGGGCATTTACCTTATCAGTAACAACAGTCCAGTAGCTAATTTTGTCCTTTTCATTTGTCCAGCCTCTCCTGATTTTGATTTAAAAGTTGTAGTTTCTAATTCTACCATATTTTCCAAAACTGTCTTTAATTTTAGCAACTAGCCTTTCCCCTTCCTTTCCTTAATTAAAACAACCAACATTAAGTGAAAACACTTACTGTGGGTCGAGCAACATACTAGGCTGAGGGGCTGTAAGGATGAGTAAGGCGGTTTCGTCTCTTGAGAAGTTCACTCAAGCCTTCGTGATGAATACGGACATTTGGTTTAAATGAGTGCATATATTCACACTCTTGCAAACTGCACAATAAACCACTCTTGAAATATATGCAGAATTTTTTAGAGCTGGGTGGATCTTTGACATCACTCAGACACTGGCTTGTCTTATAGATACTGAAAGAAGGTTTAGAAAAGTTAAGACATTTATCCAAGGTGCCTGAGGTAAGGTCCCAAAGTTGGAACTGGATCCTAGCTCTCCTCATTCCCACTTCAGTGAGGCTCCTGCCATTCTTCACATCCAACAACATGTGCTCCAGCAAGGTTTCAGGCAAGAAGGGTCACCCCAACAGTTCAGCTGTCCGCAATGCACTGTCAGTCTTGCTCCACGTAACATATAACCGACTCTGTTAGAACAGTTGCTTCTCTTTGAAGTTGGGCCACAAATATGCGCAGTTGGCAGGCAGTTAACCTTCCATCAAAGAACTCTGTGTTCCTCAACTGACTTCTCCTCCCACCTGGCTCAATAGTGAGCAAATGGCCCAGTTAATTTCAAGCCAAATTTAACACCTATATTTGACAGCAAACTATGCTTAAAACTTTGAGTGACTCTGGTGAAAGCACAGGGCACAGAAGGGTCAGATCCCTATTATTTACTTAAATTGTTACACCCAGTGCTGGCTAAAAGAGAATCCTGGATGGAAATATTCTAGCCATCTGTCAAGGCCGGTGAAGCTGGGTGACAAAGCAAGCTTGTGGAAAGACTGTGAGGCAAGCTGACCCTCCTCCCCCAAAACTCTCCAGGACATGGTGGGAGCGGTAGCTATCCGGCTACCAAGTCGTCTATGTGAACAAAAGGAGACTTCAGGGGGTAGCACTAGGAGGATAAACAGTCAGAGTTATACTTTTAAGACTGAATACGCTTATTTATCGGCTCTAAAGTTATTCTGGAAACCCTGGTGGTGTAGTGGTTAAGAGCTACAGCTGCTAAACAAAAAGGCTGGCAGTTCAAATCCACCAGGCACTCCTTGGAAACTCTATGGGGCAGTTATAAGGTCCTATAGGGTCACTATGAGTTGGAATTGACCCTATGGCAATGGGTTTTGTTTTTTTTTTTTTTGTTTAGAGCTATTCTAGGGCTGAGAGAAATGCTGCAAGAAAGATATGATCACCTGCAATTTTTTCAGTGAAAGAAGCAGGTCAAGGTTCTACTCACCTGCTTATCACTCATCAAAACAATAACAGCAATTGTAATAAAAGACCTAGCATGTCAAGGATAAAAGTCTCTAGAACTTTCAGACTTGCGAAAGACCTCTTTAAGGTTCAAAAAAGCCAAGATGTAACTTTGATGACTAAAGTGCACCTGATCCAAGCAGTGATGGTCTTTCAATCACCTCATTTATGCAAAAGCTGAACAATGGAAAAAGAAGATAAAAGAACTGATGCATTCGAATTGTGGTGTTGGCGAAGAATAATGAATATACCGAAGAATAATGAATATACCGTGGACTGCCAGAAATACAAACAAATCAGTCTTAGAAGAAATACAACCAAAATGCTCCTTAGAAGTAGGGATAGCGAGACTTCAGCTTGCTTACTATGAACACATCACCAGAAAAGACCAGTCACTAGAAAAGGGCATCACACTTGGTAAAGTCAAGGGTCAGCAAAAACAAAGGAAATCATCAATGAGATGGACAGCCACAACAATGAAATCAAGCATACCAACCATCATGAAATTGGCACAGGACCAGGTTATGCTTCATTCTATTATACACATAAGGTAGCCATGAGTTGGAGCCAACTTGTCAGCAACTAACAACAACTCTTGATCTACCTTACCTTCTTCTCTTAAAGGAAAAAAAACTAAAGTGTTATGAAAATCCTTCCTGAATAAGACTAAGCAGGGAAAAAAGAGTGAAAATGAGATGTTACATCCAGGAATCATTTAATCATTTTTAGGGAATACTCCTAAGGTGGGGGAGCTTTGCTCTTAAGAAATAAATACAGATCTTCAAATGGGGATAGTTTTGGGTAAATGGTAAAGCATATGAGGAAGCAGAGGGAAAGGGAAATATGAAAATCTCACCTTCCCAACTTCCTTAGACAACAAGATCAAGTGCCTCCTCTTAACATCCACTTTACGGTCACAGGCATTGCTAGTGCAAGACAACATCGCACATTAATTTTCCTGAGTAGTTATTTCCTTAAACTGAGATTTCCAGGCAAATCTCATTCTCTCTCTGAAGAAAATATACCTTGGGATTCCTGCCACAAATTCAATGGTCTGGATGAGTCTAGGGGGAAAAAAAAAACATTTACAAAACACATGCACGCATGCACGCACGCGCGTGCATACATACATACACTATAAAAGCGGGATACCAGAAGTGAACAAGAGCTCCTAGCATGGGAGTCCAGGGAGGAACTGCCCTGAGAGAGGATGGGTGCCACAGGGCACAGCACTAAGGTGAAAAGGGCTCTGCATCTCTTTATCCTGAAGTCCAGATCTAACGATGTGATGGAAAAAGAATACCAAAAAAAAATGCGGCAGTGGAGAAACTTAAGCTTATGCCCAATTTGTACGTTACAGGCTTCCTTCCCCTTTCTAATTTTAGTTAATAAACAAAAGGCTTCAGTGTTTTGAGCATACAAGGTCACTCATGCACACTCATAATCCAACCAAAAAAATGAATGAAAACCAAAAGCACTTCAAATACTTGTCAAGAAAGGTTCCCCAAGGAGCTGAACCTGACCCGAAAGAGCCCAGCACGCTGGGCAGGTATGCTCAGTTCACTGAGGTAGCCCTAGGGCAGGTGCTCAGGAAGCAGCTGTTCAATGATGGAATCCCAAAGAGTTCATAATGATTGGAGGGGCAAGTTCCACCCCTTCCAATCCTGCCTTGACCCAGAAACACAGCCCATGAAGCAGCAGGGCAGATTTCTGAAGTTAGCACAAGCTCGTTCTGCAGCCATCCAGTGAGGTCAACTAAGACCTCCAGTGATACTGGCAGTGCAGATGAACCAAGAGGAGCAGCTGCCTATAAAAATGGCAAAGTGGAAGAAACAAGGCAATGAGTGACAGACATGTGCTTTAATTCTGAATTCTACCGCCTACTACTTTCTCATCCTTCCCTCATTCACTCTGTCACCCATCCAACAGTATTTATTAAGCACTTTCCAGACTCTGTAATGGAGCCCTAGTGGCACAGTGGTAAAGAGGTATGGCTGTTAACCACAAGGTCAGCAGTTCAAATCCACCAGCCGCTACTTGGAAACCCTATGGGGCAGTTCTACTCTGTCCTATAAGGTTGCTGTGAGTTGGAATCCACTCGAAGGCAAGGCATTTGGTTTTTTTTTGTCAGGCTCTGTGATGGGCCTGGAGGACACAGGGGTGAAAAGGAACAGTGGGCAGCTTTATCCACTGCAGAACAGTTTTCAGGGCCTATGAATTTTTCAATGACCTGTGGAAATGTTTTTGAGATATCAAAATCATTAACTGGCTCCATGGTGAAAGAAAAGCTGTAAAATAATAAAAGTTTAATTTAACACCTATGAAACATAAAATATCAACTATTTACAACTCAACTCATACACACACACACAGGCACACGTTATTGTTAAGTGTATCTGTTGATTTCAACTCATAGTAGTCCCATATAACAGAGTAGAACTGCCCTGCCCCACAGGGTTTTCTAGGCTGTGATCTTTACAACAGCAAATTGCCAGGTCTTTCTCAAGTTGCTGCTGGGTGGGTGTGAATCGTCAACCTTTTGCTTAACCATTGTGTGACCACACATACACACGATGGATTCCCTGGGTTAACAGTTAACATGCCTGGCTGCTAACTGAAAGGATCTGAATCCGCCCAGAGGCAACTAGGAAGAAAGGCCTGATGATCTACTTCCAAAAAATCAGCCACTGAAAATCCCATGGAGCACAGTTCTAGTCTGATACACATGAGGACGCCATACCTCTGAACTGACTCAACGGCAACTGGTTTTTTATATATTCCATACATATATTCATTTACTTAAATAAATATTCATATATCATGGGTAGGATTGTTTTAATACATTTGACATGCTATGGAGTTGGGCTTCCAAAAGTAAAAGTCCACAAAGGCCCTCAAGTGTCCCCACATGGTGGACAGGACCTCCCTGCTCTCATGTAATTTACAGTCTAGTGAAAGCAGAGGCACACACCCACAGCCACCATCACACTGGGAAATGTCTTATTTAAGAAATGAACCTCTCCAAACCTTGATTACCTCATAGGGGGAAAAAAAAAAGAGAGGGAGAGAGAGAGAAATAAATCTCAGGGCAGTTTTGAGGACCAAATTAAAAAATATATATATGAAAAGTAATTAATAAACTGAAAGTGATGAAAAGTCAAAGTGTTGACTCCTTAAATCTTTGTTCCTCCAGGTAGGAAATGTTTCTCGCTATCTTTGATGCTACACCTGCCGTCTTTGCAGGGTAAGGCATTCAGAACAGAACCAAATCCCTCCCATACGTTAAAAGTAAGGCCGCCTGGGTGGCCTTCTGTAGCCAACAGGTGTTCCTGACAGACTGATGCACACACAGACCAGGATGCTAGATGTATAGATAAAACCTGCTCCATGCCTTGAGACTCCAAAGTGACACAGGTTAAAAAAGCTTATTTTAGTTTAAAAAAAAAAAAGCCATTTTTCAATTAGTTTCTGCTCTAAGCTGACACCACCATGTATTCATACTATGAATGACAAGCAGCAGACTGCTCCTATATTCGATTTTATTTCTCTCTTTCACAGACATTTTATGAGACACCTTAATCCTCCCAGCTGGCAATGATAGGCGGTAAAAGGGGAAACAAGCTCAGTTTTGGAAAGAAAAACCACATGGCATAGCACAGAAATATATCCTAGGAGGCAATCTGATTCTGTTCTTTGTCCTTTCCTCTTTTTCCCACTCTTCTTTGTAGGCACACATTTGGGGGGCAGGATGGGAAAGAGTTGCGGAGGATGTGACCAGGTTAAAAGCAGCCCAGGATGCAACATAAAAACTGCGCAGGGATACCAGTTATGAGCCTCTGCAAATAGAAACTGGCTGCCTCTAACACATTACCCCAGTATGCTAGAACTTCCCCGCTCTGCGTCCAAGATTTCCTTTGGGTGTCACCAGAGCAAGCGCGTTAAGATGATATACTGTGTGTTTAAATAAAATAAGAAAACAAGAAAAATTCTGCATCATGGAGTATAAAAATCTACTAAAAATAAAATGACTTCAGACACGAAATCGCATTCACAAATAGCATTTTAATGACTCAGACATCAGTGACTCAGGAACATATGGATGAGATTTCCTTCAAAATGCATATGGGTGAACCTGCTTGGCAGAGTTACGTTGGGCTGTAGAGCACAGTTCTGCAAAGAGAAAGTCTGTCCAACTGTACTCATGCTAGGAGCCCTTTTCTGGTGCCTTCTTTGGTGACTGAGTAAGCTGGCTATGATGGCCATGATGTAAGAAACTTGGAACCCCTTTTCAGGAGATGGTTTAACACTCTTTTCCAATTTAGGCCAAGTATTCAGTAACTTAAATGGTTCTCCTTCACCCCCAAAATCTTGAGGTTCAGAAACAGAAGTCTACTACTATGAAAAGTGGGACTGAGTGCTGAGCTTACCGCTGGACCAGCCCAGGGCCAGGGCAACAGTTACAGACATCTTTGCAACAATCTGAGTATGACTACATACACAAAGATGTCTTTCCGTTTTAGCCCATTTGGAACTAACCCCCAAAGAATGCTACATTCTTTTCCTAATTAACAATGCAAATGTTATACCAAGCCCACAGCATTCAGGCTATTTTCCCTGTCAAGCCTCACAAGGTCATGTGCTCACAAATACTACTACCATCATCATCATTACTGTAAAACACCTTAGTATCTACAGTGCTTACTGTTTCCCAAATGTACCCTCAAACATCATCTTGGGAGGCAGGGCCAAGATGGCAGAGTAGTCAGATGCTTCCTATGGTACCTCTTACAACAAAGACTTGAAAAAACAAGTGAATCGATTATATATGACAATCTAGGAGCCCTGAACATCAAAGGCAAAGTTGAGGAACTTGACTAAGCAGCAGGGGATGGGAGAGATGGTTCAGAAGCAGTGAGGAGTTGCCAGACCTGCCCTGGCAGGAACCAGCACACTGCAGGTCTGATGGGCTGTGCATGGTGAGGCAAGTTTTCCACATTGGGAGATACCAAGCTGCAGAAAGTCTACTCAACCCTCCAGATCCAGTGAAAGGCAGTTCTCAATCAGCAAAAAAATAATTACATGTATCTAGCTTAGCCTACCACAAGATCAAAACACATCCCTTTGGGAAAAACCTCCCTCCCATTTACCTGCCCCTTCCCTGTTCTGCACCAGGTCCAGGCCAGCTTCAGAGACTGCCACATCCCCTGGGCCCAAAGGAGGACCCATCATGTGCCCTGAGCCATTCTCCCAGCCTTGGAAAGGTAACAAATTAATAGACAGGAAAAAGTAATCTGTCTGCTCCCCAAAGCTGTGAACTCGGGGCAGGCACAGCTCCTTTGCCTAGGCACAGGTATAAGGGGTCCACAGATTTTGAATGCCTTTCACCCCTGTGTAGGCCCATTTCAACAGTGTACACCTTCGTTAGCACAGTACAACAGGGCATATACCCGAGGCCTAACTTCAACTATATCGGCTATATGGTGGAGTGGTAGGTTCATGACACTTGATACCACTCTGCCCATTAAGCAGGGTCCTCACCTACCCACATCAGGGGCCTAAGGACTCATAGCTCCACCCACTACACCTAGCAACTGCAACAGGGATCCAAGAATAAGACAGCACTGGGTGCCCATAGTTTGGCTGCAAAACCCACCCACCTACGCACTCTAGGGAACAGGGGCACGCTCTCCTCCCAGACAGGCAGAGGTAGGTGTCAGCCCCCTGCCTGGCTCAGCATGTGACCCCTGCTGCAGTCAGATACCTGGGCCTACATGAATCACCCATGCCCACTGGGCACAGTAAGCAAACAAAATAAATATATTAACTTATTCGTGGCTCAGAGACAACAGTCAATACCAAATCACAAAAAAGGGGCACACCATGATGGCTTCAGAAAGCTCGCAAAACAAAGAACCAAGAAATCTTCTGGAGGATAAATTCCTGGCGTTACCAGAGGTAGAACACAAAAGATGAACATACAGAACTCTTCAAGACATCAGGAAGATCAGACGAAATGCAGAACAAGTGAAGGAGTACACAGATAAAGCAACAGAGGAACTTAAGAAGATTACAGAAGAGCATAATGACAAATTTAACAGGCTGCAAGAATCCACAGAGACAGCAAACAAATTCCGAAGATTAACAATAAAATTTCAGAATTAGACAATTCAAAAGAAAATCATAGGACCAGAATTGAGGCAATGGAAGTCAGAATTCGTGAGACTGAAAATAAAGCACTTGACACCAACTTATGTGAGGAAAAATCAGATAAAAGAATGTAAAAAAAAAGAAGAAACCCTAAGAATTATGTAGGACTCTACCAAGAGGAACAACCTATGAGTGACTGGAGTTCCAGAATGGGGGGATAAGAAAAAATACAGAGAGAATTGTTGAAGAGTTGTTGGCAGAAAACTTCCCTGATATCATGAAAGATGAGAAGATATCTATCCAAGATGCTCACTGACCTCTCACACAAGGTAGACCCCAAAAGAAAGTCACCAAGATATGTTATAAACAAACTTGCCAAAACCAAAGACAAAGAGAGAATTCTAAGAGCAGCTAGGGATAAATGAAAAGTCATCTACAAAGAAGAGTCAATAAGAATAAGCCCAAACTACTCAGCAGAAACCATTCAGGCAAGAAGGCAATGGGATGATATATATAAAGCCTTGAAGGAAAAAAATTGCTGGCCAAGGATTACATATCCAGCTAAAATGTCTTTCAACATGATGGTGAAATTAGAGTATTTCCAGATAAACAGAAGTTTAGGGAATTTGTAAAAAACCAAACCAAATTACAAGAAATACTAAAGGGAGTCCTCTGGTTAGAAAATCAATAACATCAGATAACATCCCAAGACTAGAACACAGGACAAAGCAACCAGGTATCAACCCAGATAGGGAAGTCACAAAGATAAATCGAAGCTAAAATGCTGCAAATAGGGATACAGAGACATCAATATGTAAAAGATTACAACATTAAAACAAAAAAGGGGTACTAGAACCTGTAGTCATAGATCTTTCATATAAAGAGGGAGTCAAAACAATATCAAACAAAAGGTTGGTTTAAACTTAGAAAAATAGGGGTAAATATTTGGCAACCACAAAGGAAATTCACAATTCTGCACATCAAAATAAAAAACAAGAAAAACAAAGACTCAGCAAATATGAAAACAACAATGAAAATACATGAAGAAAAAATTCAGCAGAGAAAATTAAGTTGTACAAAGAACTGTCAACAACACACACAAAAAAAGACATCAAAATGACAGCAATAAACTCATACCTATCAATAATTCTGCTGAATGTAAATGGACTAAATGAAGCAATAAAGAGAGAGTGGCAGAATGGATAGAAAACACAATCTGTCTATATGCCACCTAAAAGAGACATACCTGAGACTTAAAGACACAAACAAAAAACTCAAAGGATGAAAAAAAGTAATTCAAGCAAACAACAATAAAAAAGGAGCAGAAGTGGCAATATTAATCTTGACAAAATAAAATTCAAAGTAAAATCCACCACAAAGGATAAGGAAGGATACTATGTAATGATTACAGGGTCAATACACCAGGAGGACATAACTATAATAAATATTTATGCACCCAATGACGGGGCTCCAAAATACCAAAAAAAGAAAAAAAAAAAACTCTAACAGCACTGAAAAGAGAGACGGCTCCACAATAACAGTAGAAGACTTAAACATACCACTTTTGGTGAAGGACAGAACATGCAGAAAGAAGCTCAGTAAAGACACGGAAGATCTAAATGCCACAATCAAAAAACCTGACCTCACAGATACATACAGAACTCAACAACAGCCAAGTATAGTTTCTTTTACGACACACATGGAACATTCTCCAGAATAGATCACATGGTAGGCCATAAAGCAAGCCGTAACTGAATCCAAAGCACTGAAATATTACAGAGCATCTTTTCTGACCATAAAGCCATAAAAGAAGCAATCAATATTGGAAAAAGCAAGGAAAAAAAAATATCAAATACATGGAAACTGAACAACACCATGCTCAAAAACTACTGGGCTACAGAAGAAATTAAGGACGGAATAAAGAAATTCACAGAATCAAATGAGAATGAAAACGCATTCTACCAGAACCTTTGGGACACAGCAAAAGCAGTGCTCAGAGGTCCATATATAGTAATAAATGCAAGAAGAAAGGGCCAAAATCAAAACATTAAACCTACAGCTCTAAGAAATACAGAGCGGCAAAAGAAGCAAATAATATAAAGAACAGAAAAACAACTAAAAGAGTTAACACCACCAAAAGCTGGTTCTTTGAAAAGATCAACCAAATCAATAAACCACCAGCCAAAATGACAAAAGAAAAACAAAAGAGGAAACAATCCAAATAAGAAATGAGATAGACAATATTACAACAGACCCAAATGAAATTAAAATAACAACAGAATACTATGAAAAATTGTACTCTAACAAATTTGAAAACCTAGAGGAAATAGAAGAATTTCTCGAAACAAAACACACTTCCTACCTAAACTAACACAAACAGAGGTAGAACATCTAAATAAACCCATAAAAAAAGAAGAGCTTGAAGAGGTAATTAAAAACTCCCAACAAAAAAAGCCATGGCCCTGATGGCTTCACTGGAGAATTCTACCAAACATTCAGAGAAGAGTTAACACCACTACTACTAAAGGTATTTCAGAGCATAGAAAAGGATGGAACACTCTCAAACTCATTCTATGAAGCCAGGATAACCTTGATACCAAAACCAAGTAAAGACTCTATAAAAAAAAGAAAATTAAAGACCAATATCCCTCATGAACACAGGAGCAAAAATCCTCAACAAAATTTTAGCCAACAGAATTAAACAACATATCAAAAAAATAATTCACCATGACCAAGTGGAACTCATACCAGATATGCAGGGATGGTTCAACAGTAGAAAAACAATCAATGTAATCCATCACATAATAAAAGACAAAAACCACAAGAACCAATGATGCAGAAAAAGGCATTTGACCAACATCCACTCACGATAAAAACTCTCAGCAAAATAGGAATAGAAGGAAAATTCCTGAACATAATAAAGGGCATTTATACAAAGGCAACAGCCAACATCACCCTAAATGGAGAGAGCCTGAAAGCATTCCCACTGAGATCGGGAACCAGACAAGGACGCCCTTTATCACCGCTCTTATTCAACATTGTGTTGGAGGTCCTAGCCAGAGCAATTAGGCTAGATAAAGAAATAAAGGGCATCCAGACTGGCAAAGAATAAGTAAAAGTATCTCTATTTGCAGATGACATGACCTTATACACAGAAAACCCTAAGGAATCCTCCAGAAAACTACTGAAACTAATAGAAGAGTTCGGCAGAGTATCGGGATATAAGATAAACATACAAAAATCAGTTGGATTCCTCTATACCAACAAAAAGAACATTGAAGAGGAAATCACCAAATCAATGCCATTTACGGTAGCCCCCAAGAAGATAAAATACTTAGGAATAAATCTTACCAGAGATGTAAAAGACTTATACAAAGAAAACACAGTACACTTCTGCAAGAAACCAAAAGAGACTTACATAAGTGGAAAAACATACCTTGCTCATGGATAGGAGGACTTAACATTATAAAAATGTCTATTCTACCAAAAGCAATCTATACATTTAATGCAATTCCTATCCAAATCCCAACGACAATCTTTAATGAAATGGAGAAACAAATCGCCAACTTCATATGGAAGGGAAAGAGGCCCCGGATAAATAAAGTATTACTGAAAAAGAAGAACAAAGTGGGAGGCCTTCCTTTACCTGATTTTAAAACCTATTATACTGCCACAGTAGTCAAAACAGCCTGGTACTGGTACAACAACAGATACATAGACCAATGCAACAGAACTGAGAATCTAGACATAAATTCATCCACATATGAGCAGTTGATATTTGACAAAGGCCCCAAAACAGTTACATGGGGAAAAGACAGCCTTTTTAACAAATGGTGCTGGCATAACTGGATATCCATCTGCAAAAAAATGAAACAAGACCCATACCAAACTCCATGCACAAAAACGAGCTCAAAATGGATCAAAGACCTAAATATAAAATCTAAAACAATAATGATCATGGAAGAAAAAATAGCAACAACGTTAGTAGCCCTAATACATGGCATAAACCGTACACAAAACATTAATAAAACAATGCAGAAGAAAAACTGGGAGCTCCTAAAAATCAAACACCTATGCTCATCCAAAGACTTCACCAAAAGAGTAAAAAGACTACCTACAGACTGGGAAAAAGTTTTTAGCTATGACATCTCCAATCAGCACCTGATCCCTAAAATCTACATGATACTGCAAAAACTCAACTAGAAAAAGTCAAATAACCCTATTAAAAAATGGGCAAAGGATATGAACAGGCCCTTCACTAAAGAAGACATTCAGGCGGCTAACAGATACATGAGGAAATGTTCACGATCATTAGCCATTAGAGAAATGCAGATCAAAACTACAATGAGATTTCATCTCACTCCAACAAGGCTGGCATTAATCCAAAAAACACAAAATAATAAATGTTGGAGAGGCTCTGGAGAGACTGGAACACATACGCTGCTGGTGGGAATGTAAAATGGTACAACCACTGTGGAAATCGATTTGGCACTTCCTTAAAAAGCTAGAAATAGAGCTACCAGACAATCCAGCAATCCCATTCCTCAGAATATATCCTAGAGAAATAAGAGCCTTTACACCACCAGATACATGCACACCCATGTTTACTGCAGCACTGTTTACAATAGCAAAAAGATGGAAGCAACCAAGGTGCCCATCAATGGATGAATGGATAAATAAATTATGGTATATTCACACAATGGAATACTACGCATCGGTAAAGAACAGTGAGGAATCTGTGAAACATTTCATAACATGGAGGAACCTGGAAGGCATTATGCTGAGTGAAATTAGTCAGTTGCAAAAGGACTAATATTGTATAAAACCACTATTATAAGAACTTGAGAAATAGTTCAAACTGAGAAGAAAGCATTCTTTTGTGGTTATGAGAGGGTAGAGGGAGGGAGGGTGGGAGAGGGGTATTCACTAATTAGATAGGAGATAAGAACTACTTTAGGTGAAAGGAAAGACAACACACAATACAGGGGAGGTCAGCACAACCGGACTAAACCAAAAGCAAAGAAGTTTCCTGAATAAACTGAATGTTTCAAAGGCCAGCATAGCAGGGGCAGGGGTTTGGATACCATGGTTTCAGGGGACATCTAAGTCAACTGGCATAATAAAATCTATTAAGAAAACATTCTGCATCCCACCTTGAACAGTGGCGTCTGGGGTCTTAAACGCTAGCAAGCAGCAATCTAAGATGCATCAATTAGTCTCAACCCACCTGGATCAAAGGAGAATGAAGAACACGAAGGACACAAGGCAATTACGAGCCCAAGAGACAGAAAGGGCCACATGAACCAAAGACTTCATCATCCTGAGACCAGAAGAACTAGATGGTGCCCAGCTACAACCGATGACTGCCCTGACAGGGAACACAACAGAGAACCCCTGAGGGAGCAGGAGAGCAGTGGGATGCAGACCCCGAATTCTCATAAAAAGACCAGACTTACAATGCTCCCCAGAACGTCTGATGACACAGGACAGGAACCATCCCCGAAGACAAATCATCAGGCATGAAAAGGACTGGTCAGTGGGGGGGAGAGAGATGCCGATGAAGAGAGAGCCAATTAAATTAGGTGGACACTGGAGAGTGTGTTGGCAACTCTTGACTGGAGGGGGGATGGGAAGATAGAGAGAGAGGGAAGATGGCAAAATTGGCACGAAACGAGAGACTGTAAGGGCTGACTCAATAGGGGGAGAGCAAGTGGGAGAAGGGTGTAAGATGTATGTAAACCTACATGTGACAGACTGATTGGAATGGTAAATGTTCACTTGAAGCTTAATAAACATTAATTAAAAAAAAAAAAGACCAGACTTAATGATCTGACTACGACTAGAAGGACCCTAGTGTTCATGGCCCCCAGACCCTCTGTTGGCCCAGGACAGGAACCATTCCTGAAGCCAACTCTTCAGACATGCATTGGACTGAACAATGGCTTGGAGAGGGATGCTGGTGAGGAGTGAACTTCTTGGATCAGGTGGACACTTGAGACTATGTTGGCATCTCCTGCTTGGAGGGGAGATGAGAGGGTAGTAGGGGTTAGAGGCTGGTGAAATGGACACAAAGAGAGAGAGCAGAGGGAGAGAGCAGGCTGTCTCATTAGGGGGAGAGTAATTGGCAGTATGTAGCAAAAACTCAACTGGAAAAAGACAAATAATCCAATTTAAAAAATGGTCAAAGGATATGAACAGGCACTTCACCAAAGAAGACATTCAGGAGGCTAACAGATACATGAGGAAATGCTCACGATCATTAGCCATTAGAGAAATGCAAACCAAAAGTATAAGAGATACCATCTCACATTATAGGGAGAGCAACTAGGGTCATGTAACAATGTGTGTAAAAATTTCTGTATGAGAAACTAACGTGAACTGTAAACTTTCACTTAAAGTACAATACAAAAAGGAAAAAAAAATCTAATTACATTATGGTGGATAGTCATGACAACTATTAAATCTACTTTTCGGAGGAGGAAACTGAGAACTGGAACTCTGCAAACACCAACTGTACTGTCCTAGCAACGTTTATTGTTTTACTTTTAATACTCACGTTCAGTAGAATGCCAACTCTTGTGTTCCCAACTTAGAAACTCTCCCATTCTTCAAGGACCAGAACAATACACATCTTCTACAATACAATCCCTGAACACTTAATCCCTGAGTGTGATGGTCTTTTTGTGTCCCAGTGGCGCAAGCATTAAGCACTCAGCTGTTAACTGAAAGGTCATCAGTTGGAACCCACCCACCAGCTCCATGAGAGAAAAGATTCTGGGGATCTGCTCCCGTAAAGATTACAGCCAAGAATTCTTATGTGGCAGTTCTACTCTGTCACATGGGGTCGCTACGAGTCAAAATTAACTCAACTGCACACACAACAAATCTAGGTGTTGCTGTGAAGATATTTGGCAGAGGTGATTAAAGTCCATAATCTGCTGATTTTAAGTAAAGGCAATTATCCTAGATGATGTGGGTGGGCCTAATTCATTCCTTTGAGAGGCCTTAAAAGCAGAACTGAGGTTTCCCTGAACAAAAGAAATTTTTCCCTGAATAAAATTCTGTCTTAGTGTGAGACACAATCACCTGGAAGGCTTGTTAACTTCAGCTCATGCTGGAAAGCTTCCTGAGACCTGCCCCACAGATTTCAGACTTGCCTAGCCAGCCTCCACAGTCACACACACCAGTTCCTTGTGGCATTTTTTAATATGTATCTCCTACTAGTTCTGTTTCTCCGGTTCAACCTTGATTGACAGAGATTTTGCGTAAGAATGAAGCTGGATCCCTACTTCACACCATATACAAAAACCAAACCAAACCCACTGGCATCGAGTCAGTTCCAACACATAGTGACCCTATAGAACAGAGTAGAACTGCCCCATACCGTTTCGAAGGAGCGCCTGGCAGATTCGAACTGCCAACCTTTTGTTTAGCAGCCATAGCTCTTAACCACTATGCCACCAGGGTTTCCTCACACCATATATAAAACCCAAATGGATCAAAGATTTAAATGTATGAAAGCTAAAACTACAAAACTCCAGATTTTATATATCAGGCAATCTCCATCCCCTCCTCCTCCCCATTCTTTAGTTTGTGTATTTCTTAAGCCATATTTCTAGCTTATTCCTGGTACTGGAACTTCTTTGTAAACAGACTCGTATCTCAGATACCTTTGTAAACCACATGGCATACAGTCACATATATGAATAAGTATTCGCTGAATGGATTAAATTATGTAAGAGCATGACAGAGGGTGCCTCAGCCTCCTGTGAGGTAAGTAAACCTCATACTAAATGCTTACAACAAGCAAAGAGCAGCCATCCTTCTCAGAGGCAATTTCAACAAGGAGATACCTCCCCTCTACCCGCGCCCCCCCATCCTGCCATTGTGAAACGCCCTTCCACACAAACCCACCACCAAACCCACTGCCTTCCAGTTAATTCTGACTCTTAGCCATCCCATAGGACAGAGTAGAACTGCCCCTTTCCAAGGAGCGGCTGGTGGATTTGAACTGCTGACCTTTTGGTTAGCAGCCAATCTCTTAACCACTATGCCACCAGGGCTCCACATACACACTTCCAGAAGCCTCTGGGGGTACATACTGCACCCATTTCCAATGAAGACCCTGTTTCCTTACCATTATAACAATTAAAATTTATTAGACACAGTGAAAAATTACTCCCAACAATGACTTCACCAAAATCAAGTAGCCAAATTATAGACGGGAATAGTGGAATGCAACTAATAGAATACCGTAAATGGCAAAAAGCCATTGCATGCAGGAAGTGGGAAAAGAGTTCTTAACTTTAGACACTACCCAGGCTAATGTATGTAAGTCCCTTCATTCATTAAACAAATACTGAGGAGCCCTTCTATAAGCCAGGCGCCGTTTGTCTCTTACTCGATCATGAGAAAACAGCTTAGGAAGATTTTCATGAAGCGTGTAGGGTATATTTGGGAAAGCCTGGCTTAAAGTATTTGCTTTGTGGTATCCGTGGAATTCCATCTTGGGGATCTGAAGCACCTAAAGAGGTGGCTCAGCTTCTCTGCCAGCTTCTCAAGTGATCCCCAGACCAGCAGCATCCATATCAGCTGGGAACCTGCTAGGAATGCAAATGCCAGGGCCCTGCCCAAGACCTACGGAATCAGAAACGCTGGAGATGGCTCTCAAACTTTAGTGTACAACAGAATCACCTGGAGGGCTTGTTAAATCCCTGAATGCAGATTACTAGCCTCCAGAACCGCAAGACATTACATTTCTGCTGTTAAACGCACTTGGCTCCATGGTACTTCGTTACGGCCGCCCTGGGTAACCAGCACCCCTGGTAAATGCCTCCAAGAAAACGTGCTTTACTGATTTTGCTACAGCTGATTTTATATAAGTGTCCTACACACGTCTCACCCAATTCTTTTTTATCTAAAGTCACTCTCTAGAGCAGTGCTTCTCAACCAGGGGTGATTCCTCTCCTTCCCCCCAGGATGGTGGGCAATATCTGCAGACATTTTTTGTTGTCACAACCTGGGGGCAGGAGTGCTACTGGCATCTACTGGGTAGAGCCCAGGGATGCTGCTCAACACCCTACGATGCACAGGACGGCCTTCACAACAAAGAACTGTCTGGTCCAAAATGTCGAGAGAACCAGGGTCAAGGATCCCTGAAGTAAGCGTACCCCTTGCAGATGGGCAAGAACAGCAGGACAGTGTCGAGACTGTAGAGAAACACAAGCCACTGCCTGGACGCCTTCTTCCACCCCTGCCCGGCTTTTCCTTCTTTCCTTTATTTCTCTCCAGAAAGGTGAGCAACTGTTCCTTCACCCACTCTCGCACACTGGAAAACTCAATGACAAATTAATTTTGACAAAATTTACCAGATCTAAATGTGAAGGTCTAAAGATTTCCATAAGGATGGCCTTTTTGCCCATATGCAGAAATGATTAAAGAGTAGACAGCCCTTACATTCTGAGCCGAGTAACATAATTAGCAAATTTATGAATGGGTCTTCTTTTCACGGTTCTACCGTCAGGGCTAATTACTTGTATTAACTAGAACTGTCAACATGTGAATATGCTTGCTGACGCTGCTTCCTATGGTAAAATATGAAACCTGTAAATATCAAAGCACTTGGAAAGCTGCAGAGGCTTTCATTTATTAGCAACTCGAAATGATGTAGAAGCACCAACTGCACAACGAGCCTTGGGAATTTACTACAAATAGATTCCTAGTTAATGAATTTGCTATTTGTGCTTCCTTGCTTACACATTAGTCTCAGCTCAGCCTTTGGGTGAAACAGCCAATATATCACTACTTCATAAAAGAGCCACTGCAACAATGAGTAAAGAACTCTGTTATTGGAAAAACTAGGAAGAGTGCCCTGAAAATTCCATGGCTAGGCTGAAAAAAAAAAGGCTGAGGTGGTGGAAAATTTCTGCTTCCTCTCTGATCAGATGGAGATGGATTGTAAAATACACTTTAAGAATTGCTTAAAAAACGGGAAAGACTGCTGAGGGATTAAGAGCCAAAGTTTGGACACCAGTCACTATGTGACCTTGGGTAAGTGGATGAGTTACTTAGTCTCTCTGTGCCCCAGTTTCCTCATCTGTAAAGTAAGGATAGCAACAGAATTTACAACAAGTTGTGGTGAGCCTTAAATGAGTTAATGTATGTAAAGTACTTAGACCAGTACCTGGCACAAGGTACGTACCAGCTGTTATTATCGTAATCATCAGCATTTGGGACAGGGTAGAAATGCGAAGAATTGGGCATTCCTGGAATTAGATTCTAGGAGCAATATGGAGGTGTTAAGAGCTCTGGATTCACACCTTGGCACCATCATTCATTCATTTCCTTTCTCCTAAGCCTCAACTGCTTCAGTTGTAAAACTGGTACTATAACACCAACTCATACCTCATGGGTTCCTGTGTAAAGTAAATGAGAAAACACATGTAACGTACTTGATGTCCATGTGTTAGCACTGAGGACTTGCTACCACTGTTACCTCTTTTGGAGAAATCCCCGAAACTGACTGAAATGGATGCAAAAAAATTTTTTTTTTAGTAAGTGACCTGAGATAACGGGAAAGAGAAACACATGGAAGAGACAGGAGGAAGGGAAAGGAAGAGGAGGAAATGGACTAAGCACCTTCTTTGTGCCAGGCTCACCTCAGCCCTTGCTCTCACAGCCATGACAGCAGCCCCACGAGGACAGTGTAATTCCCTACCACACATCTCCCATAAAACTGAACTGTCTGCTTTACTGGCGAAGCAAAGACAGTTGGGATTTCAACTTGGGTCCTACTCACTCAGAGCCATGGCATGCTGAGGTTGCCAAAGCAGGTCGGCCAAGGCCTTGCAACACAGACTGAGAGGCAGAGAGATTCTAAACTCTTTCTGCCTAATTCTCCCTGTTCCCTCCTTTCCATATATTTTAACAGAAGCTCTCTGCAGTCATTTCCTAAAGCAGAAACGCTCCCTGCAGCATCCACGAGGTGGCTGTCTTCATACTGTCAGAAGTAAGAGTTTCTGGAAGGTCCTCTATTAAACTCCCTCCCAACTCAACAATCTTGTATTTCTGAATATAGCAAGATATCAACATTAGAGTTGACTTCAACTGAAAACCCATTTTAGTACAAATATTAACTTATAGAATTGAACTCCAAAAATATGATTGGTTGATGATCCCTAATTTTGCCTTAAGAGACATCTTAAAAAATCAATTTGGACAAAATTTTACAGCATCAAAATAATCCAATACACAAAAAGAAAATTTAGTTGGAGGATTTTCTGGATCCTTCCATCAGGAATGCCCAGTTAGGGGTCTTAAAAGCCTGTGAGCAGCCATCTGTGATAACTCCACTGGTCTCACCCCTTTAGTAGCAAGGGAGAATGAAGAAAACTAAAGATACAAAGGAAAAATCAGTCCAAAGGACTAATGGACCACACCTACCACGGCCTCCACCAGACTGAGTCTGGTACAGTTGGATGGTGCCCTGCTACCACCACTGACTTCTCTGACAGGAATCACAACAGAGGATCCCGGAGAGAGCTGGAGAAAAATGTAGAATGAAAATCTAACTCAAAAAAAAAAAAAAAAAAAAGACCAGACTTACTGGCCATATAGAGACTGGAGACACCCCAAGAGTATGGCCCCCGGATAGCCTTTTAGCTCAGTAATGAAGTCACTCCCGAGGTTCACCCTTCAGCCAAAGATTAGACAGGCCCATAAAACAAAACAAGACTAAAGGGCCACAACAGCCCAGAGGCAAGGAGTAGAAGGCAGGAAGGGACAGGAAAGCTGGTAATAGAGAACCCAAGGTGGAGAGGGGAGAGTGTTGACATGTTGTGGGGTTGTTAACTAATGCCATAAAACAGTATGTGTACTACCTGTTTAATGAGAAACTAGTTTGTTCTGTAAACCTTCATCTAAAGTAAAATAAAAAAATAAAAGAATGCCCAGTTAAATATATGGTAACAGAAAACCCACTAAAATTCCCAATTACATATTGGAAAGCATTCCAATTAGAGTATGGAATCAAAGAGATATGGTCCTTTACATAGAGTAGATTGGAACCGAAAATGAAAATAATGCCAAAATAATAAACTTAAAAGCACATGAAGAGGTGCTCATCATTAGTCACTGGGGAAATGCAAATTAAAATCACAGTAAGATATCCCTGCATACCCATTTGACAGGCTAAAATTAAAAAAAAACTGACCATAGCAAGTGTTGAGGAGGATGTGGAGCAACTAGAACTCTCATCAATTGCTGGAGGGTATGCAAAATGATACAACCACTTTTGAAAACAGTGTGCCAGTATATTAAAAAGTGAAACATACACTTTTCACATGACCCAACAATCCCATTCCTAGGTATTTACCCTGCAGAAATGAAAGCATATATCCACACAAATACCTGGAGATGAATGTTCACAGATGCTTTATTTGTAATAGCCCCAAACTGCAAACAACCCAGATGCTCATCAACAGATGAATGGATAAACAAATTGTGATATATCCATATGATGAAATACTACTTACACAATTATAGGGAATGCACTATGAATTAACATGGATGATTCCCAAATAACTATGCTGAGTGAAATGTCAGCCAACAAAAGCATATACTGTATATTTCCACTTATAAAAAAATTTTACTAAATGCAAACTAATCTATAGTGACGGAAAGAATGTCAGTGGTTGGCCGCAGATAAGAGTCAGGAGAGCAGAGATATATTATAAAGGGTCAGCGGAAACTGCTGGGCATGATGGCTATGTTATCTTGAATGCGGTAATGGTTTATTAAATATAAACATATGTCAAAGGTAATCAAATCATACACTTGAAATATGTGCAGCTTATTGTACATCAATTGTATCTCAGTAAAGCTGTAAAAGATTAATCTTTACAAATTCTTGGAGAAAAAAATCAAACTTCATTTAACAAGAAAATTACCACCTGTAGAGTTCTCTATTCTTTCCATGGTGCTTTCATAAACACCACCTCATTTGATCCTTACAACAACAAGGTATTATCTTTAAACAAAATTTTGTAACATCACAGATAAGAAAATGAGGCTCAAGAGATCCCATGATTTCCCATTTATTACTTATGATTTTGTTGGTTACCTGTTTGGCTCTGTCTTAGGCTGGATTCTCTAGAGCAGCAAAACTAGTAAAGCATATAAATACATATAGAGATTTATGTCAAGGAAATGCCTCATGAGGCTGTAGAGACAGGAACGTCCCAAGTCTGTGAAGTCAGGATAGAAGCATGTCCTGATGCATGTAGCCACAGGGGCTGGTGAACCCAAGATCGGCAGGTCAGACAGCAGGACTCTCGCTCATAGGCTGCAAAGATCAATGAATACCAAGATTGGCAGGCAAGACCGCAGGTAAGCTGCTAGCTTAAGTCCAAAGAACTGGAGGTCGGATGAACAGGAGCCAGTTGCAGGGCCCAGAGTGAGCAAAAGCCCCCAAGCCTTGCCAGAATGTCCACTTATATTTGATGCAGGCCACACGCCCAAGGAAACTCCAGGAGATCCCATCATGGAGGTGATCATATTATATCAAATCTCATCATGGAAATGATCACAACACCGTACCACTGCCGAACTGAGAATAATGTCCTAGCCAAGTTGACACACAACCTCAACCATCACAGACTCCTAAAGACATTTTAATTACCTGAGTATATACTCTATGCCAGCAGCAACTATTACCAAAAGATAATAAGTATCCTGGTATACATATTAAGTTCTTTGAGGTTTACTGTGTTAACCCAGAGTAAGGTTTTACAAAACCTTAATATTCTTTAAGAGATCTCAAAAAAGAGCTGAAGGGGAAGAGGAGAAGCCTTGTTCTATATCTAAAGATCTGTGGGTGACGCAAATAGTTTGCACTCATCTACTAACTGAAAGGTTAGCAGTTTGAACCCACCCAGCAGCTCTGCAGAAGTAAGGCCTGGTGATCTGCTTCCATAAAAATTACACCCAAAGAAAATCCTATGGAGCAGTTCTACTCTGTAACACACGGGGTCACCGTGAGTAAAAACCGATGACGTCACGGCAACAGTTTTGGTATTTTTGATTTAGTCATTTATAGTACCTTATTTTTTTTTGTTAATTCAGGCAAATGATCTGGGCTACTGTTTATATACAATTCAGTTACACATGGGTGTCTACCTACTGATTCCTAAGGCTCACAAAGTTTGTAGGCAAGTCATCTGCCCCCAAACCGAGGAAGAACTGCTTCATCTGTTGTATTATTTGAACTTACTTGATATAATTACCCTTTCTAGCCATACTCACATTATTTCCTCAGAAAAGAAGGGCAAGAGAATAAACCCATTGCTGTTGAGTCGATTCCAACTCATAGCGACCCTATAGGACAGAGTAGAACTGCCCCACAGAGTTTCCAAGGAGCTCCTGGTGGATTCGAACTGCCAACCTTTTGGTTAGCAGCCAAGGCATTTAATCACTGCGCTACCAGGGTTTCCAGGCAAGAGAATAGGAACCAAAATTGAGTACCCACTATGTGTCAAGCAGCATGTGAGGCACTTTGGGGGTTATTTCATTGACCTATGGGATAAGAGGTACCGTTCTCATTTTATAAAACTGAGGTCCAGAAAGGTAAGTAATTTACCCAAGGTAAACACTGTTGGTTGCTATGCCAAGCCATTCTCCCCAGTCGCCTTCCTAACAAAACATCTATGCTGTCCAAGTGTCCACTCTTTTCCACAGAAACATGGGGCTGGGCTGGCCCAAGGATGGATCTACACTGAACAGTCATATGGGTCCCTTCCCTCTTGCCAGTTACTGGGTTAGGCCACTGACTTGTGATCCAATTTTGGCCAAAGGTACATAGAGGGAGAGCTTCTTGGGAAGGTTTCTACTACGGCAGGAAACTACAGCAGGATTTGCTTCCAGCCTAAAGAGAAAGTTCACATGCGGAGAAAGGCAGAGCCAAGAGAGCCACAGAGAAGCAGGGGCCCACCCCTGCTCCTGGATCCTTTGTGAGTTAGGCGTGGCAGAGACTGCGAGGAGCCCACTAGTACCCATTTTCTCTTTCTTCTATTATTGATCCCCTGGTTTTAGCTGGGTAGGTGGCCACCAGTTACAGACCCCATTTCCCGCCTCCCTGACACTTAGGATAGCCATGGAATTAAGTTGTAATCAATGGGACATTAAGTGGAAGTGAAAACTGTGCTGACCCTGAAGCAGCCCCCTCAGAGAAGGGGCCCGTATTGAGGATGGTGTAGTGGTCCTAACATCCTATTCTACCTAATTCTGGACTCTTATGTGAGAGAGAAATGACTTCCTTGTACCTTCCTATCTTGTGTTCAACTACTGTATTTTTTTAGGTACTTGGTGATTTGCAACTGAACGTATACTACCTGACACACTGCCTGAGGTTATCTATCAGCTTGTTATGGTTGTTGTGCACCTTGGAGTCCAGTGGTAAACTGGGTTCCCATACAGGTCTTTCTGGTTTCAGGGCTTCTTCTGCTACCCAGCACCACAAGGTTCTCTGTCATGCATTCTTAGGCATCCAATGACCAAAAAAAAAAAAATGAAACCCACTGCCCTCTAGTCGATCCCAACTCATAGTGACCCTACAGGACAGAGCAGAAATGCCCGTAGGGTTTCCAAGGCTGTAATCTTTACAAAAGTAGACCACCACATCTTTCTTCCGCAAAGCAGCTGGTGGGTTCAGACCACTGAGCTTTTGGTTAGCATCCAAGCACTTAAAACATTGCGCCACCAGGACTCTTTAACCAATGACCAACCCATTGTCATGGAGCCTATTGTGACTCATAGCAACCCTACAGGACAGAGTAGGACTGCCCTGTAGGGTCTCCAAGGCTGTAATTTTATAGAAGCAGACTGCCACATCTTTCTCCCGCAGAGTGGCTGGTGGGTTCAAACCACAATTGGTTGACAGCTGAGCACTTTAACCACTGCACCACCAGGGCTCCTTAACCAATGGCCCCAAATAGCCCAGCACATTTTTGCTGACCAGTCACAGCACTGTTGGAGATGATTTTATTATAGGTGAGATTTAAATTTAGGATCAATACCCATACAAGAATGGACATTCACTACTAGCCAAATAGCTTGCCTGTCATTCCTTGAGTAATGTGACGGCAGATGTTAGAACGTCACTCCAGCCACTTAGCAGGGAAGTCGTGACTTCTAAGTTTACAGTAAATGGAAGCCTGTTTGTATACCACTCTCTTCTGTTTGCAGTACATGTACTTTTCTTTTTTTTCATGTTGAGCAGTTGTCTATTCATGTAACCGCAAATAGTGGAGAAAGACATGCTTTCTAGAAAACACAAATCTGGACAGTGCTCACTCGGTCTCATTATTCTGCCAGTTAATTAACAGGAAGAACGTCCTAATTGCTCGTTAACTCTGAAGATGTCCCCCTCGTCAGGTGTCAAGGTCTAAGAGATGCAGAGGGAAGGCCAGCTGCCCAACTGCTGCCCTCCAGGCGGACAAAGCACTGGGCTCATACCCCGAGAAAGCAGCAGCTGTTTTGATTTGGGTTTCAAAAACTCCTATCTGTGATTCAGTAGAATTGGTGGTGAGTTATTTTTTCCCCTCAGGAAAAACATAAGCCACATGGCTGATTAAATATTATTTGCTGGGGCCACAAGGTTTTTCACAGCCATTGCTTATGGAAATCATTCTTGGTTAGATTGTAATCTGCCAAAATAGCAGCTGATTTAAACGACACTCAGAACAGCATTCACTGGGGCTTTTTCGCTTCCGCCCATCCATGCCCCTACCTACAGGATCGCACTGGGCCCAAAGCAAAACACAAACAAGCCATGAACACAGGCACTGCTAAATGGTCACTCCAATCTGTTTCTCAAAGCATATCAACAAATCTGGAATTCTACTAAACAGCTATCTCCACAGACCAAGAAGCATTTTCTACATACTTCTGGGATACATAAAACATTAAAAGGACAATACTTGGAAAAAATAGGGCTGTCAAGGGATAAGAAATGTGTTATAACCTGAACATGTATCAGTTCAAAGTTATGTTCAAAATGGGCCTGAGTTATCTAAGTCAGGGGCTTACTGTTCCTCCTCCCACCCCCACCACGTCTCACCAAAAAACATCCTCCAAACAATAGAAAATTACTCGAGTTTAAGATTTATCTTTGTCACAGCACACTATGCCAAAGAAGGCCTCGGCTAACCCCCAGAGACGCAGCTTATTTAAAGTTATAATGAAGACAGCAGGTGTTCTTTACAGATGTCACTTCTTCTGGAAGACACTTATTAAACACTTTATCTCTCTTAATGTCGACGGGTTAGCTACATTTTATTTCTGCACCACGCTAACCAAAAGCAAACTGTTTCCTTTTAGTCTCACTGAGCTGAAAATTAAAAACGACTGGCCTTGAGTTGTTTTGGTTTGATTTGTAAAGAATCACGCATGCAACGACTCAAGAATCAGCCCATATTTTTTCCATTTTTATGTTAACTGCAATGCAAATATGCCCTTCCCCAGAACAGGTGCTAGACTCCTTCATCCCTTCCCAAACCAGAGTTCCAAGCACCACATACAACCTTTCATAGAGATTCATCACATCAGATGTGAAAGGACTACCTTTTACAAAACTTACAAAGCTTTTAATTTTGTATACTGTAAGGTAAAACTGGAAACCCTGGTGGCGTAGTGGTTAAGTGCCATGGCTGCTAACCAAGAGACCGGCAGTTCAAATCCACCAGGTGCTCCTTGGAAATTCTATCAGGCAGTTCTACTCTGTCCTATAGGGTCTCTATGAGTCGGAATCGACTTGACAGCAACGGGTGGGTTTTGTAAGGTAAAACAGATCTGCTTGGTACCAAAGTTCCTAAATAAAATGCTAAAGGCTATAAAATCAAACCAGTTGCCACTGCATCAGCTCTGACTCATGGCAGCCCCACGGAGTAGAACTATCAGAGTAGAACTGTGCTCCATATGGTTCTCAATAACTGATTTCTCAGAAGTAGATGGCCAGGCCTTTCCTCCAAAGCATATCCGGATGGACTCAAACATCTAAACTTTCAGTAAGCAGCTGAGCATACTAACTGTTTGCACCACTCAGGGACCTCAAATTAAGACAGGAACAAGTGTGTTCCAGAATCCTTAAGAAAGAAATCATTGTAGTTGCCAGGAAGACCTACCTATTAAAAAGGAAGTATTTGATTTTTTTGTCCCAGATGTGGGTATAACTTTAGCCTGGAAGGTTTGTAGTAGAGATGAGAAGAGAGACAACAGAACAAGCAAAAAGCTAAAAGAGTAGTGATCTTAGGAAAAGGGGGACAAAATATGGGTGGGAGGCCTAGGCAGATGCTCTGGGGTTCTGGTCAGTCTCATTCATCACTCGCACCCTCTAGAAGCACCTTGCAGAGCCTGGAGGTGAAGGGACGATGTACGGTTTCCCCTGCATTTCACTACAAAATACGAACCTAAGCCTTAAACGTGGAGAATCTCAGAGGACGGCAAGGCTAATACTTAATGTTTGCGGTAATGCATAGCATTACTTCAACAGACTTTTTTTTTTTTTACAAAGTTTACATGACTTCTTAGAAATTTTGGAAAATGGAGTTAAGGCAAAAAGAGAAAAACAAAAATCATTATAATCCTATTTCTGAGAAATAAGGATGAGTGGTATTTTGTTAAGTATCACTCAAACCTTTTTTTGTAGTACACACAGTAAAAAAAAAAAAAAAAAAAAAAAAACCCAGTGCCGGAGAGTCAAATACAAATCACAGTGCCCTTTAGGACAGAGAAGAACTGCCCCCACAGGGTTGCCAAGGAGAGGTTGGTAGATTCAAACTGACAACCTTTTGGTTAGCAGCTGAGCTCTTAACTACTAGGCCACCAACCTTGCAAAAACAAGCAAGTTTCTACTAGGAATACTGTTTGTACCCTGCTTCTCATCTGACACGCTGTGAATCTGTTTCTCTTTTTAATGGATAAGTAGTGTTTTATATCATCACTTATTTAACCACTCTCCTGTCACTGCAGAATTAGGCCATTTACAATTTTCCAAAGCAATGATTACAATGTAATTGTAGTCAGCTTAATATTTATAGTAATCTTAATGACTGTGCAATTGGGGTCCTGTATTACAGCAGAAGTAGGTTTAAATAACCCAGACGTGACACAGGAAGATCTCTGGTCCTCTAATTCAGACTCCTGCAGATGTGCACATACATACTGTGCACGACTCACATCTGGCTTTGCATAACCAAGTACAAAATTATAAATAGTTGTGGATTCTTGGAGAAATGCCATGTGATGAAACTAAACCACTTTGAGGCTATTTGTGATTGTCTAATAAATGGAAGCCACCACATGACTCGGATCTTCTCACTAGCAACACAACAACCAAAATGACGAGAGAACACGTGCAGCTAGGAGTGAGGCTGCTTCCAGAGGCAGAGCGACGACAGCGAGAGTCCTCACGTGAATAATTCCACTAACAAGTAACTGGAGCAAGGCGCAATGCTTCAGCATAAAATCCTGACTTCGTTTAAGACACACGTGATGTATTTTATTCTTTTTGTTGTGAAGCATTTCTTTTCTAAAAGGAAAACTATGGAAGAAATTGAGTCCTACTAAAATTAACAACGCAAATATCCTTGAACGAATGTCATTAATATACCAAAAACCCAAACCAAACCCACTGCCGTCGAGTTGATTCCAACTCATAGTGACCCTACAGGACAGAGTAGAACTGCCCCATAGAGTTTCCAAGGAACGCCTGGCGGATTCGAACTGCTGATCCTTTGGATAGCAGTCATAGCACTTAGCCACTACGCCACCAGGGTTTCCGTCATTAATATACCCATATTAAAAACAGCATTTTAAGACTCTTATCTGCTACGATTTTTGGTAGGAACAAACGGCAGCTTAGCAGATTATTTATGAATGTCTACAATAAATATTTTTTGGAGGTGCGTCCTATGAGGTACCTAGGATGTAGGTTTTCTACGCAAGGAGGGCTTTCTGGCCCAATACAAACTATATTTTACAATTTTTAAATTCCTTTCAGGATTTTTTTTGCTTAAAACTTAGCCCAAAAGTCCCACAAACAAAGAAACTTAGCCAAACCTATATGAAGAGATGAAGACAAAAGTTAAGAGGGATGTCACTATTATCTCTGTAAGTAACGCAGACTTCCTAATTTTAGCTAAGACTGTGTTCTATCGTCGCCATGTATACCCCAGATTGTTTTCTGAATCCAGGATGATCACAACAACCAATCCAGCTCCAGGAACATAAGCATCCTCTGGCTCAGTCATCTGAGCTGACTACATGGAGGACTATGTTGTTACTAGATGCCGACGAGTGGGCTCTGACTCATAGGGAGCCCGTGTACAACAGAACCAACACTGGTCTTGTACCGTCTTCACAATCGTTGTTATGCTTGAGCCCACTGTTGCAGCCACCGTGTCAATCCATCTCGTTAAGGGTCTTCCTCTTTTGCCCTGACCGTGTACCTTAACAAGCACGATGTTCTTCTCTAAGGACCTGTCCCTCCTGATAACACGTCCAAAGTATGTGATATGAACTTTTCTCATCCTCCCTTCTAAGGAGCACTCTGGCCGTACTTCTTCCAAGACAGGCTTGTTCCTTCTTCTGGCTGTCCATGGTATATTCAGTATTCTTCACCAACACCATAGTTCAAAGGCATCCATTTCTTCTCCAGTCTTTCTTATTCACTGTTCAGCTTTTGCATGCGTATGAGGTGATTAAAAATATCATGGCTTCAGTCAAGAGCACCTTAGTCCTCGAAGTGACATCTTTACTTTTCAACACTTTAAAGAGGTCTTTCATAGCAGCGATCTGCCCAATGCAATGGACTACAGGAATATCATGCAAATCTCTAACTGATAATTCAGCAACAGCCTAGATATGCTTTTTCTGAGAAGGCTTGCTGTGAAAGTCAAAATGTGTCCCGACTAGGAAGAGAGAAGCCTGGGCTGCTCATTCCGTGTTTACCGCTCAGAATGTGACCCTGAGCAAGTCTTTTCATGTCTGTGTCTCTTTTTCACAGCCTGACATAATGAAGGTAAGTAAAAGTACTGATTTCACCGGGTTTCTGTGTGGGTATGTGAACCTTTCTAGCACAGTGGCCCACAGGGAAGAGGGTTTAACGCTTGTGACATGGAAGGAATTTCATCAAAAACGTTTACAGTGGTTTCTTCTGGCAGCTGCAAGGATACCTGCCAAATGTTAAACGATTTTTCTCTGGGTGGTGAAGTTATACATTTTTGTTTTGTTTTGTCTTCCTTTCGCAGATTTGTATTTTTCAAAGCGAATATGTATTACTTTTATAATCAGAACAACACACGCTACCCACAGTTTAAAAGATCACAATTGATGAGCTCAGGTACCTGGCATCATCTGCCTCAGGCTGTCAGCATGGTCGACCTTGGGGCATCCTGGATTCAGGTGGGACTTCCAGAAAAGGAGCTGAGTGCTGCCCGTTCCCATGGCAGAACAAAAGCTGAGCCTTGCAATAATCATAGCAGACACACAGCAGGTGTTAGCACACATACACCACAGCTGTCTCACACTTCATCACCACTCATCCTTACCTCCCAAGGCCACGTGGACTCTGGCCCCAAAGAGGGGGAAGACAGAGTATGTCAAGCCCAGAAGGCTAGGCAGAAGTTCATTCAGAGATTCAGCTCTGCTCTAGGGCAGACTCACAGTAGACCTAGAAAATGTGGGTTCAATCTAGCAACTTCTATGCAAGTCCTGACTCCCATGCTCCTCACACCTTCAACCACAGGGCAGGACATTGTCAACAGTAATCCGAGCCACAGTTAATCGACAGAGACACTGATGGGATATGAAGACTCTTGACTTTTCTGAGTCTGGTTCCTCATCTATAAAATCAAGATGTCAGATATGATGACTGCTAAGGTCACTTGCAGGAGCCCTGGTGGCACAGTGGTCAAGTGCTCAGCTGCTAACCAAAGGGTTGGTGGTTCAAACCCACCAACTGTCCCATGGGACAAAGATGTGGCAGTCTGCTTCTGTAAAGATGACAGCTTTGAAAACCCTATGGGGTCATTCTACTGTGTCCTATAGGGTCGCTGTGAGTCACAATCGACTCAACGGCAACAGGTTAAGTCACTTGTAGTGCTAGCATATGACAGTTCTGTTAAAAAATGTTGCTGCCTATCTTGTTTCCCATCATCCCCTTTAGAAGTAATTGAAATAACTTAAGCACAAGATCACAGTACTAGGTCTCTTCACCCCAAGACTTAAACTGCAGTGAGGTGTTTACTATGCTCAGCAGTGTGCCTCTTTTTAAGCACCAAAAGAGACTATGACTCATACTTGAAGACAAAATGTCAAGACACAGATGTGCAAAGCGTTACATACTCTCTCTTAACATGTACTTACAATGCTTAGAAAGGAATGAGGAAGGCTCAAATTAAAAGAGAATAAAAGTTCCATCATAAAAAGTATCAACTATCAAAGTCTATGAAACAAAGTCTGGGGCCTTCAACTCAGAAAAAGAGATGCTACTTTGTTTTGGTTCACCTTTTAGTACAGGTGCACAGGATTAGAAAGTTCTTCACACCCTCAACGGATTATCAGTAAGAATGCAAGATCCACTGCAATTTTAAAGTACTGTCTGATTTCTCTATTCCATATTAATACATCTTTGTAGGTATAACAAAAGGTTCTTCAACAGTCCTATATTAATAGTTTCTCCAATTAAAAATGATTTTATGAAACAATGCATATATACATCAATAATTTCTAGATCATAAATTGTATAAATATCATATCTGAATCTTAGTATAAGCAATCATATTCCATAAAATTCTTATATAACAGGAAATCACGGTTACCAAAGTAGAGAAAAAGTCTGGTAAGTAGAACTATCGCTCACTTGAAATCAAAAGTTACTACATCTCTTTTCTAAATTTAATATATTGTTTAGCTGATAAAGTTAGATCACTTAATCTTCCTGTCTTTCAGCAAACAGAAGAGTATTTTTATCTTGATGGTAAAGACCAAGACTTATTCATTTCCATAGTCTACACTGCTTAATAAATAGTACCTACATATTCAAGGGGCTCCAACAAAGATTTGAATAATGACAGTGAACAACACCATGAGAATGCAAGGCAGTATTTCTGAAATACGTAAATAAGACTTGGGGACTCAGAAAAAGAAGGTCTTCATGTGTTGTAAGAGATATGGGTGGGTAGAATTAACTTAGTTTTGTTTATACTTTTGTCGTTAAATCATTAGCATCTGAATGATGCCTTTCAACAAACAGTAATTTTAGAAGTAGGTGGAAGAAAAATTATAAATTCACACATAACTATTAATGCCAATTTCCCAAATGTGTTGAAGTTTCATATTTTTATTTTCTTTAGCAATGACTAGGCTACAGTTAATATTTGCAAAATGGACCCTGAACAGAAGCCTGCCCCTTCCCAATACTGACATAAACAGAACTCTGGTTCACTCATTTGATTACTTCTCTTCCAGACCAAGATATTCACATGTTGTTTCACAGAATTAAAAAAAAGTATATACTTGATCTGCATCCAAGTGAAGTGAGAGTGTCTGGGGTCTTAAAAGCTTGTGAGCAGCCATCTGAGAGACAATTACGGGTCTCTACTTGCCAGGAGCAAAACAGTAAGAAAGCAACCAAAAGTGCAGAGAAGAAACACGTCTACGTGAGCCATAACCTCATCTACCCTGAGGCCAGAAGACCTAGACGGTGCCCAGCTACAACCACTGACCATTCTAACCAGGGTCACAATAATTGGCCCCCTCAAATTCTTATTTAAAAAAAAAGAAAGCCAGACAAACTGGAACACTAAACAGAGGACACCCTGAGACTATCACCCTGAGACACTCTTTAAACCTAGAACCAACCCTATTCCCCGAGATCACCGTTAAGCAAAACAGTGTGTCACACAAAATAAAAGGATATTACCTGTTAAGATCGGTGCCCTACTTAAAAGCCATCAGTATGGGACCTAAAAGTCAACTAATTACCCAGAAGCAAAGACGAGAAGATGGGGGGGGGGGGGCAGGGAAACTAGAGTACCAGAAATGGAACAAACTAAACAAAGAGAGCGCTGACACATTATGATAAACGTAACTAACGTCACTGAACGATTTGTATGGAAATTGTCAAATGGGAGCCTAACTTGCTGTGTCAACTTTCACCAAAAACTCAATAAAATACATATTTTTTCAGTATGTACTTATTATTCCTTTACATGTGCAATTTCACAACTAGACACAATCTCGAATATCAAGCTTTGCTCACAGAATTGAATAATTCCAATATATACACTAGCAAGTAAAAACCAGTAACCCAAAAGCAAGGGCTCTTATGCACTGAAATTGCTTTTAGACAACCTGGCAGATGGTACTTTTTTATTACACAGAAAATTTTCCTGGGGGAAAACATACCAAATTACTTTAAAAAAAGAAAAGAAAGAAAAGCAGTCAAACAGAATTAGCTGGACATCTCTGTCCCGGCCTGCAAAGCTCCTGTGAAGGCAAACAAACCAGCCGTGAACATTTGCATACGTTAAAAATTGCCAACTGCATTATGCCTGCTCTGGGCCAACGAAGGCTCATATAATCATGTAACTGAGTAAGAGACCACCACCTAATGCATGTATTCATCAGTTTAGATGCACCTTACACAGCTGTGCGAATTTATCGTCCAGAAATGGTCTTTGATCCATAAGCCCTGAGAGCTGTATGTCAAACACTCGCCAGTATTCCTGACATTTCCCCAAGTCCCCATCTCTCTCTAGCTACACCCCGTCCACAGTTCACTACCAAAGAATAATGGAACTGGAAAGGGCTTTGAAAAGTATCTAATTCAACTCCCCTGTTATAAAAAATAATAGAACAATGGCATGATGGGATCCAGCGGTGCACCGCAAGTCAAGTTAGATGTTCAAGGGCTGATATTCAAACCACTGAACTTCCACCCTTTCCTTGTATCACACTATGAAAGGTTAAAAGCACATGCATGCAATTTATTCTATTTTTTCTCAAAAATGCTCATACATTAAAGAAAGAAGACAAATGCATCTTTTGTATACCTTAATATAGTTTCCACAAAAAGAGAAATGTACAACTTAGTTTAAATTCCTCTTTTTAAACTTAAAATGCATCTCATTAGGCCCCTATGAATACATCATGCCCATAAATGGGATTCAAAGATACCATCAAACGGCCTGTTAATTAGAGCAAAAAAAAAAAAGAAAACCCTCGATATTAATTCAGGACCTAAGTTTTTTTTCTCATTTGGCTTACTGGTAATTCTACATCTGCAGGCAGAGAGACAAAGCAGCAGTAAGTTTCATTCTCAAGCCAAGACCTCTGGAGTATACGCCACCATGGTTTCACATATGGCTGAACAGCAACCCCAGCGGTACAGCGTTGGGTGGGGATGACAGCTCTACTTGATTTTCACAAGACAGAGCAAGTGTAATTGTGGCCATTTGCCTTTCAGAAGAGTCTAAGAAAAGCAGCACAAGGTACTCCACATGTCAGTAAGGATTTCCAGCTTTCACCAGTGCACATGTTCCAGGCTGGCAGATAGAAGTTGAAAAGGACACAGCTTTGTGCCCGGCTGCCAGCTGAACTTGGTGGCAGGCTATTTAAAAAAAAAAAAAAAAAAAGGCACAAATTATGCATGGAAGGTGTGGGGGAGGGGAGTCGGGGGATAAACGCAAGGAGCTACTGTTGCTAGTTGGCATTTGCCTTTCGACTCAAAGAAATGGCACTTGTCCAACATTTTTCTATTATTGTGCCATCAGCTGCCTCTTGGACTTGTTTATAAAAGCTGAGACTGCGAACAGAATAAGACCAAATTTCTGTTAACAGCAGTAAAATCTCAGCCCCTTGAAATAATAGGAGTTTTGCTATTTCTTCTACAAAGGCTGCTCTGAAATCACTATTCCTGGCACGAGCTTTAGGACTTGTAATTATGGCCAGTCACTGTTAAAAAATACATATATGGTAATAGCAAACACTGAAGTTAAAAAGTGTTGCCTTGGTTCTTTAATTTCCTCTTCTAACATATTTAACGCAAGAATGATTTGAAACAAATTGATGCTGGATGTTTCCTGTTGAACCGGCATTCTACCAAATAAATTTGTTAACAGGCCTTTTCAAGACTCAGTTATTATTGATGACTACTGCAGTAGCTTCTTACTCTGAAAACTGAGAATCCAAGGGAAAGAATTAAGTATTTACCCAGCCCTTTTAGAAGAACTATAGTTTCTATCCATTTCATGAGGCAAAGTTGCTTTTGACAGTAAATAAGTGTGCAAGGAGTGACAGATGCAAATTAAGAGTAAGGAATGCTTCCAGCTTCCACTTGGGATGCAGAAAGCTAGAAAGAGCATTAATCCAACCCTCACAATAAGAACAAATGCTGGACAATTTGCACATTAATGACTTCTCTTGAACCACCCGGAGAGCTGGGATAGCAGGGCAACCAACTACGGTGAAACCTAAGGAAAGACAGGTGCCCGCAAGGAGAAATGGAATGTGAGCATCTGCTTTCCTGGGTGGGCTGTTGGACACCTGGAAAAAGAATTCTGCCAAAATTGTTGACAAACTAATAAAGGCTGAGGAAGGGCTAGAAAGAGAACACAGAACCCCTCGGGGCTAAGATAGAAAAGGCATTTATACCCACTTGCAGGCTCTTCTCAGGACCTCACCTGGTCCTCACAGAAGAGGCTGGTATGAGTCCAGAGGAAGTATCCTTTGTGATGCAGCCTTGAGGGAAAGAACAGTAGGCACTGTAGGACAAGGTATAAAGCCCAGTCTAGATCCTATTGCCCCTGTTGCTCCCAAGCTTTAACCACCTGGAAGAAAGACAAAAACACTGTTTCCCTTAGGGAACAAGTAAAAACCTACTGCAGCTTAGAGAAAGGAAAGAAAGTAATTTTAAAAACCATGGAGTAACAAGTAACAGCTTATATACTGTCAGAAGAAGGAGGGTGAACCTCTCCAAGTCACAACACAAAAGACAGAGGCTGAAATGGAAGAGCAAGCAGACGCTAAGAACAGCTCTCTGGCAATTAGCCCTCTGAAGCCTCTAGGATTCAAAGATACCGTCAAACGGTCTGTTAATCAGAGCATTAGATATTAATTCAGGACCTAAGTTTTTTTTCTCATTTGGCTTACTGGTAATTCTACATCTGCAGGCAGAGCGACAAAGCAGCAGTAAGTTTCATTCTCAAGCCAAGACCTTTGGAGTGTACGCCACCACGGTTTCACATATGGCTGAACAGCAACCCCAGCCTACAGTGTACTGAGGATATCCACAGCAACAACATATCCCAAAAAAGAGGTCAATTCCTGACTATATTAACTCAAACACACACACTAAAGACCACGTAGAAGGAAAAGTGTGTCTACTTCCACGCATAATATCTATTTACCTCAATCTCTACCCTATACAAGATATCCAGTTTTCAACAAAAAATTACAATCATATGAAAAATAACAACACGCTGCTAAAACACAATACGATTAACAGAAATCAGACTCAGATATATACAGATGTTAGCACGAACAGATAGAAAATTTATAACTACAATTTATATATTAAGAGCTTGAATGGAAAATGAAGACATGTCAGATAAGATGGATAATTTCAGCAGAGACACAGAAATTACAAGGATCAAATGGAAATTTAAAAAAAGGAAAAGCAGCAGAGATGAAGAATGCCTTCAATGCGTCATCAGTAGACTTGATACAGCCAAAGAAAGAATATAGTCAATATGAAAATAGGTCAGGAAAGACAACACAAACTAAAACACAGAAGTAGAAAAAAAGAAGTACAGAGAATCCAAGAGCTCTTCTCAGAAAAGGAAGACCCAATTATACGCTCTTCACAAGAAATCTACTTTAAAGACAAAAATAGGTTAAAACCAAACGGGGGTGGGGGGTGGAAAAAAAAATACCACACAACCTCTAGTCACAGAAAAACCACAAATCTGTATTAGCATCAGACAAAGCAGACTTCACAACACAAAATGTGACCAGGGATAAAGAGGGCCTTTATTTGGCATTATGATAAAGGATTCAATTCTCTAAAAAAAACATACCATAAACGTGTACAGAGCTACCAAGAGAGTTTCAAAATGTATTCAGCAAACCCTGATGGAATTGAAAGGAGAATGGACAAATTCACAAATGTAGTTTTTCTGTGCATTTATAGTAATGGGCACTAGCAAAGGAAGATCCTTCACAAATTGTTATATTAATTATAATTTTATTTTCTTTGAAATGTTTCATGATCGTTTTATTAACTATGGGAAACCAAAATGATATTTTTTAAAAGGTCTTCATTATTTTTAGTCTTTTTTCCACTGAAAAATATTTGGTTTGAGTTCGGTTACTGTATAAAATTTTGACCCCTAGTTTGAATTGTTACTAAGCTGTCCATGGGATCTTGAGGGAGGTGTTTGTGAGTAACACTCGGATACATACAGTGACATGCAGCCTGTTTTGCAGCTATGCATTCCAATGAAACACCTCTTTTCAGGCACTTAAATATTGTTTTCTGTTTTAAGTTTCTTGACTTTTAATGTCAAAGCACTGAGTACAACAGGCCTATAAAAAGAGCCACTTTAACAATACATACACGTCTGGCACTTTATTAGCTTAGGTCGCTAGGAAAACAGCATCACACCCCATTCTTTGTAATCACAATCCACATGTACTTTTTCTTCTACATATCCTTTTTATAAACTATTTAAAGTTTAACTCACTACAAATACCCCTTTTTCAGACCTGCTCCCCGTGTGAGGTATGCTTTAGAATAAAGGAAGGGCACGAGAGTCCTACCTTGGTCCCAGAGGCTGGCTCTTAATGCCCTCTCCAGCTGTTCCTCTTCACTCAGCCCTGCTGTGTATGCATCATAGTTCCTGGCTGCTTCTTCATAGTGGCCTGGCCTGCCACGCGGATAATGATCCTGATACCCGGAGGAGCCTAAAGGCACAATGAGGAGGTTATAGAACACTGCCATGGACCATTCTTTGGTTTCATACTTCCTGTTTTGTGTAAGCAAAGGCAAGAAAATAATTCACGTTATTGTTTTCAGTATAGCAATAATCTTCTAAATGAGAAGAGATGGTAAAGGGAGAGTATCTCTATAACAGCAGGAAATAACAGTCTTGTCATGCTGTATGTTCAGTGACCACCATGGGGCTGGGCATGAATGACTCCTCACGTGCTAAAGAGGAAAGAAGATATTAACACAGATGGTTGTAAGAGGTACTGAGAAGGCTGGGGGTGGTACGAACGGTGGTTAAGGCACTTGGCTGCTAACCAAACGTTAGAGGGTCAAGTCCACCCAGAGGCACTTCAGAAGTAAGGCCTAGCAACCTACTTCTGAAAAATCAGCCACTGAAAACCCTGTGAAGCACAGTCCTACTCTTCACACACATGGGGTCACCATAAGTTGGAGTCAACTCGTCGGCAACTGGTTAAGATACTGGAGAAGACTGGAATGGGCTACTGACTTATGGAAGTTTCAGCTTAAAGCAACAGTTGGAGTATTTTCAGGGAAGCCCTGACTGGAGTAGAGAGAACAGGTTAAACAATAGCTGACAAAGCTCTACTGTCCTGTGGCCCCAGACAATGAGAAGCTGACCAAAATTTAATACATATAGGATTTCTGTGGTGGGTTTAATACTGCGTTTTGTTTTGTTTTTTTTATGGTGATACCCAAACTAATTTATCTACAATTCCACGTCAGACAGCGTAGCCTCTACTAAGGTGCTTTCACAGAATTGGTTGCTAGATAAAATAAGAGAGACAACTTGGTCATTAAGTAACACTTTAAGTATCAAACTCTGATGTCCCATTAAGGAAAGTCAGTAACAAAGCAGAGTTCACTGTTACAAGGTATTTCAACCAAACTTTTCAATCAGCTTGAGTTTACCCCTTACCTTTTCTTTAAATCACCTACTATGACGGAATTTGGAAGGAAGGGTTGGTAATCCTCTGCGTGGGGGTGGGGGAAGGAAATCTGATTTTGGTGTGATGGGAGGAAAGAGTTAATCTGTTTAACTCTTTTCCCCTCTTGCTGCCACTATTAGGCCCTTTAAAGATGACATTTCAAATGCTTAATTAATGTGCTTTGGGTTTTGTCAACAAAAATCCCTCACCTTTACTTATGAGTCTTGGGTCTTATTTCTCTGTGTCACCCATGATGCCTGAATTTAAGCTTATTGCCTTGGTGGAGCCCTGGTGGTGAAGTGTTTAAGAGCTACAGTAACCTAGGGGTGCTAATCAAAAGGTTGGCAGTTCGCTAAGATTGGACAAGTCCATAAAACGAAATGAGACTAAAGGGGCACACCAGCTCAGGGCAAGGACTAGAAGGCAGGAGGGAACAGGAAAGCTGGTAATAGGGAACCCAACGTTGAGAAGGGGGCGTCTTGACATGTCGTGGGGTTGTTAACAACACAGAACACATAGAACAATGTCTGTACTAACTGTTTGGTGAGAAACTAGTTTGTTCCATAAGCCTTCACCTAAAGTCCAATAAAAAGTCGACAGTTCGAATCCATCAGCTGCCAAGTTCTACTCTGTCCTATAAGGTTGCTCATGAGTTGGAACTGACTCAATGGCAGTGGGTACTGCTTTAGCGGATCTTTAGAAAAAACACCTAAGAAAGGACCATGGTAGGGCAGAATCTGGTTAATTAGATCACATATTCAGAATTTTTTATATTTAAGCATCACGTCATTTTTAAATTTACTTTTGTGTTGGTTATGAATAAAATGCTTTCCTAAACCATATTTGTAAGATTAGAAAGGAACAGTTCAACTATTTCCCATAAAATATTTTCAGGTACTCTAAAAGTCTTTCGCCCATGTACGTGTCAGTTTGTCCTACTGTGGGTGCTTGCGTGTTGCTGTGATGCTAGAAGCTGTGCCACCGGTATTCAGATACCAGCAGGGTCATCCATGGAGGATATGCTTCAGCTCAGCTTCCAGACTAAGACAGACTAGGAAGAAGGACCCAAAACAGTCTACTTCTGAAAAGAATTAGCCAGTGAAAACCTTATGAATAGCGGTGGAACACTGTCTGATATAGTGCCGGAAGATGAGCCTCCCAGGTTGGAAGGCACTCAAAACACGACTGGGGAAGAGCTGCCTCCTCAAAGTAGAGTCGACCTTAATGACGTGGGTTGAGTAAAGCTTTCGGGACCTTCATTTGCTGATGTGGGATGACTCAAAATGAGAAGAAACAGCTGCAAACATCCATTAATAATCGGAACCTGGAATGTACGAAGTATGAATCTAGGAAAATTGGAAATTGTCGAAAATGAAATGGAACACACAAACATCAATATCCTAGGAAGTAGTGAGGTGAAAGGGGCTGGTATTGGCCATTTTGAAGTGGACAATCATAGTCTGTTATGCTGGGAAGGACAACTTAAAGAGGAATGGCATTGCATTCATCATTGAAAAGAACATTTAAAGATCCTGAAGTACAATGCTGTCAGTAGTATGATAATATCCACACACCTAGAAGGAAGACCAGTTAATATGCCTTATTCAAATTTACGCACCAACCACTAAGGCCAAAGATGAAGTTGAAGATTTTTATCAGCTTCTGCAGTCTGAAATTGATGGAACATGCAATCAGGATGCGGTGATAATTACTGGTGATTGTAATGGGAAAGTTGGAAATGAAGAAGGATCGGTAGTTGGAAAATATGGCCTTGGTGACAGAAACAGTACTGGAGATCAAATGATACAATTTTGCAAGATCAACGACTTCTTCATTCCAAATACCTTTTTTCACCAACATAAACAGCAGCTATACACATGGACCTCGCCAGATGAACATACAGGAATCAAATCAACCACATCTGTAGAAAAAGAGGATGGAAAAGCTCAATATCATCAGTCAGAACAAGGCCAGGGGCTGACTGTGGAACAGACCATCAATTGCTCATATGCAGGTTCAAGCTAAAGCTGGAGAAAATCAGAGCAAGTCCACGAGAGCCAAAATATGACCTTGAGTATATCCCACCTGAATTTAGAGACCATCTCAAGAATAGATATGACATGTTCAACATTAATGACCAAAGACCAGATGAGTTGTGCAAGGACGTCATACATGAAGAAAGCAAGAGGTTATGGAAAAGATAGAAAAGAAAGAAAAGACCAAGATGGATGTCAGAAGAGACTCTGAAACTTGCTCTCGAATGTCAAGCAGCTAAGGCAAAACGAAATGATGAAGTAAAAGAACTGAACAGTAGATTTCAAAAGGCAGCTCCAGAAGGCAAAGTATTATAATGACATGTGCAAAGAGCTGGAGATAGAAAACCAAAAGGGAAGAACATGCTTGGTGTTTCTCAAGCTGAAAGAACTGAAGAAAAATTCAAGCCTCGAATTGCAGTAGTGAAGGATTCTTTGGGGAAAACATTAAACAACGCAGGAAGCATCAAAAGAAGATGGAAGGAATACAGAGTCATTACACCAAAAAGCATTAGTTCACATTCAACCATTTCAAGAGGTGGCATACAATCAAGGACCGATGGTGCTGAAGGAAGAAGTCCAAGCTGCTCTGAAGGCATTGGCGAAAAACAAGGCCCCAGAAACTGACAGAACATCAATTGAGGTGTTTCAACAAACGGATGCAGTGCTGGACGTGCTCATTCATCTCTGCCAAGAAATTTGGAAGGCAGCTTCCTGGCCAATCAACTGGAAGAGATCCGTATTTATGCCTATTCCGAAGAAAGGTGATCCAACCGAAAGCAGAAATTAAAGAATATCATTAATATCACACGCAAGCAAAATTTTGCTGAAGATCATTCAAAAGCGGCTGCAGCAGTAGATCGACACGGAACTGCCAGAAATTCAGGCCGGTTTCAGAAGAGGACGTGGAACCAGGGATATCACTGCTGATGTCAGATGGATCCTGGCTGAGAGCAGAGAATGCCTACCAGAAGGATGTTTACCTGGGTTTTATCGACTACACAAAGGCATTCTACTGTGTGGATCATAACGAACTATGGGTAACATTGCAAAGAATGGGAATTTCAGAATGCTTAATTGTGCTCATGAGGAACCTGTGCACAGATCAAGAGGCAGCTGTTCGGACAGAACAAGGGGATACTGAGTGGTCTAAAGTCAGTAAAGGTGTGCATCAGGGTTCTATCCTTTCACCGTACCTATTCAATCCGTATGCTGAGCAAATAATCTGAGAGGTTGAACTACGTATGAAGACGAACGGGGCATCAGGATTGGAGGAAGACTCATTAACAACCTGCATTATGCAGATGATACAACCTTGCTTCCTGAAAGTGAAGAGGACTTGAAGCACTAACTAATGAAAACCAAAGACCACAGCCTTCAGTATGGACTGCACCTCAAAACAAAGAAAACAAAAATCCTCGCAACTGGCCCAATGAGCAACAATAAGATAAATGCAGGAAAGGCTGAAATTGTCAAGGATTTCATTTTACTTGGATCCACAGCCAACACCCATGGAAGCAGCAGTCAAGAAATCAAAGGATGCATTGCATTTCTGGCAGTGGAAGTGCTGGGTCATATGGTTAATTCTATGTTTAAGTTTTAGAAGAACTGCTAAACTGCTGTGCAAAGTGGCTGTGCCATTTTGCTGTGATAGCAGCAGCGTATGGGGGTTCCGATTTCCCATATTCTCACCAACACTTATTATTATCTGTCTTCTTAATTATATGGCATAGCAGTTCAGTGCTACAACTGTTAACCAAAAGGTCGGCAGTTCAAATCTTCCAGGTGCTCCTTGGAAACTCTACAGAGCAGTTCCACTCTGTCCTATACAGATGCTTTGGGTCGGAATCGACTCAATGGCAACGGGGGGTTGTGGTGCAGTGGTTAAAGCAATTGACTGCTAACTGAAAGGTCAGTGGTTTGAAACCACCAGTGGCTCCATGGGAGAAAGATGGGGCAGTCTGCTTCCTTAGGAATTTACAGCCTTCAATACCCTATGGGTTATTATGAGTCAAAATCGACTCAATGGCAGTAGTTCGGTATGGGTTGGGATGGATGACTAATAATGTTGAGCATTTTTTGATGTGCTTATTGCCCGTTTGTACGTATTCTTTGAAGAAATGTCTATTCATCTGTTCAGGTTCTCTGCCCAGTGCTATTATTACAATACTTTTCTATCTTGGTTCTATTTTGCTGAATGTCCTTAAGTAACAAAAATGTGTGATTTAAATAAAAATTAAACTGTTCAGAGATTTGGGGGCTAATTCTACAAAGTCTTGCTCCTAATGCAATAAAAACTAGTGAGTATTTAGTAGGGCTTCAAACCGGTTCTTTCTGGCTCATTCATAGCCAAGGAAGTGAAACTGGAATAGACCTGAACTTTCAAAATTTAGGTCAAATGGAACAAAAACCGGAACAGGAAAAATTATGGATCAAAGCCCTGCTGGAAACTTGGAACAATAACCTGAACAGGAAAAATTAAGGATTGAAGCCCTGCTGGAAACTTAATCTCCCTCTTAGAAAACAAGGGCAGCATACATGTTGCATAGCAATCAAATCTCTTGCCCATCAGATTTTGAGCAGAATTGGAAACAGTGGTGCCCTACACAAAGATGGTGTCCAGTTGCACCACTTTGAATGTGTGTCACTCTCCACAGTCCTGCCAACAATCCAATCTCACACATCAGGCTCCTGAAAGAGCTCACTATGCCTCCTCCGAGTCTTCCATTCCACAACTTCGACCTGTAATTTTTCCCAGTCTGGTTATCATTCTGGATCACCCAAATTTTAAATATTCAGATCTGGTCCAGTTTCACTTCTTCGGCCATGACAGAACTGGTTCAAACTGGTTCAAAGCCCTGGTATTTACAAAATATGAGGTGTTGGTGGTTCAGTGGTAGAATTCTCACCTTTCATGTGGAGACCAGGGTTCAATTCCCAGTCAGGACACCTCATGTGCAGCCACCACCTATCTATTAGTTGAGGTTTGCATATTGCTATAATGCTGAACAGGTTTCAGTGGAACTTCCAGACTAAGACAGACGAGGGAGAAAGGTCTGGCAATCTACTTCTGAAAATCAGCCAGCGAAAACTCTGTGGATCACAACATTCTGATCCACAACTGATCACGGGAATGGCACAGGACCAGGCAGAGTTTTGTTCTGTTGTGCATGAGGCTGCCACAAGTCAGGTGCCAACTCAACAGCGACAAATGACAACATCTACAAATACTACCAATAACCCAATTTCTGTATTCTTTTATATGTTTCCCATGTCAGAATATTAACGTTACTAATATTCAACACAGGAGAAGGAGTTAAGTAATATTTTCAAATTCTCACAATGATGTAGGGGAAAACTTGGATCTGGATACAATTTTAAAATGTGCAATCTTCCTCAAATCTCTACCTGACAGAACCATCAGAGAAATTCAGTTCCTAGTGCTGTACTGGGAACACCACCAGCACATTTTATATCCTGAAGGTAAAGGAGGCAGGCAGTGTTACGAGTAGCGGTGTCCATACTTGTCACCAAAGAAAAAAAAAGAAAAAAAGACTTTTCATATGAGGGCAAATGGTCAAAGTGCAATTACTACATCTACTTCACAAGGAACAAAAGAAAGAGTCGACCATTCCAAAACACTAACAGAATATTGATGGTAAGTCGCTGGCTACCATGGAACGCTTCAGCAATCCCTGAATAAAGAGACTTCCCGGCTGCCTAAGAGTGCCAATCATTTTACTGCAACACAAAAAGCATGCCGGGCATTTCCCCGTGTGGCTCATTAGCACTTTCAAATCCCCATGGAAAGCTATTCTGTTATAGAATGTCTAAGCAGCATTTCTACCTACCCACCCCCTAAAATGTTCGGTTAATTCAAAATCCCAAAGTAACCAAAGTCTGAGTACTCATCTGTGGAAACAGTACAGATATCATATACTGCATACATCTATATGTTGTTTTAATTGTCAAGCACATTGCAGAGATCTGAGGCAACATTTTCTTCATACAGATAAACATTTTTCTTCATGTTATTCCTTTTTTTGTTTTCACTGTACTTTAGAGGAAGGTTTACAGAATCAGTTTTGTAATACATACTGTTTTAGGACATTGGTAAACAACCCCACGACATGTCAATACCTTTCCTTCTCGACCTTGGGCTCTCTCTTACCAGCTTTCCTGTCCCTCTCCTGCCTTCTCGTTCTTGCCCCTGGGCTGGAGTGCCCCTTTAGTCTAGTTTTGTTTTATGAGCCTGTCTAATCTTTGGCTGAAGGGTGAAACTTGGGAGTGACTTCATTACTGAGCTATAAGCGTGTCCGGGGGCCATACTCTCGGGGTTTCTCCAGTCTTTGTCAGGTAAGTAAGTCTGGTCTTTTTTTGCGAGAGGGAATTTTGTTCTATGTTTTTCTTCAGCTCTCTCCAGCACCCTCTATTGTGATCCCTGTCAGAGCAGTCAGTGGTGGTAGCTGAGCACCACCCTAGTTTACTGGACTCAGTTTGGTGGCGGCCATGGTATTGTGGTCCATTAGCCCTCTGGACTAATCTCTCCCTTGTATCTTCAGTTTTCTTCATTCTCCCTTGCTCCCGTGAGACCAGTGGAGGTATCTTAGATGGCCACTCACAGGCTTTTAAAACCCCAGAAGCTACTCATGAAAGGAGAATGTAGAACGTTTTCTTTATAAATTATGTTATGACAATTGAGCTAGATGTATCCTGAGACCATGGTCCCCACAGCCCTTGGCCCAGCAATTTGGTCCCTCAGGGAGTTTGGTGATGTCTGTGGAGGTTCCATGATCTTGTCTTGTACAAGCTCTGCTGGCTTCGCCAGTATTGTGTACTGTCTTACCCTTCACCAAAGTTACCACTCATCTACTGTCTTTGTGTTTTTCCATCCTCACCCCTTCCCTCCCTCCTAACCATCAAATGTTGTTTCTTTTTATGTGTAAACCTTTTCATCTTCATGTTGTTTCTTATTTAGAAACAAACCTAGCGGTGCCTAAAGAAATAAATTCCGCAACTCTAAACATCTGAATATTATGAAACCTAATTTAGTGCTTGTCAGACAAAATGTGAGGAGAGAGAAAGGGAAAGTTTTGGTGCCTTAAGTCAACAAGACTAGTGCGGTTAAAGGTTCTCCATCATTCATAATAAATCATCATCAAAAGCAAAAATACCATCAATATCTATTATAATGAGAACAGGTCTCCTAGGACTGAAAATTTATTACAGCTGTTCTGCTGGCCCAATCAGACATTTTTAAATCTTCATAATAAACATTCCTGGGAAAACCTAACCATCAAACACTTAAGATAAATAAGTTTAAATTATATCCCACAATGAATACTAGTTTAGTATTCTTTTGTAGCTATATACTTTGGCTCTGTAGTGAAAGCAATTCTGGTTATCATTATTCTATTAACTACTCCATCTGTTCCTTATACACATACCAGGGTTTCATGGCAAAGATCAAGAAACACCACGAAGATTAGAAAAATTGGTAACAGCTTTTTAAACATTCATGAGGTTCTCTGAGCTATAAAGGCTTTCTCAGCTAAGGACGGCCATATTAAGAATAAATCATTCCTGGTAAGAGATACATATGCTCGAATAAAAGTTCCCAAGATGACCATTAGCATAGCCACCTGGCCTTATGTAGCTCAGGCTTTGAAGAAATCCAATCACTTCAGAGGAAGTAATATAAATATGGTAATCTTACAGGGGATAAGAGAGAAAAGGTAAAAGGGTCTTTTATTTTTGCCTTTAATTCCCAGGCCTGTTGCCTGCTGCGTCTCTACCCTTTCCAAATGAAGGAGGAAAGTAGAGGTTTCCCTTCTTTCATTTATGAAATAAATGAGTGCCAAAATTTTTTTAAAAAGGAAAGACAGTAAGTGGCACTGCCCCAGTTTGTAAAATTAAATCAGCAGCATGCCCACATCTAACAGCCCTGTACAGTAGGGAAAGCAGGGTCTTGGAATCAGTGGTGCGAACGACAACACACTTGGCTGCTAACTGAAAGGCTGGAGGTTTGTGTCCACCCAGAGGCGTCTCAGAAGAAAGGCCTGGTGATCTACTTCTGAAAAGTCTGCCACTGAAATCTGTGGAGTACGGTTCTACCCGGGCACACGTGGGCTGCCGTGAGCAAAATTAACGGCTACTGGCGTCTTAGCGGTAACTCTTTGCCCTAATGTTATTTAAGCCAGGGGTTGAAAAACAGCTTAGGGCCCAAATCTAACCAATCTCTATTTTTGCAAATATGGTGCTACTGCAGCACAGCCATGTCCATTCATTTACTGTCTACGGCTGCTTCTCCTCTACAGCCACAAGGTGAGTAGCTGAGGCAGAGACCACATGGCCAACAAAACCCTAAAGCTAAAACATTAGCTATTTGCTCTTCACAGAAAAGGCTGCCGACCTCAGGTTTAAGCCAAAGCAGTTCTCAAAAGGAATGAATATTAAAGACACCTAGTGGTTCCACAGTCTACTGCTTCTTTGCATATTTGCTAGGTGTCCGCTGGTACTGGTCCAGGATACTATAGCGCAGCCTGGGGGGGTGACTGGAATGTTAGGGTCTTAGCCTAAAGCAGGTCTTAGGCTTTCAATTGGAAATCCTTTCTAGCTATTTACACAGGCATCTAGGAAAAAAGCATTCTCCTCCTTAACTCACACAGAATTAACTATTACTGGACCGCCTTCCTTACTGCTTCAGGTTAAGCAGACGCCTCCTGAATATGTAGATGGAGTGACCTGCAGAGGATCACACACCTGAAACTAACTTCTAACCCTGGCAGCAGTGTGGTCTCTTAGGCTGAGCATCAAGGGATCCAGGTCTAGTATGAATCTCACCATGTCTGAGAGACCTCATCCCAGTCATATCATCTTTTCATTCCAGAGTTTCCTCCTTCCCTGCTCTTCCCTACCAACTCACCCAAATACGCTTCCTAGGCTATCCCTGCATCGAGCTTCCAGGCATGTTAGAGGCACATTCACGTGACAACAGCAAAAACCAGTATTATCCTAAAGTAGCTCTATAGCAATCAGCGCTGTAATTTTTTTAACTACATTAAAATTTATCAAATGAAATAAAGTGCTTACCTGAGTTATTAAAGTAGTATTGCTGCCTCGGGTAGCCAATATCGGAGGAAAAAATGCCTAAATATGAAGAAACAAACATTTAAATAGTCACAAGATGAAAGAAACAAACATTTTAATAATAGTCCTAGGCTTTCATCTGCTTATATTTTCAACAATTAGGAGGTTCTTTTGTGACAATGGACAGCGACATTTCAAGCCATTTCTAAATGATTGTTAAAACAAGTTCCCTTTTGGTTGGGGGCCAGCCCTATGGGAAACAGAATGTGTAGGGGACAGTGAAGACTCCTAATTTATATTCTGGAGTTCCTGGGTGGGTGGAAACGGTTAAGTACTAGACTGCTAACTAAAAGACTGCCAGTTCAAGTCCACCCAGAGGTGCCTTGTTAGATAGGTCTGGTGGTCTACTTCAGAAAGATCAGCCATTGAAAACCCTACAGAGCACAGTTCTTCTCTGATACGCATGGGGTCACCATGAGTCAAAGATGACTCAACGACAACTGGTTTAGTTTTGCATATGTGTGTGTTTAAGTCTTTACAGGTTTCTGTCGACATAAAGACAGCCTTTGCTCCCAAGGCACCAAGCTTGAGCTTCGATGCCTCCGTACAAGTAGATACTTTAGCTATTGAACCTTCCCCCTACAAGGGCGGCAGGAGGCCATGTTCCTCACCGTCTCTAATGGCCCTTACCCCTTTCTTGTCTCTAAAAAGACAACAGGATCATCCATTCAGCACTGCTGAACTAGGGCAAGGGGGGTGGGGCAACAGGGCACGCTGTCAATTCGATCCTCCCCTTCCCAGCATTATCAGACAACAGCCTTCACGTGCTGGGCTATTATCCACAGGGTTCCTATGTCACCTCAATTCTCCATTCGCTCTAGATCTTTCACAGGAAAAAAGGCAGAGGGCTCACAGGCTATTCACAAATAGCACTGGATGCTTGCTTCACCTCTTAGTATTTCATTTTCTGTTGTGTTCCTTCAAAAATAGTGATAAAACTTGAGATTGTGTTGGCATCTCCTGTCTGGAGGGGGGATGGGAGGATAGAGAGAGTGGGAAGCTGGCAAAATTGTCACGAAAGGAGAGACTGGAAGGGCTGACTCATTAGGGGGAGAGCAAGTGGGAGTATGGAGTAAGATGTATGTAAACTTACATGTGACAGACTGACTTGATTTGTAAACGTTCACTTGAAGCTCAATAAAAGTTAATAAAAAAAAAAAATAGTGATAAAATTAAACCTCTATAGAAAACAGGCAAGGTCTTAGGGAGGAAAACTAAGAGTTCGTATGTTATAATTGTGGGGGGAAAATCTCTTTAAAAACGAAAGGAAACCATTCCCAAAGCCAACTCTTCAGACAAAGATTAGACTGGACTGTAAGACATAAAATGATACTTGTGAAAAGTATGCTTCTTAGCTCAAGTAGACACATGAGACTAAATGGCAGCTCTTGTCCGGAGGCGAGATGAGAAGGCAGGAAGGTACAGCATCTAGTTGAGTGGACACAGGAAATACAGGGTGGAGAGGAGAAGTGTGCTGTCACATTGCAGAGAGAGCAACTAGGGTCCCGTAACAATGTATGTATAATATTTTTATATGAGAAACTAACTTGAACTGTAAACTTTCACTTAAAGTACAATTAAAAAAACACTTGACTAAATTCTGTAACATGTCTGCAGATAGCTATACTGACTACGTAATCTTGAGACATGAGTAAAAAAATGAAACATAGCATTAAATTCCTGAGAACAATTTCTTTCCCTTTATTAGTACTGAGAACATTTGGCAACAAAATTCTTTAGATTTCCATTAATAAACTGCATCGAAATTATACTAAAACTGGACATTTTCAATAACTGATGCTCTTGCTGCCGCCTCTAAGCACACAATGGAAACCATGATAAGCAAAGGCAGGAAGTGGGAATCTGCTTAGATGCCACGCAGTCTGTAAAGTCATCCCAAAGCGAACACAACCTGCTAATAAAGGCGACAGCACAGTGCCTGGAAAGCTTTCTAAAATCATGAATATTATATGGCTCACTACAATACCAGTCATCGGCACAAACTGTGAAAACAAATTATTTATGGTTCGAGAAAAGGTAAAACAGTCTCAGAAGGTTTCCCATGAATAAAAGATGAAATACTGCAACTCGTATGGTCTATAAAACAAGTGTTCGCAGAATAGTTTCCTTACAAGACCAGTACAGCATTTTAAATTAAGAGGTCTAAAAACAAAGCATATATTGCTAAATAAAATATTTTCATCAAACATCAATTTGAAGGGAAACCTAGAAAGTAAAAATAAACAAATAAGCAGGAGCCAAGCATCCAATCATCCAGCAATGACAGACCTGGTTTTAGGTTGTGTAGGGATATACGATCTTACCAGCCAAAGACCCAGTAGTTATTTGAATTCTTTCGAATATTGGCCTTGCGCTTCAGCACAGTTTTTGTTTTTTACTTTGTCTTGCACATATACTAATTCACAGAATATTCTAGAAGAAAGCATTGGTTTAAGCCCACTTTAGCTCTCTGCATTTGAGGAAATTGTGGTTTTCTGTGAATAGCATTAAAGCTAAGGGTATAAATATATACCACCATTTGTTCCCTAAGGAAGTCTAAGATTTAAAATTTGGGTTTGCAGTCTGTTCTCTGGAGCAATGTGAGGAACTGCAGCAGCTGTTTTACCTCTTGGTTTAAAAAACCGCACATTCAGGAAATCCTACTGGACCACAGGGAACCTTGGGGTTGCTCCTGTTCATGTTAGAATTAAGATGAACTTCCAGCTGGTCATGCCAAGGGCATTTTGTTCTATACCTGCACACGTTTCCATGATTTTCTTCAGAGGCCCTTGAGTGTACATTAGTCCGACAAGAATCCCGGCCAGATGCCCAGCGAAGGAAGTCCTAGGAGGGAAGGAGACCCGTTGTGAGTGAGTTTGCTCGGCTGCTGATTAGATACATTCTTTGTGTTATCCAGTGCATGTCAATTAGTCTCAGTCTGCAGGCTTTGTTCCACATCATGTCCCTTAGGCTGAGCAGCACTTAACTCAGTCCAAAGAATAACATTTCCTACCTTAAAACTACAATAACAATCACCACATGTTTAAAGAGCAACACCCCTCCTTGTTCAAAAGAAGTGAGTTGACCTGACTCCTTCAGAGCAGCGGAAGCATTCTGTCAAGACAATCTGTTCTATCTCTTCCAGTTTTCCTCTCTACCTCTTATCACAAAACATAACTGAAATCAGTTTTCTGTTCAGAACTAAATCTTGAATTAGAATTATCCAGCCATTGTTAGGAACGTTATCTGTGTTCACAGCATTTTTTATATATGACTGACTAGTGAAGCAGGGAGCAAGAGACTGAGAAGGCCACACCCATGGCCCCAAAGTTGTCTTCACATTATCTGTCAGTCTCACTCAGCAAAAGAAAAAATGTAAACTTCAAACTCAAAAGATGAGTTAGGGCTCTAACTCATTGCCATCAAGTTGATTCTAACTCATAGTGACTCTGCAGGACAGAGAAGAACTGCCCCATAAGCTTTCCCAGGAGTAGTTGGTGGATTTGAATTGCCAACCTTTTGGTTGTCTGGCAAGCTCTTAACCACCATGCCACCAGGGCTCCAAATTGGCTCTACCCTTCTTGAAATAGGATATAAGATTGACAATTGTTTATAAAATTTATTCTCAAATACTCATTTCTGAATGTCTTCCATCATCCCCAGGCCTCTGAAGAACTGGAATGGTAACACTCCTAGGAGCCTGCAATACTTCTGGGCTGGTGTGGGGCTGACAGGCTCCTGTCGAGTTCACTAGGCTGAACTCCCTCTCAGCCCGAGCTTAGGAAATTACTGAGGAGTCTCTGTACAACCTCTGCATTTCACTGCAAAGATGGATCACACACACACACACACACGTCCGTGTGCACTTCAAACTAGCCTTTTCTGGACTGCCGCACCCACATTCAGTTGTCAGGTCCCACCTCTCTGTCAAGTCTTTCATATCCATCTTAGCTTTTCCATTCTTACCACCACAGCTCTGCTTCTAGCCCTCAATGGTCCCTGCCTGAACTGTTTGGAAAAGCACAGCATGGGCATAAAGCAAGTCCCAGACAAATATGTACTGAATGAAAGAATTTAAAAAATCATCTAGCTGGTCTCCTCATCACTCACCTCTCTCTCCCCAAAGCATCCCATGCTCTGCCATCACCTGCCTTCCTAAAATAAAGGCAAATCAGGCCACTCCCATCCTGTAGAACTCAGGCTCTCCTCTGCCTACAGAATCATGTGGCATGAAATAAAGTATTTTCATCTCATTTCATTGTAACCCCTGGCCTTACTCATCTCTTTCCTTTGCCCTCATGACCTGCTAGACCCACCTCCACACGGCTCACCATTAAATGCTCAGCTGAACCTCCATCCTAAAACCAGAAAGAACCGGTTCAACCCCCTGCTGAGAATTTGCATTTCTACCCCAGATATACTGAATTAGAATCTACAGTTTAATAAGATTCTCATGTGTAGCTCATCCCCCCAAGTCTCACACTATTCTCCAATCAATATCCAGTGTTTTCCACAAAGTTCCATCTCAACAATTTAGCTTTTACTATTATTTCATTTAAACAGGAAAGAGACTCTGAGATACCGTAAGCAAGAAGTTCCAAGTTATTTTCATGGTCCCAGAGCTGTAGAAATGCTTGCTGGTGCTGGTGCTCAGGAAAATAGGCGATGAAGGAGGTAGCTCCAGAGAAAGAGATGAATGGAAGTCTTCTGTAGACAGGGCAGCACTGTTGCTTGACCTCATTAGCCAATAAAATCACACTACTGTACAAAGAAGCCTCTAAATGCATGCACACATACTGAAAGTCAGCAGAACTAGTATCATTCTCATCAAAAGAACTAGTATACCCTCAGAAGAAGTAGTATTATTTTTATCGAATACATCTACCTCACAGTATGTATAACCTAATAAAAATATCTACCTCACGGTATGTACAGGCTAACAAAAGTATCTACCTCACAGTACGTGTAACCTAATAATAAAATACAGGATCAGACAGTTGGTTTCCCATATCCTGGGAAGAATGGCATGAACTATGTTTTTCTTTAGTTTTTCCAAAGAAAAGTGTACTTCTTTTATTTTTAGGCTAAATAAAATCTCCCAACAAGCTTTAGGAGTGGCAAAGGAGGCAGTAGTTTTAGGGCTATAAAGAAAAGGTCAGGGTTTTTTTTTTTTTTTTTTAAATAGTAACTTTAACTGTGAAGATTAAAATAGAATCAATTATTTTGAAACTTCTTAAACCAACCTTCATTCAGGTGAAGCACTTAGAAAATAACATGGGAGCAAATTTCAGTATAAAACCCCAATCTATTAAACAATCTTGAACCTCATTTACAATTCAGAGTACAATTAAACGAATTTCTTATCTTACTAAATGGGTTTTCAGATATTTGAGTTACAATCTAATTGCCCTAATATAAGTAAGGAAAAAGGCTAGCAGACCAGAGATTGTATCACATTATTCTCAAATATTCAGCATTTTCCACAAGAGTTCCATCTCAACAATTTATCTGTTCTTATTATTTCATTTAAAGTCTAATAAAGGTGTTCCTTTTAAAAATAAGAAATATGAGATTCTTATTTTTCAATCAAAACTGAGAATCTGAACATTACACAAAAAGGGAGAGGATTCCACCAATGAAGAGGAAATAGATACTCATTTTAGAGGTATACTGGTAGTCCCGGACTTAGGATGGGGGTTCATTCCAAGGACTCCATCGTGAGTTCTAACATAAGTCAAATACTTCTTTATTTTTCAAGTTTTCATTATTATTGCCTTTTATTATCAGTATCTTTAAAAATCTGATCTTTGTCTTTGGGGGCTAGAAACATGACATATAAACTTATAAATATATTTGTAATGCATACATACATATTACTATTATCAACGGCAGATTAACCTAGAAAGCAAGGTACACACGAGTTTACTCATGTTTACTTACTCATCTGTAGTGCACAATTTCACATGGTGATGTGGAGGAACCCATGTGTACCTTGCTTATTGGGAATCCATCCCTGTCACTAAAGATAAAATGTGGGAGACAGGGATCTGCAGAGGATGAGAAGACTGGTTACTTGCTATCTTCTCCCAAAAGGAGTAGGTTCTCCAGCCCTAGAGAATCAGGGCATGTTAGGGATTGAACTGTGTCCCCCCAAAACATGTGATGTAAATCTTGACCCCTATATCTATGATCATAATCCCATTTAGAAATGGGTTTTCTTTGCCATGTGAATGAGGCAGGATTAGCCGTAGGGTATGTTTTGAGTCAATCTCCTCTGAGATACAGAAGGAGCAGACTAAGCAGAGGATGGGGGAGGAGATGCCATGTCCCACGCAGATCACCAAGGAGCCAAGGAACAGGAGATGAAAAGAGAAAGGTATCTTCCCCAGAAGCCAACAAAGAGGAAGACTTCCCTGGAGCCAGCACCCTGAATTTGGACTTCCATCTTCTCAACTGTGAGAAAATAAATCTGTTTGTTAAAGCCCCCCAGTCACGGTATCTCTATTCAAGCACCACTAGGAAAACAGACAGGGTGCTTTATCCCTGACCCTGGAGGGGTGCTTCAGAGCTACATGGGAACGCTGGGCTTTGGGGACAGGAAACACATCTGAGTGCTCTGATTTGTGGCTTGGCTCTACCTTCAAGTCTAACAGCTTTAGAAACAGACAGGGTTATTACAACCATAATTATACATGGTAACAGGCATTTTCAAGTTTGTGGTCTCAGAGTAAGCTGTGACTTCACAGCAGCCCCCTCAAAGGTGCACTCCTGCCTCTGTTCTTGGCTGTACATGGAAGTGGCACCCAGAGCACCATGCAGAGAAAACCCTGTCCCTCAGAAGGACTTCCTCTTGACCTCACTAGGTCTTAGGCTGGGACTGAGAATTTAGTTACGACTAGCCACCTTCTATCCTAATTCAAAGTAATTCCTCAGGGACCACCTCTATCCTAATTCAAAGTAAGTCCTCAGGGACTACCACCATCACCACCACCTGCCATCGAGTCTATGCCCACTCATGACGACCTCATTTATGTCAGAGTAGAACTGTGCTCCATGGAGTTTTCAGTGGCTGATTTTCCAGGAGTAGCTCAAGAGGCCTTTCTTCCTAGATGCCTCTGGGTGGACTTGAACCTTCAGGTTAGCAGCCAAGCGAGTTAACCATTTGCACCAGCCAGGGATTCCTCCTTAGAAACAGGACCACCACATTCAACTCTAATGGCCTAAAGCTAACAGTAAATAATTACCAAATGAACAAGTGAGTGGAGTGGAATTAAACTTACACATAAAATGTACATCTCTAAAATACATTACAACTATATTAGAAAAATCCAAGTACACATGGTCACCAGTTAATAGTTGTTTCAGTTCCAAATTTCACTGGGAGAAAGAACGATTCCCCTCTTAACAATGTATTACACAAGACATCTATGTTCAATTACCAGAACAACAGCACTAAATCTATTATCACACCCTAAAATTGGTAACTTAGGAGCTCTGTTTTCTCTGATAGCTCAGTAGTGACCTTCTCTATAACAACCATAATAACAGGGATAATCAAACACTGACTGTGACACTGAGATACAATCACAGGGGCCGGGTACACCACCACAGTGTATGGCCGAACAGGTAACACACTGCACAGACCCAGACTGTTGCAGAGTGATATGATGAGAAGAAAAATATTTTATCCAATGTCACAAGAGATCCACCAGGTAACTGACAGATCCAAGATCCAATTCAAATTCAGACCATTATACCTCAACTTCAGGGTAAGAACGCATGAACGTAATTTAATTTTAAGACGGAACAGTGCCTTAATCCCGTAGTTCTTAAACTTGTTCTTGTCCCAACCCCTTTTTTAAATATCTGATGAAAGCCATGAACTCTCTGCAGAGGGAGGGCACATACACAAAAAATACCACCCATGATTTTAAACAGTTCATAGATGCCTTAAACTCTATCAACCTCTTGTTAAAAATCCTTGCCTAAACCAACACCAACAGCTGACAGGCATCACAACAGAGGGTCCCAGACAGAGCAGGAGAAAAATGGAGAACAAAATTCAAATTCACAAAAAAAGACCACATTTACTGGTCTGACAGAGACGGGGGGAACCACAAGACCACGGTCCCCAGACAGTCTGCTAACTCAGAACTGAAGCCATTCCTGAAGTCCACCTTTCAGTCAAAGATTAGAGAGGCCTATAAAACAAACAAAACAGGTATGAGGACATGCTTCTCAGTTCTATCAAGTATACAAGACCAAATGGGCAGCACCTGCCCAGAAGCAAAGACAAGAAGGCAGGAAGAGACAAAGAAACTGGACAAATGGACACAGGGAACCCAGGATGGAAACGGGGAGAGTGCTGACACACTGCAGGGATTGCAACCAGTGTGACAAAGTAATTTGGGTATAAATTTTTTCAGCACTTTGAAATAATGCACTTATTTATTGAAATAATGCATTTATTTTTCTTAAATTTAACTCTTGTTGTCTGGGTAAAGTCCAATATAAATTGTTGATTTAAATTTAGTTTTCTACTGGGGCACTTTTTTTCCCCCCTAATAGTTGCTCTTTTATCTTTCTTGCACTATCCATTATATAATTTAATATATTTAAATATATTAAATATTTAATATATTTCCTCACCTGACTTTGCAGGTGAGGAAACAGAACTCTAAGGACTAAGTCCAGGTCTCTTTTCTTTGGGAAAGGCCCAGACTAGAGACCCCGTTATGGCCTCTTCCCGCTACTCCATTTTCCTTTCTTTCCATGGACAAATTTTACAATTTAATATCCACTTATGCCACAAAGTGGGTATTAAATTAAAGAAAAAAAAAATGGTGCCCTGGTGGCACAGTGGTTAAGAGCTCGGCTGCTAAACAAAAGGCTGGCAGTTTGAATCTACCAGCCTCTCCTTGGGAACCCTATGGGGCAGTTCTTGTGTATAAATTTTGAATGAAAAACTAATTTACGCTGTAAACTTTCACCTCAAACACAATAAAATTAAGAAGACAAAATCTTGCCTTCAGAGAAAATAATTCATCGCAAGCCGAAGAATTCCAGACATCAGCACCAAACCAACAGAAAAGCACTGTTACTGTTCAAGTCATTTACCACACAGGCAGCCATTTACTCAGATTACTTAAATTCGGTAATGTATTTTCCAATTTCTTTGTACTGCCATCGCATCCATAATGGTGTAACCCACTTATAGGTTCAGCTGCCCTCTTGCTAAAATCTTTTACTAATTCTTTCAGTTAAAGTCTGAGGGTTAAAAACCTCGAGCCTTTCTATGTCCAAAAAGGTCTTTATTTCAGCAACTCATTTTGATGACAGGTACAAAATCTATGACTGCTGATGAGAACTCTACTGCCAATGGGACAGCCATTCCTTTGTAGGTAATCTGTCTTTTCTCTCAGCTTTTAAGAATTTTCTCTTGATTTCGGATATGCTGTCATTACACCACAATCATTCCAACTACGCATTTAATATTTACCCTGTTCAAGATTTGCTGTGCCTTTTTCCAACTGAGGTCTCACATCCTTCTATAAAACTCAAAAAAACCCAAACATGTTGCCATCAAGTTGATTCTGACTCACAGCAACCCTTAAGGACAGAGCAGAACTGGTCCATATGGCTTCCAAGGCTATAAATCTTTACAGAAGCAGGCTATCACATCTTCCTCCCTCAGAGTAGCTGGTGGGTTCAAACTGCCAACCTCTCAGTTAGCAGCCACACACTTAACCACTGCTCTACCAGGACTCCTCCATATCCCTCTGTAATTCTGAAAAACCCTCAGCCGTTTTTTTGCTGCTGTTGTTTTGTTGACTCCCAGACGTGTAGCACTGGTGTAGTGCCTGACACAAGAATGGGGCTCAAAACATGCTTAATAGAAAAACTAAAATAAAGAGGAAAAGTTACAATCAAGCCAACATCGCAACTCATTACTTATAATCAATACTGATGGTAGAAAGGTAATTTTGGAGCAATATCAAACCAGTTCAGGGAAATCTCGGCTCCCCTTCCCTGGCCATTTCCGAGCCCACTGCCAAAGCTGCTGTTTCTCTCTCATCCCTGTTCAACCAGGGGTAGGCCAGCAGGCACTGGCCCCTTCTCTGTTCCTTAGGTGTGCTAATCTGTTGAAACAACTCACAAACTGCAGGGGAAGGGGGTTATTTTAATCTAGATGAAAAGCAGATACACACACAAAGAGCAAGGTCCGGGACAGCTCTCGAAGCAAAGTTTCTACATCCTCAGGGGACACACTTACCCTTCGGACAGCAGCCACCCTCTCCTCCCAGGAAGCTCCAGTGAGACTTGGTCTTCCACGGCCTTTTATTGGCCTTATCACGTGGCCATGATAGATGACATTATGAGTAATCGGAAGCCTCTGGATGCTTCACCACCATCAGGCCCCCAGGTGGTCCCTCTTGGTGTGGTCAGCCCCCACTTACTGGCCTCAGGTGTGGTCAGGATTGCAGGACCCAGGATCAAAGGCCAAATTGTTTACTTAAAAATGGGTTTCACACCTCACAAATATTATGCAAACACCAACACACAGCGTTCTTTCCTATCAACCCAGCATAAATTGGTCCTCGCTCGGTTAAGGGGCTGTCTGTAAGGTTGAGCTAAGTGGTAATGCAAAATGTTCCTGCCATCATGTGCCCCTGTTAAAGAATCAAAGACTAGAGCTATGACTGAAAGCTGTGACAAGCTGTAAAGGCCCTCCTTGGTTAAAAGGGAAATTCTTTCCACAGTTGAAGAGGCTGCCCTCTCAGGCATAGCTCAGAAAGCAGAAAATGTATTATTCTAAGACACAATCTCATGGCACTTGTATAGCAAATGACCTCATTAAGAACGCGGCCTGATAGAGACGCAGTGCTGAGCAAGGTAAGAGAGCACAGTAAGGTGAGAGACAGGCACAGTCAGCTGGGCGTGGTCTATTGTACTTCCCCTGATTTCCTCCTGTAAAAGCAGTTAACACCAGGTAGGGTCTGAGCTGATCACGACGTCTCTATTTGAGGCGCTTCATAAATCAACCCAGATCAGCATCTTAGCAACAAGATGTGGCCAAATTAACATAACTAGGCGAGATCTTGATATAGAATTGCTTCTTCGAAGCCAAGCTAAACTCTGTTCTTAAGTTGCCCGTTTTCTGGCCTTAATGCCTTCACCAATCGCCACACCGGCATGCATCTCTGGCAATGGCAATTTGGGAGGGCTTGGTTTGTATGCTCTCTCTCTTTTCTCCACGTGCCCACCCCCACCTCTGGCCTCAGGAGTAAATAGGAGCTACCTTCCACTGTTATGTCCACCAAAAACAGCTGTATTGCAATGTGCCCTGTACTAGCCATGGCACCAACTGCAGACATAGGGCTGGACGCTGACCACTGACATCTACTTGAGGCCCAAACGTGATCTGGACAAAAATAAGGGTAGTACAAAGGTAGGAGAAGCCTCTTTTACAGAAGAGCTTCCAAGATAATCGATGCTGCCTAGCAACTCCTCACCCCTCAATTCTGTGCCCTCAGCCTGGCATCGAGATGGCTCCCTAAACGCCACCAAGTAGGTTCCATCAGTGACATGATTTCATGTAAGGGTAAAATAACTCCTGATTCCAAGGAAAGCAAAGTACCATCTTCCCTCAATTTACATTTAAATTCAATTTACAATTTTCCTGGAAAAGTCATTGTATATTAAATCCATGCCCCCCCCCCCCAAAAATCCTGTGTTTATATGTGGAACGGGATTAGGTTTTGGGCTCTGATAATCATAAACAGGTTTTTCACATACATGGATGTCCTTTCAAAAGTTGGGGGGGCGTGCAGGAGCATTCCTGGACAGGACTGTCCCACATACCGCAGGACGACTAGTATCTCTGGCCCCTGCTCACCAAATGCCAGTGGCACTCCTGCTAATCATTATGATGTCTAAGACCAACCCTGCAAATTCCCAAAACCCTCCCCGGGGACCAAGCCACCTATCCCAGTGGAAAACCACTGGCTTAGAACACCGCAAATGCTCATTAAATGTTGAATTGGTGACCTTTAATCATTACACCTCAAAAATATTTCTTTCCAAAGTACCTCTCACATGACTACACTATGTGCAGATTGCAAGGATTCCAAGTAGAGCTACAACATATTGAACTGACAGGCGAGAAAACGTCCCACCACGACTGAAATGCACACAGAGTGAGAAGATCTGAAAGAGTCCCTGATTATTTCCACATTGCACTGCGGTGAAGTAAACGAACTTGGCATGTGAAAAACACTCCATCATCTGCTCTTACTACAGACAAAAATATTTCTGGGTGCCACATGGATGATAATTTGCACATCACCTCCAAACACCAAATATGAAAGAGAAGCTGGATTGTTTTTAGCCCAGTATGAACATGTGCTACTGCTAGGAAGCAAAGAGACGTTCCTCTTGAGCTCAGCCTTTCAGAGGTATTTTCAGAAGCGCTACCTTCACTGGAAATTCCAGGGCCCGGTGGTAGCTAGAAGGAGCCCTGGTGGGTTAAACATTCGGCAGCTAACCAATGGTTTGGCGGTTCAAACCCATTAGCCACTCCCAGGAAGAAAGATCTGACAGTTTGCTCTCATAAAGATTACAGCCTTGGAAACCCTATGGGGCACTTCTACTCTGTCCTGTGGGGTTATGAATCAGAATCAACGTGATGGCAATGGGTTTGCGTGTGGGTTTGGGTGGTAGTTAGGCTGTGTCACAGGCTGCAAGAGGAGACTGACTTTAGGTGACCTTTGAAGTTCATCATAAGGATACACAAGGAAGAAAAATGGGCAGGAACAGTTTCAAATGCAACACAGCCAGGTCTCATAAAAGCCTGGTTTTCTTTACTCTGGGTGACACAGCCCGAGTGTGCAATGGCCTTATCATCCCCTTCCTGTCCCAGCTGCCCTGTAACTCCACTGGTGTGTCCTTACTTCTCCAGCCCATCCCACAAACTTCTACCTGTCCTCCTCGCCTCTAGCTTCTGCTTATGCCTTCTCTGTGCACATCTCTCAGCTTTAGGGTCACTCCACCACTTGTCTTTTGGTATTTCAAGTTGAAAATGCCCACAGAGGAGTGTTCTCAATTGGGTCCACTAATCCCTACTCCCCCATGGGGCAGAGGCCTCACACCAGGCCTGGATCTGGGATAGTCCCTGGTCATGCATTCACTGCTGATCCAGACAGCATGGCAGGAAAATGGGATCAAATGTTCCAAGATATCTTCATGTAAGAAAGTCCTCAGAAAGTCTGAGGGTATGGCAGGCATGCCAGAGCTTCTCATGGGTGGTGTAACTGGCCAGTATGTACAATGCAACAAGCCCTCAAATTCTGAGGAAGTCTGTTTTTCTGTCATTGCCAGCCATGAGTGAACTAGGAAATGGAAATGACTTCTACGCTTTCCTTGTACACACCATATCATGAAATGATTGAGCTGCCCTTCCCAGGTTATAGTCTTGACCCATTGGTTTTCAACCCTGCGTGCACATGAGGGTCCCTTAAGGAGGTTTTAAAAGTTACAGCACTTTGGACCCAATTCCCAAAAGTTCTGAGTCCCTGGGTAGTACAAAAGGTAAAGCAGTGAACTACTAGCCAAGAGGTTGGCAGTTTGAACCCACCCAGAGGTGCCTCAGAAGAAAGGTCTAAAGGTCTGCTAAAAGTCACAGCTTTGAAAACAGCTCTACTCTGCACACGGGAATCTCCGTGAGTTGGAGCTGACTTGACGGCAACTAACAACCCAGAAATTCTGTAAAATTGTTCTGGGGTGAAGTCCTGACATTGTTTTATTTATTGATTTTTAATTTTATTGTTCTTATTTACTTAGGTGATTCTAATGTGTAGCCGGGGATGAGGATCGCTAACCTTAACCCAAAGTTCTAATTCTAATGGTAAGATTTCGGCTACCATATCTGGCCAGTAAGAAAAACATTTGGGAAGTGAGCAAGATTCTGCGCCTCCCAAATCACCCCATAAAAGTGACATCTGTTTCCCTTCTGGGTAATTTGGTCTAGCTTAACATATTCTACTACAACGATATAAGAGGGTAAGTACAGCCATGCAAACTCATGCAAAGAAATGTATGAACTTACTTCAAAAGATTGCCAAGTTCTTTGGACTTATAAAAACTGGATAATTTAGCGTACCTAATTGTTCAAGAAAGTCACATAAACATGGCCAAAGATGACAACAGCAAAGAGTTCAGGTAATCCCTGAATTCTACTTAGATCTAACATGAAGACTGGGAAATCAAGCTGCATCATAAAGTTAGTCTATAATTTCAGAAAATATAAATTCTGTTTTCTGATGGTGAAATCTGGTCTGAATGAAAATTCTGTCCATAAAAAACAGAAATGGCCCACTTACTATATGAACCAGAGATCTGGGCGTACTGTTGACATCACATACTGCTTCTGAAGCAGCTTTATTGGTATGTCTATAGAACAGCGTTCAGGTTAAGCAAGACCATAGAACCACTGGCTACAAAGCTCTAAAAACTGCCCATCAGTGCTCAATTCGTTTATGCAATGCAACCCTGCTAAACTGAACATCTGTGGACAAAAGGCAGTGAATTGAAGCCATGAGACCTACATGAGCTTGAGCTTGTCTGAGAACAGTGTCACAGTCAAAGAAACACAGTCTTCCCTCCACTGGAGGCCAAAGGGCATTCCTTATATCCCATCCCGGTAGCTAAGGCACAGGCATGGACCTACATCTGGCCAACTAGATAAATCTTGAATGAGTTGGAAATCTAGTGATGAGAGTCCAATGAGGTGGTGGCCAGTGACAGCAGTGGCAACGGCAGCAAGTGTCTGGTCAGTTCTTACTGGTTTTCTCAGCCCAGCTCTTCAGTGTTCTAACAATCCTAGAAACTATCTGATAACATCCTAGTAAGTCCTTCTGTGGTTAAGTATGCCAGAGATGATTTCTATTGTTTTCAACAAGAATTCTGACAGGTAGGGTACTTACATGAAATCCAAGGGATACTGGCTCTATTTTCTCTGGGGTTACTAGCCTTAGACTGATGTAAGACAGGAGCTGTTGGTGGTCAACTCTGTCACCACATGGAAGGAGAATGTTAACCCATATGTTGAAGTTACTGAGCTAATTCCCAGAACCGACACCCTTGTATCAGAAACACCTCCATTCCTTGTGTGCAGAAGATTACATATTCCAGGAAGGAAATGAGGAGATTCATGTAAAAGTGTCCCACACAATGCCTGACATTTTATAGGCATTGAACAACATGTTTGCTGAGTCAAAATCCAAACATCTCACTTGTTTATAAACTGAGAAACACTTTTTAACTACTCATTTATTCTATTAGACAGTTCTTTGAAATCTAGAGGTACTTTATCCATTAAGTTGTTAGCTAACACCTTCTAGCAAAAGACATGAATCATGCAGTTCTGTAAAATTCTGGTAAGGTCTGATTGGCTTGAATTTTATGAGCCATTCTCACACCCACAAAAGACAACTCAGGGGCACTGATGTGGCCGTAGCCTTCCAGTGTGCCAGGTACTGATTTCACGACTTTCTGGGTGCTATCTTTTTAATCTTCCCAACAAGCCGTTGAGGTGAGAACTATTACTGGTCCCACTTTCCAGATGAGGAAACTGAGACTTAGAGAAGTAATTGAATCACAGTCACAAATAAATGTGCATTGAAAGAAGGAGAATTCAGCAATGAACCAGTCCCCAGTAGCTCCTCCCTGATAGATACATCTTCTGCCTACCTTTGCCCAGCCTCTGTGCATCTGGGCAAGTGTAATTGGGATTTACAATCTGCAATGAGAAATACGAGAACAAGACTCCAAAAGGATGAACCGAAGCCACAGAATTGTTCCTATAACACAAGTTTACCAGAATAGTATCATGCTTTGGTTCATAAAACACTTCCAAAAACTGAAATAATCTACCTCTCAATTCTAATTTGCATTCCATGACAAAATGCTTCAAAAAAATAATACTTGCTTCATCCAAACCTAACATCTAAAAGATTTGTTTCACCAGGTGGTTTTAATCTCTTTTACTACTTTCTAAGACCTTTTGCCACCTCTTCTCCACCCTCTCCTTGTCTTACTGTTGATTCCTAGTGGAACGTTAAGAAAACGGAATTGAAACTAACATGCAGATCATACGGGGACCTTGAACCATCACTGAAGATGAAGACCTATGAGCAAGGGTCTTAGGATGACATGCAGCGCCTAAAGAACACAGCTCTCGTGAACTGGGCAGCCTTCCTCCATCTAGATGGGTGATAACAACCCTGATGAGCCCTTTCAGATGCAATAAGCAGAACAAGTCCATTTTGCAGCATCTGAAATACTGTTACAAATAGCACGTGTTAAACAGTATATAATCGGCATGCTCAAGACACCTGATAGCAATCATATGCAGTACACTCAGAAAGGCACTGGAGTGGAATTTATGAATCCTAAATGAACTTTCACAGTTTCTCAGCGCAAATCTTTAAAACTGCTGTTGTGATGCAAAAAGCTTTTACCATAATGTTCCAAGACAGGTGTCTTCACCTTCTCTGGGTCTAACCCCAGCAGTCCAATCTCCGTGGCTAAGGCTTCAGTCATTTTCCACATCCCAGCAAATGCACCTTACATCTTCTTCCTCACTGATTGTCAGAGATGTGACAGCTCTTGAACATAACTAAAATCACTAGTACCCGTGTAAAATACTTGATGGAGGAATGCAATACCAAACAATACTAATAATTATGATCTTGAAGAAGGAAAGTCTTCTGTCTTCAGAAAGACCACAACTCTTTGTTGCAGGAATAAGAAACGCACACAGTACTATGTGTTCCATTTAGCCCTTCCACATAAACGAGTTTTCCTTTTTTATTTCTTAGGAAAAAAAGAAACCGTTGACAGGAATATCAGGAGAAAGATCCTGAGATTTGCCCTGACACATAATGAGTCAATGAGAAATGTGGCTAAGACTCATAATCCATGATCTTTAATTTTTCACTTCCAATAAGACTCTCGGGTTAGGGAGGAAACAATATTTCACAGATGCTGCTAGCAAACTACCTGGCTTGGACAAGCAAGGTCTGAGGAAGCGAACACTTACTGGAAGTGAACTAACTCTCTTCCATATCTACTCTATCCTCACCTATGACTCAGCAGGGGCTGAGAAGGGAAGGAGGCCACCCTGAGGCTAGTATTCAGTTGTTATTAGGTGCCATCCAGTTGGTTCCGACTCATAGTGACCCTGTGTACAACAGAACAAAACACTGCCCAGTCCTGCGCCATCCTCACAATCGTTGTTATGCTTGAGCCCACTGTTGCAGCCACTGTGTCAATCCATCTTGTTAAGGGCCTTCCTCTTCTTCACTGACCTCTACTTTACCAAGCACGATGTCCTTCTCCAGGAACTGAACCCTCCTGATAACATGCCCAAAGTATGTGAGACATAATCTCACCATCCTTGCTTCTAAGGAGCATTCTCATTGTACTTCCTCCAAGATAGACTTGTTCGTTCTTTTGGCAGTTCATGGCATTATCAATATTCCTCACCAACACCACAATTCAAAGGCATCAATAATTCTTCAGTCTTCCTTATTCATCACCCAGCTTTCGCATGCATATGAGGCGACTGAAAACACCATGGCTTGCGTCAGGCGCACCTTAGTCTTCAAGGTGACATCTCTGCTTTTCAACATTTTAAAGAGGTCTTCTGCAGATTTGCCCAGTGCAATGCATCTTTTGATTTCTTGACTCCTGCTTCCATGGGTGTTGATTGTGGATCCAAGTAAGATGAATTCCTTGACAACATTAATCTTTTCTCCATTTATCATAATGTTGCTTATTGGTCCAGTTGTGGGGATTTTTGTTTTCTTTCTGTTGAGGTGTAATGCATACTGAAGGCTGTGGTCTTTGGTCTTCATCAGTAAATGCTTCGAGTCCTCTTCACTTTCAGCAAGGAAGACTGTGTCATCTGCATGATGCAGGTTGTTAATGAGTCTTCCTCCAATCCTGATGTTGCGTTCTTCTTTATATGGCCCAGCTTCTCAGATTATTTGCTCAACATACAGACTGAATAGGTACGGTAGAAGGACACAACCCTGACACACATCTTTCCTGACTTTAAACCACACAGTATCCCCTCGTTCTGTTCAAAAGACTGACTCTTGATCTATGTACATGTTCCTCATGAGCACAATTAAGTGTTCTGGGATTCCCATTCCTCACAATGTTATCCACAGTTTGTTATGATCCACATCTTGAGTTAGATGAACTAAGTAAGACTTGCTGTTAGAAACCTACTTCACTACCACTACACACAGAGTCAAACCAAAGCCCATTGCCATCAAGTCGATTCTGGCTCATAGTGACCCTAAAGGACACAGTAGAACTGCCCATAAGGATTTTCAAGGCTGTGATTTTTACAGAGGCCGACTGCCACATCTTCCTCCTGGGAGCAGCTGGTGGGTTCAAACCACTGACCTTTTGGTTAACAGCTAAGTGCTTAACTACTGCACCACCAGGGCTCCTTACACATGTAGTAGATATGTTTAAATGACTTTAAGGCAATTCCTTAATGAGAAAATGCCAAAAAAAAAAATGCCACAACAATATCAGTAATGGCAAATTTTTCATCAACACAACACTGGTTATTAGTAAAAAGATGGATCAGATAGTGTTCATTTTTAATTCATAGCCTTTACTTGTATATTCAGTACAACAGAGCATTGCAAGTTTATAAAGTCATTTTTCTGCTGCCTGCATAGTACTGAATTATTTAAAACTCATTTGAAAAAAACACACACACACCTGAGAGTTTTTAAAACACTATTTGACAATAGCATTTCCAACATCTATAAAAGTATGTGCTAGAAAAGCAGATTCTGTACACACTGTCTTTCATCAGCAAGTCCTAGAGTATTTTTACTCACTGGTGCATCACACTTCACAGAATTGTTTAAGATGTCGTCCTCTGTCCAGAGTTCAAATTGCTTGGTATACAGCATGCAATGAAGATGCGCCACCACCAAAAGAAATTAACTGGTTCGTTAAAATCTACAAATGTCAGTTACAACGGGAAATTCCTTCCTCAAAAGTCAAAGAATCATAAGCCTCCACAAAGTATTACTGACACTGTAGCTGAGTGTCCTCTAGGTGAGAAGAAGGAATAAAATCTACAATTTCAGACGCAACAGTGACACAGCAGTTAAAATACATTAGAGCAATTCAAAGACTTTTTAAACATTATGTATTAAATATTACTTGGATCACAAAATCTTAGTGATGGTTCTTTTAAAAAAGATTAGGCTTTCTCTTAGTTAACCAGAGCTGCTGTAACAGAAATACCACAAGTAGATGGCTTTAACAAATAAAAATTTATTCTCTCACAATTTAGGAGGTTAGAAATCCAAATTCAGGGCGCCAGCTCCAAGGAAAGGCTTTCTCTTTCTGTCGGCTCTGGGGAAAGGTCCTTGTCATCAATCTTTCCCTGGGTCTAGAAGTTCCTCAGCGCAATGGACCCTGAGTCCAAAGGACACACTCTGCTCCTGGCTTTTCTTTCCTGGTGGTAGGAAGTCCTTCCCCTCTCTGCTCACTTCTCTCTTTTGTATCTCTAAAGAGCCTAATTCAAGATATAACCTAATCCTATGAATTGTATACTGCCTCATTAACATAACTGCCTCTAATCCTGCCTCATTAACATGAGAGAGGTTAGGATTTACAACACATCGGATAATCACATCAGATCACAAAATGAAGGACAACCACACAATACTAGGAATCATGGCCTAGCCAAGTTAACACACATTTTGGGAGGACACAATTCAGTCCATAAACCAAAAAACCAAACCTACTGCTGAGTCAATTCCAACTCACAGTAACCCGATAGGACAGCGTAGAACTGTCCCATAGGGTTTCAACGTGGCAATGTTTACAGAAACAGACACATCTTTCTCACCTGACGATGCTGGTGGGTTTGAACCACCAACCTTTTGGTTAGCTGCTGAGCCCCTAACCACTGTGCCTCCAGGGCTCCTGAGCCATTAACCCGAAAAACCTGTTGCCGTCAATTCCGACTTAGAGCGACACTACAGGACAGAGTAGAACTGTCCCACGGGGTTTCCAAAGAGTGGACTGGTGGATCAGAAGTGCCGATCTTCTGGTTAGCAGCCAAGCTCTTAACTGTTGCACCACCAGGGCTCCTTAGCCATTAAAATAAAAACAAATCTGTTGCTGTGGAGTCGATTCCAAGTCATAGCGACTCTATAGGACAGGGCAGGACTGCCCCTTAGGGTTTCCAAGGAGCAGCTGGTGGCTTCGAACTGCTGACCTTTTGGTTAGCAGCCCAGCTTTTAACCACTGCACCACCAGCGCTCCCTTAGTCATTAAAAAAAAAAAAAATAGCCATTAAAGGAGATGCAAATCAAAACCAAAATGAGATACCACCTCACCCCCATTAGAATGGCAATGATCAGGCAAATGGAAAACAAAAGATGATGGCAAGATTGTGAAGAAACAAGGACCATCATCCATTGATGGTAGAAATACAAAATAGTATATTTTACATGCAAAAGTTTAAAAAATAATAATTCCACATTAAGATAGCCACTTATTTTGATGGACTTCTCTCCAGCCCTTTTTGTGTGACTACTTTTTACTTTGAAAAAAAAATGGAAATCATATTATATATAACACTTTGTATTCTACTTTTTCGGTTCTTTTTATTCTTATCATGAGTATTTTCAATTCTATAAAATCTTTGAAAATATAGTTTTTTTGTTTTATTTTTTACAATGTAATTTTTTGATTGTACTTTAGGTGAAGGTTTACAACAGCCCGCTAGTTTCTCATTAAACAATTAATACACATATTATTTTGTGACATTGGTTGCCAACCCCATGACATGTCAACACTCTCCCCTTCTCGACCCTGGATTCCTCATTACCAGCTTTCCTGCCCCCTTCTGCCTTCTCTTTCTTGCCCCTGGGCTGGTGTGCCCATTTAGTCTCATTTTGTTTTATGGGCCTGTCTAATTTTTGGCTGAAGGGAGAACCTCAGGAGTGACTTCATTACTGAGCTATAATGGTGTCCAGGGGCCGTACTCTTGGGGTTTTCAGTCTTTGTCAGACCAGTAAGTCTGGTCTTTTTTTCGGAGGGGGAGGGGATTAGAATTTTGTTCTAAATTCTTCTCCAGTTCTGTCTAGGACCCTCTATTGTGATCCTTGTCAGAGCAGTCGGTGGTGGTGCCAGGCACCATTTAGTTGTGCTGGATTCAATCTGGCAGAGGCTGTGGTAGTTGTGGTCCATTAGTCCTTTGGACTGATCTTTTCCTTGTGTCTTTGGTTTTCTTCAGTTTCCCGTGCTCCAGATGGGGTGAGACCAAAGGAGTATCCTAGATGACCACTCACAAGCTTTTAAGACCCCAGAGGCTACTCACCAAAGTAGAATGTAGAACATTTTCTTTATAAACTACATTATGACAATTAATCTAGATGGTCCTGGAGACCATGGTCCCACAGCCCTCAGTCCAGTAACGTGGTCCCTCAGGGAGTCTGGATGTGTCTATGGAGTTTCCATGACCAAAAATATAATTTTAACAGCTGCACAATATTCTATCATAATTCAATCATTTACCTACAAATGAATATTGAAGTGGTTTCCAATTTTCCAACTTCATGACAATAAATATGTTTATATATTAATCTTTTTCTGTACTTCTGCTTATTTATAACTTGGACAGATTCCTAAAAGTTAATTATTGAATCAAAGGGTGTAAACTTTTTACAGCTCTTGATTCATATCATCAAATTAACTTTCCAGAAAGTCTGTACCAATGTACAGAAGTTTATGTAAATTTCCATTTCATTAACCTCTCAAGGGCAGTGATAACTTCTTAACCTTGCTAATTTAATGAGAAAAATCACTTTTTATTTTAGTTTTCCCTTATTTGATTAACAATGAATTTTTAACTTACACGTTTATTAGCCATTGGTTTTTCTCTGTAGATTACCTGTTGAAATCCTTTGCAGGCTTGCCGATTCACGCATCACTGTTTTTCCTGCACTTTGTGTTGTTCCCTACAGGGCTGCGACCCGTCCAGTTTCTAGTTTCACACGTCTCACCTGATCTCTGAGGCATCTGGGCCTGGGGGTAAAAGTGTGCTGCTTCTGCCTTCACTCGACATTGTTTGCTTTTACATCTGAAAATTTCCTCACAACCTAAGAGCTGAAAAGTTGCCCTCACATATTCTTAGACATTTTTCAAATTTTGTTTTTTATATCTAAGCTTAATTCATCAGAAATTTGTTTTGGGATACAGTGAATAGTTTCCTCTAAATACTTAAAAAATTATCCACGCACCATTTGCTAAATAATCCTTATTTTCCCTACTGACTTTTGATGTTACCTTGATCATGTCTGTGGCCTATTTTGTCCTAAAAAGATGTAGGAAGAAAAAAAACAACTGGGGCTTAGGGTCAAGGAATCATGATAATATAAATAACAGAAGTAATGTATTGCTAGAAAAAAACCTGTTATTTATTTGACCTGTAAGTTATAAATGACTACAAAATGAAAGTGCTTTCCTCCTGAGTTCAGAGGGGAACAATGTCCATTTAAAAACAGATAAATTAGAATCCTATTATTTTAGGTCTCAGACAAGCTAATGAGCAGCCAACTTTGAATGGAACGAAGGTTCATTCAGTCTGCAGCCTGTTCTCAGCTGGTTACCACAGAATAATTGATGTCCTAAGGATTTCAATGCATAGCACCGACTGTCTTCATTTTGCATAATTTGAACCAAACCTGAATGTAAATGGAAAACAGTCCTGTTCTCTATTTAACTCCCCTGACTTTTAACTAAAAATCACTTAATACTACCGAAGGGGAAGGGGAAATTAGCAAACATAAAGAGCTCTGTATTTAAAAACTATCCCCATACTGAAATGGAAAGAACTAAGTAAATACATCAGAAATCTCCAGAGAGATGTGATTTATCATCTTATTAGCTGAGACCGAATGTGTAATTGTATAACATTTATCTCCTATAGTGTCTTCCGAAAAAATTTTCAAATAGGCCAAAGTGCATATTCTAAATACTCCAAAGGGAAATAAATGTGCTTCACAAGCTTCATTTTTTTAACGGAAAAATATTAGTAAGGAAAAAAAAATTGAGTCAAAATAATTGGTGTACTTGGTAATTACCTTTTCATATTTAAAAAACACCCCTTTTCTGTAAAATACATTACACTGGGCTCTTGAGTTTAATTAGATGCACTTTGCTGATACCCCCTTCCAACCCAGGACATAGGATTTTCTTCAAATGTTTTTACTTCACCTTTTTTAAAATACCCTCTTGTCATTTATCTGAGACATCCAATACGGTAAACCCAAGTCTTGCACCTGTCACCAAGGCACCAGGACTGATCATTAACAAGCCTAGTTAGTTAGGTACAGATTAGGTGGGTGTTATCATCCACACACCCACAATCACATCACAGCATGATGGCCAATTAGTTCCAACCTCACTAGTGAACCTTATTCCAGACAACCCTGTGTTCAACTGGAAAAACAGCTGCTTCCTCGTTTCTACCTACTGCTCTTCTCTGTTATTCTGAGCCAGCCAACTGGGTAAAGCAGGCCCTAACCAAGGTCTGACTAATTTATAGCTGGAAGGAGCCCTCTGTGGTGGCACGCTCTGCTTGGTACGGAAATTTCTCATGTCCATGCAGTTTAATTCCACCTTTGAGCATGACGTGTACGTTTTTAAATGGAGCCACAGCAGGGCTGTCCAATTACAGAAGACAAAATGTGTCTATGCACCGAGATTAAAACTTGCTCAGAAACTGTGCTACGTGGCCAACTGAACACTGCTTTTGAACACATGAGGGCAAACAGGAGGTCACTAAGGATCACACACACAGGCACTCGGGAAGGATATTTAACTCTTTGTTAAAAATAAATAAAACCACCTGTCACAACCAAGAAAAGCCTAAGGAGATATGATAACTAAATGTGCTGTGGTGTCCTGGGTAGGATCTTGGAACAGAAAAAAGGACATTAGGTAAAAACTAGGGAAATCTAAATAAAGTATGAACTTCAATTAATAATAATATCTCAATATTGCCTTCTGCATTGTAACAAATGTACCATACTAATATAAGATGTTAATAATAGAGGAAGCTGGATGCCAGTTATATGGGAACCCTCTATACTATCTTTGCAATTTTTCTGTAAATCTAAAGCCATTCTAATAGTCTATTTTAAAAATAATAATAATAAAATCTATATCTTCCTTTGTTTTTCCCAAAACACAACCCATGTGTCATTTGTTTACTATCAATGTAAAGGGCATTCTGTACTTAGCTATACCCAAAAAAACCAAACCCACTGCCATTGAGTTGATTCCGACTCATAGCAACCCTACAGGACAGAGTAGAACTGCCGCATAGAGTTTCCAAGGAGTACCTGGTGGATTTAAACTGCCATCTTTTTGGTGAGCAGCCGTAGCTCTTAACCACTACACCACCAGGATTTCTATACTTAGCTATATTTTAGAATAAACCTTTACCTATTAAAATCAATAAAAAAGCATTGTCTAAGTTATTCTTTATAGAACAGAAAATGGTACAGTGTAGTTAAGTTCTCCTCCTCCTGGTATACACAGGCTAATGGGAAGAGCCGCTTGCTATTTAATATCACCAGTCTTTAATACCGAACAATCACAGCTTCTTGAAAATACACAGAGGGCATGAACCAATAAACCACGGACCAAGGAATATAACTGACTAATAAGCAGATGAAAAAGTGTCCTATCTCACTAATAAAAGAATCATAAACAAAAACAAACAAATAATATTCATCAAATTTCCAAAAAATAAAAGCATATTCAGGCTCACCAGAAAGTGGGGAAGCAGACTGTTGGTAGATTCTAAGCAAAAACAATCTTACAGAAAGGAAGCTGATAATATTTACAACGAACCATAAAAAGGTCAAACTCTTAACCCACGATTTTACTTCTGGGAATCTATTTGAAGTACATATTCAGGCCTGGGTTCCAAGACTTGCAAATAATGTTCTAAAATATATCCTCACTGGGAATCTGAATGATTAGGTAGTAGCTATCCCATGTATGTGTTGGAATCAACTCAGCAGCAATGGGCTCGGGTTTGGTTATCCCCTGTAAAAATAATGAATGATAAAATACATTAAAGAACCACAACAGGAATCACACAACCATTAAAAACAAGGCTTTTGATGAATTGTGCTTATATGTGAAATAGAAAAAAGGAGAAGATACCATTGTGTACAAGGGTAGGGATGCAGGAAACCGTACTGCTAACACTAACTTCCTCTGGACAGGAGACTATGAGCAATCTGTTCTCTTCATCAGACATTTATATACTTTCAACTTTCCTACAACTGAATGTGTTGTTCTTTTCAATTAGAACAAGGGAAATAAGGTTACCTTTTCATTTAACCATTGCTTTCTTTTCGGTTTAATTATTTGCATAATTTAACCAATTTTAAATAGGAATTATTATACTAAATCTCATAGAAAAACAAAAAAAAGATAATTCAGTAGTCAGACCAAACTGTCTTCTCTGTTCTTAATGGATCTCCTACTCAGTTCTAAGTTCTTCCCACAGCATTCAGGGAATGGTCCACATCGTTTTGTCTAGCTGTTCAGGACAGGCTGGGTCTCCTTTCATTCCACACACTCGGTTTTTTGTTTGATTGGTTGGTTGATTGTTTTTGAGTTCATTGTGCTGGACCTCAGAACCACAGAGGTGATTTATACACACCCTTTCCCTCAAGAATTCCAATTCTACCCAAGGGAAAGTCCCGGCCCCCAAATTTCTCATTCTTGTCTCATAAAATCTAAACTCAAGGGAGTCACTGCGTTGGGTTAAGTATTGATCTTACCTTTAGTTCTTTTCAACTGTTAATACTCCTGACAGGAAAAATTAACTCTTTTATATAACTCATCTAATTTTATTGTCCTTCATGAGAACTTCTGAAGAGGGGAGGGAGGAAATGTACAGTGGACATCTGAGGAATGCAGAAGAATTTCCCCTACTTCACAAACCTACTCAGGTCAGTCCTGCAAAGCTGATTAAAATTGAACTCTTTAACAGACTGGGAAAACATGCTTTCGTGAAATAAAACAAAGAGTGAACATGAGTTCCACATACAATTTTCATTCAAGCACATTAGAAAAAGGCAACAGTTCCAGTAGATACAAAGACAAAAGGTGTAACCAATGTGATACAAACAGAAAACAACAAATATGCTTCAGAAAATGTTCATCCTGGACAATGAATGAGTGAGTGGGTGTGTGTCTATACACACTTACACACATATATATGTACACACACAGAAATCAACTTAGCAACATCACATTACACCTACTAAAAAGTATTTTTCTAAAAATGATGGCACCTGATACAGGCATATTTGTGCCACAACTGGCAAAAACAACGCAATAAATTGGTATAACTTGTTGAAAAATAACATCACCGATCCTTGAAAGGCCTGAATCCAGACAGGAGCCCTCTCACTGAACTGACACAGACACTGACCTAACCCTGAGAAACCCAAAACTCCTCCCCGTGTTCTCATCCATCAGGCTAATTTGGGCCTCAATGGATTTACATCTCTGTCACCTGCTTGTCTGTTTACAAGCCCCACCCTAACCCCTACACTCTTCCTGGGTGATTTTACCATCCGTGTGGAGAATCCTCCCAACACCTTAACTGCTCAAGTCCTTAACCTCCTTAGCTCCAATGACCAAAGACCTTCCCTTCCACCAACCCTCAGTTTGGTAGCACCACAGACGTGCTCTGGACCATGTCACCAGTAAAACAACTCTAGCATCCTGTCCTCTGACTACCAATTCCTCATCTTCCAGCTCTCTCACTTTTCAAACTCAACAAAATCTCCTGTCTCTTCATTCCTCCATTTTCCCAGAGTCTATAGTCTTCTTCAGCTTCGTTTTTCCCTCTATGCCATAGTCGTCACTGGAACAACCCTCTCAAAAGAGCTCACAGGCAGATTTGCCAAAAAGCTGACAAGTGTCAGGCCCCTCACTTGCATGGGTCCCTCCCAGTATGGGAGGGTTCTGGCAACGTGTTCACATGGTCTTATACTTTTCTAGTGTTTAAGAGAGTGAGATATCTTAATGACAATCAGTTAAAACTGCTGTCTCTTTCCGCTTCAACTTCCCTACTGTCACACATCCTCCCATGTCAGGTGGCACTGCAGTGGCAACAGACATTTTTGGTATTCAGCTAAAGACAAGGTGAGTTGAGAAGACATTTAGTTTGGGTTTAGTGGAGAATATTATACGGTTCATAGTCATACCAGTGCACAGTTAAGTCATTGCTAGTTATCTCACTATGTGAATGGTTCCCAGAAATACTCCGAACACCCAGGTTGTAGCAGGACTGTAACAGGAGGCACAGGAGCAGAGGTCACCTGCAAGCTGGAGGGTCCTAAGGCAGCTGGCATTGGCAGTATGGACATAGTGCTAGAATCAGAACTCAGTGTCTAGAAAATCCTTCCCACCACCACGCATGCTAAATTGTAGGTGGAGGATTCACTTCTCATTAATTCGTGGTCAAAATGGAAATTGTTCCATCAGGAACAGATGCAGTGTATGCCAATTACAAATGAGGCATCCCTTTTCATGTTATTTTTTCAGAAAAACACACACAAAAAACTTTTTTTTTGAGACCCATGCAAAATAAATATTGTCAGAACTCCTGTGGTTGTACCCCTCATACAAAAATATTTTTAAATCATACTGAAAAAACTACAGCCTAGAAGTAAACAGAAGTAACGAACAGGATCTTGAACTTCTGAAGATGCAATTAATGAGGTGGAGTGAATCAAAACAACAGTGGTATTTAAACTTCTTGCTGATTCAGCACTAAGTACTGACATCAATGAAGAAAATACATGTGACTTAAGATCATGTTATGTTACCTAAGATCACTGATGACATTCAAACCAATGCAAAGGCCGTTTGATACTGGTCACTGCACAAGAAAACAGGAAAAGCCCTGACATTTTACAGCTTGTATGTAAAAACACCTTCATAGAGATGCTCCCCAACTGGACAAAAATTAAAAAAAATTACAAGACAAATTGTGAAGCTGAAAGACGCTCTTCTAAGCTCTCAGTGATAAAAGACTAATCTTGATCCATTAGGCTAATCTCTTTCCAGAAAAGCTACTGCAAAACTGTCACATGAAAAAAAAGAGGAGAACAAAGAGCTTGCCGAAAAACTTGAGGAACGGAAATAAAGAGGTATGCCAGGGAGTAAATAAATTATCACCTGGCTTTTGTAGTGTTCATAGTGTTTGTCAGCTTTTAAAATTCTATAAATCATTGTACCTCCTCTTCTCATTTAAAATATTTACTTTTACCAATCATAAAAGAATTTTAGGAAATTACTGGAATTTGTATATATATATATATATTCACTTTTAGACATTTACGTATGCCAAAAGACTTGAAATAAAAAGCACTAAGAAAAAAAACATATAATTAGTTTTGTGTCTAATTTTGTATTTTTTTCTTAAAGAGGGCCCACAAAACTGCATAAGCATCAGGCCCAGGAAACGAACATCTACCCTTGGCAGAACACTCATCTTCCTCAATTCCTTTGGGTCTTAATCCCCAACCTTAGATTAAGCCAGGCATTCCACAAGACGACAGATCTAGTCTCTTCAAATTATCAATGACATGGAAAAATAAAAAGGTGGCAGAACTGTCCTAGAGTAAGACAGAACAAAGTGGTACAATAATCAAACGCAACATGCTAGCCTTAAAACTGGATCTTGTCCCCCTCTTCCCTCCCTGCCTCCCTAGGGAAGAAAAAAAAAAAGTTAAAAAAGACATTTTGAGATATGGGAAAACAGGAATATGGACTGATTACTGGACAGCACTAGGGAATTACTGTTACTTTTCTTCAGTATGACAACAGTGGCTTCTCATTATATAGTGGTTAGTGTCTATCCCCTCCTGTCACAGGGGAGACAAGGGTTCAATTCCTTAATGGGGAGATCGCCCTCTTTTAGGAGTCCTTGGATAGCGCAAACAGTTAAGTGCTCAATTACTAGCTGAAAGGTTGGCAATTCAAACCCACCCAGAGGCACCTCGGAAGACAGGCCTGGAGATCTGCTTCTGAAAGGTCGCAGCCACTGAAAACCCTATGGAGCAGTTCTACTCTGCACAAAGGGGTCAGCATGAGTCGGAATCAACTGGACAGCAACCAACAACAACAACATGACAGCAGTACTGTGGTGATACAAAAGAACATCCTTATTTTTAAGAGATGCATGCTCAGGTTTTTAGGGGTGAATCACCTTGATGTTTGCAACTTACTTTCAAAAAGTAAGTTACTTTCAACTTTTTTACTATGTTTAAAAATGTGTATCATTAAAAAAAGGGGAACAAATAAAAAAAATCTATTTTTCTCACATCTGGTCAATTTAACCAAGGAATTTTAGGTGAGTTAAAAGTAATTATTCTTGTCAAACATTAGTAGTGAAGCAGCATCCAAAACCAAGGGGTTAATGTCTTCAGAACTGCCATATCATACTGAACAATCTCCCAGAGCCCAAATGCAGCCACGGCCACCCAATTATCATTTAAGAGTGGCTCCCGGGCATTTTTGGACTGTTGTCGTTCAGGATGGAACAGTCTGCAAGAGCAGGGGCAGTACTGAACTTCAACAAACAAGATTAAATGACTTACCTGATTCATGTTATCAACTTTAGGAAGAAAAGAAAATCAGGTAGGATTTCTGTGGACACCGCACACTTCCAGTGATTCATTTCACAATAAATATTAAGGGTTAAGTACTTTATCATTTATAAAGCACTTTCATATGAATTACCTCTTTGACACCTTAAAATTGACTTACGAAACAGGAAGAGTAAGTAATATTCCCATTTGACAGATGAGCAAAATGAGGCTCAGAGAGAAGAGATGACTTCCTGAGGTCATACAGGAGGTATGTGAGCCCAGGTGCTCTTACACTGGACCTTGTTTCCTCCAGCTTGGTCACTCTGTGTAACGTTAATTTTTCGGAGCTTCAGTTTTCTGACTAGATAGTCTAAGGCTCACATGAGAAATTGCAGAGATTCATAATTTAGGCTAAAAAGTAAAAACTGGGTCCCTTCTTTCCACCAACAGAACACTGGTTCAGGTGGGAGGTGGGAAGGGTCCAGTGCCCAGTCCGTGAAGGTGGCAGCTTCTCCGAAGCAGCTAGCACACTTCCTTCCCGGGGCCTACTGGGAGCCTGCCCTTCTGTGCCATCTCAGAAGCAATACCTCTCCAAACGCAATCCCTTACCAGGGTCCCAAGGGAAAGGAAAAAAAGGATGTGAGGTAAAGCAACCACTGAAATAAGGCACACGCAAGTACTGTGAAAAGTATAAGCACCATGCAAATGAGGGTGACACCTGAGTCTGGTTGTCAAGTCTACACCCCCTCACAATGCTTAACAGCCGGCTACTTGGAGTGGCTTCACTTCATAAAATCTGTAACTGGAGGAAATCACTAACTCCATGGCTTTCATAAAACACAGAGGTCCACAAAATATGTGTTTTGGCAGATATTTTTTTCCTTCCCTAGGGCAGCCAGTATAGTACCACGCTAAAAGCAGGCTTTGCTCTAAAGGTTTACAGGGTCTTCCCAATGAAAATTCTAAATGACAACCACCAGGAGAATAACAATGCAGAGTAAGGGCAGCTCTGGTTTCTCCCATTATTCCAGGATCCCTCTCAAAGAAGCACTCACTTCCTAAGTTTCCTGGGCCACTGTTTGGCTTGGGCTTATATCTGGACACAGGCAATGCTTGGGTATCAGTTTATAATTCAAAGTAGTCAAACCCTAAAAACCGAAAGATTTATCCTAACTTCAAAGACAGAAAATTTGATTTAACTTCCAGGCTCAGAATATCAGGTCCTTCCACAGCAAATAAGCATATTACAGTAAAACGTGACCCTGCCTTTTCCATGTAAAGGTTGGGGGAGGGGCTCTAAAAAACAAAGCACAGGATGAGGCTCTTCTGAAGTAGTTGTGTTAAGACTATTAAAGGCATTGCTATTCAACAGATTCATTATACAGCAAAAGTTTAAGTACCCAGGGAGTGATTTTCCTACGAATGTTGGGTGTTTCCTGCTCCCTACAGGAGTCTCCCATCTACCCAGAGAACCAAGTCACATCCAGCAAGGCAGGGGAGCTGTGAGTGACAGGTACAGAGAGAGCTGTTCAGATAGGAGACAGACATTACAGGACCATTTTTCAAATGAAAATTTTGAAGATTCTGTTAGGCTCCCTTCGCTAAACTGTCACAAGATAACAATACAGTTGCAAATGAGTGGTCTTCAGCCACATCTCTGCTGGTCACAGGTGTGGAATTAGCATTAAAGAAGAACTGAAAGCTGCTGGGCTGACACCCAAGGAGAATATTCTACGCTCCACCCACTCACATAAAAAAAAAAAAAAAAAACCAAAAGGAACCTAAAAATTCCTGCCTGAATGAACAGCAGGGAAGAATCCTCCTTCCTTTCCCTGAATCTCACCTCTCTCTACACAGTGTCCAAATCCACAGAAAGAAAACAGGTAAACCATGTGTTTGTGGTAGCATTATACAGACTAAGTGAAGGGAGGCTGGTGGAAGAGGTGGGAACATACAGTTCATCCTCCTTTCTCTAGACATACAGCAGAGAAAAGACTCAAAGTAGGGAAGTACAGCACGAATGAACGAACGGGCAGGGACACCAGGCCAGGAGTCAGGAGGCCTGAGTCCTACCTCGTCTGGTATCTGCCATGAGCTGTGTGCAACGTAACAAGCCCCTTGGCCTCCCTGAATTTCCATGTACTCGTCAGTAAATGAAAGGATTCACCTAGATTTGTGGCTCTCCAAAAGCATTTCTTGGAGTCCTAGGGTTCTGTGGGGGCTCTCCAAGGCAGTCACAGAACCCCATGCTTCCTCTCAACACAAAACAGTTCACAGTTGATTCATTTTCTGTATCGGGGTTGTGAGCAATGTCTTTTTTTTCAAAGTTTTATTACCAAGATCTACCACCCGTCTGTCAGCTTGTCGTACTGCAGTGGCTTGCATGTTGCTGTGATGCTGGTAGCTTTGCCACTGGTATTTCCAGTGCCAGCAGGGTCACCCATGGTGGACAGGTTTCAATGGTGCTTCCATATGAAGACAGTAGGGGAAAAGGCCTAGCAATCTACTTCCAAAAATAAGTCAGTGAAGTGGCCATCCACCCAAGGCACAACAAGTGGTCTCTTTTCGCCTCAAGCAACAGAGGAAGAAGGAGAGTCCAGAATAGGAGGGGGATGTGCAAATGTGTGGCTAACTGCCTCCTGTCGTGGATTGAACTGCGGCCCCCAAAACTGTGTATCAATCTGACTAGGCCATGATTCCCCGTGTTTTCTCACCGTCCACCACTTTGTCATCTGATGTGATTTTCCTATGTGTTTTAAATCCTCTCTCTATGATGTTGATGAGATGGGATTAGCAGCAGTTATGTTAATGAGGCAGGACTCAATCTACAAGATTACATTGTATCTCGGGCCAATCGCTTTTGGGATATAAAAGACATAAGCAAGCAGAGAAACAGGGGGACCTCATACCACCAAGAAGGCAGAGCCAGGAGCAGAGCATATCTTTTGGACCTGGGATCCCTCTGCCTGGAAGATTGATGACAAGGACCTTCCTCCAGAGCTGACAGAGAAGACAAACCTCCCCCTGGAGCTGATGCCCTGAATTTGGACTTGTAGCCTACTAGAGTGTGAGAGAATAAATTTCTCTTTGCTGAAGCCAACCACTTGGGGTATTTCTGTTATAGCGGCACTAGACAACCAAGACACCTCCTCTGCCATGAGACCAGAAGAACTAGATGGTGCCCAGCTACCGTCACTGAACATTTTAATCAAAGATTTTACAGAAGAATCCTAATCAAAAGGAGGAAAATGCAGAATAAATTTTAAATTCTCATGAACTCCAGACTTTCTGGAGCCATGGAGGCTCAACGAACCTCTGAAATTGTTCCCAAGATAATACTTAAACCAAAAATACCCCCTGAAGTCTTAAAACTAAACAATACTTTAGCTTAAACAGTAAAGAACGTCTGCCTTGAGTATTATGCTCTTTTAAAAGCTATCGACATAGGATCAAATTGACAACAGCAACTTGAAAAATCTGATGGGAAACTTTTTCTTTTTTTTTTTTTTTAGGGGGTAGTAAATCTATGTTCATTGAAGAGGAACAACTCAGAGAAGGAGGGTGGGAGTGGCTGCACGACTTGAAGAACGTAATCCATGTCACCAAACTGTACACACAGAAACTGTTGAACTGGTGCATGTTTTGACGTGTACATTCTCAATGATAGCAAAATAACGCCCCCCCCCCAAAAAAAACACCTGTGGATCACAACAAACTATTGCCTTATATAGTGCTGGAAAATGAGCGTCCTAGGTTAGAAGGCACTCAAAACACACAGTAGCTGCAATAATAGACTTGAGCATATTAACAATCACGAAGATGGCACAGGATGGGACAATGTTTCCTTCTGTTGTATAAGGGGTCACCATGAGTTGGAGTCGACTCAGTGGCAACTAAGAACAACAAATTACCAAGACAATCCACAGTTAAAATGACTTAGAAGCAATGGACTGGTATCCCGTAGGTTTTGTTTCTTCATTTTTGTCATTACATGGTTTCAAATGTTCTTCTCTGGATTACTGTTATTAGAATTAACCAAGCGATAGGCTGGTTAATATTGGTCCTCAATCCTGTATGTGAGGTTCTCTTATTCCTACCTAACAGATGAAAAACTGAAATGCACATAAGACAAGTGCCTCTAATCACACAGCTCGATGGCTGACAGGATTCAAACCCAGGAAAGTCTGATACTAAAACCATCATGCTCAGTTCTGCTCCTATAAAGAATAAACTTCAAACAGAGTCCCTGAAGGAGCGGGAGAAAAGTGGAGTACAGAACTCAAATTCACGTAAAAAGACCAGAGTTAGTGGTCTGAGACTGGAGGAACCCCAGAAGACATGGCCCCCAGACTCTCTGTTAACCCAGAACTAAAATCATTCCTGAAGCCAACTCTTCAGACAGAGATTAGACTGCACTGTAAGATGTGAAATGATACTCGTGAACTGTGTGCTTCTTAGTTCAAGCAGATACACAAGACTAAAGGGACCAACTCCTGTTCAGAGGCGGGATGAGAGGGCAGGAACGGATACAAGCTGGTTGAGTAGATGTGGGAAACCTGGGTTGGAGAGCGGGAAGGTGCTCTCACGTTGTGGGTACTACAACTAGGGTCACATAGTAATGCGTGCATAAATTTTTGTATGGTAAATTAACTTGAGCCATAAACTGAAAGCTGGACAATAGATAAGTAAGACCAAAGAATTGATGCCTTTGAATTGTAGTGTTATCAAAGAATCCTGAATATACCATGGACTCCCAGAAGAACAAATAAATGTCTTAGAAGAAGTGAGACTGCATCTTACATACTTTGGACATGTTGCCAGGAGGGATCAGTCTCTGGAGAAGGACATCATGCTTGGTAAAGTAGAGGGTTAGCAGAAAACAGGAAGACCCTCAATGAGGTGGACTGACACAGTGGCTGCAACAATGGACTCAAGCATAACAATGATTGTAAGGATGGCGCAGGACTGGGCAGTGTTTCGCTCTGTTATGCATAGGGTCGCTATGAATCGGAACCGACTCGATGGCACCTAACAACAATAACAACAATAAACTTTTACCTAAAGCACAATAAAAAACAAATAATTAAATAAAGAATAAACTTCATGGCAAAAAACAAACTGGTTACCTCATTATTACAGCAATTCTTTCTCCATGGAACATCAAGTTCTTCATTTTTATTCTCTAAGAGTAAACACTTACCCTGGTGTAAAGAAATGAATAGCCACAAGTTCTACCCAACAAGCATATCTGTTGGGTACAGGCAAGCCCAAAATGTTGACAAAGCATCCAGGACAATAATGGTTGTTAAGAACTTTCAAAGCAAATAAAACTCCTGAAAAAGAATAAAGAGCATATAAATATCAATAAGCCAAATGTGAAGAGGAACCAGGGAATCGACATTTGCAAAGAAAAGGAATTAAACGTGAAAATGACCATTCAACTACAGCTAGGTTTCCCTTTTGAAACACATTCTATTCCTTCCAACATGTCATCCAGCACTTGGTTAAAAAAAAAAGTTCAAGGCAATCATTCTCCTGAGGTTTCCTGGCATAGAAATTCATATTGAGTTTCGGTATACTACTAAATATGTTGTTGTTAGGTGCCGTCGAGTCGATTCTGACTCACAGCGGCGCTACAGAGCAGAGGAGAACTGCCCCACAGGGTTTCCAAGGAGCGGCTGGTGGATCCCAACTGCTGACCTTTTGGTTAGCAGTTAACCACTGTGCCACCAGGGTTCCTACAACATAAAGTGGGGATAAAATAGCAGCACTGTGTACTTCTCTAACCTCTAAGGTGAAAAGACACATGGAAGATAGGGTGTATTTCTATCTTCTCCCAAGATCAGATGCACAAGAATGCACCTTGGCCAGGACGTGGAAATTGGCAGGGAAAGTAGAAGGGAAGGATTAGGTTTCCTCCTGCTTGAAAACTATTTCCGTTCTCCTTCTCAAATTCTGCTTGGTAAAGGAGAGCGTCAGCAGAAAAGAGGAAGACCCTCAACGAGATGGATCAACACAGTGGCTGCAACAATGGGCTCAAGCATAACAACGATTGTGAGCATGGCACAGGACCGGGCAGTGTTTCATTCTGTGGCATGTAGCGTCACTGAGTCAGAACCAACTCGACAGCACCTAACAACAACAGCAACAACCTCACATTCTAATTTTTACAACACCTAACTTAAATCCCAATAGCAATTTCAGCCATGTGGAATAGATGCAAAAAAAAAAAAGAACTAGTAAGGAGGAAAAGTGATAGGCCATGAAATGCATGATTAAAGTCATACAGACTAGGTTCAAATCTCAGCTCTGCTGCTCGCAAGCTGTGGGACGGTGAGCAAGTTTTCTTACTTCTCTGGGTCTTACCTTCCTCATCTGCAAAAATCAAGACAATGCCAACTATATTGATCTGCTGTTATGAATTAAATAGGAGTTAGGTAGAGTGACCACCTTGGTTCCTAAAACACAGAACGCATGTCAAGGCTAAGGGTGTGGTGTATTAATTTTAATAGAGTAACTGAGAGGTATCCTTCTCTTGAGACCTCTCTATCACAGTACACCAAGGAGCTCTCCTGGCCTCACCAGGATGGAGCCAGCACTCTGTTTCCAGGATTCCATCTCCCTCCAGAGCCACCTTCAGGTAGGTCCCAGGCCAGATTGTCCAAGAGTGAAAGATGCAGCACAGTGTGGAATGGCAAAACCTGTGTCTCCAATCAGCCCTTCTCCAAAATCTGAGCCCCAGTAGCTCTTGACCTCTGAGAACTCAGTGCCTTTACAAACTAGGGACCAAGCTTCATAAAATGACAGCAGGCCCACCTCCCCTGCTGTTTTCATGCATGCTACCTCAAAAGTTCATCTGCCTTACCTGAGAAGCCGACAGCACAGGTCCTTCGAAAGTCAGGTTCATCCAGGAATGCTGCAAGAGAAGATTCCAAAAGCAGGTACACCACCCCAGTGAGCAGGGAGAATGTGGCGATGATGTAAGCAAACCATCTGCTTCCCAGTCTTCTCTCCAGGTTGATTCCTTTCCACAGCATAGATGCCATATTGAAATACAGATGCCAATCGTCTGCATGGTGAAAAGGGGAAAGCAGTAAACGCTGCCAGTCCTTCTGCTGGTAACACTTCTCCACGCTAATGCAGGAGTCAAACAGGGGCTTCACAGGATTCAAGAAGAGCCAGGTGTTAAGTGCCAAAGTTGCTAGGGTGACAGGTGGAATATTGTTGATCCCAACATGGAAGATTTGAGAAAGGAGCAGAATGAGCCCAATATTAATCCCTCTTGATCTCCGCTGCATGGTTAAATATCAGGAAAACAACCCAGTGATGGAAGAATATCGTCAAATTTCAGGAATTCAGAGAGCTATACAGACAGCTTAACCTGAAATATAAAATAAAATGCATGTGAAAACCCATGAACTAAGGATCAGTACATTAATAAGACACAGTCTCTTACAGCGGAGCTCACATTATGTATATCCTACTTCCCATCCTAACAGAAACATTTATTTTCATTATCTTCCAGAGCAACACCCAGGATGCTAGCTGATGCCTTTCCTTCATTTTGTATTCTAAAACAGATATTCTATTGCAAATCCCAATGGACCAGTCAACAGGCTGGCATGCTTTCTGACAAACATGCCATGAAAATACAACATGCCCCCCTGAAACTACTGCCCTGAGATCATCTTTAAATCTTAAACCAAAAATAGTCCCTGAAGGCACCTTAAAACTGAACAACAGTTTAGCTTAACTAGTAAAAAAGGCCAGCCTTGAGCATTATGCTCTTTTAAGAACTTTCTATATGGGATCAAATTGACAGCAGCAACTTGAAAGATTAGATAGGAACCTTAGAGGCAGTGAGTTTACGTTAATGAGGGAGGAACAACTCAGAAAATGAGGGTAAGAGTGGTTGCACAACTCGAAAAATGTAATCAGTGTCACTAAACTGTACATGTAGAAACTGTTAATTGGTGTACGTTTGGCTGTGTATATTTCCAACAACAGCGAAATAAATAAAATTTAGAAAAAGAAAAAAAAAGTTCAATTGGCTAAAGTTATATATTTACAGTGATGACAAAAGAAAAGAAAGAGTAGCTGCTGAGGCTGATTAAAAAAAAAAAAAAAATTATACAGCCAAAAACCTCATAGGATTTGGTTTCTTGATCTGGAAGTTTAGGGTCATGGTTTCATGGGACATCCCAGTTAACGGGCCTAATGACATGTTTAGTATTTCTGTTCTACCTCATAGTTCAATGCATAGTGCCTGAGGTCTCAAAAGCTTGCAAGTGGCCATCCAAGGTACAGCAATTGGTCTCTATTTGCCTGGAAACAACAGAGGAAGGAGGGTCAGGAAAAGGAGAAGGATATGGAATATGTGGCTAATTGCCTCCATGAACAACTGCCTCCTTTGCCATGAGACCAGAAGAACTGGATGGTGTCTGGCTACAATTTCTGAACATTTTGGTCAAAGATTTCACAGAAGAATCCTGATCAAAAGAGGGAAAATGTAGAACAGAAAAAAAAAAATTACAATTTGTTTTCCTTATAAACAAACTTCTAACCCAATGCAAAACTACGAAAGATAGTACGCAAATATTTAATAATTTCTACTAGGAATGCTGGTAATAGTTCTTTACACCCACCACTTTTTAAAACAAATATTCTATTTTAATATACCAGATTGTTTGCTCCAAAGTTCTTAAATGTCAACAATCAAGTTAAAAAATACGAGCATATATTATGTTCTATCCCAGCTCCCTATAGGGTTGCTATGATTCAGAATTGACTCAACAGCAACAGGTTTTTGGTTTTTTATCCCAATGTCCATATTGCCAGATAACAACTGCCTGAGTGCTTTATTTTCAGAAAAAAATCAGCTTTTAAAAGTTATCTACTATTTGCCAAATCCTGGATTAAAACACAGTCCCTGTTCTTAAGCAGCTTACTTCCTACTAAGAAGGAAACCAACAACTGGCACACAGTGTTCTACCTGCAGTGATAGAGTGAGCCCAGGCTAAAGGCACACTTTCAGCTTGAGACAGTGAGGACTAAGACCTTAAACGATGAGCTGGAGTTAGCTAGATAGTAAGGAAGAGTCCCATGGTTCAGGAGTCTCCTTCTCTACCCACTGAGATCTGGGCTGGCCTTGTGACTTGCTTTGGCTGACAGAACGGGAGGGAAGGGACATTATATAAGTCTGTGCCAAGGCCTCAAGATGCTTTCAAGATTGAAGCCCTCCCAGGCAACCATGTGGACAAGTCCAGGCTAGCCTGCTAGATGATGAAAGACGTATGTCGCAGTCACCTGCGTGGCCCTGGCCACCAGCCCAGCCAATGCCCCAAAAGCAAAGCTGTCTAGCTGACTGGCGGCTGACCACAGATGCATGAGTGAGCCCAGCTGAACCCAGCCTAATTGGCCGACGCACAAAACAGTGAACTAAATAAATGATGGTTGGTTTAGTTCACCAAGTACTGGAGTGGTTTGTTATACAGTAATTGCTCACTGATACAGAAAGTCTTTGCTTTGAGGAGGGACTGGCTTATGCTCAGGGAAGGAAGCTAGTAAAGAGAGAATGGGAGACAGAGACAGAATGAAGATGTAAGAGATTTAAAAAAAAGGACTCAAGTCCATGGAAGGAGCTTTTTTTTATCACAACAGGAAGAAGGAGGCAAGTATCAGGTGTAAAAAAAAAATATATCAGGTGTAGATATGGGTAAACAGGCAGATTAAGGGACATGTTGTTGGAAAAATTCTCATTCAGTCAATTCCAACTCATAGCAACCCTATAGGACAGAGCAGAACTGCCCCATAGGGTTTCCAACCAATTATAGCTCTTAACCACCGTGCCACCAGGGCTGCTGCTCTGAAGAGTTTGCTTGGTTCCCAATCAAGGCGCTTACTTACTCTCAAATTCCAAAGATTCTAATTCAGGCAGCACACAAGAAAGTGCACGGGCTTTGAAGCTAAATGGAAGAGGATTCTCCTGCTTGTCTTGGGCAAATCATTTAAACTCTTTGAACTTCAATTTCTTCAAGTTAGGAAGGATAATACCTCCTTCCTAAGACTACTGTAACACTTTCAGAAAAAATCAGGTGTTGAATAAATGGTAGTCACTATAGGTAGGAACTGACTCGACGGCACAGGACAACCGTTTTCATTATTTTAAGGTATTCTTACTTAAGTACAAATTAATTCTTTTGTAAATGACAGCAAACTAATAGCCTCAAATGTACTCCTCATTCTCCCATATGGATTCTAATTAACACAGATCACTCCCAAAAGAAATAATCTAGAAGAAATTACATATCTACAGCTATATATGGAGTCCCTGGGTGGTGCAAAGGGTTATAAACTCAGCAACTAACCAAAAGGTTGGCAGTTCAAATCCACCCAGAGGCAACTCGAAGAAAGCCCTGGCTATTTACTTCCTAAAGGTTACGGCCATTGAAAACCTTATGGAGCACAGTTCTACTCTGAAACACATCGGGTCACCATGAGTCGGAACTGACTCAATAGCAACTGGTTTAATTTAGGGTTTTTTTTTAACGTGTATATCTATATTTTCTGGCTCTCCATAATTAGCACAACTCAAACAGATCTCCATTATTAGTACACTCAAGTTTCTTTTATTGCCAAGGGCTTATTATCGTTATAGTTCTATAGAATTCTCATGAATTAGAAAATTCAATGAAATCTCAACTAAAAAGCTCCCAAATAACATTAGGAGAAAAAGTATCTACTTTGTATGTAGAAATTCAAGTTGATTTTTACTTGTCCAACTACTGTGACTTTCTTGCAATTCCCCTAAGTAATTACATGTATCAAATACTGTTATCTGTAACAGAAGCAATAGGAAAATACGGCCTTGATTATTAAGTAATTAGCTTATAAGAAATCACATACACCAAAAAAGAAAAAAAAAAACCCAAACCCGTTGCCATTGAGTTGATTCCGACTCATAGAGACCCTACAGGACAGAGCAGAACTGCCCTGTAGAGCTTGCAAGGAATGCCTGGTAGATTCGAAACTGGCAACCTTTTGGTTAGCAGCTGTAGTTCTTAACCACTACACCACCAGGGTTTCCAACACACACACACACACACACACACCCCCTCAATATCACTGCAGTGTCCTATGGATATCAGGCTATTCACAGCAGAAAATCAAAACTAATTCTACCTTTGCTTAAAAAAATTCTTAACCATTTTCCACTGCTGCCCAAAGTAATCTTTCTACAACTGCAGTAGTTGGATTCCCCTGCGACAAACCTTCAATGACTTCTCATAACAGTGAGAAAAAAGTCTGAAGTCTTTTCCATTACTACAAGCTGGTTGTTACCAGGGCCCTGCCTAACCCTCCAGTCTCATCTCCTGCTAGTGTCCAAAAAGGTCACATCTCCACCTTCGTCACTGTGCTCCAGGCACATGGGTCTTCTTTCAGTGCCATGATTATGACATAAATGGCCCAAGGCAAAAACTACTTGACTGTTTTGATCACCACAAAGCCTAACACAAAAACCTGTCACCCTCCAGTTGATTCCGACTCACAGCTAACCTATAAAACAGATCATAACCACCCCACAGAGCTTCTGAGAAGCAGCTGGTTGACTCGAACTGCTGACCTTTTGGTTTGCAGCTGAGCTCTTAACCACCACACCACCAGGGCTCCAAGCCTAAAACTTGTAAACCCACTGCCGTGGAGCAATTCCGACTCATAGTGATCCTACAGGACAGAGGAGAACTGCCCATTAGGGTTTCCAAGGAGCAGCTGGTGGATTTGAATTGCCAACATTTTGGTTAGCAGCCGAGCTCTTAACCACTGTGCCACCAGGGGTCCATTAAGCCTAACACAGTGACTGGTATATAATCAGTGCTTAATAAGTATTTGCCAAATGACCCAAGATTGTTGTTGTTGTTGTTAGGTACCATCGAGTCGGTTTCAACTCATAGCAACCCTATGCAAAACAGAACGAAACACTGCCCAGTCCTGCACCATCCTCATAATCATTGTTATGGTTGAGCCTATTATTGCAGCCACTGTGTCAATCTATCCTGTTGAGGGTCTTCCTCTTTTTCGCTGACCCTCTACTTTACCAAGCATGATGTCCTTCTCCAGGGACTGATCCCTCCTGACAACATGTCCAAAGTATGTGAGACACAGTCTCCCCATACTTGCTTCTAAGGAGCATTCTGGTTGTACTTCTTTCAAGATGGATTTGTTCATTCTTTTGGCAGTCCATGGTATATTCAATATTCTTTGCCAATACCACACTTCAAAGGCATCAATTCTTCGGCCTTCTTTATTCACTGTCTAGCATTTCCATGCATATGAGGCAACTGAAAATGCCATGGCTTGGGCCAGGCACATCTTAGTCCTCAGGGTGACATCTTTGCTTTTCAACGCTTTAAAGAGGTCCTGTGCAGCAGAATTGCCCATGCAATGGGTCTTTTGATTTCTTGACTGCTGCTTCCATCAGTGTTGACCGTGGATCCAAGTAAAATGAAATCCTTGACAACTTCAACCTTTTCTCCGTTTATCATGATGTTGCTCATTGGTCCAGTTGTGAAGATTTTTGTTTTCTTTCTGTTGAGGTGTAATGCACACTGAAGGCTGTGGTCTTTGATCTTCATTAGTAAGTGCATAAGTCCTCTTCACCTTCAGTAAGCAAATTTGTGTCATCAGCATAATGCAGGTTGTTAACGAGCCTTCCACCAATCCTGATGTCCCATTCTTCTTCATATAGTCCAGCTTCTTGGATTATTTACTCAGCATACAGGTTGAGTAGGTATGGTAAAAGGATACAATCCTGACGCACACCTTTCCTGAATTTAAACCACGTAGCATACCCTTGTTGTGTTCAGAAGACTGCCTCTTGATCTATGTACCGGTTCCTCATGAGCACAATGAAGTGGTCTGGAATTCCCATTCTTCACAATGTTATCCATAATTTGTTATGATTCACACAGTCAAATGCCTTTGCATAGTCAATGAAACACAGGTAAACATCCTTCCGGTACTCTTTGCTTTCAGCCAAGATCCATCTGGCACCAACAACGATATCCCTGGTTCCACATCCTCTTCTGAATCCAGCCTGAATTTCTGGCAGTCGATGCACTGCTGCAGCCACTTTTGAACAATCTTCAGCAAAATTTTAGTTATGTGTGATATTAATGATATTATTCGATTATTTCCACATTTGGTTGGATCACCTTTCCTGGGAATAGTCATAAATCTGGATCGCTTCCCGTCAGTTGGCAGGTAGCTGTCTTCCAAATTTCCTGGCATAGATGAGTGAGCACTTCTAGCGCTTCATCTGTTTGTCGAAACATCTCAATTGATACTCCGTCAATTCCTGGAGGCTTGTTTTTCGCCAATGCCTTCAGTGCAGCTTGGACTTCTTCCTTTAGTACCATCGGTTCCTGATTGTATGCTACCTCCTGAAATGGTTGAAAGTCAACCAATTCTTTTTGGTATAGTGACTCAAGATTAGAACTTTTAAAAATATACCTACGTTCATATACTAAATGAGATCAACTGAAAAGGTATGAATACCTATGATATGTTCATCTTTGAGCATTTTTCCTACAACTGCAACAACTTCCCCATAAAATTATGTTGTTGTTAGGTGCCATTGAGTTGCTTTTCAACTAACAGTGACCCCCTGTGACAGAGCTGAACTGCCCCATAGGGTTTTCTAGGCTATACTCTTCAGAAGAGCAGATCACCAGGTCTTTCTCCCATGGAGCTGCTGGGTGCATTCGAACAGCCAACCTTTCAGTTAGCTGCCAAGGGCTTAACTGCTTTGCCACAGGGCTCCTTCAAAGAATTATACTTATTATTCTACTTACCATTTTTAGTTCCAGAAGTGTTTATAACATTTATCTAAACTTTATAGCAATAAAAATCTAAACCATGTGAGATATATTAACAAGTTCCTTTGCTAGAACTATTTGACCAAAGAAAAGCATTTTAATTATGTGGTAATATACACTAGACAGCACTGTATCAAGGTTGTGACAAAGAGAAATGGAAGACTTCTTGAAATATTGATAGGAAAATCATCCACATTTACTTTTAATGAGAAATTAAAAATTAAAAACGTATGTAATAAGAAAAACTAAGTGGCTAGAACAAACAAAAGAAACTGAATTCATAACGTGGAAAACCAGTGTGTCTCAAGGGGAAGAGAAAGGAGTAAAAAGGCAAAAGAAACTAATTATGGTTATTTTCAATTCTACTTATATAAAAAAAAAAATAAAGCAGAAAATATTTCACCATTATAATTTACCAAGGTGGTATATATCTCAATTTTCAGATTTAAATGTTCAATAAGAATTCAGACCATTAAAATGCAAGAATATATAACAGTTGTAAATTCAACTCCCAGTTTAGCATCTGATAGTAACCAAATTAATTTCACAACACAGGAACTAAAGAGTCTTAATGGAAGTAACTGAATGCTGCTCAGAAGGCTGAATCTTCCACATCACACTACAAACACAACAAAGCCTAAAATTATTCACTGAAATCTTAATTGTGTGGAGTATTTTTTTAAGATTCAAGAAAAGGTTTATCCTTACATATCTCTGATTAATGTTTTGTCCTGTCTACTATTTTCATGCCTTTGATAAATTTCATTTAGCAGTTTCATATATTATTGATACATGTTCAAAAAAAAACAAAGAACAATGCAGGTTTGTTAAATCACTTCACAAATATTTATCAAAGGCCTACTATCCACTCAGATTTAGTACATTGCTTGGCTTTCCAGATACTTAAACTTTTTTTTTTGTTTGTTTAACTGAGATATAATTCACATACCATCAAATTCACACTCTCAAAGTATATACTTCAGTGGATTTTAGTACAGTCACAAGACTGCCACCATCAAAAAAAAAATCTAAACTCATTGCCGTTGAGTCGATTCTGATTCACTGCAACCTTATAATGCCACCATAACCACTATCTAATTCCTTTTTTTACTTTCTCTTTCCCTTGAGACATATTGGTTTTCCAAGTTATGAATTCATATAGCTGGACTATATAAAGAAGAATGGGGCATCAGGATTGGAGGAAGACTCATTAACAACCTGCGTTACGCAGAATGATACAACCTGGCTTGCTCAAAGTGAAGAGGACCTGAAGCACTTACTAATGAAGATCGAAGACCACAGCCTTCAGTATGGATTGCACCTCAACATAAAGAAAAGAAAAATCCTCACAACTGGACCAGTAAGCCACATCATGATAAATGGAGAAAAGACTGAAGTTGTCAAGAATTTCATTTTACTTTGGATCCACAATCAACACCCATGGAAGCAGCAGTCAAGAAATCAAAAGACGCATCGCACTGGGCAAATCTGCTGCAAAGGACCTCTTGAAAGTGTTGAGAAGCAAGATGTCATCTTGCAGGCTAATAGCATCATATGCATGTGAAAGCTAGACAATGAAAAGGAAGATCAAAGAAGAATTGATGCCTTTGAATTGTGGTGTTGGCGAAGAATACTGAATATACCGCAGGATGCCAAAAGAACAAACAAATCTGTCTTGGAAGAAGTACAACCAGAATGCTCCTTAGAAGCACAGATGGCGAGACTGTGTCTTACATGCTTTGGACATGTTGTCTGGAGGGATCAGGCCCTGGAGAAGGACATCATGCTTGGTAAAGTACAGGGTCAGCGGAAAAGAGAAGACCCTCAGCAAGGTGGCTGGACGCAGTGGCTGCAACAATGGGCTCAAGCATAATGATTCTAAGGACGGCGCAGGACCAGACAGTGTTTTGTTCTGTTGTGCACAGGGTTGCTATGAGTCAGAACCAACTCAACGGCACCTAACAACGACAATTCCAGAACATTTCCATCATCCCCCAAAAAACCCTGCACCCATTAGCACTCACTGTCCATCCCCCGATCCTCACCCCCACACCCTGGCAACCACTAATCTACACTTTGTCTCTATGGATTTGCTTTTTCTGGACATTTCACGTAAATGGAATCAGACAATATGTGGTCCTTTGCAACTAGCTTCTTTCACTTAGCAAGTTTTCAAGGTTCATCCATATTGTAACATGTATCAGGAGTTTATTCCTTTTATAGCTGAATGATATTCCAATTGGGTATAAATCATCACGATAAATTGAGAAAATACTGAAGTTGTAGAGGATTTCATTTTAAATTGGATCCACAATCAAGACTCATGGAGGCAGCAGTTAAGAAATTGAAACAATGTATTACATTGGACAAATTTGCTAGGAAAGGCCTTTTTAAAGTGGTAAAAAGCAAAGATGTCACTTTGAGGACCGAGGTGTACCTAACCCAAGCCATGGTATTTTCAACTGCCTCATACGCACTTGGAAGCTGGACAATGAATAAGACTGAAGAATTGATGCCTTTGAATTATGATGTTGGCAAAGAATACCGAATATACCATGGACTGCCAGAAAAACAAACAAATCTTTCCTGGAAGATGTACAGCCAAAATGCCCCTCAGAAGTGAAGATGGTGAGACTTTGTCTCATGTACTTTGGATATGTTATCAGAAGAGATCAGTCCCTGAAGAAGGACATCATGCTTGATAAAGTATAGGGTAAGCAAAAAAGAAGACCCTCAGCAAGATGGAATGACATGGTGGCTGCAACAATGAGCTCAAACACAGCAACAACTGTGAGGATGGCACTGAATCAGGCAGTCTTTCTGTTGCACATGGGGTCGATATGAGTTGGAATCAACTCAACAGCACCTACGACAACAACGTGGATATACCAGATTTTGTTTATCCATTCATCAGGTGATGGACATTTGGATTTTTTTCCACTTTTTGGCTATTATGTATAACGCTGCTATGAACACGCATGCACAAGTATTTTGTGTGCATGTTTTCAATTCTCTTGGGTATATATCTAGGAGTGGAATTGCTGGGTCATACGGTAACTCCTTTACTTTTTGAGGAACTATGTGTTTTCCAAAGCAGCTGCATGATTGTGCCTTCCCTCAACAGTGCGTGAGGGTTCCAATTTCCCCACATCCTCGACAACACTTGTTTTTATCCATCTTTTTTATTATACTCACCCCAGTGGGTGTAAAGTGGTACTGATTTGCATTTCTCTGATGACTAGTGGTGGTGATCAGATGCTTGAACTTTCATTGCCTAAACACAACATGAACACCCTCATGATCACAGACACCCATAACCACACAGATACACACACATACACACACACACACAATATATAAGAAAAGATTTAACAAGCTCAGGTCAGAAGAAAGCTTCAGAAAGAAAGGTGGAACCACAAATAAATACAGCAGGTTATACCGCAGGGATTTCGGCACTACCATCCCCGTGCTGTGATGTGTTGAAAGGGAATGTGAATGTATTTCAATAACAGAGGTGTGGTGAGGTCCGAGACATGCAACTGTAAATATTCTATTATTTTGAAAGAAGCAGAGGGTTAGTACGCTTTACTGCTTCAACAAAGCAAAAACATTATGAAAAAAAAAATTCTACTAAACAAAAATTTCCTCTGCTTTTTAAAGAGGTGTATCATAAAAGGCACACAAAGTATAGTCAAAACACGCACAAAAGATCATGCACGTTTTCCCTCTCCTATTCTGTTTCAGTACAGTCTGCTTCCCCTAGGAATTAACTCAACTGGCCCGTTTCTTCTCACTCCTGTCTCTCAAGAATCTTACCACTGAGGGCTTTTCTAGTCCAAATTTAAACTGTTTTCTCTACTTGTTACTGTGGAGCCAACAGGGCAGAACAATTATCATGAAAATTCTTTGTTCTTCCAATAAAACTTCTTAGCATAATTTTATTCTTCCTAAAGGCATTAGTTTCCTTATGCCTCCGAAGAACCCGATTACAAAGTACAGACTTCCAAGTTATTTTTGGAAACGAGAAAAGCGCATAGTGGAAAATACATTTTTTTTTTAATGAAAAACAAGAATTTATTAACTGAATACTTGCAAAGCAATTTGTTCCCTTTCTTCAAATACATATATACATTTCAAAAAGCTTTGTGATATACAATATGGACTTGTTATTACACGTAATGTGTAAAGGATGCTTTTAAAAACTTAATATTCTAAACATAAATGTACTAGCAGATGGTATGGTTTCACATCATTACACCGTGTTCAGTTTACCAGAGTTCATCATCTACCTGAGATGGTTGGTAAACAGAAAGTCCTGGGGGTACAGTGTGGAATCTGCATCAGAGTACCATAATCGTTTGATGACAAGTCCCACATAAATGACATTTTTCTGGCCACCTAAATATTAAATGGCTTCATGAGCTACATGAATGATAAAATTAAAGGGAATCAGAGTAGGACTCTCTGTTTTCTCATTTCACATGAAAGGCCGAGACACAAAGAGATGAGGACAATCAAATGAATGAAAACTGACTTCATGAATAAAAAATGAAAACTGGAATCAAATTACATTAAGAAGATAATGGGAATCCAGTTTTTATGAATATCGTGACACTCTCAGTAATTACATTCCAGTATCTACTCACTGAAATACCTACAACTTGGATTGTAACAAAAGAAACTGGGAATTGAGAGTATTTCCCCATTTGAAGACTGCTGAGATCTCCATTACTACAATGGTCCTCTGACCTCACGTACTTCATCGTTATAACCACACTGAGAAACCATCTCATCAAACTCAACACAAGCGTTAGACTATCACCATAACACCAAAAGGCTGAATCTTTCTGATTTTAAGCTACCAGACCTAGAGTTTTTAAGACACAAGAGGCCCTCCTTCCCTCTTTTCCATATATCATATCCGAAGCTAAACCTTACACTTCCACAGTGTATTATAGCAAATGCCTCAAATGCTGTAAGTGGTTAAATAAAAATCTCTTTTTCAAATTCCAGCTGAAATTTGCCTTCGAGTCAATTCCGACTCATAGCGATTTGGAGACAGGTCAGAAAAATGTTCAACATTCTGTTTAGCCGTTCATATTTTTTAACTTAAGTCACTAGACTAGAAATCCTTAGTGAGAGATGAACTACTTTTCTTCCATGCAAATGCTTCCTACAGGGTAAACTGAAGTTTGAGAGGATTTTTTTTAAAACAACTGAAAGGGAACACAACCCTGCCTGGTGAAAGCGAAGGAGACTTAAAGCACTTCCTGATGAAGATCAAAAACTACAGCCTTCGATATGGATTACACCTCAACATAAAGAAAAAAATCCTCACAACTGGACAAATAAGCAACATCAGAATAGACAAAGAAAAGGCTGAAGTTGTCAAGGATTTCATTTTACTTGGATCCACAATCAACACCCATGGAAGCAGCGGTCAAGAAATCAAACAATGCGCTGTACTGGGCAAACCTGCTGCATAAGACCTCTTTAAAGTGTTAAAAAGCAAAGAAGTCACTTTGCGGTCTAAGGTACACCTGACCCAAGCTATGGTATTTTCGATTGCCTTATATGCATGCGAAAGTTAGACAATGAAAAAGTAAGACTGAAGAACTGATGCCTTTGAATTACGGTGTTGGCAAAGAACAGAATATTGAATATACCATGGACTGCCAGAAGAATGAACAAATCTGTCTCGGAAGAAATACAGCTTCTTAGACATGAAAATGGAGAGACTTCGACTCATGTACTTTGGGCACGTTATCAGGAGGGACCAGTCCCTGGAGAAGGACATCATGCTTGGTGAAGTGAAAAAAAAAAAAAAAAAAATGGTGAAGTAGAGGGTAGGAAAAAAGAAAGACCCTCGATAAGATGGACTGACACACTGGCTGCAACAATGTGCTCAAACATAACAATTTTGAGGACAGCCTAGGATTGGGCAGTGTTTTCTTCTGCTGCACATAGGGTCTCTATGAGTTGGTACTGATTCCACGGCACCTAACAACAAAAGGGACCTAAACAATGTTTCATTATCAGCTCAATCTCTACTTGAAATACATGGTGTAAAATTTAATTAAAACTAACTTAAGTAATAATAAGTGAGAAAAAACAAGCTGCTGAAAAACGAACCAATCTTACAACATGGTAATTTTTTTTTAAAAAATTACGAATTCACTAGATCTTTAACAAAAACACACCTTGTTGAAAACACTTTCTCTTCCCTTCACAATGTTTCTGCTGTATTGATGTGAGGTAAATCTTAAAATGTTTCTCTTCAATGGATTAGTGAAAAATCAATAAATAATAACTGCAATAGCTGAACAGCCTTTGCTTAGTCCACTTTGACCTAGAAGCCTAAGGTGTTGTTCAAAAACTTGCCATCTACATTAGGTAGGTGACAAAAAGAAAAAAAAAAAAAAACGCATCCACATGGCAGCTTCAGGTAAAGACCAATGTCTCCATCAAGTTTTGCCTAAAGAAATGTCAAACACTGAGAAGGCTGTGGCACATTCTGGAACTAAACAAGGAAAAGCAGAATAACTGTGTTATGGTCTCGAATCACACAGGTCTGTTAATGTACACAGGACAGACTGAAGTGATGTTTGTAATGGTTGAGGAAACCTTGTACAGAAATGGGATTTCACAGGACTGTGTATAATAGAGTACTTATTACTTTTTCTGTGTTAACATGGAGATGTTCAAGGACAAGCTAGAATTACTATACTTTCTTTGCCATCTCTGCCTATCCCCACCCCCAACAAAACACAAAATCCATTGCTATCAAGTTGATTCTGACTCATAGCGACCCTACAGGACAGAGTAGAGCTGCCTCAGAGTTTCCATGGAGCAGCTGGTGGGTTCAAACTGCTGACCTTTTCATTAGCAGCCACGCTCTTAACCACTGCACCACCAAGGCTCCAAAACAAAACACAAGCACCCCTTAATTAGCATTTCCCCTATTTAAAAAGATAGTTTCTCTAAACTCCTGGTAGACCACATGAAATAACCAAAACCAAACCAAACCCGTTTTTGCCATCAAGTCGATTCTGACTCATAGTGACATTACAGGACAGAGCAGAACTACCCCATAGAGTTTCCAAGGAGAGCCTGGTACATTCCAACTGCCAACCTTTTGGTTAGCAGGGGTAGCATGTAACCACTACGCCACCAGGGTTTCCACATGAAATAACAGTCATGCTCAAATGTTCAGTTGTGACACATACATATTAAAGTTCTACACTGGGAGAGGTACATATTTGTTAACTCCTGATCCCAAAATCACCTGAGCTAAGTTTTCTCACCCCACTTCTAATGGTACAAAATTCTGTTGCCTCAGCAGAATACTTGTTCTAATATTTGAACAGACCCAAAGCTCTTTCTGAGAAAAAAATTAAATAATTCTAAACCTAACTCTGAATAGAGGTCATGATGCCACCTATTAAAGCAAAGATACCGGCAGTGCTCAACATCTTTGAGCAATCCAGTGAAGATTTCAGATACTCAAACAAACACTTAAAAGTGATGGGCCTCAGATTTTGGATTTCACGGACCAGCCCCATGCTACATCCCAAAACTGTGGGAAAACTCACATGACATTACCAAATTTTATTTTTCCAAATTGAAAACATCTAGGTGGATAAAAATCTACTATCTACTATCCCACTGTCTTTTTTTTATTATTAATAGCCTTTATTTTTTAGAAAAGTCTCAGCCATTATTACTTCAAGTATTTCTTTTGCTCCTTTTTCTCTTTCTTCTCCTTCTGGTTATGCTTATGTCACATTTTTTGCTATTGTTCCACAGTTCTTGGATATTCTGTTCCATTTTTCTCAGTCTCTTTTGTCTCTTCCAAATCTGTCTTGGAAGAAGTACAACCAGAATGCTTCATAGAAGCAAAGATGGCAAGAATACATTTCACATACTTTGGACATGTTATCAGGAAAGATCAGTCCCTGGAGAAAGACATCGTGCTTGATACCATGAAGGGTCAGTGCAAAAGAGGAAGACCCTCAAGGAGATGGATTGACACAGTGGCTGCAACAACGGGCTCAAGCATAACAATGACTGTGAGGACGGTGCAGGACTGGGCAGTGCTTCATTCTGTCATACACAGGGTCGCTATGAGTTGGGACCTACACCACGGCACCTGACAACAACAGCAGCAACTGCTGTTTGTTAGCCACCATGATCTCACTCCCACCTCTGATTTTTCTGAGCTCCATCTTATTCCTACAATCCTGTTCTTTAAGCAAACTCACCAACGTTAGATGCTGTCATCATTCAAATATTCAAAACCTCACATGCTCTTAACTCTCTCGGACAAGTTAGAAAAAGAGGTGACAAATTCTCTCTCCACCTATCAAATACACCTGTTTTTCTTCTTTATGTCTTCTCTACCAAAAGCTGTTTTACCTCCCTTCACCAGAATTTAAAACCAATATTCACTTAATTCTGGCACCTATTTACCTGACTGTATGTCCTAAATGTGCTACAGTGAGGACACAGACAACATTGCTGTTTGGCTCGGTGCTTTTAGTTAGATAAATAAGTATAACATTCAGTTCCAGTATATAATCCTTGACCACTGATTTCAGGAAAGAAGTAATGGAAAAATAAAAATAAGAAATCAAGATCAGATGCCCCAACGACACATGAAGCGCGATGAACAAACTGCATTTACATTCCTTCTGCATGTTCCACTTCCAGACGGCATACAAGGTCAAACTACTGTCAGTTACAATAAGCTTCCAAACTTCTGGTCAATTACCTGGTTAATAACAGGAGACAAGGCTCTGACATCACTACAGTTATAATTAATTTACACAGATCAGCTTCCTGTTAATCAAATACATCTTTAAAAGCATTTAATTATTTTTCACCTAGAAAGCAACGCTCAGCTTTGTTGAATTTATGCTGAATTCTACATGAAAGGCTGTCACGCTGCTCTAAGACATGAAGGACAAAAGGCTTCACAGGGCACGTGGCAGCAATACAGGCGCTGTTTCCACAGTCACAGCAAACAGGAGCCCAGGATGATGGATAATATAATACATTTCAACAGTTTCAAACCATAAAGAAGTTGTCAAGAAGCTGGAGGTAAACAGATAGGCTCTGGGAAAAGAAACGGCCCAAGCCTTTTTGTCAAAATTATACACAGGGCTAGCAACGTTAATATATGCACTGTAGGAGAGTGGTTAAGGGCATGATCTTTGTAAGAGCGCTACAACATGCCAGCTATGTATGTGACCTTGGCAAAGTTATTTAACTGCCAGTTTTCTCTTCTGCAAAAGGAGATAACGTAGGCCTATTTGCATTTCGTGGAGACAGTGGTTTTATATGTATATATATACATGTATATATATGTATTTATGTACCTATCAAAGACAAACATATAAAGGATCACATATACATATATAGAAATGGGAGTGTTTTTACCCATATAAACAAAATAGGGTTTAAGATTTTTAAATAGTCTGAAGCCACTCCCGAAGTTCACCCTTCAGCCAAAGATTAGAGAGGCCTATAATGCAAATAATGATACATGTGAAAAATGTGCTTCTTTGTTCAATCATGTACACGAGACCAAAAGGGCAACACCTGCCCAAAAGCAATGACAAGTGGGCAGGAAGGGACAGGAAAAATGGATGGATGGAAACAGGGAATTGAGGTGTGGAAGTGGAGGGTGTTGACACACCGGGGGGATTGCAATCGATGTCACAAAACAACTTGTGTATAAACTGTTGAATGAGAAACTAATTTGTTCTGTAAAGTTTCACCTAAGGCACAATTAAAAAAATATTAAACTGAGACTTTAAAAAAAAAAAAATTTTTAAATAGCTGTAAACTATTTTTCTAATAACATGGTAACCAATTAGAATGTTCCAGGCTCTCCATGATCCTATATGTTTTAATTGTATCACATGATTCAATTACACACATTTTTTAAAGGGTATGATGGGATATGTGGTAGGCACATGTAAGCCAAAATGATTTTTTAATGAAAATAAATTTTATGATAAAATCTCCAAGTTTCTGTCAAGATTATCTGATGATTTGAGAATTTAATGAACCTCCATAACAGAGGGAGAAAAAAAATCTCTCTAATACGTCAGCTAGCAAAATTTTTGCTTCCCCCTCCTTTTTCAAGTGATACAGTCTTAACAGAAATGATCAGACTTTCTTTATACATGAAAAATAATGGCTGAAAAATGAAACTACTGGATTTTGTATATAATGTTGAATTGTGCTCCATAGCTAGGTGAATTAGTGCCAACTCCAATTCTGATCCATCATCACTTATGATTTCCAGTATCAATCATGAGCCAGGTTCTTCTCTCTCAGACCACAAGTTTTAGCGTAATGAGGGCTCATTAAAGTTCTCCGACTGACAGCCCTTCAGACCCAAGTCCTTAAACCAGGGAGCACACAGGGAGTAGCCATGCCAGCATCCCACGATCACTCCCTTCAAGAGGATTTCAGTAATTCCATTCTCATGTTTCTCCACATCACATTTCTTTGTCTACCTGAAGTCAATGAAAAAGTGATAGCCAACTCCTCCACTGAAATTAATCTCTGTGAATTATTTATATAGCTGAAATCATCCCAGCACAAGAACTAGTCAAGAGGAGAAAAAACATACCACACTTCAAAGACGTGTATGTTCCCACAAAGAACCTGGGACGTCCGTGAATTAAAAAAAAAAAAATTTTTTTTTTTTTTTTTAGTAAATGCAAACCAATTCCATAGCCATTGACTCAATTCCAACTTAGAGCGACCCTACAGGGGCAGTTCTTCTCTGTCACATGGAGTCGCTATGAGTCACAATCAACTCGACAGCAATGGGTTTGGTTTTTGGTTTGGTATAGGACAGAGCAGAACTGCCCCATAGGGTTTCCAATGAGTGGCTGATGGATTTAAACTGCTGACTTTTTTGGTCGGCAGGCGAGTTCTTAACCACTGCGCCACCAGGGCTCTAAGGTGGTAGGGGACAAATTAATGGTGGTAGGTTTTTGCTTGCTCAGAGTCAATATCTTATTTTTTGAGTAACAGGAACTCTCTGCCCCCGCTGGATATGGTCTTGGAAGACTGTCAATCAAAGTGACCTTTCCTACACTGATACAAGGGCTATAGTGACCACAGCTGGAATAAAAGACTCTTCCTGGAATCTGGAACTTGTACACTAGGACTGATATCTTTTGGAGCTGATGATCCTTCAAGCAATACCTTGAAGAGCTTTCTAGATCTACGTAGTCTACCCAAACTCTGACAGCTCACCTAGCTGCAGATCTTTACCAATATTTGGTGGTTTGGTTTTCTGTAGATTCTGAGTTTATGCATGTTGTTGCTGTTGTTGGGGCCGCCAAGTTGATTCCAACTCACAGTGACCCCATGTGACAGAGAAGAACTGCCCAATGGGGTTTTCTGCACTTACAATAAACTACTTGTTCTTGAATACATCATCTGTACAACTTAGTTAACTTGTAATCAAAGAACCCTACCAAGAATCCCAGGGTTTTGTATTCTGACAATCACCAGCTCTCATATTCTACTGAGTATAACACTCTAACCCACTGCCATCGAGTCAATTCTGACTCATAGCGACCCTATAGGACAGTTTAGCCCGTAGGAAAACCAAAATACAGAGGTTAAGTAGACAGTATCTCAAAGGTCTCCAAGAGGTATGCTACTCTTTTTTTTTTTTAATAATTTTTATTGTGCTTAAGTGAAAGTTTACAAATCAAGTCAGTCTGTCACATATAAGCTTATATACACCTTACTACATACTCCCATTTACTCTCCCCCTAATGAGACAGCCCGCTCCCTTCTTCCAGTCTCTCCTTTTGTGACCGTTTTGCCAGTTTCTAACCCTCTCTACCCTCCCACCTCCCCTCCAGACAGGAGATGCCAACACAGTCTCAAGTGTCCACCTGATACAAGTGGTATGCTACTCTTAAAGAGGAGGAGTGCACAAAACTAAGGCTAAGAGCAGCACAGCAACTTCTGATAAATAAGGAAAAGTCCTCTCCAAGTTATATCCTTAAGGAGCCGATGGCGCAATGGTTACATTGCTCAGCTGCTAACCAAAAAGTCAGCAGTTTGAACCCACCAGCCACTCCACAGGAGAAAGGTGTGACAATCTGCTTCCATAAAGATTACAGCCTTGGAAACAGTTCCACTCTGTCTTATAGAGTCACTATGAGTCAGAATTGGCTCACTGACACACAACTACATATAGGTACATAATGTGTCAAATATCTTAAATATGTTGTGCGGGTTGTGGGAGAGAAAGAAAGAAAATACTCCAGGGGGGGCATTATCCTGTAGACAATGGGAAGGGAGATGCAACGACTCCTGAAAACTCGTAAGGAAAAGCAGTGGGGCCATCTCACAGAATAAAAGGATTTAAGTCATCATCTCCTGGACATAACAGCTATGGGCTGGAAATTTAAAAGCTAAAAGGACCTGTATTAATAAAAATTAACATGCCCTGAAAGGAAGAAGAAATCTCCTTGAATAACTTCCTGTGCAGAAAGGGACTACATGGGCAGTGTGCCCAATATTTATTCCTACATTTGTTCAAATTTAGAATCACAACAGATTCGTTACAAAACTACAAATACTTGGGATTTACAACCTAATGAATGTTGTGAAATTTCTTTCAGTGTTGCCCAAGAGACTTTTTCCTCAAGAAAAAAAAAATTGTCAGCAGCTGCCAACACACACACATACACACCCCTATATATCAGTTATATAAAATTGAAGTGATTATATTATGTACCTAAATTTCATTCATAGTTATCCTAATAGTGTGACTTTGGATTAAAAATGCATAAGCAAGTTAACGCCACACAGAGACAGCTGTTGATGTAATGACAACATTCCTGGAATCGAAGCCAGAAGATCTGGGGTCAAATATCGATGTCCTCACTTACCAGTATGTGGCCTTGGGCAATTCATATCATCAATCCTGCTGAGCTTCCATTTCTTTATCCATAAATGGGAAAAATTCCACTTACTTCCTAGGGTGATTGTGAAGAATAAAGAAAATAGCAATATTATGTGATAACATCGCACACCTCCATAGTTTGCTCTCCGTTCCCCCTTCCAATCCATAAAGTAATGAGCCTTTCCCTCCTACCCCCAGGAACTTGGTTTTATTGCTTTATAATTATGATGTGCATGTAACAATGTCCAAGAAACTAGACGGTGAATTACCCAACACACAAACTTGAACACACACATTGTTAGTTGGCTATCATCTAGATCCCAAAGGGCTCTTGCACACTATTTACTGCTTCCCAGAAATCCAATCCACTTTCTTTTAGGAATACAGCCAAAATTATCCACAGGCTTTGAAACAGCGCCATCGTGACTGCACAGGGCAGCTGGCTGACTGAAGTGACTCCCCCTCCCCCACACCCCAGCTGTCACCAGGAAACCCTCCTCAATGTGTGGAAAAAAAAAAAAAAAAGACAACGTAATATTATCACTACCACTGTTAATAACAATCTAACAAATACTGAGCATTTATAATTATTTTTCTTATGAAAGCTCATTATTAACTAAAAATTAACTATTTAAAAAATACTTTACCACATAAATCCAAACCAGCTGCTTTCATACAACAACAAAAAAAACGAAGGGACCCTAAACACATGTAACGCAGGTAAACACAAGTAACGCATTTTCATTACTCTTCCTTTCTTTCTCCCAGAGTCTTCTGTAATGCTAAGCAACAGTCAGTTAAAATACTAAATAGCTTTTAATAGTGATACAGCTGTCACAACTTAGAGGAGCTTAAAAAAAAAAAAAAGGATGCATTTTAAAATGAACATGGAATCCTCTGTTGTAAACTACGGGTCAGATTGCAGGAAGGATTTTTTTTTTAATAATCGCTCACTCCCCTGCATGAGAAGCCATACACATGGTGACATTGCTGTAAACCTCAGGATTTGTCTTCAGAACAAGTTTGTGAATCCCACTTGCAAGAATTCTTAATGCCACTGCTTTTTTGTTATAGTTCTCCAGGGGATTTCTTTAAGCAGACGAGGTGTCTCGCTGCATTCTCGAGAACTCTAGGTTTTCTGGACACAGCTGGGTACAGTCTCCAAGGTTTCAGAGGAGTGTCAGCAGGCAGGGCCTGTCCTTTAACCTCACTTCCACTAGAGCCCTCAGCTCCTGACCTGCACAGCATGGTTTTGTTTAAGAGGAATGATTTCCTTTAAGAGGGTTCCTACTAAAAATTTGAAGAACACTCATTAGATGACTCTAACTGCAACATAAAAGGAAATCTCTCTTTTTAAAAACTTGTTTCTATCTTTTACATGTTTTTTAAAGGATTTTTACATACACATGCTTTACGTAAATGCACAATCAATTCCTCCCATACTTGATCCCTCCCATATTACAACTCACTGCCAAGTAACAAAACTTATGGCCTAGTATTATGGAGTCCTCGGATGGTACAAAGAGTTAACGCACTTCAGCTGCTACTGAAAGGCTGGAAGTTCGAGTCCACCCAGAGGCACCTTGGAAGAAATCCTGGCCTTCTAGTTCCAAAATATTAGCCATTAAATACCTTATGGAGCACAGTTCTACTCTGACACACTTGGTGTCACCATAAGTGGGAATCAACCGACAGCAACTGTTTCAGAATATTTTCAAGTATTTTCCATGTTCATATAATAATATAAAATATATACATTCACAAAAATAGATACAAGAGATTTGTATCACTGGTCTTAAAAATGGGACATGAAATTTTTCACTTCGCTATCATTAAGCATCCATACTGAACTATAGTAACGAACTCGGGGCTACCAGCGTTTTCTAATATTCTGATGTAGGTTTCCAGGGCTGCCGCATCTCCTAGTAACACAGCAACTCCTATAGCTGACTGTTCCCATTTACTAACTGAAAATACTTGAGTATTAATCATCCCCTGACCTTGACCTTCTAGTAAACACCCAAAACAATTTACAGAAGTTGTTCTGTTGTGATGATAAAAGTGAAGACAGTGCTTTGCTACTGCATTCAGAGTTGGAACTTTCCCCTAGTGTTTGTTTTCTCTTATTCACAACAATGTGAAAGCTTTGATTCTTCACTTCAATATCCTTCATCATTTCAAAAGAAAAGCAGTGCACTTAAGTAACAGCAAAATTACTTCATTTATAGAAATACCATGAGGCAATAAATAGGGTGGAGAAGTTAGGCTGGAGGTGATTCGTATCTTTTTTCTCTTCCTAACACGCAACAGTTATTGAGCCTCTATGTCTAACACCTGGTAGACAGGTTTTGTACATTATTTCACTTAATTCTATGGCCTGAAGTAGGCACACCCTATAGCCTCTACTTTATAGAAGAGAAAGTGAAGGCTGGAAGGAGGAAACTTTCTAATGAACACAACCAGTACTTAGCAGGGGCAGGATTCAAAGGAAAGTCAGCCTGACCCATAACCACAGTAACAGGTGTGCCTCTCAGACATAGGAAGGAGCCCTGGTGGCACAGCAGTTAAGGTACTGGACTGCTAACCTAAAGGTAAGTGTCACTATGAATCAGAATCGACTCGATGGCAGAGGGTTTGGTTTTTGATTTCTAAGACACAGAGAAGAAAAGTTTGGAACCTTTGAAACACAACTGCTTCATGATGGGACAGCATTAATTTGGTGACATGGGGTCGCTATGGAGTCAGAATGGGCTTGACAGCCCACAACAGGGTTAACAGATCATTTACAGAAGCTGATAGCCAAAGTGACCCTTGTTTATCTGAAAACTCCCTTACTCGCATTTTCCAGGAGCCATGACGTGGCCTCAGGAGCAGCGTGCTCTAGTCAAAGTGACATGCTGCTTAGGCCACAGTATGGCACTGACTTTTCTCAACATTGGAATGAGTCTAGGCTTTTGCATCTGCTTCAAATCCTAAATTTTTTTTCTTCTCCTTCCACACTGGCCTGCTGAAAACAGAGGGAAAAGTTGTGAGAAAACAGTGCAGTTGGCAAACTGAAAAAACAGCAGTTTGAGGGCACATCTAATTAACTCCTGTGACCCATCCAGAAAATGGAGGTACAGAGGGTGGGTATGAGGCCTTCTCTGCTATCATGGGAGCCCCGATGGCACAGTGGTTAAGAGCTACTTCTGCTAACCAAAAGGTTGGCCGTTGGAATCCACCAGCCACTCCCTGAAAACCCTATGGGGCAGTTCCACTTTGTCCTACAGAGTTACTATGAGTTGGAATTGACTTGACGGCAGCAGGTTTGGTTTGATATGGTTTGCTATCATGGAGCTGTATGACATATAAGAAGGATAAGAATATCTTCAGCCTCGTCTCTTGCTTTTAATTCACTGCTCCATATCACCTACTCAAAGCCTACTGCTTACCTCTGATCAGTTATCCACCGTACCTTTTTTACCAAATTCTGGGTCAGAGAGAGGGATAACTAAGTAAAAGAGACCAGAAAGCCAAAGAATTAAAAACTACACTTTAACATGGTTACAAATAATGTTATTCTTAAAAACTATGACAGCCACAATAAGTTACATACTGCTATAACTTTTAACTGAGTATTCTGCACCCAACAACTTTGACTATCCAGAGCTGAGAATCCAGAAAAAAATAAATAAAATGCCCTCTAATATCTGGCCCCCATACGCCTGTCAGTTTGTAATATCGTGGGGGCTTGCGTGTTGCTGAGATGCAGGAAGCTATGACATCAGTATTCAAATACCAGGAGGGTCACCCATAGCAGACAGATTTCGGTGGAGCTTCCAAACTAACATACACTAGGAAGAAGGACCTGATGGCCTACTTCTGAAAAAAAAGAATTAGCCAGTGAAAACCTTATTAATAGCAGCGGAACACTATCTAATATAGTGACAGAAGATGAGTCCCTCGGGTTGGAAGGCACTCAAAAGAAAGCTGGAAGAGCTGCCTCCTTAAAGAACAGTTGACCTTGATGACGTGGATGGGATCAAGCTTTCAGGGCCTTCATTTGCTGATGTGGCAAGACCCAAAATGAGAAGAAACAGCTGCAAACATCCATTAATAATTGGAACGTGAAATGTACAAAGTCTAAATTTAGGACAATTGGAAATCGTCAAAAATGAAATGGAACGCATAAACATCAATACCCTAGGCATTAGTGAGCTGAAAATGGACTGGTATTGGCCATTCTGAATCAGACAATCATATGGTCTACTATGCTGGGAATGACAAATTGAAGAAGAATGGCATTGCATTCATTGTCAAAGAAAACATTTTAAGATCTATCCTGAAGTACAACACTGTCAGCAGTAGAATAATATCCATACACCTACAAGGAAGACCAGTTAAAATGACTATTATTCAAATTTATGCACGAATCACTAAGGCCACAGATGAAGAAATTGAAGATTTTTGCCAACTTCTGCAGTCTGAAATTGATTGAACATGCAACTGGGAGGCATTGATAATTATTAGTGATTGAAATGCGAAAGTTGGAAACAAAGAAGGACTGGTAGTTGGAAAACACAGTCTTGGGGACAGAAACGATGCCAGAGATCACATGATGGAATTTTATAAGACCAAAGATTTCTTCACTGCAAACACCTTTTTTCACCAACATAAACAGTGACTATACACGTGGGCCTCACCAGATGCAATACACAGGAATGAAATCAACTATATCTGTGGAAAGAAACAATGGAAAAGCTCAATATCATCAGTCAGAACAAGGCCAGGGACCGACGACTGCAGAATGGACCATCAAGTGCTCACATTAAGTTCAAGCTGAAGCTGAAGAAAATCAGAGCAAGTCCACAAGAGCCAAAGTCTAACCATGAGTATATCCCACCTGAGTTTAGAGACCATCTCAAGAATAGATTTGACACTTTGAACACTAATGACTGAAGACCAGGTGAGCTGTGGCATGACATCAAGGATGTCATGCTGGAAGAAAGCAAGAGGTCATTAAAAAGACAGGAAAGAAAGACCAAAATGGATGTCAGAAGAGACTCTGAAACTTGCTCTTGAATGTCAAGTAGCTACAGTGAATGGAAGGAATAATAAAGTAAAAGAGCTGAACAGAAGATTTCAAAGTAAAGTAACATAACGGGCAAAGACCTGGAGTTAGAAAACCAAAAGGGAAGAACAAGCTCAGCATTTCTCAAGCTGAAAGAACTGGGAAAAAAAAAAAAAAAAAAATCCAAGCCTCGAGTTGCAATACTGAAGGATTCTATGGGCAAAATACTGAAAGACCCAGAAAGCATCAAAAGAAGATGGAGAAAATACACACAGTCGCTGTACCAAAAAGAATTGGTCGACATTCAATCATTTCAGGAGGTAGCATATAATCAAGAACCAACGGTACTGAAGGAAGAAGTCCAAACTGCATGAAGGTATTGGTGAAAAACAAGGCCCCAAGAATTAATGGAATACCAGCTGAGATGTTTCAACAAACGGATATAGCGCTGGAAGTGCTCACTCATCTACGTCAAGAAATTTGGAAGATAGCTACCTGGCCAACCAACTGGAAGAAATTCGTATTTATGCCTATTCCAAAGAAAGGTGATCCAACAAATGCAGAAACTATCGAATATCATTAATATCACATGTGAGTAAAATTTTTCTGAAGATCATTCAAAAGTGGCTGCAGCAGTACATCGACAAGGAACTGCCAGAAATTCTAGCTGGATTCAGCAGAGGACGCGGAACCAGGGATATCACTGCTGATGTCAGATGGATCCTGGCTGAAAGCAGACAATACCAGAAAGTTGTTTACCTGTGCTTTACTGACTATGCAAACATTTGACTGTGTGGATCATAACAAATTATAGACAACACTGTGAAGAATGGGAATTCCAGAACACTTAATCGTGCTCATGAAGTACCTGTACACAGATCAAGAGGCAGCCGTTCAAATGGAACAAGGGCATATTGTGTGGTTTAAAGTCAGGAAAGGTGTCAGTCAGGGTTGCATCCTTTCACCATGCTTTTTCAATCTGCATGCTAAGCAAATAATCTGAGAAGCTGGACTGAAGAATGGGGCATCAGGACTGGATGAAGATTCATTAACAACCTGCATTACACAGATGACAGAACGCTGCTTGCTGAAACTGAAGAGGACCTGAAGCACTTACTAATGAGGATCAAAGACCACAGCCTTCAGTATGGATTACACCTCAACATAAAGAAAACAAAAATCCTCACAACTGGACCAATGAGCAACATCATGATAAATGGAAAAAGGCTGAAGTTGTCAAGGATTTCATTTTACCTGGATCCACAGTCAGTGCCCATAGAAGCAGCAGTCAAGAAATCAAAGGACACATGGCATTGGGCAAATATGCTGCAAAAAATCTTTTTCAACTATCAAAAAGCAAAGATGTCACTTTGAGGACTAAGGTGCTCCTGACCGAAGTCATGGTGTTTTCAATTGCCTCATATACACGTGAAAGCTGGACAATGAATAAGGAAAACCAAAGAATTGATGCCTTTGAATTACAACTGCGGTGAAGAATACTGAATATACCGTGGACATCATTCTTGGTAGAGGGTCAGTGAAAAAGAACAAGACCCTCAAGGAGATGGATTCACACTGTGGCTGCAACAATGGTCTCAAGCATAATAACAATAATGAGGATGGCACAAGACAGGGCTGTGTTTCACTCTGTTGTACATGGGGTTGCTATGAGGTAAAACTGACTCAACGGCACCTAACAACAAATATCTGGTGGCGCGGTGGTTAAGAGTTCAGCCGCTAACCAAAGGGTCGGCAGTTGGGATCCACCAGCCACCCCTTGGAAACCCTATGAGGTAGTTCTCCTCCGTCCTATAGGGTTGCTGTGAGTCGGAATTAACTCGATGGCAATGGGTAAAATCTGCGCAATACCACTAGTACCTACCCTAAGGAAGAATCCTTCCAGTACAGTCTACGTACTTTTATGCAGTTCAAACAAATTCAATAACATTTTTTTTTTTTGTACACCTTCTCACTGAATACTTGTAGCCCTATAAAGCACTATTTAAGTAATTCGTCCAAGGTTCCACATCTAGGAAATTCTTCACCTGGATTCAAATTCCCTACTGTGACTCCTACAACGGGTATTCTTAATCACCAAGCCAATAGCTCTCAAACTTTAGTGCCCAGGTGCATTGGGACCAAAGGGTCTGTAGAAATAGATTTCTGATTCTGTCTGGATTAATAGCCCAAACTGCATTTCCCACAACTTCCCATATGATGCTGATGGTAACTGCCCTGGGACACTTTAGGAAGCAATTTTATTTGCTTCCCAAGCCACACTAGGCTAGTAATAGGGTAGAAGCTTTTAATGTTTATTGGAAGCAGCAAAAAATAACATACAAATGAGAGAAACTCGACCAAAAAAAGAAAAACTAAAAAACAATTTAAGGCAACGTTTGAGGGTATCGCAAAGTGAACCTGGATGCCTTAATCATGACTACGTGCAATAACTTATTTTCACAGTAACCGAGTCTTCCAAAAAGTTTACGCTCCATTTAGATAAACAAGTGTTTTGGGAGATATCTATCAAAAGGTTTTTAATATTTGGGCAGAAAAGGCTTAAATTCACTTAGGCGAATTTTCTGTCGCCTATTATGTAAAATACCACTACTGAACTTATTCCTGTTTGTCACTCACTTGTTCACAGAAATATAAAGTTACTGTCCCGAGAGCGCCTGAAACTGCAAGGTTTAACTTTAGACCTCCTGCTTTCACAGAGAATCTTCTACAACTCCCACAAGGCCAACTTCACCCTCCCAGTGCCTCTCGTTCCCGACGAGGTGCAGCCTGGAGCAGGGATAAGACGGAGAGGAGGGGGCCAAGGGCCACCAGTTGTCTCGCTCCAGGCAACGCCCTCCCCACTCTAAACCGTTGCCGCGGGGTCGAGTCCGACTCATAGCGACCCTACAGGACAGAGCAGAACTGCCCCAAAGGGTTTTCAAGGAGCAGCTGGTGGATTCGAACTGCCCACCTTTGGGTTAGCAACCGCGCTCTTAACGACTGCGCAACCAGGGCTCCACTTGCCCCCGCTCTAGGCCTGTTTAAAGTGTCCCGGAAGAGGACGCTGCGCCCCACCCCGCCCCCGCCGCGGCCCCCGGGAGGCGCAGCCCGTGGCACCGCTGCTCCCGGCCCGCCGCCGGCATCCGCGGCCACGGAAAAAACACCGCTCAGAGCCGACGGCAGGACCGCAGCCAAACAGACGCGGAAACTCACACTCGGGACAGCTTGCTTGCGTCTCCACGTCTTCGTTCGCACGTACGTGCGTCATCACGCTCGGGCCATCGAACCAAGACGCTCCCGCTCCTCACCGCCTGAGGGGGGAGCAGGGTAGAGGCGTGGACGGCCTCGCGAGGCCACTAGCGTAGCTGAGGGGGCGGTGAAGCGAGACCGTAAAGCGGACTACCCGGCCACGGCGCATGCCCAGTCTATTTGTGCACGCCCGCCCTCTCCTCGCCGCGGGCTAGGCCTACTGGGCGCGTGCCTCGGTCGTGCCTGGGAGAGGCCCTGAGGGGGCAGCGGGGGAACGTCGGGGGCCGGGCGCAATGAGGAGAGCTCACACCCACTACTCAGCCTCAGAGCTCCGTGTGGAACGTGGATAATGCTACTTCCTGTCATAAGTTGGTCGCCTATCACACGTAAAGCGTAGGAATGGCCCGCGTTCTGGGCTCGACGTGGGGAGAAAGTGGGCCGCGCGGGGCACGCCGGGAGCTGTGTCCTCGCGGCCGGCGGGCCCCCGCGTCCTGGCCCCGGCGCAGCAGACAAGCTCTGCCCTTGGCCCAGCCCAGGCTCCAGGTCGGGGGCTGGTGCAGCGTGGAGCTCTCAGATAACGCCTGTGAAGTGGGTGGTGCGAGAGACAAGCACCAACCCCCATGAGTTATCAACAGCCAGCGTGAGAGCTGTTCAGCAGTAGCGGCTTGTGAAGGAAGCCAGCCAAACAGGGTCATGGGTGTACCTTTCACTCCTCAGAGTTTAGGTCCCAGGCTGCATTTCTTAATCTGCTTGCCTATTACAAGAACTTTACGTGTTAGGTCTTTTGGTGTGTCGTTTGATGACATTTTAATTTTCTGTTTCTGCTGTGGAACAAGTTTCATGTTCAGTTGTAGGTGTCAGGTTAAGTTAAATATTGGAATGCTGTGTTTTTTCATACGATACGGAAAAAACACAGCTTACTATTTGATAGAAAATTTTGTTACAACTAGGAGAAAAATTGCTTTTTACAAGGAAGAATGTAAACGCAGGAGATGGTAGTTTTATGCTGCTCCATGTTTATTGGAAATCGGAGTTCAGCTAGTCTACTACAGCAAAACCCAAATCAAAAAGTTTTTTGATTATCTTTGTTGCTGTGTTATTGTGTATTGGAAGAGCTAGTCACACTCAGCCACTATTTATAGAAATGTTTATTTTGGAATTTGAAATTTAAATGAAAATTTGGCTTCTGTACAGGGTATATAACAGACTTTCCAGTAAAAGAGAAAATTATCAAATTGCAAGTATATATTCCTTGGGTTTTATAAAAATTCCCCTATTCTTCTAAAAGCAGGATGCTGATCAGGAAGCTTGACTGACGAGGAGAAACTGTATTCCTGGAAATAGGATGTCAACTGAACTGGAAAAAATAAAGACGGTGAATTGCGTATGGAAACATTTTGTGTTTTCCCAGGAAAAAAATAAATATAATTTCTCAGAGGGCAGGGGTCTCAACTTTCTGATCCATGATCATATGCATGAATTCAACTCTAATCCTACCTTCTACTCTCTTAATACACACTGCACCTTTCTGTAATTACATCATTTTTCTTATCCTAATCATAATACATCAAATACAGGGATGATCTTAAGAGGGCCACAAATCAAGAAGTCTTAAGTCAGTAATTTCATATAAATGTAATTATATAGAGCGATTAAAACTATATGTAGGCACTTATATCCGATTTCAAATATCAGTGAAAGATTTTATGGACATGAAGGACAGAAAAATTCTGCTTTTTAAAAATGACCTTTTGTCCTATATGATTCATTGAGTAAGACTGGATTTTTTTTTTAATGTCCTATTGAAATTAGCATGCTGTATCATGCTCAAGCCCTATTTACGTTGACAAGCGTCACTTGAATAATAATTACATACTTAGACATTAACATATGGGGCAGTCAGCAGCGTCCTTTCATTGAGGCGAGGCTAAAAATACCAGGGAATTAATGCAAGAATAAGTTCTTGGAACATAAAAGGTATGAAATTTTTATGTTACCCTGTAAGGTGATTCTTAAAAGCTGGAAAATCGTCATGTATCTTAATCATGAGAAAAAGCAACGTTATGCACATTGTGCAGTATGTCTAAGACATGCCTAATGATCTAAATGCTTTTCTAGTTTACCAAAGGTGTGCAGGAGAGGCAACGATAACTGGGATTAAGCCATCTGATTTAAGTGAGGCTTCCTAAAACATGGTTCTTGTATAGAAACAGAAAAGTTATGGTAGTAGCCTTTCTTATACAGTTCATAAATCCAGGATTTGAACTGGCAGGAAGGCCACCAGGTATCGTATTCAGCTTTCAAAACTGCAACTGAAGGTGAGAGGGTATCAGGCAAGAGTGCTGTGCAGCGAATACATAGCTGGATTTTCTTCAAAGGAGGAAATTGTTTTGGTCTCTAACCAATCGCTTTTAATGAATCAAGTATTGATTGTCATTAGGTTTAACATTGTACCAAAAGATACATAAAAATGATAAAAAAAAATACATATTTTCTTAAGAAAAAGCCTACAAATTGAACAATTTAAGAACTATACAAGGGAGTGCAAAATTGCATCATGTAGTATGCTGATGATAATAAGACCAACAACAACTGCACTTAACAGCGATTGACCGTGCATAAAGTAACTTAAGAGATTTGGAAGGGCCATATCAGAAGTCCCTGGATAACACAAATGGTTAAGCACTCAGCTACTAACCAAAAGATTGGTGGTTCAAACTCATCCAGAGGCTAAGCACTCAGCTACTAACTGAAAGACTGGTGGATCAAACTCACCCAGAGGCTCCTTGGAAGACAGGCCTGGTGATCTACTTTCAAAAGGTCACACAGCCTTGAAAACCCTATGGATACGTTCTGTTCAGTTCACAGGTGGCAGAACTGGCTCAACCACAACATTAATATCAGACAAAATCAATTTTAAGATAATTATTTCTAGAGATGAAGACATTAATAAAATAAAAGGGTCAATAAGTCAAAACATAATTAGAAATGTATATGTACCCAACAGCAGAGTCCCAAATACATGAAGCAAAAACTGACAAAACTAAATGGAGAGATAGACAATTCAACAGTAATAGATGGAGATTTCAGTAGCCCACTCTCAATGATGCAGAGAACAACTAGACAGAAAAGCAGTAATTATATAAAAACCTTGAATGACACTGTCAGCCTAACTAGTACTCATTAGACCACATTAGTGACAGCAAAAATTTATATTCTTTGTGTGTGTGTGTGACTTATTTCACTCAGTATAACGCCCTCCAGATTCATCCCTGTTGTGGGATGTTTCATGGATTCGTCATTGTTCTTTATTGTTGTGTAGGATTTCATTGGAACCCCTGGTGGCGTAGTGGTTAAGTGCTACAGCTGCTAACCAAAAGGTTGGCAGTTCGAATCTGCCAGGCTCTCCTTGGAAACTCTACGAGGCAGTTCTGCTCTGTCCTATAGGGTCTCTATGAGTCGGAATTGACTCCACAGCAGTGGGTTTTGGGTTTTTAGTATTCCATTATGTGTATATGCCATGATTTGTTTATCCATTTATCTATTGATAGGCACTTAGGTTGTTTCCATCTTTTTGCTATTGTGAATAATGCCTCAAGGAACATGAATTTGCATATGTCTACTCATATGACAGCTCTTATTTCTCTAGGATATATTCCTAGGAGTGGGATTGCTGGATGGAATGGTATTTCTATTTCTAGCTTTTCAAGGAGGTACCATATTATTTTCTATAGTGGTTGTACCATTTTACATTCCCACCAGCAGTGCATAAGAGTTCCAGTGTCCTCAAGACCTCTCCAACATTTGTTATTTCCTCCTTTTTTGATTAGTACCAGTAATGTCAGGATGAGATGGTATCTCACAGTAGTTTTGATTTGCATTTGGCTAATGGCTAATGACTGTGATCATTTCCTCATTTGTGTGTTAGCTGCCTGAGTGTCTTCTTTGGTGAAGTGTCTATTCATATCCTTTGCCTATTTTGTAATTGGGATATTTGTCTTTTTGTTAGTGAGATGTTGAAGTATTCCATAGAGATTAGAGATTAGACCCTTGTTGGATATTGTCATGGATTGAATTGTGTCCTCCAAAAATGTGCATATCAGTTTGGCTGGACCATGATTCCCCATTATCATGTGACTGTCCACCATTTTATCATCTGATGTGATTTTCCTGTGTGTTGTAAATCCTGCCTCTATGATGTTAATGAGCAGGGATGGGCGACAGTTGTGTTGATGAATCAGGACTCAAAATCTACTGGATTGGATTGTGTCCCAAGCCAGTTTCTTTTGGGATATAAAAGAGGGAAGCAAGCAGAGAGATGAGGGACCTCATACCACCAAGAAAGCAGTGCCAGGAAAGGAGCATGTCCTTTGCAGAGAAGCTTCTAGTCCAGGGGAAGACTGATAAGAAGGACCTGCCTTCAGAGCTGACAGAGGGAGAAGCCTTCCCCTGGAGCCGATGCCCTGAATTTGAACTTTTAGCCTACTTTACTGTGAGGAAATAAATTTCTCTTTGTTAAAGCCATCCACTTGTATCTCTGTTATAGCAGCACTAGATAACTAAGACAGATATGTCCTAGACATAATTTTTTCCAAGTCTGTAGGTTCTCCTTTTGCTCTTTTGGTGAAGTCTTTTGATGAGCTTAAGTGTTTAGTTTTTAGGAGCTCCCAGGTATCTAGTTTCTCTTGTGGTGTTTGTGCATTGTTAGTTATGGTTTGTGTTGGATTTATGCCACGTGTTAGCACACATAGCTTTGTCCCTATTTTTCCTTCCATGATCTTTATCATTTTAGGTTTTATATTTAGGTCTTTGATCCATTTTGAGTTTGTTTTCATGTATGGTGTGTGTTTTAGGCTGAGTTCTCTAGAGAAGCAAAACCAGTAAAGTGTATAAATATATACAGATTTATATCAAGGAAAACAGCTCACCTGATTGTAGGGGTTGGGATGTCCCAAGTCCTTGGATCAGGATACAAGCTTTTCCCAATTCACAGAGCTGCAGAAGCTGGTGAACCCAAGATGAGCAGATTAGAGAGCAGGGCTCCCACTCACAGGCTCTGAAGGTCAAGGAATCCCCAAGGTTGGCAGGCAAGACCACAAGATTTCTCTTGATTCAAGTAGCTGCAGGAGCTGGTGAACCCAAGATTGGCAGGCTGGGGATCAGGACTCTTGCTCGCAGGACGTGAAGATCAATAAATCCCAAGATGGGCAGGTAAGCTGCTAGCTTAAGTCCCAGGTACCAGAGGTCAGACAAGAGACAGCTGCTGGATCCAGAACAAGCCAACAAAATTTGCAAAGTGAGCAGGAAGGAAGTAGGTGGTAGAAGGTGGAGAAATGAAGGCTGAGGGGGCAATGAGCCATCACAGACCCCACCACCGCCAGTACCACTCAGCAGATTCCATCACTGGGGTGATCACATATCAGAGTTCGACAGGGAAGTGATCACATGATTCAACTGCCAAAACACTGAGAATCATGGCCCAGCCAAGTTGACACACAATCTTAACCATCACAGAGTGAGGTGTGGATCCTGTTTCATTTTTTTACAGATGAACATCCAGTTCTGCCAGCATCATTTGGTAAAAAGACTGTCTTCCCCATTTAATAGACTTTGGTACTTTGTCAAAGATCAGCTGGCCATAGGTGGACGAATTTATGTCTGGGTTCTTGATTCTGTTCCATTGGTCTATGTGTCTGTCACTGTACCAGTATTAGGCTGTTTCACTACCATGGCTGTATAGTATGTTCTGAGATCAGGCAGTGTGAGGCCTCCTACTTTGTTCTTTTTCTTCAATAATGCTTTGCTTATCCAGGGCCTCTTTCCTTTCCATATAAAGTTGGTGATTAGATTTTCCATCTCGTTAAAGAATGCTGTTGGTATTTGGATCAGATTGCATTGTATCTGTAGATCACTTTGGGTAGAACTGACATTTTCACAATGTTGAGTCTTCCAGTCCATAAGCATGGTATGTTTTTCCATTTATGTAGGTCTCTTTTGGTTTCTTGCAATAGTGTTTTGTGGTTTTCTTTGTACAGGTCTTTTATGTCCTGATTAGATTTCTTCTTAAGTATTTTATCTTTTTTAAGTACTGTTATAAATGGTATTATTTCCCGGATTTCCTTTTCAAAGTTCTTGTTGTTGGTATACAGGAATCCAACTGATTTTTGTATGTTGATCCTGTATCCTGCTACTCTGCTGAATCTTTCTATTACTTCCAGTAGTCTTCTTGTGGAATCTTCGGTGTTCTCTATGTATAGGATCATATCATTTGTAAATAGGGATAATTTTACTTCTTCCTTTCCAATTTGGGTGCCCTTTGTTTCTTTTTCTTGACTTATTGCTCTCTCTAGGACTTTCAAAATGTTAAATAGAAGTGGTGATAAAGGGCACCTTTGTGTTGTTCTCATTCTTAGTGGGAATGCTTTCAGCCTCTCTTTGTTGCGAATGATGTTGGCTATTGGTTTTGTATAGACGCCATTTATTATGTTGAGGAATTTCCCCTTTATTTCATATGTTTACAACTATTAGGTTTGTGGAATAAAGCTTATACTAACTTCATTAATAAAGGTTATATTAACTTCCTTAATCGTCATCATCTCAGCTAACACATAGCAACTACTGCGTGTCAGGCACTATTCTTAATACTTGATGTATATTTACTCATTTAATTCTCTCAACAACCTTATGAGATAGGACCCTATTTTAACCCCATTTGATAGAGGAGGAAAATGAAGCATAAAGAGGCTGGAAACGTATCCACCCTACACGGATGATTAGTGGTGGAGTGGAATTCATAGTGGGCTGGGTGGCTCTAGAGCCTGAGTGCTTAATCACTGTACTATATTTGAGACTATAAATTGGGAGATTTTCCTATATTTGGTGGTGCACAACTGTAAACTCTTTGAGTCCTGTACGTTGTATCTATGTTGGGCTGGGATTCGAGGTTGATTTTAAATTATTAATTCTTTTTTTTTTTTTTTTTAGAAATTATAGATCTTTTCAGATTTACTATTCATTCTTAAGTCGGTTTTGCAGTTTTTCTAGAAAATGGTCCAGACCAAACCATACCAAACCAAACCATTGTCATCAAGTTGATTCTAACTCAAAGAGACCCTATAGAACAGAGTAAAACTGCCCCATAGGGCTTCCAAGGCTATAAATCTTTATGGAAGCAGACTGTTATGTTGTTTTCCCATGGAGCAGCTGGAGGGTTTGAGTCAACAACCTTTTAATCACTGTGCCACCAGGGCTCCTTAGGAAATGATCCAGCCTGTCAAATTTAAAATGTATTGGTTTAAACCTATTTATGGTGTTTTCTTCTTATTGGAAAAATTTTCTTCTATTTATAATGTTAAGTTATATTCTCCCTTTCTACCCCTAAAGTTATTTGTATTCTTTTTTCCTTATCAATTTTTTTTATTATTGTACTTTAGATGAAGGTTTACAGAACAAACTAGCTTCTCATTAAACAATTAGTACACGTATTGTTTTGTGACGTTGGTTACCAACCCCAAGACATGTCAACAGTCTCCCTTTTTTGACCTTGGGTTCCCTATTACCAGCTTTCTTGTCCCCTCCTGCTTTCTAGTCCTTGCCCCTGGGCTTGTTAAAATTTATATTCTTTTTAAGAAGTGTATCTCTAATATAGTCCTTATGCTAGACCATAAAACAAGCCTTAATAAATTTAAAAGGATCGGAATCATACAAAGTATATTCTCTGGCTACAATAGCATTAAATTAGAAATTAACAATAGACATTTGGAAAAACTTCCAATATTTGGAGATTAATCTTCTGAATTATTGGTCAAAGAAGTAAAAACAAAGGAAATTAGAACGTATTTTGAACTCAATGAAAATGATATATAAAAATTTGTGGGGTGCAGTTAAAGCAGGGATTAGAGAGAGATTTACTGCTTTAAACATATTATAAAAGAAAAAAGGTCTCAAGTCGATAGTCTTAAATACCACCTTAAAAACTAGAAAAAGAAGAGCAGATTAGACCCAGAGCAAGGAAAAGTAAGGAAATAATAAAGTCATAGTAGGAATCAATGAAACTGAAAACAAAAACAGAGAGTCAATGAAAAAAAAAGTTGGCTCTTTGAAAAGATAAATAAAATTGAAAAGCCTTTACTAGGTTGACCAAAAAAAGAAAAAGACACAAATTTCCAAAATTTGGGAACGAAAGAGGAAGCATCGTAATGACCCTACCAAAATTAAAAGGATTTTAGAGAATATCAACAATTTTGTGTTAACAAATTAGACAATGTAGACAAATGGCACAAATTCCTAGAAAGACACAAATTGCCAAAACTGATTCAAGAAAATAAAGAATCATAAAAGACCTATAGCAGGTAAAGAAACTGAATTAATATTTAAAATCTTCCTGTAAAGAAAACCACAGGCACAGCTTACTTGACTGGTGAATTCAATCAAATACTTAAAGAAAAAATGGTACTAATCCTACACAAAGTCTGAAATAGAGGAAAAACACTTCTCGACTCATTCTATAAAGGCAATATTACCCTAATATCAATTCCACAGATCTCACAAGAAAACTAAAGACCGGTATACCCTCATTAACATAGATATAAAAATCCCCAACAAATTATTAGCAAACTAAATTAAGCAACACCAGTAAAGAATTACACACCATGGATGCAAGGTTTAACACCAAAAAAGCAATAAATATGAAACATCATATTGATAGACTAAAAGACAAAAACCACATGCTCATTTCAGTACAAAAAGCTTTTGACATAATCTCACGTTCATTTAAGATTAAAATCTCTCAAAAAACAAACAAACAAATCCTAGGACTAGAAGTTTCCTCAATGTGGTAAAGAGCATTTATGAAAAAACCTATGCCTAACATCGTCCAAAACCACTGCCGTAGAGTCGATGCAGACTCATGGTGGTGACCCTATAGGACAGAGCAGAACTGCTCCATAGGGTTTCCAATGCTGTAATCGTTACGGAAGCTGGCTGCCACATCTTCTTCCTGTGGATCAGGGTGGCTGATGGGTTTGAACCACCGACCTCTTAGTTAGCAGCTGAGCTGCTTTAACCATTGCACCACCAGAACTCCTTCTGCTAACATCATAAAAACATCATACCTAATGGTAAAACACTGAATGCTTTCCCCTTAAGATTAAGAACAAAGCAAGGATATCTGCTCTCATCACTTCCATCCAGCAATTCAATTGTATTGGGGTTCTAGCCAATGCAATAAGGAGAACGAAAGAAATGAAAGTCATATTGAACAGTGGAGTTTCTGGGTGGTACAAACTATCAGCTCCTTCAACTACCATCCAAAAGGTTGGAGGTTCTAGTCGACATGGAAGCACCTTGGAAGAAAGGCCTGGTGATCTTCTTCCAAAAAATCGGCCACCGAAAACCCTCTGGAGCACAGTTCTACTCTAATGCACACGCATGGGATCACCATGAGTCAGATTCCACTTGAAGGCAACTGGTTGGTTGTACTGAACAGGAAGAAGTAAAGCTGTCTATTAACAGATGACCTCATGATGTAGAAAGTTTTAAGGAACACACACATGCAAAAACTACTAGAATTAATAAATTTAGCACAGTCGCAGGATATAAGATGGAGATATTTTATTTTATTTTTTTTTTAATTTCTGTGTTCTGCCAATCAACAATCCAGGCCTAAATGTAAGAGCTAAAATTATAAATTTCCAGAAGAAAACCCTTGTGACCTTAAAAAAAAAAAAAAAAAAAACTTTTTTTTTTTTTTTAAGAGGTTAGGCAAAAATTTCTTATACATAACACCAAAAGCAAGGAAGGTGAGACTCCATCTCACTTACTTCGGACATGTTCCTGGGAGGGACCAACCCCTGGAGAATGACATCATGCTTGGTAAAGTAGAAGGTCACTAAAAAAAGAGGAAGACCTCAAAGAGATGGATCGACACAATAGCTGTGACAGTGAGCTCAAACACACCTGCTGTTGTAAGGATGGCACAAGACCAGGCAAAGTTTTCCTTCTGTTACAGATAGGGTCACTATGAGTCATCAGAGCCCTGAGGGCACAGTGGTTAAGAGCTCAGCTGCTAACCAAAAGGTCGGCAGCCTGAGTCCGCCAGCCACTCCTTGGAAACCCTATGGGGCAGTTCTACTGTGTCCTATATAGGGTTGGCATGAGTCAGAATCAACTCGACAGCAGTGGATTTTTACGAGTCACAGCTGACTTAATGGCACCTAACAAAAATAACAGGAAAGAATGTGCATGGCAGGTCTGCCATATTCAAGGCATTATTCTCATGAGGGGGTCATACCAATCAGAGGTGGAACCTATATTCTAGGAACTTCTAGTCTTGTAAAGGAGTCAAGAGCTCTATGTAAGTATTAATGAAACCAGATAGAAAAACCTAACTGCTCTAAGTGAGGTATAGTTAAATTAATTTGGGAATTTGAAGGAAGAACGTACTGATTGGAGCTGGGGGGATGAGAGAATCCTTAATGGAGCTGTCTTAGCAATTCCTATAATGATCCTTACTTTGAGTCTTTATATGAAAGTGTGTGCTTCAGAACTCAAATGGTTTTTCATTGGTTTAAAAGAAGCATGTAAAATTAAGGATCTGTCATGATTGCACTCAGCCTAGAGCCCATGAGAAAAGTCCTGGCAGTAATAAGGTATTACCAAAACCATAAATCGGACTAAGGTACTTGCAATAGACCAGCCATGGTTAATTATCCTGACATGATTATGGACATTATTATAATTGCATATCAATTTGCACAAATCAACTCTCAATTAATCTAATGGAGCTGAGAAGAGCTATGAAAACAGTAAAATAATTTGTGTTTTACTCTGCAGGTGCTTTATTGCTTACAATTTAATGCTTAAACTCCTGTCCCTGGATCAGCCACTCCCTGATTTCCAACCATACCATAAACAGATCATTTCACCTCAAATATTGGGACTTTAGGCTGATACAACCTCATTCTCTCCTCATGCATTGTCTAATATTTTGCCTAAAGAGTAGTTCCCGACCTCCGATGGAAGATGAATGAACCAGATCCTCCGTCTCCCTGCCCTGGTATCACCAGAGAGTAGAAACATAACAGGCAAATCTCTCAGTCGAAGCTCTTTGTACTTGGACTTTTAGGAGTATCTGCGGACGGCTGGAGGTCAGAGTCATCTCAGCAGTAGAAATGCTAGCTGAAAAGAGCAATTAGTGATGACGAGGTGGTAGTTACTGTGGTTCCTGCTGCCCAGGCTTTCAGAGCTCCTGACTCTGCTGGTTTTCCAAGACTGGTTCTTCTACACACAGAGTTTTATGAGACAGTAATATCTTTCTCATTCTTTTTTCTGGATATGAAGATTAAAACTTAAAAAAAAAAAAAAAAGCTCTCTGAAAAAGGACGGGGGTTAAAAACTCACACAAAATCGAGACAACCAACAATGTTACAAAGATATTTCATTTTTTTTCCAAAAATATTTCTTATTATATCTAAAAAACTATGAAAAACAAACAAACAAAAAAAACCAAACCCACTGCCGTCAAGTCAACTCTGACTCATAGCGAGCCTACAGGACAAAGTAGAACTGCCCCAGAGAGTGTCCAAGGAGCACCTGGTGGATTCGAACTGCCAACCTTTTGGATAGCAGCCGTAGCACTTAACCACTATGCCACCAGGGTTTCCAGACTATGAAAAGAAAGTATATTTCCGTGTGTTCCAAATTCAGTCTGACTTTGTGATTAACTCTAGTAAGTTCAGAAAGAGGTATTGTTAACAGAATAAAAAGTTAAGCATTCTTGTTAAGCGTTTGACAAACTCTTGCGAGTGTTTAAAAATACTGAAGCCCCTATCATATTAAAAATTGGGTCATCAACTACATCTTGCCTTCTAATGACTACCCTGTCTCCACCTTCATCCAACTTCCCAAAAACTTTGTATACACTCAACATTTCCATCTCTTCGCCTCCTTCTTACTCCTCAGACGTTTTATCCAATTGTTTCCTACTAACTCTACATCAAAATTGCTTTTCCTAAGGTAGCTATGGAAACCCTGGTGGTGTAGTGGTTAAGTGCTCTGACTGCTAACCAAAAGGGTGACAGTTCGAATCCACCAGGTGCTCCTTGGAAACTCTATGGGGCAGTCCTACACTGTCCTATAGAGTCACTATGAGTCGGAATCGACTTGACGGCAACGGGCTATAGGCTATGCTAAGGTAACTGTGGAGTCCTGGTATCGCAGTGGTTAAGAACTCGGCTGCTAAACAAAAGGTTGACAGTTCGAATCCACCAAGCCACTCCTTGGAAACCCTATGGGGCAGTTCTACTCTATCCTATAGGGTTGCTATTAGTCAGAATCAACTGAAGAATAATGAGTTTAAAGTAACTATGTTGCTAAATCCAGGAAAGGTGTGCGTCAGGGTTGTATTCTTTCACCATACCTATTTAATCTGTATACTGAACAAATAATATAAGAAGCTGGACTATATGAAGAAGAACGGGGCATCAGGATTGGAGGAAGACTCATTAACAACCTGCGTTATGCAGATGACACAACCTTGCTTGCTGAAAGTGAAGAGGACTTGAAGCACTTACTAATGAAGATCAAAGACCACAGCCTTCAGTATGGATTACACCTCAACATAAAGAAAACAAAAATCCTCACGACTGGACCAATGAGCAACATCATGATAAATGGAGAAAAGATTGAAGTTGTCAAGGGTTTCATTTTACTTGGATCCACAATCAACAGCCATGGAAGCAGCAGTCAAGAAATCAAAAGATGCATTGCATTGGGCAAATCTGCTGCAAAGGACCCCTTCAAAGTGTCGAAGAGCAAAGACGTCACCCTGAAGACTAAGGTGCGCCTGACCCAAGCCATGGTATTTTCAATCACATCATATGCATGTGAAAGCTCGACAATGAATAAGGAAGACCGAAGAAGAATTGACACCTTTGAATTGTGGTGTTGGCGAAGAACATTGAATATACCACGGACTGCCAAAAGAACGAACACATCTGTCTTGGAGGAAGTGTGGCCAGAATGCTCCTTAGAGGCAAGGATGGCGATACTGCATCTTACATACTTTGGACATGTTGTCAGGAGGGATCAGTCCCTGGAGAAGGACATCATGCTTGGCAGAGTACAGGGTCAGCGGAAAAGAGGAAGACCCTCAACGAGGAGGATTGACACAGTGGCTGCAACAATGAGCTCAAGCATAACAACGATTGTAAGGATGGTGCAGAACTGGGCAGTGTTTCGTTCTGTTGTGCACAGGGTCGCTATGAGTCGGAACAGACTCAACGGCACATAACAACAACAACAACATGTTGCTAAATCTAGGGGCTCTTTTCAAAACTCTTTTTACTTAACCCCTTAGCAGCATCTGACAAAGATGACCACTCCATTTTAATGTCACGACCCTAATCCAGGCAACCACCATCTCTTTGGATGATTGCAATAATCTAATTATTTTTTGAGTACTCACTTTTCCCCCTTTAATTCACTCATCCCACTGCTGTCAAAGTGATAGTTCCAAAACACAGATCTGATCAAGTCACTCTCATACTCAAAACCCATCGATGGCTTCCCATTGCTATTGAGACCAAATTTTTGTTTTTTTTTTAACTTGATCTCCAGGACCTATACATGATTTGAACCCAAAACATCTCTGGCTATTGCTCACTGTGCTCCGGAAGAATTTCGTAATTGGGATATGCTAATCCCTTTCAGCCTCAGGCCTTCATGCAAGCTTTTGCCCACTTCATATTCATGTATTAGTATACCCACAAAGCTAAAACTCTATGCAAAGATGTCATCTTGAGGACTAAGGTGCACCTGACCCAAGCCAAGGTGTTTCAATCACATCATATGCATGTGAAAGTTGGACAATGAATAAGGAAGACCGAAGAAGAACTGACGCCCTTGAATTGTGGTGTTGGTGAAGAATGTTGAATATACCATGGACTGCCAAAACAATGAACAAATTTGTCTTTAAAGAAGTATAACCAGAATGCTCCTTAGGAGCAAGAATGGCGAGACCAAGTCTCACATACTTTGGAGGGATCAGTCCCTGGAGAAGGACACCATGCTTGGTAAAATAAGAGGTCAGTGAAAAAGAGGAAGGCCCTCAATGAAATGGATTGACAAAGTGGCTGCAACAATGGGCTCAAGCATAGTAGCAATTGTGGGGATGGCGCAGGACCGAGCAGTGTTTCGTTCTGTTGTGCATACAGTTGATATCATTCAGGACCCACTTGTCGGCATCTAACGACAGCAACAACTTTTTTTGAACCTTCTAATGCGCTCCAGTCAGAGCTGTCATTATTACCCAATTACAATTGTTGTAGGGAAAAAAATCACAAAGTTTAGTAAAGCAAAAAGAAAGTTTTATTCAGCATATGTTCAAAAAGGCAAAAGTGGGAAGTGGACAAGCGTGCTGCCAGAGCTAATGTCTGCCCGAATCCAAGGAAACTACAGAATAGACAAGGATGGGAAAACGGACAAGCATGCTGCCACAGCCACATCTGCCCAAGTCCAAGGAAACTCCAGAATAAGCAAAAATGGGAAAACGGACAAGCATGATGCCACAGCCATGGGTGCCCAAGTCCAAGGAACGCTACAGACTTATCAGTATATATTAACATTACAAATGGGCAAAACCATTGAAAGCTTCACCTTTTCATAGACTTGCTAGAACCTGTGATCCTACATTTTGAATTGTCTTTCTTAACATTCACTGGTACAGGTTTCAGTAACGACAGTCAGGAGGGTCCAACAAATTTTCTATTCACTAAATGCTAATAGAAAAAGATAAGAGTGGGAAGTCTTTTCTGTTCTGTTAGATTGGCTTAAGTGAAAAGATACTTTCCAAGGTTATCCTAGTTATTGTCTTTATACCTCAGTTGATGTGTCCTTGTGAGTCCTTCCAGTATTATTTTCTAAATCACAATCACTCTTCAGATCACGTGGTTTCGTGTGCACGTGCTACAAGCCTCCTGCAAGCAAAAACACACCATTGCTTTCCTTGCTGCCAGTGTTTTTATACTGGTTTTGTCCAATTTTCTGGTGTTTTAGTGACAATACTGTGGTAATTAGTATTTGTGAACCTATATCAATAATTTTTTTGAGAATGAATAGTAATTTATGGAAAAGAAGGAATGATATATGGGAATCACGATTTAGGAGTAACATTAGCACCAAAAACATTACTAAGGATTCTGTATGGTCTGGTACTGGAGGAGATCCATAGGGGGTGGGCGACACCATGAATTACTGCACTAGGTGACACCAACCTTAGTGATGCCACCGTGATCCCCCATTATAATTCTTCACGGCATCCTTTGTATTTCCTTTATACCCCTTCTTATTTGGATTTATAATTACACATTAATTTTTATGTTTATGTATTCCTTTCCCCCTACTCTATAAAGTTCCATCAGTGTAGGGACCTATGTCTCTTTCGTTCCCTGCTATGTATGATACATAGTAGGTACTTAGTAAGGAATTACTGAATGAATGAGTATACAGCTTTGTTTTATATTCATAAATGAATGTGTTTTATACTTATATTTGGTGAGGAAGCAAGAGGGAAAGATCTTGATTCCTCTCTTTCCCAGACATCCCTGCAGTGCTTCACAGTGGGAGTGCTGGAGGCTTAGTCCCCGCAAAGCAGCTAGGGTAGGGAAGGGTGTTAGCTTGACCATCTCAGAATGTCCTGTATTTTAACACAGCCTTTATCCCTCTTCTACTAAGAGTCTTATGTAAAGATTTTCATTTCTTAAAACTCAATACTACTTTAGTAAATTTTAAAAATGTCTTCTCCTCAATCTGACATCCTGTAAGATACCACTGTTGCCACCACCATGACTTCTACTAGCTAAATAAGGCAATGCATTTAGAGAACTTGTCAGAGTTCCTGGTGCACAGAAAACACTCAATACATGTTAATTTTTATTATAACTACTATTAAGTACCATTTGTTGAGTGTCTACTATTTGCCAGGCAGATTACATACATGATCTAATTTAATTCATACAACAACCTTATGAGGTAGGTGTTATAATTTCCATTTTATGCAGGAAGAAACAAAGGGTCAGTGAATCTAAGTAACTTGCCAAAGTTCATACAACTAGTGGGCAGGAGGATTCATGGTTTAAACATTCTAATACATTATTTCTACTTCTAAATATTAAATGTCTAACACGTGTGTCATTGAAATACATTATCCATATAAAAGGTAATTTTGTTTTTATTTATGAGTGTGTTTACATAAAGATTTTGTTTCATTAATTTTCTGAACTGTAAAAAATGAAAATAACAGCCGTTCACTCTCCATTTCAGAATCATTTTGAATAATTATATTTCTTTCAATTACCTACAATTTTTTTTATAATGTATTTTTCTATTGAGTGTTTGGGATAAATGGTACTTAATCTTGTTTTTGCTCATGATTATCATCTAAAAATTAAATTGGGTTTACAGATGTCCCATTGTTCTCATGCTTAAAGGATAATAGTAAAATGTTGTTTGTGAATGTCTGTTTCTTTCAAATAGTAAATCCTAAATAAGCAGTTTATTTTTAATAATCATTCCTTTGCAAGCATTTTTTTTTTAACATCTGCAACTGCCACTTGTGTTTTTGTATTAACTCACATACTGATGTGTTCATGACTACAATGAATAATTTAACTGGTAACCTGCCAAATCCCATTTTCTATGTGCCTTTTGAGACCTGGTAGGAGCCTCCCTAAGCCACATCAACTCAAACCTGGCAGAATGTATCATGAGCACTGGATATGTGCCCTATGCAAAACTAATTTAGATCATGAATTCTTGGAATAGGAAGAGCTATGAGATTTTTCTAGGAAAAAAAAAAAGCTCACAAATGGACTTGCATCAAAATATGGGCCATATGGCTGCACTGGTAACAGTAGTAGATGACTCTGGCATTGTGGCCTAGCTTTCTGATGTGCCTGTGGTCTGTACTTGACTTTAGGACCTTGGGGCAATTGAAAGCACATTCACACCTGCATACGCACAGCTATGTCTCTGCTACCTGCTTGCTAATAATTAAAATCCCTTCAAAAAGGCTTTTCTGTCCACAGTTAGACATACCATATTTAAAATGTAGGGCCATTGACGGAGCACTTAAATGAGAAGAAAATTCAGTTAAAGGACAATGGATCAACCCAGGGACAGATTACCCAATAAGCAAGGTAAGCGCAGGCTTACTTGTACTTGCTTACTTGCTTGCATGATTTTACCTGTTTTTCACGACATCAAAGATATGGTGAAACCCTTGTGAAATTTTACACTACAGATTAGTAAGTAAACACAAGTAAGTCTTTGCGTACCTTGCTTATTGGTTAATCTATCCCTAGGTCAACCAATCCACCAGTAAGTGGTAACCCAGGGTGATGATTTAGGGGAAGTGGAGGCCGCAGGACCTTGAGTGGAAGGAGCTTAAGACAAAAGACACAGTTGAAGAATTTGCAGAGTTATTGCCAAGGATCTTCCCAATTTACTACAATAGGGCCAGGAAAAATGGAAGCCACGTGGAGGGGCAGGAGGTGGGGGAAATTTTTGACATGAACCTATAATCACAGGTAGCATCACTTCACATAATTTACATTTTTTTCCTGTTTTAATTTAAAACAACTAACTTCCCATAAAAGCATTTCCTTCCCAGGGAGTTTGTTAATTGAACGTTAACTGTATAAAGGGTTTGGTTGTCATTTATCTGGAAATGTTAAATATATGTGAAAAGAGATTTTTGCATAATACACTGTTTATTTTTCTTAAGTTATAAAGATGTCAGTCTTTAAGTGAATGCCAGATCATACAAGTTTTTCATGCTGCCAATTTTTAAATTTATTTTTAAATAACTGCAGACTTACAGAAATGTTGCAAAAATAGTACAGAGAATCCCTGTTTACTCATCACAAGATCCTCTAAACATTTATCATGTTCTCTCTCCATTCATATATGTGTATGCTAAGAGCCCCGGTGGTGCAACAGTTAAGCCCTTGGCTGCTAATCAAAAGGTCAGAGGTTCGAACCCACCAGCAACTGTAGGGGAGATAAAGCCCTGGTGATCAGCTCCCCATAAAGATCTACAGCCTAGGAAACCTTATGGGGCAGTACTATTCTGTCCTATAGGGTTTCTACGAACCAGAATTGACTCAATAACACACACCAACAACAATATATATGTGGACATATGTGTATATCTATATACATATGTGTGTGTGTGTATGTTGTTGTTAGGTGCCATCAAGTCGGTTCAGACACATAGCGACCCCTATGTACAACAGAACGAAACACTGCCCCGGTCCTGCGCCATCATTGTAACAATCATTATCCTGAGCCCATTGTTGCAGCCACTGTGTCAATCCATCTGAGGGTCTAGCTCTTTTTTCACTGACCCTCTACTTTACTAAGCATGATATCCTTCTCCAGGGACTAATCCCTCCTGATAACATGTCCAAAGTATGTGAGACATAGTCTCACCGTCCTTGCTTCTAAGAGCATTCTGGCTGTACTTCTTCCAAGGCAGATTTCTTTGTTCTTTTGGCAGTCCGTGATATACTTAATTTTCTTTGCCAGCACCATAATTCAAAGGCATCAAATCTTCCTCCGTCTTCCTTATTCATTGTCCAGCTTTCACGTGCATATGAGGTGATTGAAAACACCATGGCTTGGGTCAGGCTCAGCTTAGTCTTCAAGGTGATATCTTTGCCTTTTAACACTTTAAAGAGGTCTTTTGCAGCAACTTTGCCCCAATAATGAATCATTTGAACATAAATTGCAAATAAGTTGCCCCTGGCGGCGTAGTGGTTAAGAGGTACCACTGCTAACCAAAAGGTCAGCAGTTCATTTCCACCAGGAAGGAAGCCCTGGCGGTATAGTAGTTAAGTGCTATGGCTGCTAACCATAAAGGTTGGCAGTTCGAATCCATGTGGAGTTCCCTGGAAATTACGGGGCAGTTCTACTCTGTCCTAAAGGGTCGCTACTATGAGGTGGAATCAACTCGACGGCAACAGGTTTGATTTTTGGTTTTATGAGTTGGAATTTACTCGGCGGCAACGGGTTTTTTTTTTGTTGTTGTTGTTACTTCAGTATGTATTTCCGTAAAAAACAAAAATTTGTTTTAAAAAAATTTCTCAGTCTTCAATTTAGCTTGTTGTTTTATCCATTTTATTTTGCCAATATTCAAGTGCCTGGGGCTCAGTTGTGAATAATTGTTGACAGCTACTTTAGACCATACATCCAAATATTAACCAAAGCACAAAAGATTTAAAAAGAAAAAATAAAATGCAAATTGACCCTTTGGGTGGAACTGCCAATGTGACTTTTAAACATTTCTTTGCGTGTACAAAAGAACAGACAGTCCAACAAAATTCAATTTATTTCATTAAATAAAATCCAGAGACTTAAAATTAATTGATTGGATGAATATAATAAAAGCTATAAAGGAACAAGCTATCAGGAAGTGGGGAGAAATGGGTCTAACAAGATATTGTAGGAATTGTTACATAAAGCTATTGTGGGACCTAATAAAGGTTTTTCTTTCTAATGTTTCTGGCTTATAATGAGCAAGAAAGCACAGAAAATTGAAAAGTGCACAAAACGTGATTTTCAGCTCCACTCCTAGCTCTGTCACATTGAGTAAGCCAGTCTGAAACATAATTGTCTCCACTGGAAGGTGAGGGAATCACATGAAATTATTTCATGGTCTCTTCCAGCTTAAGTATTTTAAGATCCCAAGACCTGGAAGAAAAAGTAAATAGCATGTTAGGAAAAAAATCAAAGATGACAGTAAGATATCAAAAGGTGAAGAGAAGAGTTGTTGAGGCAAGGGAAAGATAAGTTTTTGAAATATAGATAAGGAATCACCATAATTTTTTTTGATGAGTTGGTCAATTTTTTTTTTATTGTGCTTTAAGTGAAAGTTTACAATTCAAGCCAGTTTCTCATACAAAAACTTAAATATGCATTTTATGTGACCCTAGTTGCTCTCACCACAATATGACAGCACATTTCTTCTCTCTACCCTGTATTTCTTGCGTCCATTCAACCAGATTCTGTCCTCCTCTGCCTTCTCATCTTGGGTCCAGACAGGGACTGCCCACATGGTCTCATGTGTCTACTTGAGCTAAGAAGCACACTCCTCACCACTATCATTTTATGTCTTATAGTTTTTTTTTTTTTTAGTCCAGTCTAATCTTTGTCTGAAGAGTTGGCTTTGAGAATGGTTTTAGTTTTGGGCTAACAGAGTATCTGGTGGCCATGACCTCTGGGATCCCTCCAGTCTCAGTCAGACCATTAAGTCTGGTCTTTTTACTAGAATTTTAGGTCTGCATCCCACTTTTCTCCTGCTCCATCAGGGATCCTCTGTTGTATTCCCTATCAGAGCAGTCATTGGTGGTAGCTGGGTACCATCTATTCCTTCTAATCTCAGACTGATGGAGTCTCTGGCTTATGTGGGCCTTTCTGTCTCTTGGGCTCATGTTTTTCTTGTATCTTTGATGTTCTTCATTCTCCTTTGCTCCAGGGGAATCACCACAATTTTCAACCAGGGCTTCAAACTGGTTCGAGCCAGTTCAGTTATGGCCAATGAAGCAAAACTGAAATAGATGAATTTTTAAATTTGGGTGATCCAGGACCACAACTGGAATGGGAAAAATTACAGGTTGAAGGCCTGGAATGGGAGACTCAGAAGAGGTATAGTGAGCCCTTTCAGGAGTCTGATGTGTGAGACTGGATTTTTGCTGGCACTGAGGAGAGCAACACACACACATTCAAAGTGGTGCAGTCAGCAGTCGGTCTTTGAGTAGGGCACTGCTGTTTCCGACTCTGCATAAAATCCAACAGGGAAGAGATTTGGTTGCTATACAACACATACGCTACTCTTGTCTAAGAGGGAAATTAAGTCTCTAGCAGGGTCTCGACGTGTAATTTTTCCCTGGTTCACCCAAATTTTAAAAATTCAGGTTTTTTCTGGTGTTGCTTCCTCGGCCATGATTGAACCAGGAACAACTGGTTCAAAGCCCTGTTTTTAACTTTTAAACATTTATATGACTTTAAAGCTTTGTTAGAATGGATTAAAAAAAAAGAAGAACGAAAACACACAATTTTTCTGTATTTTGAAATAAAGAAAATAGAAACAAAAAGTAGTCAGTAAAACTAAACACAACTCATAATTACTTCATAAATATATATCTTTTGCTATAATGTCTATGAGAGGTGATCACAACCATGGACAAAGAAAACTCCTAAATTATAGAATAACACATAACTAAAAACATTAATTTGGGTAAAAGTTAAGATCCTTTCCATTTATTGAGAGAGTAAATCCTAGAGGAAGAAAAGAAAGAAAACAGTACAATTAAACAAAGTCAAAAACTATGGGACCAACTCAAGCAAAGAACAAATTAATTATTTCTAATTTGATACGAAAAAATATTAAAATGTTCTTTCTCTGCTTTTAAGAAAATACAGAAAATGCCACTAGTCATGATTGCACTTACAAACAGCTTGAAATCAGACAAACCCAAGCTTCAGTCCCAGTATTAGCCTTGGGACTGGACATCTGACCAACCTCTTAAAACGGGGCACTAGCTCCTTCCTCTGTGGCTTCTTGTCAGAATTACTTGCAATAAGGCATATAAGATACATAGCTTAGTAAATGGTATATCACGAGAGCCCAAAAAATGTTAACTCTCATCCCTCATTTAATTTTATCAACAGATTTTTACCTTTAGTTTTTTTGGGACTTATTTTTCAGTGTACATGATGAAGGGAGTAACAAATATGAGCAGAAAGGCTTATTTTCCCAGTGCCATTGGTCTATGAGGAGCCCTGGTAGTGCAGTGGTTAATCGCTTTGGCTGCTAACCAAAAAGGTCAGCAGTTTGAATCCACCAGTTGCTCTTTGGAAAACCTATGGGGCAGTTCTACTCTGACTTGCAGGGTCGCTATGAGTCAGAATCTACTCCACGGCAATGGTTTTTTTTTTTTTTTTTCTGATTTCTGAGAAAAGGCAATATGTCTTATTTTTAAGTGCCTACTGAGAAATGTATGAAATATTTTAACAACTTACATTTTTTATGGAGTGGAAGAAATGTAGGATATGTTGTCCACTAATTTTTGGATTGTTGAGCTCGTGCAATTGATTTAAGGTGGATTTCTTTCTAGTGATTGTTTTAGTCATCTAGTGCTGCTATAACAGAAATACCACAGGTAGATGGTTTTAATAAAGAGAAATTTTTTCTCTCACTGCCTGGTAGGCTACAAGTCCAAATTTAGGGCATCAGCTCCAGGGGAAGCCTTTCTCCCTGTCGGCTGTGGAGGAAGGTCCTTGTCATCAATATTCCCTTGATCTGGGAGTATCTCAGTGCAGGAACCTCAGGTCCAAAGGACACGCTCTGCTCCTGGCACTGCTTTCTTGGTGGTATGAGGTCCCCAACTCTCTGCTTGCTTCTCTTTCCTTTTATCTCTTCAGAGATAAAAGGTGGTGCAGGCCACAGCCCAGGGAAACTCCCTTTACATTGGATCAGGGAGGTGACTTGAGTAAGGGTATTACAATTCCACTGTAATCCTATCCACATAAAATTACAATCACAAAAGGGAGGACAAGCACAGAATACTGGGAATCATGGCCTAACCAAGCTAATACACACATTTTTGGGGGGGCATAATTCAGTTCATGACAGTGGTTTTTAAAACTATTATTTTAATAAGTAAAATTTAAGATAAATCCCTTCAAAAAAGCTGTCCAGTCCACAATTAGACATAATATGTTTAAAATGTAGAGTCATTGAGGGAACACTTAAATTAGAATGGATTTCAGTTAAAGGACAACGGGTCAACCTGTCCACCGGCAAGTAGCGGCTCTGTTTTCTATAAAAATAACAGTCTCTATACATAGAATCTTTTCTTTTGCTGTAAAAAAAAAAATGCTTTCAAGATAAAATATGCACATCAATTAGACGTGGAAAATTGTCTGGCCTCTTAGAAAGACTTGAGTTAGATTGGAACTTCTTTTGATTAATGGACATTTGCTAAATGAATTAGCCCAGATTCTGCCCAGGAGCATAGTATGGGCATCCCAGGGGAAGGCAGTGGAACAAGTCTGAATGTGGATATCTGTCTTCATCATCAAATACTGTTCGAAACCAATTGGTTTTGAAGTACCCTTAAGACAGGGGTCACAAAATCAGCTGCCTGGAGGAGCTAGGTGGGTGATATAGATGAGTCAAGTGGGCTGAGTATAAGAAAGCATCAGAAGCATCATAGTGATAAATGGCACCTGACACTTGGCCATGGTGACAGGGAGATTATGTGGAATTATGGGATTATGGTAAACTAGCCATCAAAAGGGGAGCCTGCTTCTCAATTTTAGCCAAGGCCATGTGGGGATTGGGGCCCAATATTCTCAGCCCATTTGATTTTTAAAGAAAAACTGGAATTTCAGATTTTGCTGTATCATCTCCTAATGTTTAATGTTGAAAATTAATTAATTAAAAAAAAATACTATGTGGGCCAATTGAAATAAAACCCATGGGCCACATCTAGCCAGCAGATCACCAGTTTGCAACTTCTGCTTTAAGGAATTAACACAAATAGTGATAGAAATAATACCTTAAAAATGATCCCATAGCTTTGAATTCTTATACTTCTTAACTAGCCTTTATATAACATTAAAAATACACTTAATCTATACCAAAACCAAGAGTAAGATGATCTGTTGTCGTCATAAGGTACTGTTTTGTCGATCCTGACTCATAGGGACCCTATAACAGAACAAAACGTTGCCCAGTCCTGTGTTATCCTCACATGTGTAGGTATGTTTGAGCCCATTGTTGTAGCCACTGTGTCAGTCCATCTCGTTGAGGGTCTTCCTCTCTCTCTCTGACCCTCTACTTTACCAAGCATGATGTCCTTCTCTAGGGACTGGTCTCTCCTAATGACATGTCCAAAGTTAGTCTTGCCATCTTTGCTTCCAAGGAGCATTCTGGCTATACTTCTTCCAAGACAGACTTGATTGTTCTTCTGACAGTCTAGACCTAGGGATCTATATAAAATCATAAACCATGTTTCTCAAAGCATGGACTGCACACCACCTACTTCAGAATTAACTAGAGAAAAAAAAACCCATTGCCATTGAGTTGATTCCGACTCATAGTGACCCTATAGGACAGAATAGAACTGCCCCATAGGGTTTCCAAGGAGCACCTGGTGGATTTGAAGTGCTGAACTTTTTTGGGTTAGCAGCCGTAGCTCTTAACCACTACACCACCAGGGTTTCTGAAGTAACTAGAGAGCTGGTTAAAAATGTGCATGCTGGATTTGCATATATTAGGCCTTGGGTGGGTCCTAGACATCTGACTTTTGTACAAGCACTCCAGTGCCCAGAGGAGTGCCTCCCTTTAAGAATGTAAGGGATATGGTCATGTAACTCACAGCTTTAACTTCTGCATCTTCCTTGTCCTCCCAGGCAGAGAGAGCTCCCGTTTTAAGAGGGATAAGATTTAAACCCCTGCTTGGTTGGGGGACCCAGAACACACCTGTGCATTTGAGCCACTCATTTGCATATTTGCAGGTTGATAATGATAAATGTCTAAGTCATTAGTATTCAGTTTATGGTTGCTCAGTACTCTATATGGCTTCATTTAGCTAATAACTCTCTTGCTGGGTTATTTCATTTTGGCTTCCTACTGCGTGTCAGTGCAATGTTCCTGATCAGTACTCAGTAAGTAATTTTTGATTGACTATTATAATGCATTAAGGAGCCCTGATGGTTAAGTACTTGGCTGCTAACCGAAAGGTTAGCAGTTCAAACTCACCAGCTACCCCATGGGAGAAAGATCTAGCGATCTGCTTCCATAAAGGTTCCCATTTCTGTCGAGTCAATTACAACTCATAGGGATCCTATAGGTCAGAGCAGAACTGCCGCATAAGGTTTCCAAGGCTGAAATCTTCATGGAAGCTGACTGCCACATCTTTCTCCTGCGGAGCAGCTGGTGCGTTCAAACTGCCAACCTTTTGGTTAGCAGCTGAGTGCTTAACCACTGTGACACCAGGGCATCTTTCCACAAAGATCACAGCCTTGGAAACCCTATGGGGCAGTTCTGCTCACTATGAGTCAGAATCTACTTGACAGAAAGGGCTTGGTTTTCGGTGATTATAATGCATTAATTAGAATATTGTCTTTTTTTTTTTTTTGTCAGCTAGGACTAACAGATCAATGTATATGACTGAACTGAACAATCATTTACTTCAACCTACTGGATATTTTAGTTAAGCTAATAACTTGCCGAATTTTTAGACGTCAGAAAATTGTTTGATGACCTTGACCAAATGAACCCAACCCCAAGTAATCAGTATAATTTCCGATCTTTCCTGCTCTTGAACTCAGAGAGTAAAACTATTATTAGGCATATATAAACTCATCATGTGCTCTTAAAGCAGGTCGGGAATATGGCCATGACAATGGTATTCATGATATGTCACACCATTTTAGACAATAGAAGCATTAGCTGTACAAAATGCTGATAGACTGACACGTTCAATACACCGCACATTTTAGCAGTCTAGGGAAAACCACGATTGAAATGCAAATTGTTATTTTGCTTCAGTGAGAAACACACCAAAATGCAAGTCGTCTTTGAAAAGCACTGAGGTCAGGAAAAGGCGTTAAACCTGTATTTTCCATCTCATGTTCATGCCCTGTAAACAATGGAATCTTGGATGTGGGGCACATTTTCAGATTATTCATTCCCTAGCCCAGAAGTAGGTAGTACCTTAAACCATTCCCAGCTTCTTTAGACAAAAGAAATTTCTGACCTCCAAGGCAATCTTCTCCAGTAGATGAACTGATAATTTCTTGCACAGCTTGGCCTTTCCCACCGTTTCCATACTATTCTAGTCAACACAACTAGGCTTGTGGCTCAGAATATTCGAATATGCTATCAGGTTTCTGGGCAAGTGATGGGTCTTGAATTCACCCCAGCAAAGGTGAAGTAACATTAAATTCGTCCCTGCCTAGTCTAAGTCAGCAAGATGGCATTGTAAAATATCCTCAGAAATATTAATTTAAGAAGTCTGCAAGGAAGAAGGTGAAAAGAAGGTCAGCTATGAAGAAAGTGAAAAGAAGGTCAGCTACAGACATAAAACCAGGGAGGAGATGGGATGACCCTTTAATCAGGAGCCTTGTAGCCTGCAAGCCAGCATAACAGTAGTGAATTGACCTCCCCATTAAAGCCAGATGCCTCAATAAAGGCAGCCCTACCTGAGTACTAATAGATGGGCTATCAGCGTCACGTCACAAACTAGACACACAGAGCAAGGGACAATTTCTAAAAAGACCTTAAAGCTATAAATGGCCTCTTTTATTTTCTATTCCCCTTACATACACACCTAAGTGTTGACGTTTATTTTAATGTCTACAGAATCCCTGAATGTGTTACAACTTAAAGAGATCCTGAAAATTCTACAGTGAAGCACTCCTGGAAATAGTATTTTATCAGTTCAGAAAGTGTGATAAAATACTTCAGTTTTGTTAGAAACAAATATAGGGACAACTCTCAAACACATTTTTTCTTCCACAAAACACATTAGCTTCAGCTGGAGTGGACTAGAAATTGTGAGTTCTAATGTTTCCTTTTCCCTTCTGTTATATAGGTAGAGTTTGTGGTCTTTGGAAATCAATCAACCTTGCTGTGCTTCAATGAATACAATATAAAAATTTCTAAAAGCCTTCTATGTTACCTAGAGAAATTAAGAAATATTCGAAGCATTTTTGAAGTTTGGATGAAATATCTAGCAATTGTATTATCTGATACGCTAATCCTTATTTTAGAAAAGAGAATCCTAAAACTAGATGAGAAAAGGGCAAATATAAGGAAACTAATCATGAGAAGGAGCCCTGGTGGTGCAGTGGTTAAGAACTGCTAACCAAAAGGTCGGAAGTTCAAATCCACCAGGCAGTCCTTGGAAACCCTATGGGGCAGTTCTACTCTGTCCTATAGGATCGCTATGAGTAGGAATTGACTCTATGGCAATGGGTGTCCATGAGGAAATAATATTTTAGAAGTTCGAAAAGTGATTCCAACTGTGTTCATTCCAGAAATGAACTCATTACATAATACCTTGTGGGAAATAGCATTAAAACAACCAATGCCCTCAAAGTTACTAACAATTACAAATTCATGAATAAGGAATTTGGGAAGAAAAAAATGAATTAGGTCAAATTTAGGCAAAGAATAGAAAATAAATAACTTCAACCCAGTTACACCAAGTGGTCAGACATCTCAAGCACCCAGGATCAAAATTCCAGTCATCTTTGACTTCTCCCTTATGGTTGTCCCAAACATCCAACCTGTTTCAAAGTCTACCATCTCCACCCCTGAGTTTTTTTCAGCACCTCTTCTTTCCTCTTCATTTCTGCCACCACAAGCCTAAGTCAGACCCTCATTATCTCACTTTGTCCATTGAACAGACTCCATACTAGGATACCCCGGCCCAGAGTTTCCATTTTATTCCATTTCCTGGATCTGCTCATGTTACTTCCCATGCTGATCATATCAAAGGCTCCTCATTGTTGACGAAATAAATCCAACTCTTCGATCTACCTTCAGAGTCATCTATGTGGGCCCTCAAAGTTATTTAATAACATTCAATTCTACAAATGTATCAAGTGTCTGCTATGTACCAAGCATGGTACTAGATGTTCTGAATGAGTCTCAATTGAAGAAAATACCCTTCCTCCCCTCAAAGAGCTTGTGGTTGTCCAATTCAAGTAACAGCTACCATGATGGCTACAGGTGCCCAATGCCTTAAATGCATGATTTGATTTATTGACATAACCTCATGTTTCCTTTACTCAGTCCAAACTCAATGCCTGCTTTTCTCCAAGACTTTTCCAGCCTGGAGTCCTTATGCCTGCTTTCTTCAGCCTGCTTTCATCAGCCCCCTTCCTCTAAGCAATTTTAGTCTGGTCAGTTTCAACTCATGGTAACCCCATGTATGTCAGAGGAGAACTGTGCTCCATGGAGTTTTCAATGGCTGATTTTTTTTGGAAGCAGATCACCAGGTCTTTCTTCCGAGGTGGACTCAAACCCCCAACCTTTCAGATAGCAGTCTAGTATGTTAAATCGGTTGTACCACCTAGGGACTCCACCCTTCATCTAAACCCAAACCAAACCAGTTTCCTTCGAGTCGCTTCCAGCTCATAGTGACCCTTATAGGACAGAATAGAACTGCTCCATAGAGTTTCCAAGGAGCAGCTAGTGGATTCCAACTGAGCTCTTAACCACTGCACCACCAGGGCTCTCCCTTCATCAAGCACATGTTTATTACTCACCCGAAGACAGCGGTGAATAAACTGGCTAAATTTCCTACTTTCAGAGAGCTTACATAAACAAATGAACAAATAAATATAAAACATATTGGGTAAAAGTTGTTAGGAATAAAAATAAAAAAGGTTAAGGGAAGAATGAAACCGGCAAACTCTTGCCACTTCATTAAGGGTGAAATTTCTGGGAAGCTTTTTGCAACCCCCACCACTATATTTGAGGCCCTGTTCTAGTGTGGAAGCCCTAGTGGCACAGTGGTTAAGAGCCCGGCTGCTAACCAAAAGGTTGGCAATTTGAATCCACCAGCGGCTCCTTGGAAACCCTGTGGGGCAGTTCTACTCTGTCCTGTAGGGTTGCTATGAGTTGGAATTCACTCAGCAGCAATTGATTTGGTTTTGTTTTGGTTCTAGTGTAGCGTGGGGTGGAATGGGGGTTTTGGGATTCATCTCATTCAAAACACATGGTGAGAACAACAATAATAATGATGATGTTTGATACTGAGCCCTGTTATGTAGTGAAAGTATTATCTCATTAAAACCCCACACTAATTTTATGATATACTATTGTTACTCCCTCTTTATTGATACTTGAGATATGAGGGAGGTTAAATAAAGCATCTACATTTACAATGATGGTAAGTAGCAGAGCCAAGACTGAACAAAAGAGCTCCAGTTCAAAGGCCTAAACTAATTACCATGCTGTGAATCAGGGCTTCAAAGTGGTTTGGTCTGGTTTGACCCCTGCTGAGAATTTGCATTTCCACCCAAGATATACTGAATCAGAATCTACATTTTAACAAGATCTACCCTGGTGGCACAGTGGTTAAGTGCTTGACTGCTAACTAAAATATCAGCAGTTCAAATCCACCAGCCACTCCTTGGAAACCCAATGGAGCAGTTCTACTATGTCTTGTAGGGCTGGTATGAGTTGGAATCAACTCCATGGCAACAGATTTACATTTTAACAAGAACACCTGGGCATCTTGTTAAAATGTAGACGTATACATAAGAATCACCTGGTAAATCTTGTTAAACTATAGGTGGATGTATACATAAGAATCACCTGGGTTCCTTGTTAAACTGTAGATTCTGATTCAGTGTATCTGGGGTGGGAATGCAAATCTCAGCAGGGGGTTGAACTGAACTGAACCTGTTGGAAGCCCTACTATGAATTGTCCCACTGGTACTCTTGGCAAAAACAGAAAGTGAGTGATGGGTAGATAACCAACAAATTTCCATGTTAATAGCCTTTCTGTTTGGAATCTCTTCTCTTCTAAATCCAAAGCTACAAGAGTGATCTACCTAACGTGAAAATCTAACCCTGTAATGGTCTTGATAAAACCTTTCAATGGCTTCCACCTCTGGAGAGGGAAAAACAGTATTAAGCACAGCTCTCTAGTGAAATTTATGACATGGTGTGTACCCTAACAGTCAGCTTAAGAAAATCACTACAGTAAACCTAAGCACCTGGAACAAAAGGAAACATTTATTTAGTGACTTGTTTTATTAGCCCTTATGAAGAGAATCCTTTATTGGAGGTCACTGGTAGATGTTCCGCAAGGAAACTTAGCTTTTATCCACAGAAATATTTCCTTGAGGGTATTACTGCAAAATTGGGGTAAACTCAATGAGGCAAAAGGGAAGAACGATAAAATGCAAGGGCTTTAGAGCCCTTTGTGATGTTGGGTGAATCACACATCCTTTATGAACATCAGCAGCCTTACCTGCAGCAGCCTTGTCTGCAATTTGAAGATTATGTCTCTCTCATAGGGTTGCTGTGAGGATTAAATGAGGTAATGTATGTGGAAGGTGTAGAACATTGCCTGGAACATAGAAATTCCTTTCTAAAGCAGAGATGACTATGTGTACAGCTTTAAGGTGTCCATTGTTCTATATGTTAATTATATTTATAGTGGCTTAAAAACTGAATATCTTGACTTTTTTATTCAAGTATTAATACATGAACATGGTAAAAAAAAAAAAAAATCAAGCAATATAAGAGGGTATATGAAGAAAGTAAGTATCCCTCCCAGAAAAAACTATTGCTAAGATTTCTTGTTTGTCCTTCTAGAATTTTTCTCTGTATACAAAAGCATACATGTGACCTATCAGCTTTTTACGTACATAAATAGTAGCAGACATAGCTCTGTACTTTGCATTTATTCCCTCTGAAATTGTTCCATATTGGCACATATAGATTTATAGTAATATTTTAATGAATAACCATGTATAATTATTTCTGTAGAATATATTTTTTAAAAGAATTGCTCGGTCAAATGGTATTTGCCTTTGAAATGTTCATATTTCTTGACCCATTGCCTTCTGAAGAGGCTGAAAGAATGTAGACTCTTACCTACTTGAATTATTGAGAAGTTATTTGAAAAGAGTACCTATAAACCACTGAATTTTCTTAAGCCAGTTTTCGCTCTCCCAGAAAAGCCATGCCACATTCCCGCCTCCTTGCCTGTAATAATGTTATTCTAGTCTAGAACTTTCCTTTGGTTTTCATTTGTCTACCTATCTGCATTAGTAGGGCATGCTCAATTCCAAGTCACAAAAGCTCAAGTGAAACTAGCTTAAGGAGAATTTTAAAAAGGAAGGGTGTTAGCTATTGAAAGAATTCTGGGCAGTTTACAGAATTGCAGGCTCCAGGGCAGTTCCAGAGACCCCACGGACTGGAACCTGGGCTCCCTCTCATCATCCGTTTCTAAATTCTCCTTGTCTCTGTATGACTTAATCCTCTCTATGGTGGACCTGTGGGTCTCTTAACTGTCAAAAACATGAAACTTTACATAAATGGCAGCATATCATACATATGAAATTCGAAAGAAATATTGTACTGGCAACTTCTGGCTACCCTGACTTTCAGTGTCCTCTTGTATGTCATGAGGTGCAATGCAATGGAGAAATCTAGAAAAAAAAAAAAAAAAATGACTTTCAGTGTCCTCTTGTATGTCATGAGGTGCAATGCAATGGAGAAATCTAGAAAGCACTATCTAAATGTCCAGAAAAACCATTCTCAAAAAAAAAGGTGTTTTTTTTTTTTTTTTTTACCAAATTTCAGGGAGTCAGGATTCCATTGTTATTCTTTACAACGATCTTTAAGTGAAAGTTGTCCAGCAACAATTCCAGGATCATCACTTCCCCCACATAAAAACCAAAACCCAAACCCACTACAGTCAATTCTGACTCATAACGACCCTATAGGACAGAGTAGAACAGTAACATATGGCTTCTGAGGCTATAAATCTTTATGGAAGCAGACTGCCAGATCTTTCTCCCATGGATGAGCTGGTGGGTTTGAACTGCCATCCTTTCAATTAGCAGCCGAACATTTAATCACTGTGCTACCAGGGCTCTTTTCCTCTACTTGAGTAATTGAAATAAGTTTAGTAGTTCCTCTTGCTTGCGCTCTCCATGGTTCTGAATCATCCCCTAGTGCTCCATTTTAGAGACCTTGACACGTGATAGGAGGAAAAGTAGGAAACAGAGAATGAGGAAGCTTTGGAGAAGCCATGGCCTCTGAAAGGATGTGAGGGAGAAATGAAAAGATTTTTGTTTTGACAATGATTAAATACCTTGTTGCCAACAAACAAACCACTATCAACCTTGGTCAAACTGAAAGAGAGCAAGCTATTTTGTGGGCTGTACTGTCAGTCTGAGCAAATGTCCACATGCACAAGCAAGGTAAACCTGGGGGAGTGGACAGATCACCACTTGGCACAGGTAGGATGGGGCAACTGCCATCCTTAGCTGATCTGTAACAAAATGTACATGACTTTTGTTTATTTCTCTTTTATGTCATTATGAAAAAAATTGCACAACTAAAATAATAGTAACTTAAGTCTCACAATTTACAGGGATGCTTTTAAGTGTACATTGTAGCTCTATAAAGATTCCAAGAGTTACAGTTTGTACCATTTGTTTGGTAAATTGGGTGCTTCCTCAAAGACAGTCATTTTTACTTTCCATTCTTATATTGTTGAATACTTGAAGGACTAAGGTGTGCCTAACCCAAGTCATGGTGTTTTCAATCATCTCATATGCATATGAAAGTTGGACAGTGAATAAGGAAGACCAAACAAGAATTGACGCCTTTGAATTATGGTGCTGGTGAAGAATATTGAATATACCACAGACTGCCAAAAGAATGAACAAATTTTTCTTGGAAGAAGTACAGCCCGAATACTCCTTAGAAGTGAGGATGGTGAGACTTCATCTCACATACTTTGGACATTTATCATGAGGGATCAGTCCCTGGAGAAGGACATCATGCTTGGTAGAGTAGAGAGTCAGTGAAAAAGAGGAAGACCCTCAACAAGATGGATTGACACAGTGGCTGCAATAATGGGCTCAAGTAAAACAACAATCATAAGGATGGCCCAGGTCAGAGCAGTGTTTTGTTCTATTGTACATCAGGTCACTGTGAGTCAGAACCAACTCGATGGCAACTAACAACAATCATGACAATTTATTTTATGTAAGATTTTATTTCTATTTTCCAACTTAAAACTAAGTCAAATGTTAATATTTATATTTGCCCTTTGAATGCATTAAATTACTTTATATTAATCTTTAAAAGTAATCCAGAATAAAGGGGGAAAAGTTTATTTGCTATTTGGGAAATTTTCAAATCAGTAAAGCTTAGTAAATCTAGAAGTAGATTCCTAGAAATAAATTTTATCTAAAAATATAAAAAGCTGAGTAAGAAAATAGGGCACATTATCTTGGTAATTTTTTTCTTTGAACATCACTTTCTCCCTCTCTCTTTTTAGAAATTTTAAGAAATATCTGTAAGTCTAGATCTCAAAGACAGAAAAGCTAAAAAGCCTTGTGAAGATTATCTAAGTATAATATTCAACATACTTCAATATCTTTATCCTAATGGTAATTCTCAAGTTAAAGTTATTTAGGAAATATGACAGCACGTTGCCATAATTATCCAAGTAAACACTGCAGATTTACTGTACACACCTAAGGAGTCAATTTAACTAGAATTATTTTGCTGAAGAGTCAAATATATCCTAAAAAAATTATGTGCCAATACTGAGGAAGCCAGTACAACTTATAAAAGGCAAGGTCATGGAAGCTCCATAGACACATCCAAACTCCCTGAGAGACTGAATTGCTGGTCTGAGGGCTGTGGGGACCATGGTCTCAGGGAACATCTAGCTCAACTGGCATAACACAGTTTATAAAGAAAATATTCTACATTCTACTTTGGTGAGTAGTGTCTGGGGTCTTAAAAGCCTGTAAGTGGCCATCTAAGACACTCCACTGATCTCAACCCTTTGGCAGCAAGGAAGAATGAAGACAACTAAAGATACAAGGGAAAGATTAGTCCAAAGGACTAATAGACCACAACTACCATGGCCTCCACCAGACTGAGTCCAATACAACGAGATGGTGCCCAGCTACCACCACTGACTGCTCTGATAGGGATCACAATAGAGGGTTCAGGATAGAGCTAGAGAAAAATGTAAAACAAAATTCTAACTCACAAAAAAAGACCAGACTACCTAGCCCGAAGAGTCTGGAGAAACCCCAAGAGTATGGCCCCCAGGCACCCTTTTAGCTCAGTAATGAAGTCACTCCTGAGGTTTACCCTTTAGCCAAAGATTAGACAGACCCATAAAAACAAAACAAGATCAAAGGGGTGCATCAGCCCAGGGGCAAGGATGAGAAGGCAGGAAGGGACAGGAAAGCTAGTAATAGAGAACCCAAGGTTAGGAAGAGACACTGTTGACATGTCGTGGGACTGTTAACCAATGTCATAAAACAGTATGTGTACTAACTGTTAGATGAGAAGCTAGTTTGCTCTATAAAACTTCATCTAAAATACAATAAAAATAAAAAAATAGAAGAAAAAAATTTGTGTACATTTGAGATCCACATTAATGTGTCTCACACATAGCACAAACATGGCCATGCTAAAACAAATCCCACATATTCATCTGACTTGACCATCAGCAGCATTTGACTCAGTTGCTCACTCTCTTCTCCCTGATATGCTCTTTTCCCTTTGCCTAAAAGAGTCAACACTCCCTTGGTTTTTCTCCTTCCTCACTGGTTGCTCTTCTTGGTCTCCTTTGGTAGTTTCTCTGTCCTTTTCTATATCTACTTTCTCTGTCTTGATGACCTTATTCAATATCATGAGCTTTAAATCCCATTCATATGCATATAGCCTTCACATTTATGCCTTCAGCCCAGACCAGTCTTTCCAACTCCAAATCCAGCCTCATGTATACAACTGCCTACTTGATATCTCCATTTAGAGATTCAATTGGCATCTTAAACTCAACATGTCTAGAATTTAACTCCTGATCTCCCTACCCCCTGACCTTCCACATCCCTGTTCACCCATAGTCTTCCCATCTCTGGTAGTTTTAAAATGCAGCTACAAGGTCTTTGACACATCTTCCAATGAGAGCTATGGTCTAGATTCCCTTCCTTTTAATATGGCTGGGCTTTGGCTGCTTTGACCAACAGGGTACAGTAGAAGTGAAGCTTTGTGACTTCTCAGACTAGGCCATAAGTGCCTATACAACGTCTGCCTTGCTTTCTTGAGAAGCACACTCACTCTCTGGAAGCTCCTTCCAGGCATGTTTCCTATTGTGATCCTCTCTGTGGAGACTTTCTTTTGGAATCCAGCCTCCATGCTGTGAGAAGCCCAAGCCACGTGGAGATACCAGCTGTGAGTAGTCTCGCTGATCTGGTCTTCAAGTCATCCCAGCTCAGGTGCCAGACACAAGAGTGGAAAAACCTTCAGATGTTTCTAGGCACTAGCCATTCAAATCACTCCCAACCATTTTGTCATCCCAGCTGAGGTCCAAGACATCATGGAGCAGAGACAAGCCATCCCCAGTGCCCTGTCTGAATTCCTCACCCATAGAATCCTAGAACATAATTAAATGGTTGGTGTTTCATGACACTTCCTTTGGAGTGGCTTATTAATCCAGCAATAGAACACTGGCACACTTTCTCAGTTAATGGAAACTCTGTCTTTCCCATTGCACAGGTCAAAAACCTTGGAGTCATCCATCACTCTCTTTTTCTCCCATGTCACATCCAAACCACCTGCAAGTCCTACTGAATTACCTTCAAAATGTACTCAGAATTTGGTGACTTCCCAACATCTCCATTGCTGACTATCATCTCTTGCCTGGATTTCTGCAGTAGCCTTTTAACATATCTAGTTGCTTCTGCCTCTACATCCCCCTCCTCAAAAGTCTATTCCCAACAGACCTGCCAGAGGGATTGTTTAAAATATAAATCAGATCATGAATCTTATCTGTTGAACTCCTTCCAGTGGTTTCCCATCTCATTCAGAGTAAAAAACAAAGTCCTTAAAATGACCCAGATGGTCCCCTATGATTTTGTCCACTGTTATCTCACTAACATCCGTTCTTCCTATTCTCAACTCCCTCACTATGCTTCAGCCACACTTTCCTCCTTACTGTTCCTTGAACTTGAGAAGCACAGTCCTAACTCAGGTCCTTTGCATTGGTGTTCCCTCTGCATGGAACACTCTTCACCCAGTTTTCCAGTTGGCTAATTAGCTTGCCTCTTTAAAGCCTCTACTTAAATGTCACCTTGAATGAGACTTACCCAGAATTCTTATTTATAATTACAAACTTTCCTCCCCTACCACCTATACTCCCAAACCTCCTAACCTTAAATTTTCTTTTATTTTTCCCATAGCATGTATCATTTTCTAACATACTAGATATCGTAATCGTATAATATGTTTAGTGCTACTGTTGATTGTTTCTCTCCCCTCTCTAGAATATAAGCTCCATTAGGGCTAGGGTTCTGCCTCAGGAGCTAAAAAACAGTTGAATACTCAATAATATTTGTGGAACAAATGAATGAAAATTAGTCTCTAAAAATTGAATTTCCTAGTACTCAGAGAAATTTATGTTTGGTAAACTGGGAAATACAAAATAGCAACATTTTATCTAATCCTCATGAGATGAATTAATTACTAGGGTGGTGGCATATTTTTGCACACTCGTCTATCAGTAGGAGTTGGAATATGAAAACGAGAATGATCTTGAATCAGCAAATAACTTCTCATCTTCCAAAATTCTAAGCCCATCCCATTATTTTTCTGCTCCCCTTTGCCCTCCAACTCTGATGTTTTGCACACACAGACCAGCAGCACTTTAAGGTGCAAGTGACTCAAGGCTGTTGTCGAAATAATTTATGGAGCACAGAAAGCTTTTGTTTGATTTTCTAGACATTCATAGGGAATTTTACAGGAAGGTTGGGGTATATGGTCCCTAAGCAATTTTTTTTTAGCTCTTAAGTCATTAAAAATGGGCGAAGATCCTAGAAAATAAAATTTGACAGAGATATGTATGAAGGGTTATAAAATTATAAAATGACATGAATCCCGTTGTATTTTTAAATCAGCTGTGGGCTAAGTTTGTTGAGCCATCTACAGATACACAATTTGATAACAAGTTTTCCTTTTCTGTGTAGTTCTCCCAAGCATAACATTTTCCTATGAGATTTCTGCTTTAACTGGAAAATACTTGAGCCTTACAGCTAGGGAGCATTTGGGTTCAAATCCAAGTTCTGCTACGTAGAGATTACCTTAAGTAAATTACTTGACCATTCTGAGCCTCAGTGTCCTTTCTTGTAAAGTCAATGTCATGAAGCCTATCTTGTTCTGAGTAGTAAAGACTCTACATATGAAATATTCAGCAGAGGGCCTGGCACAAAGAAAGCTCTCAATAAGTTGAAGGATAGCTTCAAAACTTGACTTCAGTATCACTTCTTTATGGAACCTGCCCTTATTTCACCAGTGGCCCAAATATATCTTTATTATGCACTTAATCTGTTGTAATTTTTTATTTACCACTCTCTTCTAGGCTTGAGGTCTTTGAACCTTATTTCTTGTTCCCATATCTGGCACCCTGCTGGTTGTGGTAGAGAATACTAAAGTTGAATAACTTCCTACTCACTCTTCTATAAGGTGAATTCCAGGAAGATAGGCATGTGAAGGTCAGAGAAAATGAGAGAAACCCTCAATGAGATGGATAGACACAACAAGGGACTCAAACACAGCAACAATACTGAAAATGGCACAGGACTGGGCAACATTTCTTTTGGTTATACATAAGGTCACCAAGAGTTGGAGCTGACTTATTGGCAACTAAGGACACAGCAAAGGTTTATAAACAAGGTAAGGAAGAGCAGTAAGGAAAAAGCGGAAGTGCTGAGTGCATGGTCGAACATGAATACAGCCAACTCAAATGTCACCAAATCAAATTTGGTGATGAGGGATGTGACATTAAAATAATAAGATAAAATTTTATTTAGACTCTGAATCAAGAGGAAGGTAGGAGGAGAGGCCATTTTTACATCTTCACCTAGTTAGTGGCATGGTTCATAGCAGAGTATACATTTAGGTTTTGGGTGTTCAGACCATCCAGGACTGTTGTCAACCACATATGTAGAGAGTATTGGTTCTTCCTATGAACACACTCCAATTATCTTCAAATGAGGCCTTTGGGGTCTGGCCAATGCTAATATTCTCACTCTAGATGTTCCATAACCAAACCTTGAGTTTTTAAATTTGTCTCCTTCATAGGCAAGGATAATCTCATTCTCATTTAGCCTCAATCCAAAACCAAAATACAAATTTACATGAATATATTTTAAATACATTTATAATTTCGTCCTCTCCTCTTTCCCCCCAAAATTTATATTGCACAATGTAAACAGCATTAACTCAATATTACAATACAATAAAATTGAGAAGTAATAAGAAATGTCTACCACTTCTAAAAAATAGTAACTGAATTTACATTCAGTGTTCTAATTTGCCTAATTTCCAACGTCAAGTTGCATGAAAAATTTAAGTGCATCGTATTTCATGGCTTAGAGGGTACAGATTAGCTACAATTTTAGAAAACCGAAGAGCAGTGGAAAAATTTTCCTTGGTTGGAACCAAAAAGAATATTGTTTAAGTGAACTAAAATCCATTGGTAATATTGTGAATTTCCTACTTAGGAGTGTCTATTATGCATAGCACAACCAAGACACTAGAGACGATTATTAATTTGCTTTCAAATTTAGAAATACACTGTGAGGTAGTGTTTTTCAAACTATAGGCCATGATCTGTTAGTGGCCTGGGGAAGCCGGTGGCACAGTGGTTAAGAGCTCAGCTGCTAACCAAAAGGTCAGCAATTCAAATCCACCAGCCACTCCTTGGAAATCCTGTGGTGCAGTTCTACTCTACAGGGTTGCTATGAATTGGAATTGACATAATGTTGAGTTTGGTTTCTTTAGCAAGCATTAACATAAAGAAAAAAAGGGAGGAAAGGAGAAATCAAAGAAGAATGGTAGGAAGGGAAGGAAGGAGGGTGAGAGCGAAAGATAGGAAGAAGGAAAAATAGAGTAGAAATATCTGTGTGTATTGCAGGTAGATAAGTTATGCTTCAATTGTGTGTGTGTGTGTGTGTGTCTGTGTCTGTGTACAGGGCTTTCTTATTGCAGGACATGGTCAAAAGTTTTAAAGCCACTGCAGTAGAAACTTTCAGAATAAAACCGTTGACCAGACTTGTAACAACTGCTGTAGGTAAACCATTTGCATTTCATAATATTTTCATTTATAATACACTCTTCTTTTTTTCTTTCAGATTTTAGCTTTCATAAAACTCACGGGGTGGGGATAGGGAATGGCAGAGTGCATATTAACCTCCAGAGAATCTGATTTAGTAGGGTCAGAGTGGGATGGAAGAAGCTGCGATTTTAACAAGTCCCCAGGTGCTTCTGATGTGAGTGAGCCTGTGCCCACATATAGGGCCACGCCAGACAACACTACAGGTAGCCACGTAATTAGGAATTTCTGAGTCCAAATTAACTCAGATTTTCCCAATCCACATAAGGCTAATAATATTCCTAAGCTTCTAATCAGTTTCGTTTTCCCAGAAAAAAAGGACTTTCGGTTGATGAGCCCTAGTTTGAGGAGCTATTTAAAAAGAAAAGAAAGAAATGATTGTTAACCTGGGAATTGAGGAGGGGTTGTGGGGAAAATGAGGCACCTTGGGTGACTCAGTGATTCTTTGTTAGTAAAACCAACTAGTTGTACCTCCAAACCCTGACTATTGAACAGAGAGCTCTGGCATTGATAATTCCTCATTATGGAAATTGTCATTAAAAACAGACAAGTAAAGTTGAAGAATTATTTGGAAGATTTTTTTTTTTTTTTTGCTATCGAGCTTTAAAATGAGTGCTTGTTGTTGTTGTTAGGTGTCTTCCAGCCACCTTCAACTCATAGCGACCCTATGCACAGCAGAAGGAAACACTGCCCAGTCCTGCGCCATCCCCACAATCATTTTTATGCTTAAGCTCACTGTTGTAGCCACTGTGTCAGTCCATCTCATTGAGGGTCTTCCTCTTTTTTTGCTGATCCTCTACTTTACCAAGCATGATGTTCTTCTCCAGGGACTGAGCCCTCCTGATAATATGTCCAGAACATGTGAGGCATAGTCTCACCATCCTTGCTTCTAAGGAGCATTCTGGTTATACTTCTTCCAAGACACAGTCTTCTTTTGGAAGTTTGTGGTATATTCAGTGTTCTCCAACGCCACAATTCAAAGGCATCAGTTCTTTGGTCTTCCTTATTCATTATCCAGCTTTCACATGCATATGAGGCAATTGAAAACACCATGGCTCGGGTCCGGTCTTCAAGATGACATCTTTGCTTTTCAAAACTTTAAAGAGGTTTTTTTGCAGCAGATTTGCCCAATGCAGTGCATCTTTCTATGTCTTGACTGCTGCTCCCATGGGCGTTGATTGTGGATCCAAGTAAAATGAAATCCTTGACAACTTCAATGTTTTCTCCATGTATCATGATGTTGCTTATGGGTTCAGTTGTGAGAATTTTTGTATTCTTTATGTTGAGGTGTAATCCATACTGAAGGCTGTGGTCTTTGATCTTCATCAGTAAGTGCATTGCACCAAAAAGACAAATTTATGATGCCGAATGGGGTAAACTCAACAAGAGGTGTTGCAGAGTCTGCAAATCCTTCTAGACATGTGTGTTTCTAGATAAAACTTTTGGCTCTTGGAATACAAGAAACAGCTGGGAGTTCTTTCTCTGGATCAAATGGCCAAACGTGTTAGTGGCATTATCTAAGATGACAAATAAGCTGACAAATCCCTAGTCCTTACCAAAGAAGAATGTAAAAGAAAATAAGAATATAATACTTAAGGAAATCAAAAAAATTAAAAGAGAAAAGCAAGTCTTGTAAACAAGTATTGGTTATTATGGACTTACCGGAAAAAAAAAAATCAGTAGAATTTCTGAAATTGGAAAATTAAATAGTGGCATAGAGTTTTTGCCTTCTCCTTCTACCCCAGCTTCATCCATCTGTGTAAAAAATCTGTTGCCGTTGAGTCAATTCCGACTCATAGCAACCCTACAGGACAGAGTAGAATTGCCCCAAAGGGTTTCCAAGGAGTGGCTGGTGGATTCAAACTACTGACCTTTTGGTTAGCAATTGAACTCTTAACCACTGTGCCACCATGGCTTCATTCATCTGTTTATTTTATGCTTAATTTATACCAAAAATAGCAAGTGTTTTGAAATAGCCTATTGAGTGTACAGGTATGGTCTTTCTGGAACCCTGTGTTGGTTCTTAATGCATTAATCTTCCCTTCCTTCTCTAGGATAGATTGAGGATGAAGTCAAGGAGCAAGTAGAAGTGGATTCTCACCAGCTGACAGCCAGTGATTGATCTGAGACTCCAGGCCTGGGTTGTTGCCCCCTCTACAGCAATAGGAAACAGTATTGCTTTGGTCTACTGGTCGCGGTTGTGCATTTGCCTATTCCCAGATTATCTAGTTTTTTTCCTTCATGCTTACACCAATGAGTCTTAAATTTTAGTGAAGAATCTTGCGCCATCTTCATCTGACCAAGAAGATGGCACAGGACCGGGCAATGCTTCGTTCTGTTACAAATAAGGTTGCCATGTGTCAGAGCCCAGACGACTGCTACTGATAACAAGAATCTCATGAATTGCTGCTTAAAATGCAAATCCTGGGATGCCATTCTTCCTTAAGAGATTCTGGCTCAGTAAGACTAGGGTGAGGCCAGAAACCTGCATTTTTAATCGTGCCTTGGAAAACACCGGCATAAACCTTTAAGACAGAGACTTGCTTTTTACATTTATCAGAAAGATTTGACACCTGTGCTTGAAAATAGAGAAGCCCCAATACAATGATGCCTCCAGTTAAATAGAAGTTGTATTGCTGTTGCTTTCCTGGTATGTCTGTATTTACTAAACATATATACTCGGTATGTACACACTTGGTATGTAATGTTATTCTTGTTAGGTGCTGTTGAGCTGATTTCTGACTCAAAGGGAACACTTGTGGCAGAGGAGCACTGCCACAGAGGGTTTTCTAGGCTGTAATCTTTACAGACACAGATCATCAGGTCTTTCTGCCTTGAAGTGGCTGGATGAGTTTGAGTCGCCAACCTTTCGAATAGCAGCCAAGCTCTTAACCATTGTGCCACCAGGGCTACCACTTGGTATGTAATACTAAAATGTAAGTACCGTGTTTGCATTTCACAGCTCCATATCATTGTGCCTTTTAATTAACCATTAGTCGTCTAGAATTGCAGTACTGAAAGTGTGGTACCCACCCAGCAGAGTCAGCATCACCTGGAGCTGGCTAAGAATGCAGACACTCAGTCTGCCCTATACCTTCTCAATCAGAACTTGCATTTTGAAAAAGATCAGCAGTTTTGAGGAGCACCGATCCAGCAGATTCTCAGGCCAAATGTGACTTTCCAGCTCACTTTTAAATCTACTATTGTCGTATTTTATAATCTGAAAGGATGAGAGATTTTTAACTAAAAGAGAAAACAACTTTATTAAGGGGGCAGTCTCCTTCCAGGCTCCCAGACTGCACTGTGACTGATGAATTTCAAGTCAAGAACAATCGATTGTTTTGGGGATCTCATTCACCCTGTGCCTCACCCCTCCCCAAAACAGACCACAGGGTTCTGTAACTGTCTCTTCACTGTGAGCTTCCTTCCTGTGGGCAGGATCATGTCTTAGATACTGAAATCCTTAAAACCTAGCCTAATGCCTAACAGAAATAGGTGTTCCAGAAAATCCCGGTAGGAAAAAAGTCTGCCAGTCACTTATCCACCCTTCAAATTCATGATTAAGACTCCTCTCTTCCATAAAGATTTCTTTCGTTTTCTCACCCACTGTGATCTCCACCTCCAACACTGTTAGTTTGGCATCTAACACATTCAACTCTAGTCATACACCTATATTTCGTATCTCTCTTATGATCCCGTCACAGCTGAAAGAAGGTGTCTCTTTTTGTATATTTCACATTGCCTTGCAGAGTAGGTATTTTAATACTTGTCACTAGTGAAAAAAAATTTTTTTTCTCTAGTGAGCTACCTTAAAACGAAAAGACATTAAAATGAGAAAATCCATAAGTTTCAATTTTCCTTCAAACAGCTTTCCAAATTGCCAGCATAAATTCTAGAAATGACAATACTTAAACATATCCTCTAGTCGTGAACTATTTATCTTAAGGAAGACACTTGTTTTGATATAAGGGTTACTTTCTAATTTTCAAATGGTTAATTGCAACTTCACCCAAATCAATTCTAATTTCTTTTATTTATAACAGTAACTTATACTGTATGTTGACCATACAAAAAGAAAGGCTATTTAATTTTTGACATATTAATTTAAACCAAAGTAACTGTATAGCTAGAAATCACTTTAGAGACATGTTGTTCTTGTTAGGGATATTGCAAGTAATCGTTTATAAGTTTTGTGTGGTTTTCCTGATAGCTTCATATAAATGACAATATTTCCATTTTAAAATTAATTGTAGATATCGGTATATCCATTGCATGTGAGATTTTAACCCTGCATCACACCTGCACTGATGATATCAACATACTTGCCTCAGTGTTTTGTTTTGTTTTGCAAGTCTAAAGCAAATTTAAGGAGCCCTGATGTCTTAGTGTCTAAGTGCTTGGCTGCTAACCAAAATGTCCACAGTTCAAACCCACCAGTCGTTCCACAGGAGAAAGATGTGGCAATGTGCTTCTGTAAATATTAACCAAAAAACCAAACCCACTGCTGTCAAGTCCATTCCGACTCATGGCAACCCTATATGACAGACTAGACCTGCCTCATAGGCTTTACAAGGCTATAAATCTTTATGGAAGCAGACTGCCATCTTTCTCCCACAGAGCGGCTGGTGGGTTTGAACTGCCAACCTTTTGGTTAGCAGCGGAGCACTTTAACCACTGTAAAGATTATAGCCTTGGAAACCCTATGAGGCAGTTCTACTTTGTCCTATGGTGTTGCTATGAGTCAGAATCGACTCGATGGCAATGGGTAAAGCAAGTTTTATTTGATCAAGAAAGAGCTCATTATTTTTATAAGTCTCAACCGTTTCTGTTCCTTTTTCAAATACCTTTGTTTCTAGTGTGATTTTTTAAAAAAATTGAGATGTAATCTACATAACATAAAATTCACCCTTCAAAAGTGTACAACTCAGTTTCCTAATTTTCTTTTAATTGTCTGCTTTAGTGTTTTGATGAAAGATTGTTACAACTCTTTAAAAAACACACTTTATTACACAAATCATCTCTAACTGTCCTATAGATGGCAGCATTGAGCAATACATTTTGGCAATAGGTTGCTTTTTTCTGTGAATTTTCAGCCAGGAGTGTTATCATTTTTTTATACAGTGTACCACAATACACCACAATATCAATTTAGTGTAGGTGACAGGATAATACCCGTACCTGCTCAACATTACGTCAGTGAGATTGTACAAAAGCATCTCTTTCTATTCTGTATATTGTGTGAACCAAATTTGAATTGGCATTTCCAGAATTGTCTCAACTCACTAATGAAAATGTAGAGAACAACTGAACTCACTGTAGTATAACTATAAGAAATATTAACCACCTTTAACACTGGTAGTAAAACATCGGCAAATATGAAGAAACGGCAAGAACATCCCTTGATCAGCGATTATCTTCCAAATGAAACCCATTAGTTACATCAGTCTAACGGCAGTGTCACAGCAATCTAGTTTACTTCGTGATTCCTACAGAATATTTTCGATAGGCGAGGAATATTGAATATACCATGGACTGCCGAAAGACCTAACAAATCTGTCTTGAAGAAGTACAGCCAGAATGCTCCTTAGAAGGGAAGATGGCGAGGCATAGTCCCAGGTACTTTGGACATGTTATCAGTAGGGATCAGTTCCTGGTGAAGGACATCATGCTGGGTAAAGTAGAGGGTCAGTGAAAGAGAGGAAGACCCTCAACAAGATGGACTGACACAGTGGCTGCAACGATGGGCTGAAGCATAGCAATGATTCCAAGGATGGCACAGGACCGGACAGTGATTTGTTCTGTCTCACACGGAGTCGCTAAGAGTCGGAATTTCCTCGCCTGTACTGACAAAACAACATCGAATATTGTAGCCACTGAGTTGTGTTTTTAAAGCAGAATTCTTTACCACCGAAAGACATTTTTAAAAAGCTTTTGTAACAGCAATTAGTTTTATGTGGTCAAAATCCTAACCTTTCTGTGAAGGGGGGTTTTAAAATAATTGCAAATTAAATTGATTCGAATTGTTTTTCTATAATACTTGAAATAATCATCTGTTAAAAGTCCTATTTTGTCTGGAGGCGCAGTGGTTAAGAGTTCCGCTGCTAACCAAAATGTCCACAGTTCGAATCCACCAGCATCCACCAGCCGCTCCTTGGAAACCCTATGGAGGCAGTTCTACTATCCTGTAGGGTCACTAGAGTCGGAATCGACTCCACGGCCACGGTTTTAGATTACAAGGTTACTAGTAAACAACCCTTTATTATCATTCTTTTTTCTTGCCAAGGGTAAAACCCCCGCACAGTTACACTTTCCTACTAACTTCAGGCTTCCAAGCTCCGCATCCCCCCACCTACGCCTCATCACGCAGTCTACGCCCTCAGAATCTCGTTTGCCGTTATTCCCGCCTGCCTACCATGCCCCGAATCAGCTATTTATAGTCTTGCTGTAGTGGGCACGTGTGCCCACATCACCAGGCTGTCAGAGGGAAAGGAGGGAGGGCTTTCAATTCAACAGTGTGGGCGCAAATTAGAGGTTTAGATGAGGTTGCATGGTGGCAGGAACAAGAAGGTGAGAGGGGAAATAGATTCCCAGGCTGGGGTGGGGAGTAGCCCCTCTGTAGATGTCCAATCCTCAGTTCACGTTTCGCACGCTGCTGAATGGCGCCTACGTTTTTTTTTTGTTTTGTTTTTTTCTTCTTTTTTTTTTTTTTTTACTACGCTTTGCAACCTACCTTGGTACCCTCACCCTCCCTCCCTATCTCCCCTCCTGCAGTGCAAGGCTTGAAAGACAGGCAGTATCACCAATCAGCAGCTTCCCCAAGAACTCCTCCCTCCCCTCCCGGCCCGCATTAGGCCCAGGCGCTGCCCCGGCGGCCCGGCGCGTCCTGCCCAGTGAGCACGCCTCGCGCCCGGCCTGCGGCGTAGCGCGCCTAGCATCCTGCCGTGCCGAAAGCTAGAGGCGGAGGAGGGTCCCGGCGTAGGAAAGGGCCGGGAGCCCCAAATGGGTCAGGGATGGAGTGAAAAATAAGATAGGTGTCAGCAGAGTAACAGACGTCAGTTTTGTAGGGTTCTTAACGCCCCTGGGCAAGCGGGGAACAAACTGCTTGTTTATTTAAAAAAAAAAAAATTTTTTTATAGGTCAGCTTAAATAAAAAACACGAAACAAAAGCTTTGGGGAGCGTTTACTTGTTGTGAGACTCATCCCGCGAGCAAGGTGACCGTGTAAGAGGCTCTCCAGGTAGAGCCGGGTTGCTGACCTCCTCACTCCCAAATACCCGTTTTCCCTTAGAGCTGAACTGGCAGCACCCTTGTTTTCTCCCGAGTAGCCCTGTGGTCAAGGGTAAAAATGTATGAGGTGCCTCAATGGGTGTGGAAACTGGGTGGGAGGCAAACATTTCAACCAGTCTTTTTTACAGTAGGGTTTTGACTTTATGAACCGTCTGTAGGTACCTAACGTCTTTTTTTAAATCACAGACTTCGGAACATGATTAGGGTCATCTCACCGCCCCCCCCACCTCCTCACCCTTAGGCAGGGGCTGACTGTCCAATAAGCAAAGGTAAGCATGGGTTTACTTGTGTTTACTAATCTGTAGTGAACAATTTCACTGGGTTTCACACCACATCAAAGTGAAATTGTTCACTACAGATTAGTAAGTAAGCACAAGTAAGCCTGTGCTTACCTTGTTACCGAGTTATCCGCCCCTGTCAGGGGTCGTAAATGTGAAAAGAGGCTGTGATTCTGTGGGAAGGTGCTGTGGGCTTGGGAGAGAGGCAGATGCCAGACATACCTAGAAGTAGAATCTTTGATGTGGTGAAAAAATGTGAAATTATTCACTTTGGATTAGCAAGCAAGCCCAAGTAAATCTCTGCTTACCTTGCCTATTGAATAATCCCACTGCCTAGGTGTGAACCCCCCCACATCACTCGGATGGGGGGAGTGGGAGAAGCTGTGATATTTACATTTCCCCCAGCACCTAATCTCACGGCCTCAGGATTTGAGGTACTTCCCAAGGATCCCTTTTTCGTTTTGGAATGACCATGACCCCCCTCCTCCCCAATCACTGCCCTTGGACGTCCAGCTGGTTTCTTAGCAGCATGTCCGGAGATTCCAAGGTGGAAGGATGGCCCAGATGTTCCTTAAAAAACCTTGCAAAAATACAGATCTCCTCACCACGGCCTATCACCCAGAAACCAAAAACCAGCTTCTCTTTCCTGGGAGAAAAACCCTTGGCTGGAAATCTCCCCGCCCCCCCTTCCCCCGGGGTCGATCTTACCTGCTAGGCAAGATGCCGCCCAGCTCCTGCGCCCCCTCCTCCCGGGCCCTCCCACTCGGGGATCCGCAGCCGCAGTGCCCCCCCGCAGCCCCCCACCCTCACTCCTGCGTCTGCCCGAGCTCGCCCCCTCCTCCGTTTTCCCAGACTCCCCTCGTGCTTTTGGGTAGCCACCCAAACAGCCGCCCGCGCCCGCGGCGGGGATTCCTGCGGGCCGGGCGCCCTGGGTGGCGCTGCGCCGGACCGGCCGGCCGCGCAGGGGCGCTGCCCGAGCGCTGCGCCTGGGCCGGGTCCGGGCGCGGGGCCGCTGCGGCACGGCCGGGGGCGGAGCGGGGCGGGCCGGGGCGGGTCGGCCGGGAATGTAGCGACCCGGGCGGGAGCCTCCCGGCGGCGGCGGCGGCGGCGGCCGGGCAGCCGAGCGCAGAGGCTCCGTCACGTGTTTTTCCCTCGGAGTGAGACGGCGGCGCGGTCGGAGGGGCAGGCGCGCGGAGCCAGACGCCGCCGCTTGTTTTGGTCGGGGCTCTCGGCAACTCTCCGAGGAGGAGGAGGAGGAAGGGAGAAGTCACTGCATCGGCAGCGCCTCCCGGGGCACAGGCGTCTTCCCGGACCCTTCCCAAACCTCTGTTCCCCGCCTCCCCTTGCCGACTGGAGCGAGGGGCAGTGATGAGCCTGGCCCTCCGGCCCGGCCTCGGCTCCCCCGGCTGCCTGGCAGCGTTTCGCGTGGACAAGCCCCTTGCTCCGCCCGCGGACATGGGCCCGAACGGGGGCTGCAGAGGACGCGTCCGCGGGCGGCGGCCGCAGCAACAGCCGCAGCGCCGCGGTCTCCGCGATTGAGCTGGTATTTGGGCGGCTGGAGGCTGCGGGAACGGTTGGGGGTGGGAGGAGGCGAAGGAGGAGGCGAAGGAGGAGGAGGGAGAACCCCGTGCAACGTTGGGACTTGGCAGCCCGCCTCCCCCTGCCCAAGGATATTTAATTTGCCTCGGGAATCGCGACTTCCAGAGGGGAACTCAGGAGGGAAGGCGCGCGAGCCTGGAGGGGCAGCGCAAGGACCCCCGGCCGCCGCCTGGACTGCTAGAGATGCATCTTTGCCCCTTCCCGGCCGTGTCGACGGAGCGGGGACTCGGCTCTCGGAGGATCGGGGCTGCCCTCGCCCAGGACGCACGGCTTCCCCCCCGGGCATGAGACACCCGTGAACTCGGGTCGGGGCCAGCTCCCAGGCGCAGCCGCTGCGCCCTTCTCCACTGCCCCTCCTGGCGCGGAGGGCTGCGTGGATTCAGCTTCGGCGTTTTTGCTGCTTCCAGCCCTGTTTGCATGTGCGGGGCCGCGGTGCGGAGCCGCCGCCCCCCACCCGCTTGTTTTTCGGCGCCTCCCTCTGCTCGGCAGCAGCGGTGGCGGCGGCAGCATGGCGAGCCCTCCGGAGACCGACGGCTTCTCGGACGTGCGCAAGGTGGGCTACCTGCGGAAACCCAAGAGCATGCACAAGCGCTTCTTCGTGCTGCGGGCGGCCAGCGAGGCTGGGGGCCCGGCGCGCCTGGAGTACTACGAGAACGAGAAGAAGTGGCGGCACAAGTCGAGCGCCCCCAAACGCTCAATTCCCCTGGAGAGCTGCTTCAACATCAACAAGCGAGCGGACTCCAAGAACAAGCACCTGGTGGCTCTCTACACCCGGGACGAACACTTTGCTATAGCGGCGGACAGCGAGGCCGAGCAGGACAGCTGGTACCAGGCCCTGCTGCAGCTGCACAATCGTGCGAAGGGGCACCACGATGGGGCTGCGGCGCCCGGGCTGGGCGGCGGCGGGGGCAGCTGCAGCGGCAGCGCCTGCCTCGGTGAGGCTGGGGAGGACTTGAGCTATGGGGACGTGCCCCCAGGCCCTGCCTTCAAGGAGGTCTGGCAGGTGATCCTGAAGCCCAAGGGCCTGGGGCAGACAAAGAACCTGATTGGCATCTACCGTCTCTGCCTGACCAGCAAGACCATCAGCTTCGTGAAGCTCAACTCAGAAGCGGCTGCCGTGGTGCTGCAGCTGATGAATATCAGGCGCTGCGGCCACTCCGAGAACTTCTTCTTCATCGAGGTGGGCCGCTCGGCCGTAACAGGGCCTGGGGAGTTCTGGATGCAGGTGGATGACTCGGTGGTGGCACAGAACATGCACGAGACCATCCTGGAGGCCATGCGAGCCATGAGCGATGAGTTCCGACCTCGCAGCAAGAGCCAGTCCTCCTCCAACTGCTCCAACCCCATCAGTGTCCCCCTGCGCAGGCACCACCTTAACAACCCCCCTCCCAGCCAGGTGGGGCTGACTCGCCGCTCGCGCACCGAGAGCATCACCGCCACCTCCCCTGCCAGCATGGTGGGCGGGAAGCCCGGCTCCTTCCGGGTTCGCGCCTCCAGTGATGGCGAAGGCACCATGTCCCGCCCAGCCTCAGTGGACGGCAGCCCTGTGAGTCCTAGCACCAACAGGACCCATGCCCACCGGCATCGCGGCAGCTCCCGGCTGCACCCTCCGCTCAACCACAGCCGCTCCATCCCCATGCCTACTTCTCGCTGTTCGCCTTCCGCCACCAGCCCGGTCAGCCTATCGTCCAGCAGCACCAGTGGCCACGGCTCCACCTCTGACTGCCTCTTCCCACGGCGGTCTAGTGCTTCTGTGTCCGGTTCCCCCAGCGATGGTGGCTTCATTTCCTCCGATGAGTATGGCTCCAGTCCTTGCGATTTCCGAAGTTCCTTCCGAAGTGTCACCCCAGATTCCCTGGGCCACACCCCCGGAGAGGAGGAGCTGAGCAACTATATCTGCATGGGCGGCAAAGGGGCCTCCACCCTGACTGCCCCCAATGGGCACTACATCTTGGCTCGGGGTGGCAATGGCCACCGCTACATCGCAGGAGCTAGCTTGGGCACGAGCCCAGCGCTGATTGCAGATGAAGCAGCCAGTGCTGCAGATGTGGATAGTCGCTTCCGAAAGAGGACTCACTCCGCAGGCACGTCCCCCACCATTTCCCACCAGAAGACCCCATCCCAGTCCTCCGTGGCGTCCATCGAGGAGTATACAGAGATGATGCCCGCCTACCCACCAGGAGGGGGCAGTGGAGGCCGACTGCCCGGGTACCGGCACTCTGCCTTCGTGCCCACGCACTCCTACCCGGAGGAGGGTCTGGAAATGCATCCCTTGGAGCGGCGTGGGGGCCACCAACGCCCAGACACCTCCACCCTCCATACCGATGATGGCTACATGCCCATGTCCCCAGGGGTGGCACCAGTGCCCAGCACCCGAAAGGGCAGTGGGGACTACATGCCCATGAGTCCCAAGAGCGTGTCTGCCCCACAGCAGATCATCAACCCCATCAGACGCCATCCCCAGAGAGTGGACCCCAATGGCTACATGATGATGTCTCCAAGTGGCAGCTGCTCCCCTGACATTGGAGGTGGGCCCAGCAGCAGCAGCACCGCCCCTTCTGGGAGCAGTTATGGAAAGCTGTGGACAAATGGGGTAACGGGCCACCATTCTCACCCCTTGCCTCACCCCAAACCACCTGTGGAGAGCAGTGGTGGCAAGCTCTTGCCTTGCACCGGTGACTATATGAACATGTCACCCGTGGGGGACTCCAACACCAGCAGCCCCTCCGACTGCTACTACGGCCCCCAGGACCCTCAGCACAAGCCGGTCCTCTCCTATTACTCATTGCCAAGGTCCTTTAAGCACACCCAGCGCCCAGGGGAGCCAGAGGAGAGTGGCCGGCACCAGCACCTCCGGCTTTCCTCCAGCTCTGGCCGTCTTCTCTATGCTGCAGCCGCAGAAGATTCTTCCTCCTCCACCAGCAGTGACAGCCTGGGAGGGGGATACTGTGGGTCTCGGCCGGAGCCTGGCCACCCGCATCTCCACCATCAGGTCTTGCAACCCCATCTGCCTCGAAAGGTGGACACAGCCGCCCAGACCAACAGCCGCCTGGCTCGGCCTACCAGGCTGTCACTGGGAGATCCCAAGGCCAGCACCTTACCTCGGGCCCGCGAGCAGCCACAGCAGCCCCTGCTGCACCCTCCGGAGCCCAAGAGCCCAGGGGAATATGTGAATATTGAATTTGGGAGTGACCAGCCTGTCTACTTATCTGGCCCTGTGGCTTCGCACAGCTCGCCTTCTGTCAGGTGTCCAGCCCAGCTCCAGCCAGCCCCCAGAGAGGAAGAAACTGGTGCTGAAGAGTATATGAACATGGACCTGGGGGCAGGCCGGAGGGTGGCCTGGCAGGAGAGCCCTGGGGTGGAGATGGGCAGAGTGGGCCCTGCACCTCCCGGGGCTGTGAGTGTGTGCAGGCCCACCAGGGCTGTGCCCAGCAGCCGGGCTGACTACATGACCATGCAGATGGGCTGTTCCCGGCAGAGCTATGTGGACACCTCCCCGGTCGCCCCTGTCAGCTATGCCGACATGCGGACCGGTATTGCTGCAGAGGATGTGAGCCTTCCTGGGGCCACAGCGGCTGCTCCTTCCTCATCCCCAGCAGCCTCTGCCTCGTCTACTGCACCTCAAGGAGCAGCTGAGCTGGCTGCCCGCCCTTCCTTGCTGGGGGGCCCACAGGGACCTGGGGGCATGAGCGCCTTCACCCGGGTGAGCCTCAGCCCCAATCGCAACCAGAGTGCCAAAGTTATCCGTGCGGACCCGCAAGGGTGCCGGAGGAGGCATAGCTCCGAGACCTTCTCCTCAACACCCAGTGCCACCCGGGCAGGCAATGCCATGCCCTTTGGAGGGGGGGCTGGGGCAGGGGGCAGCAGCGGTGCCAGCAGCAGTGAGGATGTGAAACGCCACAGTTCTGCTTCCTTTGAGAACGTGTGGCTGAGGCCTGGGGAGCTTGGGGGAGCCCCCAAGGACCCAGCCCAGGTGTGTGGGGCTGCTGGGGGCTTCGAGAATGGTCTTAACTACATAGACCTGGATTTGGTCAAGGACTTTAAACAGCGCCCTCAGGAGCATCCCCCTCAACCGCAGCCCCCTCCACCACCACCCCCTCATCAGCCCCTTGGTAGCAGTGAGAGCAGCTCGCCCAGCCGCTCCAGCGAGGATTTAAGCGCCTATGCCAGCATCAGTTTCCAGAAGCATCCAGAGGACCTCCAGTAGCTCAACTGGACATCACAGCAGGTGCGTTTCCTGGTGAGAAAGTCCGGAGACAAAACTGCTTTTGTCCATGTGCTTGAATCCTGATCCTTTCCCTCTGCTCCTTCCCTCTCCTCCCTCCCACTGGCTCCTTAGGGAGTGCTTGCCCTGGAGATGCAGGAGGGAGGTCAGGGCGCACATGATGTGGGCCCCCCCGCCCAACCCCAGTGACACCTGGCAGGAAGTCAAGGAAGGTGTAGAGGAAGCCACAGGAGTGCTTTTTCATTGGAGACTTCCTAAGTACTCACTCTCGTATTTTTAAAACTCATATTCCACAATACCAGTTTTTGAGATTTGTGAAGTTCAGGTAGAAGAACCTTGACCTGTTTATTGAGATTTTCTGTTGACTTTGTATTTAGGTCAGTCCTTGGAAAGGACAATCCCTTCTACACAAAATCGTTGAAACAGGGGCTAGATCCTTTCTTTACAATAGTTCCTCTGCACTCTTAAGTTGAGAGTGATCTTATCAAGTTGCTCTGTGTACTTTTGCTCTGTTATTTCAGAACACCAAGGCAACGTAAACAGCAGCTCAGGGAAACATCAGTTTATATTCATGCTGCCCTAAAAAAGATTTCAGAACTAAGAGCTTATTTAGGCTTACATGTTTAGAGAGAAATGCCTATCTAGCTATGAATGGATCTAGAAGGTAATTAGGGGTGACATTTTCTCTTTGTTCCTGAACGAATATTCCTGAAATATGATTCATACAAGAACCAATCATCTCACAGCCGTGGTCGATCTATACAGGATATGTAGTGAACTGCAGGCGTCTGGGACCCATTATTGGTTAAGAGTTATGGAAGTTCATCCCAGTGTGTCTGCCTTACAGTTGTCCGCTCTTGAAAAAAGCCTGCCCTGAGACATCACACTGTCCTTTGGGGGCTACTGTACCTCTTCTGTAAAATTACTTAACATTTTCATGTTGAAAAGAAGGAGTATTAAGTCAGGGAGCATTTTTGGTTTTTTGTTTTGTTTGTTTGCATTGAATCTAGGAGTTAAACCTTGTAGCCTTCACTTCTAGGATATTTGTCGTTTGCCTTTAAGTTCAAGAGTCTATGCCTCAGTAAATGTTGAAAGTTGGCTTTCGGTCTTCTGTGGCTAAGGCTGTACTGAAAATGAAAAACATTTGTAATAGGAAATTAGCCTGTCTTTCTTTCTGTTGAGCCTATTTTCTGGTGGTCATAATTGTGGGTAGAAAAGAGGAGTGTAGTTCGCAAATAATGTGATGACTTGGCAACGCAGAAGTTTCCAGCATTTGGAAACACTTTATTCTGACAAAATGATTATCTTGTGACTGTCCTTTTATATATACTTCACAGAATGAGCTCTAACAAGCATTTCTTCTTCTTAATACATGTTCATTCATAAGAAATTGATTTTTTGCATTGGGCTGCAGTTGATAGATATTTGTTCGTTTATTACGTAGTCACGGTCTCCTTAATTCTAACAATTTCTAGTATCTGACCCATGTATTCACTTTTCTGTAGAACAAGATGTAAGTATACAAACATTCAAACTAAGATTTTAGGTGATATAAAAAGCATTTATTTAATTAGTATTTACTTCAACATTTGTCAGTATATACAGCACAGATTTTGGTTATTTCAAATGATGTTTGTGGGAGTATGAATCCTTGTAATTCTTTAACCAGTGCTTCCTTTACAAAGTAATGAGAATTCGAAGGGAAAAAAATCAGAACTAACATTTTGATTTTTGAAGATGAAGAGGCTGAGAAACAGTAACTTTTCCTCACCTGTGTTCTTAATTTGAACAGGTCTGTTTTTATGGAGTAGAGTAGATAATATATGCTGGGATGAAATCAATGACTAAATAGAATTTTCATTTCTAGAATGGGCTTTATACATAAAATCTTCCTTATATGAAAAAAAAAAAAAACCCTCTATTCTTAGCTTTGTTAGGAAAAATCTAATATTCTGGAATAGTCATATAATCCTATTCCTAAAACCATCTTGGAGTAGCAATAGGCCATATTGTGACCACATCATGCCAGAAAAATTCTACAGTGTGTATTTGTAGAATGTAAACGAACAAAGAGGTAGAGTTGTGCGTGTGTGTTTGAAGTGGGACACCCAATGCCACTGGCACATTTACATCCTGGATTCTACTTGCTTGTCTTTGCTCTGTTGAGTTTAAAGATGTTATTTTGATAGTCATTTATCATCTCAAACAGAAATGAGACTTGACTGTCAGTGGCAAACAGCTTCGCCTAGGAATGAGTATGTTAGTTTGTGAAAACACTGTTTTCCTAACTTCTTCAGCAATTGCTGCCTTTTCTTGTCTTCCCCATTTCTCAGGTAAAACATGAAACTTGGTGAAAGGAAAGGAGATACTATGAGGGGTGTGTTCCTTCTCCCAACCCCTCATTTCAAACTCTTCTCGTGGTTTAACATTTTCACTGTCTAGCGGTGCAGTGGTTAAGTGCTAGGCTGCTAACCAAAGGGTTGGCAGTTCAAATCCACCAGGTGCTCCATGGAAACTCTGTGGGCAAGTTCTACCCTGTCCTGTAGGGTGGCTAGGAGTCCGAATCCACTGAAGGGCAATTTTTTTTTTTTTTTAAGTGAAGATCATTTGCAGAGCATTTAGCTCAGGTGCTCGGGGCTATCTGGTGGCCTATCTGCTTCTACTTCCTACCCAACAATCTTCTGTTTCTCTTGGCAATCTCTGTGCCCTCTAACTTGGTTCTGATCTGCTAGATTGGTTTTCAGCACCGCCCCCCTGCCCCCACACGCACCCCATTGCTTTTGTTTCACCTCTTATTTCATATTCCTGGCATTGTCCCTTTTTTTGGTCCTTTCAGAATTTCCCAGTACCGGTGGCTGACTCTGCTGTCTCCAGAGGTGAATGGAGAACCCAAGGAGGCAGTTTTAGCAGCCCTGCTACCTTTAACCAGCATTCACCTCCGAATTATCTTTCAGTTTTGGAATTAGACTCGGGCCATCCCTTTTGGGTTCAGTTTTTCATTTTTCATTCTTTGCTGCTCCCCCACTCCTCTCCAAAACCAAGAATTTGACCATTTCTCACCCTTTCACTGTTTCCTCTTTGTGATTTCAGGGATTCTGTGTCTCTACGACTATCCCCCCTCCCTCCTCCCTCGTTTTGCTTCCCCTTGGTGTGTGGCCTTTTTGTCTGGCCCGAACCCCCCCGCAGCCTGGGCACTGTCCCTTTGCCCAGGGAAACTCCGCTTCCTGCACTCCTCTCTCATTACTTGTCCCGGGGCTCCCCTTCCTCCTCCTAGCCCCCTTTCGCTGGGGGCGGGGGAATCTGCCTCCAGGCCTCCCTCGGGTCTTGCATCCCCGTCGCCACCGTCTGGGGCGCCCCGGGGCGGCCCAGCCTCCCCGGGGCCGCGTGGTCGCTGGTGGCGGCTGAGCCTTAGCCCTGCAGGCGGTGCGTCTGGCCTGGGGCGGGCTGAGGGAGCAGCCCTGTGCTGATTGGTTCTCGCCAGAGCCAATCAGCGCGAGTCTCACGCGAGCGCCTGCGGGGGTGGGGGGGCGGGGTCTCGGCTTGGGGCGTGGGGTCCTCCTGGCCTCGTGGCTCCGACCTCAGGGCATGGGGGGGTCCCGGGGTTTGCCTGCTTCTTCCCGGAGCTCGAAAACGGAGCTAAGTATGAACCCCGCCCTTCCCACCCAGAGGATGTTATTGGTGCATCGCGACCGGAATCCTGAGAATGAGAAAGTCCAAGCAGCCCACTGACTGATGCCGGAAGCACACGCTTCCTCTTATTTTTAATTGAGAAAAATTCAGCCTGTGGCCATGTGATGCGCCCCATTTTGTCTCCCTCTCCTCTTTACTATGGTTTACTACAAAGCGTTGTACCTTCGTTTTTCTGTCCTGAAATTCACGAGTAGAAGGGAGGTACAACAGGCGCTTGTAGTTGTAGGATTAATTGGGCTGGCTCGTGATTCCTTTATTTAAATCCCTTACTAATGGGAGGGAGGACCAAAAAAAAAAAAAGACGGTAATGCAGGTGCTGTGGCTCACTGGGGGTCTCGGAAGAAGAAGAAAAAAACCCTCATTTGGTTTAAGATTGCATTGGGCTCAACCCTTGATTGAGCGCCTGCAGTTTGGAGACCACTGTGCTAGGTGATTTGAGAGATTCGTTACAAGGGCTTGGGTGTAGGGTTCTTTAGTGAGATTTGGTGGAAGTGTTCAAGCGAAGAGACCACGGGGCAGACCGGGTGAGCTGATTTTGAAAGCTTGCTGGATTTGTGCTATACACTGTCACATAACCAAACATATGTGAGTTATAGTAGTGTATAGGATGGGAAAATTTTTTTGCAGTTGTCCTTCGTAAAAGAAAGAAGGAAAATAAGGAGAAATGCTATAGAAGTATTTGCTTGTCCTCCCTCCTGCTCAGGTACTTCTCACCAGCCAGCATCTCTGTTGCTTTCCTGAATCACAAGCCCCAACCCGTTGCCACCCAATCGATTCAGACTCATAAAGGCAGGGGTTTTCCCTAAGTGCCTATTGAGACATCTTAGGGGAAAATGTATGGAAAAGGTGCTGTCCCAGTGTAAGAAATGCTTCTGAGCAATACTGTCTCTGAGCAGTGGAAGAGTTTCTCTCTTCCAGAAAACTTTGAGGTTTAATAATGTTAATTTCTGCCATTGTTTAGGTAGCTTTTATATTAAAAAAAAAAAAAATCCATCGAAAAGTCCCACATACTGTATTCATTTATCTGAATAATTCTCTCCCCCCCCCCCCAATTAAATCCTATTTCTAGTGTTGTCTTATACAATACGGGACTTAGAATCCAAAAGGGCAAGTTAGTTTTTTTTTTTCATTTGTTTATCAAAATTCCTGGAAAATAGCTGTATGCTATCTCAATGATGCAATGGAAAAAGTAGCTCCTTGGGTTGTAGCGCAGTTCGTGCACTTTACTGGTTGAGTGACCTTGGGTAAGTCGCTTAATTTCTCTGAGCCTATTTCCCCACCAGTATCTTGAGAATTTTGCTATAAATTATTCTAACCCCCTTTACGACTCTAAACAGAAGGATGTTTTGGAGAACACTTGCTGTTCTTTAATGGGCTGATTGAAATGAGAATTCTTTCTGAGGAAGCTCCTCCAGTGTCATTCATAAGGACATGCATTAAAAGAATGTTCTGTCTTGTTCTTGGAACCAGACACCCCTTATGCCCAGCCTGGGCCTGGAAAGAACATATTAGATTCAAGACTGATCTGAACCTTTCTTGTTTGGAGTTAGCATTTTCAGGTTTTCAGTGATTGACTTTAATACACACGCTCTTCACTGCACCAGCCTAAGTTTTTGGGACCATCTCTATCCTGGATTAACACAGTGATCCTATAGGACAGAGTAGAACTGCCCCACAGGGTTTCCAAGGCCATAATCTTTATGAGGCAGACTGTCACATCTTTCTCCTGCGGAGCAGCTGGTGGGTTTGAACCACCACCATTTCAGGTAGCAGCCAAATGCATAACCAGTGTGCCACCCGGGCTCCTTCTAGATTAGATTAGGCTCCCTCTTTTTTCCATTTCTTTTATTTATTTATTTAAAAATAAAATGTATGCTAGAATGTATTCACCTGCTAGTTCCTGCATCTTGAGGTCAGCTGTCAGAGACATCCCGCTCCACCCCTCAGTATAGGTTAAGCTTTAATGTCTGTGACAAATAAAACCAAACTCACTGCTGTCTTGTTGATTCTGACTCATGGCAACCACACGTGTTACGGAGTAGAACTGCTCCACAAAGTTTTCTTGGCCGTAATCTTAATGCAAGCAGATAGCCAGACCTTTCTTCCGAGAAGCCTCTGGGTGGATTTGGACTGCCAACCTTCAGTTTAGTCCAAAACCAAACTGCTTTCCATCGAGTCGATTCCAACTCATAGTGACCCTATAGGACAGAGTGGAACTGCAGTTTAGTGGAAATCACTTACACTACCCAGGGAACTTCTGTGACAGCATTCTATATTGTTCCTGTTAGAAATCCCCCTTTCTTGTGGGTGGTCTGTTTATGGATAATTGCCCTCGGTACAGCCATCAGAATCCTTCTGCTGGGTAACCAATGAATGGAAAGAATGAATGGAAAGGAAATTTCAGAGGCCAGTTGGAGACTATAGGAGGCCCCCTATTATGTTTCGTTTAGTTTTATTTTCCCTATTAGGTGTGTGAAAAAAAACTCAGTACTTCTTTTGCCTGCAGAATTAGTGTTGTCCAGCTTTTTGGGGGTTGAGCGTTTTTCATCAGTTAGTTGAGCTGTCCATTGCTTTGCTGACCCAGTATTTTCTTGGCTATTGAGTTGCCAGTGTATTCAGAAGCTCCGACTCTTTTGGCACCTCTGTGGGATTTCATAAATCATTAGAATAGTCTATTGACTCTTTTCATTCAGAAATCCATTGACTTAACTCTTTTCCAGCCCTGCTATAATCAGATATATTTCTCGGCTGTATAGACTATAAATGGTTCCTTTTATTTTGGTGGGACGGTAATTTAGTATAATAGAACACTTCACACAATTTTAAGGTTTTGTTTTGTTTTTAAAGAAAGCCATTTCCTCTATTATTTCCTCATGTTACAGAGTTACTGGAACTTGTATTCAAAGAAAACAGCTTCTTGTGAATTCAGTTTGAAGTCTGTTAAAAGATTCTGCAACTTTTTTTTATTCTAATACTTTTTATTTTTTGCCTTTAAAATATTCTCCCTACCACATTTATAATTATGTAATTGGTGTATTAGTTCATTATCTTATGAGTACACAGCTATGTGGCAAACTTCAAGGTCTCTTTTAAAAATGGTATTGAAACATGTTCAAAATGTGTAGAATGAACAAATCTGTCTTGGAAGAAGTACAGCCAGAATGCCCCTTAGAAGGGAGGATGATGAGACTTCATCTCACGTCCTCTGGACACGTCATCAGGAGGGCCCAGTCCCTGGAGAAGGACATCGTGGTTGGTAAAGTAGAGGGTCAGTGAAAAAGAGGAAGACCCTCAAGGAGATGGATTGACATAGTGGCTGCAACAATGGGCTCAAACATAGCAACGATTGTGAGGATGGCGCTGGAAGGGGTAGTGCTTCCTTCTTTGTAACGTAGGGTCGCAATGAGTCAGAACCGACTGGATGGCACCTAAAAACAGCAACGCAATAGTAGCATGCTGATTTCAAGCTAATATGAAACAGTTACTAAAAAAGTTATTATAAAGCTTTAAAAATGCTAGGCTAGTAAATATCCTTTATTTTCATCTATTCCTTGTCTGACATTATGGAAATTGTATCTCTTTCATTCTTAGTTCACAGAAAAAGGGGGAGATGGATTAGATAAGTATATGGTACTGTCATCTGTGGAAAAAGGAGCATTTTCTATTTTGATAATATTCTAGCTTCAGGCTCAGCCGTAATTGTTAAAATAAATGTGGTCGGATAAATGTTATTTCTGCCTCCTCAATGAGTCTGCGATCTTTGAATAATATGCCTTTTTTTTTTTTTTTTTATAATAACTTTTATTAAGCTTCAAGTGAACGTTTACAAATCCAATCAGTCTGTCACATATAAGTTTACATACATCTCACTCCCTACTCCCACTTACTCTCCCCGTCTTGAGTCAGCCCTTTCAGTCTCTCCTTTCTTGACAATTTTGCCGGCTTCCCTCTCTCTCTATCCTCCCATCCCCCCTCCAGGCAAGAGTTGCCAACACAATCTCAAGTGTCCACCTGATATAATTAGCTCACTCTTCATCAGCATCTCTCTCCCACCCGCTGACCAGTCCCTTTCATTTCTGAAGAGTTGTCTTCGGGGATGGTTCCTGTCCTGTGTCAGCTGAAGGTCTGGGGAGCATGGCCGCCGGGATTCCTCCAGTCTCAGTCAGACCATTAAGTTTGGTCTTGTTATGAGAATTTGGGGTCTGCATCCCACTGATCTCCTGCTCCCTCAGGGGTCCTCTGCTGAGCTCCCTGTCAGGGCAGTCATCGATTGTGGCCGGGCACCAACTAGTTCTTCTGGTCTCAGGATGATGTAGGTCTCTGGTTCATGTGGCCCTTTCTGTCTCTTGGGCTCTTAGTTGTCATGTGGGCTTGGTGTTCTTCATTTTCCTTTGCTCCAGGTGGGTTGAGACCAATTGCTGCATCTTAGATGGCTGCTTGTTAGCATTTAAGACCCCAGACGCCACATTTCGAAGTGGGATGCAGAATGATTTCATAATAGAATTATTTTGCCAATTGACTTAGAAGTCCCCGCAAACCATGTTCCCCAGACCCCCGCGCTTGCTCCGCTGACCTTTGAAGCATTCATTTTATCCCGGAAACTTCTTTGCTTTTGGTCCAGTCCAATTGAGCTGACCTTCCATGTATTGAGTGTTGTCTTTCCCTTCACCTAAAGCAGTTCTTATCTACTGATTAATCAATAAAAAACCCTCTCCCACCCTCCCTCCCTCCCCGCCTCGTAACCACAAAAGTATGTGTTCTTCTCAGGTTTACTATTTCTCAAGATCTTATAATAGTGGTCTTATACAATATTTGTCCTTTTGCCTCTGACTAATTTCGCTCAGCATAATGCCTTCCAGGTTCCTCCATGTTATGAAATGTTTCAGAGATTCGTCACTGTTCTTTATCGATGCGTAGTATTCCATTGTGTGAATATACCACAATTTATTTACCCATTCATCCGTTGATGGACACCTTGGTTGCTTCCAACTTTTTGCTATTGTAAACAGAGCTGCAATAAACATGGGTGTGCATATATCTGTTTGTATGAAGGCTCTTGTATCTCTAGGGTATATTCCTAGGAGTGGGATTTCTGGGTTGTATGGTAGTTCTATTTCTAACTGTTTAAGATAACGCCAGATAGATTTCCAAAGTGGTTGTACCATTTTACATTCCCACCAGCAGTGTATGAGAGTTCCAATCTCTCCGCAGCCTCTCCAACATTTATTATTTTGTGTTTTTTGGATTAATGCCAGCCTTGCTGGTGTGAGATGGAATCTCATCGTAGTTTTAATTTGCATTTCTCTAATGGCTAATGATCGAGAGCATTTTCTCATGTATCTGTTGGCTGCCTGAATATCTTCTTTAGTGAAATGTGTGTTCATATCCTTTGCCCACTTCTTGATTGGGTTGTTTGTCTTTTTGTGGTTGAGTTTTGACAGAATCATGTAGATTTTAGAGATCAGGCGCTGGTCGGAGATGTCATAGCTGAAAATTCTTTCCCAATCTGTAGGTGGTCTTTTTACTCTTTTGGTGAAGTCTTTAAATGAGCATAGGTGTTTGATTTTTAGGAGCTCCCAGTTATCGGGTTTCTCTTCATCATTTTTGGTAATGTTTTGTATTCTGTTTATACCTTGTATTAGGGCTCCTAGGGTTGTCCCAATTTTTTCTTCCATGATCTTTATCGTTTTAGTCTTTATGTTTAGGTCTTTGATCCACTTGGAGTTAGTTTTTGTGCATGGTGTGAGGTATGGGTCCTGTTTCATTTTTTTGCAAATGGATATCCAGTTATGCCAGCACCATTTGTTAAAAAGGCTATCTTTTCCCCAGTTAATTGACACTGGTCCTTTGTCAAATATCAGCTGCTCATACGTGGATGGATCTATGTCTGGGTTCTCAATTCTGTTCCATTGGTCTATGTGTCTGTTGTTGTACCAATACCAGGCTGTTTTGACTACTGTGGCTGTATAATAGTTTCTGAAGTCAGGTAAGGTGAGGCCTCCCACTTTCTTCTTCTTTTTCAGTAGTGCTTTGCTTATCCGGGGCTTCTTTCCGTTCCATATGAAGTTGGTGATTTGTTTCTCTATCCCCTTAAAATATGACATTGGAATTTGGATCGGAAGTGCGTTAAATGTATAGATGGCTTTTGGTAGAATAGACATTTTTACTATGTTAAGTCTTCCTATCCATGAGCAAGGTATGTTTTTCCACTTAAGTATGTCCTTTTGAATTTCTTGTAGTAGAGCTTTGTAGTTTTCTTTGTATAGGTCTTTTACATCCTTGGTAAGATTTATTCCTAAGTATCTTATCTTCTTGGGGGCTATTGTGAATGGTATTGATTTGGTTATTTCCTCTTCGGTGTTCTTTTTGTTGATGTAGAGGAATCCAAGTGATTTTTGTATGTTTATTTTATAACCTGAGACTCTGCCAAACTCTTCTATTAGTTTCAGTAGTTTTCTGGAGGATTCCTTAGGGTTTTCTGTGTATATAATCATGTCATCTGCAAATAGTGATAACTTTACTTCTTCCTTGCCAATCCGGATACCTTTTATTTCTTTGTCTAGCCTGATTGCCCTGGCTAAGACTTCCAACACGATGTTGAATAAGAGCGGTGATAAAGGGCATCCTTGTCTGGTTCCCGTTCTCAAGGGAAATGCTTTCAGGTTCTCTCCATTTAGAGTGACATTGGCTGTTGGCTTTGCATAGATGCCCTTTATTATGTTGAGGAATTTTCCTTCAATTTCTATTTTGGTAAGAGTTTTTATCATGAATGGGTGTTGGACTTTGTCAAATGCCTTTTCTGCATCAATTGATAAGATCATGTGGTTTTTGTCTTTTGTTTTATTTATGTGATGGATTACATTAATGGTTTTTCTGATATTAAACCAGCCTTGCATACCTGGTATAAATCCCACTTGATCAGGGTGAATTATTTTTTTGATGTGTTGTTGGATTCTATTGGCTAGAATTTTGTTGAGGATTTTTGCATCAATGTTCATGAGGGATATAGGTCTATAATTTTCTTTTTTTGTAATGTCTTTACCTGGTTTTGGTATCAGGGAGATGGTGGCTTCATAGAATGAGTTGGGTAGTATTCCGTCATTTTCTATGCTTTGGAATACCTTTAGTAGTAGTGGTGTTAACTCTTCTCTGAAAATTTGGTAGAACTCTGCAGTGAAGCCGTCCGGGCCGGGACTTTTTTTTGTTGGGAGTTTTTTGATTACCGTTTCAATCTCTTTTTTTGTTATGGGTCTATTTAGTTGTTCTACTTCTGAATGTGTTAGTTTAGGTAGGTAGTGTTTTTCCAGGAATTCATCCATTTCTTCTAGGTTTTCAAATTTGTTAGAGTACAATTTTTCATAATAATCTGAAATGATTCTTTTAATTTCATTTGGTTCTGTTGTGATGTGGTCCTTCTCATTTCTTATTCGGGTTATTTGTTTCCTTTCCTGTATTTCTTTAGTCAGTCTAGCCAATGGTTTATCAATTTTGTTAATTTTTTCAAAGAACCAGCTTTTGGCTTTGTTAATTCTTTCAATTGTTTTTCTGTTCTCTAATTCATTTAGTTCAGCTCTAATTTTTATTATTTGTTTTCTTCTGGTGCCTGATGGATTCTTTTGTTGCTCACTTTCTATTTGTTCAAGTTGTAGGGACAGTTCTCTGATTTTGGCTCTTTCTTCTTTTTGTATGTGTGCATTTATTGATATAAATTGGCCTCTGAGCACTGCTTTTGCTGTGTCCCAGAGGTTTTGATAGGAAGTATTTTCATTCTCGTTGCTTTCTATGAATTTCCTTATTCCCTCCTTGATGTCTTCTATAACCCAGTCTTTTTTCAGGAGGGTATTGTTCATTTTCCAAGTATTTGATTTCTTTTCCCTCGTTTTTCTGTTATTGATCTCTAGTTTTATTGCCTTGTGATCTGAGAAGATGCTTTGTAATATTTCGATGTTTTGGACTCTGCAAAGGTTTGTTTTATGTCCTAATATGTGGTCTATTCTAGAGAATGTTCCATGTGCGCTGGAAAAAAAAGTATATTTTGCAGCAGTTGGGTGGAGAGTTCTGTATAAGTCAATGAGGTCAAGTTGGTTGATTGTTGTAATTAGATCTTCCGTGTCTCTGTTGAGCTTCTTGCTGGATGTCCTGTCCTTCTCCGAAAGTGGTGTGTTGAAGTCTCCTACTATAATTGTGGAGGTATCTATCTCGCTTTTCAGTTCTGTTAAAATTTGATTTATGTATCTTGCAGCCCTGTCATTGGGTGCGTAAATATTTAATATGGTTATGTCTTCCTGATCAATTGTCCCTTTTATCATTATATAGTGTCCTTCTTTATCCTTTGTGGTGGATTTAAGTCTAAAGTCTATTTTGTCAGAAATTAATATTGCTACTCCTCTTCTTTTTTGCTTATTGTTTGCTTGATATACTTTTTTCCATTCTTTGAGTTTTAGTTTATTTGAGTCTCTAAGTCTAAGGTGTGTCTCTTGTAGGCAGCATATAGATGGATCGTGTTTCTTTATCCAGTCTGTGACTCTCTGTCTCTTTATTGGTGCATTTAGTCCATTTACATTCAGGGTAATTATAGATAAGTAAGTTTTTAGTGCTGTCATTTTGATGCCTTTTTATGTGTGTTGTTGACAATTTCATTTTTCCACATACTTTTTTGTGCTGAGGCGTTTTTCTTAGTAAATTGTGAGATCCTCATTTTCATAGTGTTTGACTTTATGTTAGTTGAGTCGTTACGTTTTTCTTGGTTTTTGTCTTGAGTTATAGAGTTGTTATACCTTTTTGTGGTTACCTCATTATATACCCCTATTTTTCTAAGTAAAAACCTAACTTGTATTGTTCTATATCGCCTTGTATCACTCTCCATATGGCAGTTCAATGCCTCCTGTATTTAGTCCCTCTTTTTGATTATTGTGATCTTTTACCTATTGACTTCCATGATTCCCTGTTATGTGTATTTTTTTTTTTTTTAATTAATCTTAATTTGTTTGTTTTTGTGATTTCCCTATTTGAGTTGATATCAGGACGTTCTGTTTTGTGACCTTGTGTTGTGCTGATATCTGATATTATTGGTTCTCTGACCAAACAATATCCTTTAGTATTTCTTGTAGCTTTGGTTTGGTTTTTGCAAATTCTCTAAACTTGTGTTTGTCTGTAAATATCTTAATTTCGCCTTCATATTTCAGAGAGAGTTTTGCTGGATATATGATCCTTGGCTGGCAGTTTTTCTCCTTCAGTGTTCTGTATATGTCGTCCCATTCCCTTCTTGCCTGCATGGTTTCTGCTGAGTAGTCAGAACATATTCTTATTGATTCTCCCTTGAAGGAAACCTTTCTTTTCTCCCTGGCTGCTTTTAAAATTTTCTGTTTATCTTTGGTTTTGGTGAGTTTGATGATAATATGTCTTGGTGTTTTTCTTTTTGGATCAATCTTAAATGGGGTTCGATGAGCATCTTGGATAGATATCCTTTCGTCTTTCATGATGTCAGGGAAGTTTTCTGTCAGAAGTTCTTCAACTATTTTCTCTGTGTTTTCTGTCCCTCCTCCCTGTTCTGGGACTCCAATCACCTGCAGGTTATCCTTCTTGATAGAGTCCCACATAATTCTTAGGGTTTCTTCATTTTTTTTAATTCTTTTATCTGATTTTTTTTCAGCTATGTTGGTGTTAATTCCCTGGTCCTCCAGATGTCCCAGTCTGCATTCTAATTGCTCGAGTCTGCTCCTCTGACTTCCTATTACGTTGTCTAATTCTGTTATTTTATTGTTAATCTTTTGGATTTCTACATGTTGTCTCTCTATGGATTCTTGCAACTTATTAATTTTTCCAGTATGTTCTTGAATAATCTTTTTGAGTTCTTCAACAGTTTTATCAGTGTGTTCCTTGGCTTTTTCTGCAGATATCCTAATTTCATTTGTGATATCATTAAGCATTCTGTAAATTAGTTTTTTATATTCTGTATCTGATAATTCCAAAATTGTATCTTCATTTGGGAAAGATTTTGATTCTTTTGTTTGGGGGGTTGGAGAAGCTGTCCCGGTCTGCTTCTTTAAGTGGTTTGATATGGATTGTTGTCTCCGAGCCATCACTGGGAAACTAGTTTTTCCAGAAAATCCGCTAAAAAAAAAACTGCAGTCAGATCCCTATCAGAGTTCTCCCTTTGGCTCAGGCTATTCAGATGTTAATGAAGCCGCCTGGGAAGGGTGGGGGAGGGAACAGAGAGATAGGAGAGTAGCACCTCAGAATATAGCCAGAGTTGCTTGTCTTGCTTGGAATGACTGTTATATCTGAGATTCTCGCGGGCGCGTCGCCTATGTGTGCTGGCTGTGTGGAGATTGCCCCCGGGGGGTCTGGCCCGCTGGAGTCACGGTCAGATCCTCCGCTTCCAGCCCCACGCCCAGCGTCAAGGCTCCCCTACTGGGACGGTGCACTCTCAACTCCAAAATCAGTCGCTGCCTCCCGGGGACTTCTCGTCTCTCCAGCCGCGTGGCCGTGCCGCCCCCGTGAACTAGGTGGGCCCCCTCCCGGGGTTAGTTCAGATGGGTGGAGTAGCTCCCTGTGCTTGTGCCGCGACCGAGTGTCCTGGCTGGAACGCTGTTCTCCCCACTCCAATACCAGTCGCTGCCTCCCGGGGACTTCTCCTACCGGCTGCGTCCCACGCCGCCCGCGCGACCCGGCTGGTCCCCTTCCCGGGGTTAGTTCAGGGGGTGGAGCAACTCTCCGTGTTTATGGCGTACCTGCGTGCAGTCCTAATCCCTGCGGGACGGTTCCCCGGCTCGGATGCTGCTCTTTCTGCTCCAAGATCAGTCACTGCCTCCCGGGGACTTCTCCTACCGGCTGCGTCCCACGCCGCCCGTGGAACCAGCTGGTCCACCTCCCGGGGTTAGTTCAGGGGGGTGGAGCAGGTCTCTGTGCTTGTGCCGTACCTGACTGGTACGCTGGCTCCAGGCTCTGGAAACAATCGCTACTTCCCCGTATTAGTTCGTTCTCCGTCTCTAAATCTGTGTTTGTTGTTCAGGGTTCGTAGATTGTTATGTATGTGATCGATTCACTTGTTTTTCCGTGTCTTTGTTGTAAGAGGGATCCGAGGTAGCGTCTGCCTAGTCCGCCATCTTGGCTCCGCCCCAATAATATGCCTTTTAAAAATGCGTTTGTGTTGAAGAGGCTGCTTTTCTTTTTCAGTCTCCTTTCTACATTTTCATTCCTGAAGGCAGCTGAGTTGACTGCTTGTGTCAGACCACAGTTTTAGTTTTGTCTGAAACCCTGGTGGCAAAGTGGTTAAGAGCTACAGCTGCTAAACAAAAGGTCGGGAGTTCGAATCCACCAGGCACTCCTTGGAAGCCCTGTGGGGTAGTTCTACTTTGTCCTATAGGGTTGCTTTGAGCCAGAATCAACTTGATGGCAATAGGTTTGGTTTTGGTTTTGGTCTTCAAGCAGAGACAAGGTCTTACAGTTTTATTACCCTACTTTAACTATCTTACTGAGTTACCTGAATTACACCCATTGTTTTCCTTCCACCACTCCATGGTTTTTTCACTCTCTGTTACGCTCAATACCATTCAGCCCTGGTCTGGTTAGAGGTAAACCAGTGTACATTGGATGCTAATTGGTTGGTCCAAAGATGGCGTGATAAAACCCAAGTTGTCGTAAGGAAAAAAAAAAAAACTTTAATAAATAAATCTTCCCCTTTTTTGTTGACTAACAGATGGCTTGATACGAGTTTTCTGATCGTCCCTGACACATTTAGGTCATGTCACTTCATCTTGAGAAATTAGTAGTTGTATTGTTTGTTGAAATAATCAAAGAGGCGTTATTTTCCTTCACATATATGTAGCGTGGTAAGCAAATTATATTGTGTACAGAAAATTCATGTTTCTGGCTTTTAGAAAGGTTATGCTCTAAATGACAGAAACAAAATTTTAAAAATGTTGTTGCTAGTTGCCATGGAGTCGATTTTGACTGACCTATGAGGACCCCATGTGTGCAGAGCAGAACTGTTCTATAGGATGACCTTTTGGAAGCAGATTGACAGGCCTGTCTTCTGAGGTGTCTCTGGGTAGGTTTGAACCACCAGCCTTTTGGTTAGTAGTCCAATGCATAACCATTTGCACCACCCAGACTCATATTAAAAAAAAAAAAAGATATAAAAATATAACAGCTAGTTGAAATCTCTGTAATATTCAGTTATTATTATGCCATCAAGTCTCATTTCCCTGGTATTCAATAATCACTTCTCTGTTCATTTTTAAATTATTAGAGGGCTCCGTAGGATAAGAAGAATAATTATACTTGCTTTTGTATTTGGAAGTTGTGGGATTAACTGGATAATCTTTAGCAGTTTCCAATACAACATTAGAGTTCTTCCATGCATTTTGAATGTTAGTAATAGAAAGTTGGTTAAGTGCCCGACCGTTCAGTCTCTTCAGTGGAAGAACGTGCCCAGATTTCTGCATTAAAGGAACACGGCAGACAACATACCTCTTATGATAGGCTCACTGCTTTTCTGTTAAAGGCAAAAAGTACCCTTTTCCTTTCTACGCCTCTTTCTTTGAATCTCCAGGCTCAAAAAGTTGAAATTGATTAGTATAACCAAGGAAAGGAAGAAAAACAATGTAGAGAAATTATCTAGTAGAAAGGTAATTTATCTTTTAGAGAGTAGAAAATTATCTGCTCTCTAACCTTTAAGAATTTTTTTCAAATTGATTAAGAAGGGAAAACTTTCAAATACTACCACTGTACTGAAAATTCTGATTTAAATTTTATCATTTTTTGATGGCGTGCCAATATGGCTATGTTAATAGCAATACCATCAGCTTTTTCTTAGATTATCTAGAGTAGGGAGGAGTACTTAGCTTTTGATGTGTAACATACCACACCAAAGCTTGGTGGCTTAAAACATGAAGCTTTTATTAGCTCACAGTTCTTCAAGTTGCTCATTTGGGTTGGGTTCAGCTGGGCAGTTCTTCTTGTCTCACTTGAGTAAACACATTGCCTGCAGTCAGCTGGAGGGTCAGCTGGGGGCTGCTTGGTCTAGGATGGCCTTACTCACATGTCTGGTGGATGATGCTGGCTCTTCACTGATGCTAGCTACTGGCTGGGCCATGCGTCCCCAACAGGCCAGCCCGGACTTAGACACTTTTCAAGCCTCTGTGTCTTGGTTACCCAGTGCTACTATAACAGAACTACTGCAAGTGGGTGGCTTTAAGGAACAGAACTTTATTTTCTCACAGTTCTGGAGGCTAAAAGTCCAAATCAGGGGTTGATTCCTTCCTTGTTGGTAGCCCTGGATGCTTCTTGGTTCCTTGGCTTGTAATTGATCCTCACATGGCGTCTTTCTTCCCCTTGTGTCTGTTCTAGTCTTTTTAGAACTCAGAAGTGATTAGGTTTAGGATGCACCCTACTCTGGTATGACCTCATTAACTTAACAACAACAAAAAACTCTATTTCCAAAAGGGATGACAGTCACAGGTAATAGGGCGAGGAATTCCACACTTATTTTGAAGGAACATCGTTTAGTCTGCTTGTATTGCCTTTGCTATTATCCCGTTGACCAAGAGCAGGTCATATAGATGAGCCCAGATGCAAGGGGTAGAAAGAGACACATTTTTCCAATTTACTACATTATATAAATGCATTTATAAATGCCATTATTTAGTTCACCATTAACAAATATCTATCAGTTTCATGTTCTAGATTTAGAATAAAAGTATTCTTAGATGTTTGTTTGTAATCAGTATACCTAGCTCAGGGTGAAATACCAGCAGTTTCTTTCACATTAGGACTGTATCACTTTTTCATCTTAATTTTTCTTTCGAAAACATGAACACTTATATTCCTTCAGTAAATGTATATTGAGTCAGTACTGTGGACCAAGTGGTAGAGACTGAATTAAGTGTGTCCCTGCCCTTGTGGATTTACAGAAGACAGAGGATAAAAAAGTAGACAAAGAAAGAAATACATGACTGCAAAATGCGGTAGTGTGATGAAGGAGAAGGGCAGTGTTATGAAGTAGAAAAATGGGTAAACGGCTTTAGATGTGGGGAAGGAAATGATTTGGGAAATTAATAAATAATGTTCTGTCCTTCAGGTTTGCAAAGTGGAGGCAAAGGCATGAACGTTTTACTTCTGGTATTTAGCAGACTAGGTGCAGATTCAGATCTTGGGATGATATATATATATATATATATTTTTTTTTTTTTGTAATATTTTATTGTGTTTTCGGTGAAGGTTTACACAGCAACTTAGGTTCCTATTCAACAATTCCTAAACAAGTTATTTGGTGACATTGGCTATATTCTTCACAATGCCCGAACGCTTTCATTATTTGTGTTCTGGTTATTCCATTTGGGATGGCATCTTTTTAAGAGTTAGATTTCCCCCTTGAGAATGCCTCTTACTGAAAGCATGAAAGGCTGGAAGCTCTACCTCTAAGATAAACGTAAAAGCGACGCCATTTTCTACCACCAGAGGCTGTTGTCTCCATTTTTAATGTCATTGGTGGTTGGTGAAAATATTTATACTGTTTGTCCTAGACTTCTATTAAGACCTAGGCTAGAAGCGTACACTTATTGAACCATCTTCAGGGGGCTTAAATAGGGCCTGAGATCAGATTTGGTAGTTACCGGGTAGGAAACAGAGTCCCTAGGTGATGCAAACAGTTAAGATGCTCAGCTGCTAACTCAAAGGTTGGAAGTTTGGTCAACCTAGAGGTGCCTCAGAAGAAAGGCCTGCTGATCTATTTATGAAAAATCAACCGTTGAAAACTGTGTGGCACACATGGGATTGCTGTGAGTCAGAATTGACTTCACGGCTATTGGTTTTGGATAGAAGAGAACCCAGGGCTAGAGGAGATGATAGGCGTCTAGGGCCATCTTTCCTCGGTCCTTGCTTTACTGCTGGTTCTTCCTCTACTTACATAACAAGCTGGATCATCCAGAACTTGCTGGACATTCTAGAAATTTGGGGGGAGATTGGAGCAGTGGCCAAAATGGAGTCAGATACCTTTAAAACGTTGGTAAGACGTTCTTAGGCCCAAGCACAGTTGTGTCTAGGTTTTTGGTGACACAGGCTTGCTGTTTATTGGAAAAAAAAAAAAGCAAGTAAAAATGGCTTGCAGTGTCCCACTCAAAGTGAAGGCAGTACTTTTGTTAGTGCTTTGCCCAGATCTCTTAACAGCCAATATTTACATTCTTCTTTTACTAGAATCTCAAATGCTTTAAATGTTCCCGAGGCTACAGAACAAAACAAAGTGGGACACTATACAATATGTCATGTTGGGGGAAGGGGAGTGAAGTCCTTCACATTTTATGAGGAGCTGGTGGAGTGGCGGTATTTATATTGTGATCTTGGCAGCCTCAATGCAGCCCCCAAGCACCCCCCTGGTCCCTCCTGCCCCCCTTCCCAATTCCGACACACTCTTTGAACCACAGCTAAACAATAACTTCCTTTCAAAGCTGATTCCATCCCCTCTGGTTAGATGAAGGAATATAAATACGGCATTTTTTAAAGAATGGGTAATAATTTATGAAAACATTTTATTTCCACTAGTAGGGTGTCCTGGAAGTCGTTGGGATTATAATGAAAATGTTCTCTTTTGCATAAACTCTGCAGCTTGTGTGTGTGGGGTTGGGGGGAGGAGGAGGAGGAAAGTGCAGCCCAACATAAAGGGTAACATTCCTGAAACTAGGTTTTTAAAAATATTTTGCAGCCTGAGCTTTTGGTCCCTCACAAGTTCCTACAAGGGACGCCCTTCAGAAAGTGTGCAGGCTTGTCGTTCCTCAGGCCTTTGAACTGGGTGAGGAATGTGTCTCAAGATGGAAAAATGAATGGCTGGTGCTTTTAGCCTCCAGCTTGAAACTTGCGGGAGGAATGTTATTGTGTCTTCAAAGACTGCTTCCCACCAGGCCAAATTGGATGGGCTCTTGGAAACCCTCTTTGTATTACAAAAAAAAAAAAAAAAAAAATTACCAAGTGCTCAACAAAAACCCAAGCCACTGAATTTGATCTAATTCACTGGCTACTTTTAGGTGGATTTTTTAATTAATATGTCTTCTCGAGGGCACTGGGTTTCTCTAAGAAAAGAGCCCCTTTCCACCGCACCCTCCCCATGGCTAACTGTTGTGATTTACTGTTACTCACTAGATAAGGAACCTTGGGGCATGTTTTGGCATGGGGAATGCTATTTTACAAAATAGTGGCAGGAGACACTTAGGAAGATATGTAAATAGTTCTTCTTGGCTCTGAGGAGTTCTGAAACGATTTCCAGCCGAAGTAGGTAAAATTGCATTGGCAATGTAAAATCAATACGTTGAAATGACCAAGGAAAACACTTCAAATATTTTATTTGCTTGGTTCAAGTATACCAAGCACCCCATCTTTCTCTTCTTTTGGAAAGTTTGTCCCTTCCAGAGAGAGAATGGAACCCCCTGTCATTAGCACATGTCAACTGGTTTTGTGACAATATTTCCTACTAAAAAAGGTGAGCTGTTTGAGAGTAGGTTCACTGTTCATTTCATGATTCCAATGTTTGAGGAGACACCCACAAAACGCTTGCTAACTTATTAACACTTGAGGGCAGAGTTGTTGAATTAACTGAGAGAATGGCTTTAGAAAAGTCCCGAACAAAAACAACAGTGTGGGTATATTTTGAGTACTTCAAACAGTTCCATTCCTCAAATATTTTAAAAATTAAATTCAGATTTACCAATAAACAGAAAACCACACCAGGATCTGTCAAGCTGATTCCGACTCATAGCCAACGCATGTATTACAGGGTAGAACTGTGCCCCAAAGGGTTTTCAATGACTGTGACCTTTCAGGAGTAGATCTCCAGGCATTTCTTCTGAGGTGCCTCTAGTTGGGTTCGAACTGCTAACCTATTGGTTAGTAGCTGAGCGCTTAACTGTTTGTGCCACCCAGAGACCCCAAGATATCATATTAAAAACCATCAAACAGAATTACAAGAGTGCTTGGAATGTGAGGACTTGGGTAAAATTAATTACATCATTTCTATGTCTGAAGTCCCAAGTTATTGCAAAGTCTTAGATACTTTCTCTGTCCCCCAAACCATCCTTTGAAAGATTGACAGAAACTTTGCTTTGTTTTGACAAGATTTATTTCTCTGCTTCTAACAGCAGCTCCTCGGTTTTTATTCTATTGATGTAGTAGTTCTGATGTTAATTGTAGCTTGCCGATCTAGGTCACCACATAGCATTTGCACTGTGGCTTAAAGATATCAAAAGCAATGAGAAAATTACTTGAAAAAATAATTATTGTATCACAGATTACCTCTATTTGTAAAAAGAGGCCAGTTATTAAGTTTGTGACTCATAGAGTCCTTTTCTAGTATTTGCTTCTGCTCTTTCCTTTTCTTCCTCTTGGGTATATTGTTACTAATTAGCATGTCTGCTAAAACCTGTGTTGTTGTTGGTTGTCATCAAGTCGCTTCCAACTCATGGCAACCCCACATGTGCAGAGTAGAACTGCTCCATAGGGTTTTCAAGGCTATGACCTTTTGGAAGCAGATCTCCAGGCCTGTCTTCCGGGTTCCTCTAGGTAGGTTTGAACTACCAACCTTCCAGCTAGTAGTCATGAGCTTAACCATTTGCATCACCCAGAGACTCCTAAAATATGGGAAATGAATTAAATTTAAATGAGCCCATTTTGTATGCTAGCAGTTGTTAGCTATTCTACTAAAATATTGCCTTGCTTCAGAAAGCTGACCTTCATTGCTAAGTCAAGATTTGAGACTCTTCCTTGTGTTACTTGACTTTGTTTCCAAGGTTGATTGACCCTGGGCTAGTGTGATAAACAAAGTAACAGAGAAAGTGTATTCTAATCTAGTTTATCACCCATTATAGCAATTCTTTTTAAAACATTGCTTGACATTTCAAGTATTAAGCTAAAACAGAATCCTAGCATTTCTACGTACAGTGAAGCATCATCAGCCCTTAATACAAAACCCCTGACTCCCCATAATCTGTAATATAAATGTGTTCTATTTTAAATGTGACTTCCAGTTTATTGGCCCTTCGTAGCCCTTTGACAATTATGCTACTTTCAAATAATGGAAAAAATTTTTTCAAACAGCTGTGTGTCCAGTATTGAACGAGGCCACTTTTCTCTTTTCCAGCTTAGATTTGAATGCTTGGTACTTGGTAGGTACTTTTTGTTGCAGATACAGAATATATGCATATTTCACCATATGTTTTTAAAGCATATTATGGGAAATATACTAGTACCTTGTATCTGTAGGCCAGCATCAGATTCTAATTAGGAGGACAGAAAGTTTTTCTTGATGATATTATCACTGCTGGACGCTTGGTAGGTACTGAATACTGTTTTAAATTTATTATTAATTGTAGTGAGTACCAAAACTGATAGTATGAAGAAATCATAGCTGGCCAGGGAGATGGTGCTGGGAAATTGCTGAAGACTGGAATGTTAAGGCCAGCATCATATGTTTCAGGGCTATATTGTAAGAAAGATCAGACATTAAAAGAATGTTCTCGTTAATTAATTAATGTACCAAGTAGTTAGTGTCTACTGAGTACCAGGCATATTCTGAGTTCTGGAGTTACAACTGTGAAGAAACCTGGTAAAATTCAGGCTCTCGTAGAGCTGTTTTACTTGTGGACTGGTTGAATGAGAAGGCTTTAAAAGACCAGCTTTTCCAGGGGACAAATGATACACTGAGAGAAGTGGCAGGGTCTTCTGGCCCCTTTTATGAACTAGAGGTCTTAACAACACTGATATGTACATCCCATTTTACTTTTTAAAAGTTTTTGCTATGTTGTTGTTGTTGAGAACATACACAGCAGAAAATACACCAATTCAACAGTTTCTACGTGGATAATTCAGTGGCATTGATTGCATTCCAGTCTTACAACCATTCTCACCCTCCTTTTCTGAGTTGTTCTTTCCATTACCATAAACTCACTGCCCCCTACGGTTCCTCCCTAATCTTTCAAGTTGCTGTTGTTAATTTCATCTCATATAAATAGTTCTTTAAAGAGTATAATGCTCAAACCAAAAAAACCAAAACCCATTGCCGTCGAGTCGATTCCGACTCATAGTGACCCTATAGGACAGAGTAGAACTGCCCCATAGAGTTTTCAAGGAGCTCCTAAACTGCCAACCTCTTGGTTAGCAGTTGTAGCACTTAACTACTACGCCACCAGGGTTTCCATAATGCTCAAGGCAAACATTTTTTACTATTTGATTTTTGACTTCAGGGGCTCTTTTTGGTTTAAGGTGTAAAGATTATTTCAGAGCAATAGTTTCAGGGGTTCATCCAGCCTCCGTGGCTCCAGAAAGTCTGGAGTCTGTGAAAATTTGAAATTTTGTTACACATTTCCCCCCTTTTGATCAGGACTGTTCCATAGAATCTTAGATAAATATGTTCAGTAATGGTAGCCAGGCACCATCCCATTTTACTTTCAAACGCATGACTTCCTTTTTCCTGGGCATGAGTACAATCATTAGCACTCCTTATGGCTTTATCAGTCATGATTAAGGTTACCTTGTGACTCACAAATAAAGCAAAGTCAGATTTTTCTGATGTTAACAGGGCAGAATATAAAAGAGAAGGAAGTAGGAGAGTTGAAGTTGATACATATCTGCTTGGAAGAGATTGTCTTAGGTGAATGTCATGATCCAGGGGAAGGGTGTGAGAAGTATGTGGTATCTCCTGGAGGCTGTAGAAAAGACTGGGTCCAGGCACTAGAAGGAGCCCTGGTGGTGCAGTGGTTATAATGCTTGGATGCTAACCAAAAGTTTGGCAGTAAGAAGCCACCAGCTGCTCCATGAGAGAAAGATGTGGCAGTCTGTTCCTGTAAAGATTACAGCCTTGGAATCCCTATGGGGTGGTTCTACTCTATCCTATAGGGTCACTAAGAGTCAGAATTGACTCGAAGGGCAGTGGATTTGATTTTTCTCTTTTTTTCCTCCCACCACAGTCTGGCCCCCAGTGCATGCTGGGCCATGTTCATGTGTGTGTTGTTGTCTGTGTGTTGGTGTCATGCACCATCACATCACTTACGTTGCAGAGTTGGGTGTCAGTTTTTTTCCCTGGGTATTATTAAGAGTTTTCTTCTCCAGAATATTATGCAAAGCTGGCTATGTCTATGTACTAATCCCCTTCTGAAATTTTGTTTGAAAACTCTGTTAGAAAAATATTTAATCCATGTGATTTTTATATATACACTTATTCCTTGTATGAAATATTTGGGAGGAAAAGACAAATATCTTGAACTGCTCTTACATGAGAAGCTTTTATTTCCATATTATTGTGTATTTTACGAGTACAGATATTTTTAATTTTTTTGTTAGATCAATAAATCACAAGAGGGAATCCCATAATTTTGAGATAGATTTTTTTTTTTTTTTTTCCCCAAGTGGTTACCAGCTTTTATGGTGAGGAAATTACTTCATGGCTAACTTAAATTCTTCCTTCTCAAGTGAGAGCATTTCCTTCATTCTGATTTTAGTGGTGGTGACGAGCAGTGCCCTTTTTTTTTTTTTTTTTAAAGGATGTATATTTCCATCAGAAGATTTTTATTTATATAATAAATAATCTACTGAAAAGTGCTATGTTGTTGTTGGTGTGTGCTGTTGAGTCTATTCCAACTCCTAGTGACCCTATAGGACAGAGTAGAACTGCCCCATAGGGTTTGCAAGGCTGTAATCTCTGCAAGAGCAGATTGCCAGGTCTTTTCTCCCACAGAGCAGCTAGTGGATTCGAACTACCCACTTTCAGTTAGCAACCGAGCGCTTAACCACTGTACCACCAGGGCTCCTTGTAAAGGACTGTAGGTACCAAAAACAAATTGAAATAAAACATAATGGATGTATTTAATTGTATAGAAGATAAAACATTAACAATCTATGTACTGTTTCTAATCAGGTTACTAAAAAAGAAAATAGGCTGAAGTTCAACAAATTCTTAGAAGAAAGTGTCCATAAAGTATCACATATATGATCAGACAATGCTAATTAAATTGAATATGACTTCCTAGCTTTCAAATATACCATACATTCATTTGCTGAAATTTAGTTGTAAGGTCAATTTTTGCTGAAAGAAATTTTGCATCGTTGTTCCAGTCTATAAAAAACAATACTGCATCAAATACGGTTTAAAATATGGAGTTCTTTTAAATGGTCAGAAAGTTTAAAGTTATTTGAAAACCACTTGGAAAACAGAATACATGAATATTTATATAATTACCGTAACTGGTTTTATCAGTCATTTTTAACGCTGTAGCATTTTTAAAATAGAAATTTTAGAACAGTTTTATATTTATAGGATTTTTGCAAAGATTGTAGAGTCTCTGTATATCCCACTCCCAGTTTCTCCTGTTATTAACATTTTACATAAGTATGTGACGTTTGTCACAACTAATGAACTAATATTGATGTGAGAGAGACGTTTCTTCTCTCCCACTTATTTCTTCAATTATATTTATTTTAGTATGGACTCACGATTACTTACTTTATACTTGGGGTTATAATCTAATACTAATTTACTTTGTTGCTCAAACTGTTCCAGTTTTGGCCATTTGGAGCTCTTTCAGTTGGTTCCTGTAATCCTCAATTGTTTGTTTAGCACTTCCTTCATTACTGAAGAATGGTGTAGAAACCAAGATCTGAGTGCAAAGTTGCTCATTAGTACTGGGGCATTGTTTCTTTTAGACTGTCTCAGCTGACAGAGCAATGAAATATCTGTGTATAAACCAAAAAAAAAAAAAACAAAAAAAAAACACCTGTCGTCATTGAATTGATTCTGACTCATAGAGACCCTATAGGACAGAATAGAACTGGCCATAGGGTTTCCAAGGAGCAGCTGGTGGATTTGAACTGCTGACCTTTTTGTTAGCAGCCTGAGCTCTTAACTACTGTGCCACCAGGGCTCCATATGTGTATATACTAAACTGTATATATACACATATGTGAAAACATTTCTATACTTAACTGTGTATCTATATTAAGCTCAGATTAGTTTATACTGAAGTATCCAGCTCTAATTCATTACCACATGGATCATTTTAACTTCATTTTGCTTATCTGTAACCTTCCTCTTCAACAATGGGAGACCTGTCTCCCATCATCCATTTACTTAGTTGTTCAATTCCATTGCACCTGTGGAGTATCAGAATTGTTAACCCACACTCCCATAGGAAACAACTTTATCAACTAGTATACAGTGCTTTTGTACAGTTCCTTTCCCCTTTAGTCTTACAGATGTCACTTATTTACAAAGTTACTTAGGTTAGTACCTTATTCCTCCACCCCCTTCAGTGAGGTGGCATCATACATTTTTAGTACAGTTTGATTCTTTGTTACATTCTGCATACCATCCTTGGACTGACTATTTGCACTATAAACTTCTATGAGTTTTCACAAATGCTTAATGCCTTGTATTCACCATTACAGTATCATACAGAATAATTTCACCACCCTAAAAAATCCCCTCTGCTTCACCTATTTAACCTTCTCCTTTTCCCCTTCTCACCCAAATCCTTGGAAAAGACTGATCTGTTTATTGCCTCTATAGTTTTGCCTTTTCTAAATGTCACACAATTGGACTCATATACTACATATCTTTGTCAAACTGGCTTCTTAGAAATATGCATTTAAGATTCATATTATGGCTTGATGGCTCATTTCCCTTTATCACTGAGTAATATTTCATTGTGTGGCTGTACCACAGTTTTCTTTATCTAGGCCACTATCCTGTTGTTGGACGTTTCAGAGTCACTCTCAGTTTTTTCTTAAAAACAACCACTTTTCTGAGTTTTACTCGTAATTTTTATTTCTCAAACCTTGAATCAGTTTTGTGATTCTTTCCAGAACCTATAAAGTTTTTCTGCCCAGAATTGACCAGCATTCAGTAGTAGAGTGTTTCAGAGCAGCCCAGGGTACAGTTGGAGATTTGCTTCCTTATTTTTCTATATTTTAATCTACGTCACATTCAAGGACATTCAAGGACAGCAGAGTGTTACAGATTTATAGACCACCTTGGGGCCACTATGGTCATCAGAGCCTTTTTGAGTTCTTGTCCTACATAACTATTTATGTATTTCTGATTTTGATTTGTTCCATTTGCTTTTCCTTCCTTTTGATTTTGTTGAACAAAATTTAGTTTTGGTTCTTGTCTTCAATTTCCTGAGGATGCTTGGAATTTACTCTTATACTGCAAGATCCTGACATACTTACTACTTTGGAACTACAGGCATCATTTGAATCCCAGATCAAACAGTGTAACATTCCTGAGAGTGACACAATTTACTCTCCTTTCTCCAATGTGGAAAATATCCATGAAATTGATAAATAAGCTTCAAAATCTTACTTTACTTTAAATATGCTTTCCCTTTTAAGTCATATATAAGAAGAAGAATGGAAATTAAAATGTAAGGTTTAGAATAGAGCTGAAGATCATCTAATCCATTTATTTTACGGCGGAGTAAATTGTGGCTCAGAGAGTTTATTAATCATAGCAGCTACTAGTATGTACGGACTGTGCAAGGTATTAATAGAAAACACTTTATAGACCTTGTCTGGCTTCAGCTGCCTAAGAAACCTGTGATGTGTTTAACTCCAAAGAAGGTTCTCTTAACTTCTGGATGGCTTCGGAATTCATTAAGACATTTGGTATTTGTTGGAAGACATAGCTATTTGGATTTTTAAAAACTTGAGAATCTGTACGACTGTACAGTAGTCTTTTTTTTATTATTACATAAATTTGATTGAATATAGGTGTTTACAAAATTTTCATTCTTTCTTACCATCGTTGATTCCCTGGTCTCAGGAAATTAATCTGGTTAATCTCAGTTTGGCAGTCATTAATTCTGGGCATCCATTAGGAATTCCGGAACTGGCTGTGGCATTAGGGGCTTCAGACACCCTTGCCTGATGTGGGCACAGAACTGTTTGTTCATGTAAGGGGCTCATAGGGGCTATCCTTGTTTGGGTTCGTAGACTAGGGAAAGGGCTGTCCTTGCTGGACTGCAGGGAATTGTCCCTGGGCTCATAAGGGTGGGGTGCGCCCTGTAATACTTGCACCTGTACATGAATGAATAAAGGTAGCCATTAGCAATTTGCCAAAAGGAAAAGGAGGATTATATTTTACACAGTCTTTCAACATTCAGCAAAAATTTTCCATCATTTTCTATGTACAAGGCACAACCAATTTTAAGTCTGAAGGAGTCCTGGTGGTTCAGTGGTTAAGCACTCAGCTGCTAACCAAAAAGTCTGCAGTTCGAACCCACCAACTGCTCCTCGGGAGGAAGACGTGGCAGTCTGCCCTCATAAAGATTTACAGTCTTGGAAACCCTATGGGGGCAGTTCTACTCTGTTCTACAGGGTTGCCATGAGTTGGAATCAACTCATTAGCAATGGATTCAACTTAGTTTTACCCTCCTGGGGTGGGCTGGTGTGGGCTGGCATGGGAGCAGGGAGGAAGGAGGAAGAGGATGGTAAGGCATGATGTTTTGTTCAAGTACAAGGATACAAAACAAAGTAAAAAAGTCTGAGGCTACTGATACCCCATAGCCCATTCCATGTAGTCCTTTTTGTTTTTGTTTTTATTTCTATCAGAACATGGTTTTTCCTTCTCCTCAAAACCGTCTCAGCTTGTTGTGTAATTCTTGCGATAGAATTCCTGACATACCAGATCATAAAGATTACAGCGAGGTGTCTTTTATACCTGTCTGTGTGTTTTCCCCATGTATTTAACCTTGGGTTGCATGTGTACTTTTTCAAACACGTTCCCTTCTAATCAGTTTTGTTGTCTGTACTTGTTGACTGGCAAAGCCTCTGGACAAGTTGTTCAAAATAGAAGACTCAGGGCTCTCTTTGTGCGTAGCCCGTTCACCAGAATGAATCTCTTGATAAAAGTTCTTTTGAAAACTGTTTAAATATTAACTGACCTGTAACAAATCCTATGTGCCTTTTTTGAACCATACACTAAAAATAGGAATATGTATCTGCTAATGACCTTTATTTCAAAATTTCCCAAAATAGTCCAAATAGAGCTCCAGAGACCATTTACCGTAGTCAGTTATGATATCCTCTATACAGTTTCTGTGACTGCTTGATTTTCCACATTCTATTTTTTTTTAGATTGTTACCACAGCCCAAAGGGAATTGGTATTACTGGACTATATTTGCCTTTAGAGTGTCACCAACCCTCTAGAGTACATATGCTGGGCTATTTATGAAACAACTTTAGCTGACAGCTGAAGATCAGAAGCTGTTATTTTGGGAAATGTCCTAAATGTGAGGTTCTGTGGTGAAAAAATTTAGTGTCCTGGAGATAAGGATACTTAAAACAGGAAGCCGTGGTAACTTATTGCTTCCTGTATAAGTGTCCTTATCAGTATGATAAGCTTTAGGTTTCAGTTTTGCTTTCCTAATCCCAAGATTTCATTCTCGTAATCAGCTTCCATAAGAGGATTAGAAAGAAAAAAAAAAAAGGTTGATGTGAGAAAGGAAAGAATTTACTGGCATCCCTTCCCCCATCTTGATAAGATTCTCATCTCCTACTGTTCATAGTGTTTGCCTGACTAAGAGAAAAAGCCTATGCCACTGTTCTCTCCTTCCATAGGCTATCTCTGGTTGTGTATGTATGTGTGTGTGTGTGTGTGTGTGTGTCTAGTATTGATTCTATACACATTGTTATGCAAGCCTGGGCGGGACTATTGTAAACAAAAGATGGACTAGAGCCAGCATGGATTAGAAAAGGGGGTATGTGAATTCTCTTCTAATTCTGTACCTCCTGGGACTAGTCATTCTTTGACCTAATTTTCTAGTTTATGAAATTGCGGGTAGTAATATTTTCCTGAGCCCCTGGTTTGGAGGTTCAAGCCCACCCAGAGGCACCTTAGAAGAAAGGCCTTGGGGATCTCCTTCCGTAAAATCAGCCATTGGAAACCCCTTGGAGCACAGGTCTCCTCTGACGCAGATAGGGTTGGCATGAGTTGGAGTCAACTCAATGGCAACTGGTTAATATTTCCCGAGTCTGTCCTACAGTGTTGTTTTGAGGATCAAATGAAAGAATATATGAAAGTGAAATTGTAACTATGAATTGCCCTTCCAGCCTAACATTTGTAGTAGTGTGACTTAAATCTCACCACTCCTTTTTCCTCTTATAACACAAGTGTGCTTCGGTTTATGTTTCTCCCTTATTAAAAACATTTTTCAAATTCAGTCCGCTTCCTAGATGTCTTGGCTAGACGAGTATAACACCTTTGAGAGTCTGAAAATAGCTTCAAAGTTGACTCTCTCATTCAGATGTTTACTTCATGAAGCATGAGTTTGTCGTACTGCTAAATTCCAGGAAACCAGGATGCATTTATTAGGTTAGCATATGGGGGAAAAAAAATCTACACATGAGCTAAATTATTTTATTGGCTGTAAGTATAAATCAGGATTAAATGTATAATGTATTTATTGCATCTTAAAAGGAGGTATATATGTACATTTTATAGTTCCTTGTGGATTTAATTATTTATTAAATATGGAACATAAAAGTATTACTTGGTAACAGAGAATGTTTTCCTCCCCAAAATTCTTGTTGATAAATCTTACTACTTTCAAGTCTTGGCACAGGATTTCATGAAGCCAATGAAGTGAGGGATCTGGTGTTATGTGGAGTGCCGGGCAGGAGGGATGACCATCTCGAAGAGATGGGTAAGGAAAAGCCAACAGCATGACCCACATGCTTAATGAAGGACCTAGATCAGCTCCTTGAGGTTGATCATGGAGTCTAAAAGGGACAGTTTACTTGTCCCAGAGAAAAGAAGATCTGGAGAGGAAAAGGGAGAGTGAGAACTAGCTGAATCCTGTTCAGTTACTTCACACTCACTGTGCTAGAATAACTTTTGTATTTAGTTGAGGCTGCTTTGGTAGTATGAATAGTGTTGGCTGCTTTGTGATTTTAAAGGCTATGATGTTTTTATGGAGGGAAAGGGTGATTTAAGTTTGAGCTCTGCTTTGTCTTGATTTGCCTTTGTCAATGTTAGAAGACTTGTAGGCAGGAGATAGTGAGGATGGAGTGCCAAGTGGTTGGAAAAGAGTTTCCAGCTGCCTCTTCTTTCCTGTGCTCAAGTGTGTGGTATTAGCCAGCTAAGCAGAACAATCACTTAAGTGCCTCACTCGACTCATTTGTATTCCAAAATTATTTCAGAGCATTTGGATTCATTGGTCAAACAAAAATAAATTAGAGAATGAGAAGCAAAAACAAGGGGTTGGTTGGAGGAGAGGTGAAATTTATATGACAATTGCCAAAAGAAAGAAACAACTGTAATCTCCATCAACTGATGACTAGATAAACAAAATGTGGCATATATATACAATGGAATATTACTCAGCCATAAAAAGGGATGAAGTCCAGACACATGCCACAGCATGGATGAACCTAGAAAATGTTGTTGTTGTTATGTGCCATTGAATGGGTTCTGACTCATAGCGACCCTATGTACAACAGAACGAAACACCGCCTGTTCCTGCGCCACCCTCACAATTGTTGCTGTGTTTGAGCCCATTGTTGCAGCCACTGTGCCAGTCCATCTCGTTGAGGGTCTTCCTCTTTTTCGCAGACCCTCTACTTTACCAAGCATGATGTCTTTCTCCAGGGACTGGTCCCTCCTGATAACGTGTCCAAAGTACATGAGACGAAGTCTTGCCATCCTCACTTCCAAGGAGCACTCTGACTGTACTTCCAAGACAGATTTATTTCTTCTTTTGGCAGTCCGTGGTGTATTCAATATTCTTTGCCAACACCAAAGGCATCAATTCTTCTTGGTCTTCCTTATTTGTTGTTTAGTCTTCGCATGTCTATGAAAGCGATTGAAAATATCATGGCTTGGGTCAGGTGCACCTTAGTCCTCAAAGTGACATCTTTGCTTTTCAACACTTTATAGAGGTTTTAAAAATGTTTTAGAAAACATTATGCTGAGTGAAATAAGTCACTCACAAAAGGACAATATTGAATGACCTCACTTACATGAAATAAGCAAAAATATAGACACCAAAAATTATTAGTGGTTACCAGGGATGGGAGGGAGGAGAAAAGTGGGAGTTTTTGCTTAGGGGACAATAAGCGTATGTTAATGGTAGTGGAATAGTTGGGAAAAGTATAGTGAGAATGGTTGTACAACTTGAAGAATGTAATCAATGTCACTGAATTGTACATGTGGAAATTGTTGAATTTCTCTATATTTTGCCATATGTATTTTTACCACAATAAAAAAATAATTTATATGGCAGGTTTATAGATAACTATATTTTATTGACCATAGTCAACTAGTGACTTCTCATCACCCAGGAATCAAGAGTTAGGATACTAGTTATATGATTCTTTTGCTTTCCATTCAAGTAGATGCTGCAAACTGATGTTTGAATGTCTTGAATTTATTAAGAAAAATAGTAGAGCTGAAAATGTCCTTAAAAATGATAAAGCTCAAAACTTTCTACAGACTAGTAAACTCAGGCCCAGAGAAGTTAAGTAACTTGCCCTAGATGATGCACCATCTATTAGGTGCTGTTGAGTGGATTCCAACTCATAGGGAGCTCATGTGACAGGGTATAACTGCCCCATAGGATTTTCAGTAATCTTTATGGGGATCCGCAGTTGCTGTACAGTGGTAAAGAGCTCGGCTGTTTACCAAAAGGTCAGCAGTTCAGATCCAGTAGCTGCTCCTTGGAAACTCAATGGGGCAGTTCTACTCTGTCCTGTGGGGTTGCTATGAGTTGGAATGGACTTGACGGCAATGGGTTTTAGTTTTTAACCTTCATGGGAGCAAATCGACAGGTCTTTCTTCTGTGGAGCTGTTGGGTGGGTTCAAACCACCAGCCTTTCAGTTAGCAGCCGAGTGCTTAACCATTGCACCACCAGGACTCCTTGCTTCATGATAACCCACTGCCGTCGAGTCGATTCCGACTCATAGCGACTGTATAGGACAGAGTATAACTGCCCCGTAGAGTTTCCAAGGAGCAGAGTCATCAAAAAACCTGATATTTTATCTCTAGGATTAAAGGCTGGGAAAAAAATGCCTTCTCCCTGTTCTATACCTATACCATTATATACCTATTCTATATAAATCGATGTGCATGTGTGTACAGAGTGTGTCATAGATTTAATCATTAATTCATTTGCCTCTCAAATATTTATAATGCCAGACATGGTTTTGGGTGCTGGGAATATAGCTGTGAATAAGACTTGGTTTTCTGCCCTCATGGAGTTTACATTCTAGTGGAACACAGTCCATAAACAAAGTTATTTCAGGTAGTGGTAAGTACTCTTAGGAAAAACCAAGCGGGATAGAGGATTTTATGGGCATAACGTATGGTCATAAATTGATGTAGGCCACACTCAAATTTATTTCTAATTTACTGTTTTAAAAGTACCGTTTACTTTTAAAAATTTTTATTAGGCAAGAAGCATTCAAATTTTCGAAGATATCTTTGGCCAAAAAAAAAAAAACAAAACAGTAATTTATGAGAATAAATAAAGTAAATAATTTAAAAGGTGGCTTGTCGAGTGAAATTTCCTCTTCTGTATGTAGTGTGTTTGATTATTAGCCCTGCGTGAAGATACTTATGAACACTGGCAATTAACTGTATTTTTATCTCTGACTTAGTTGACCCAACCACAAAGCTTTTAAAATGCATTTAAGACCGCTAGGACTTTTTTAGTGCCTTCCCCCTCACCCCCCAAACTTTATGTTACCTTTCTAGGAGGGGAGTGTGTTTCTCCACTGCTGATCAGAAAGGAAAGCAGGGAAACTGTGATGTCACATGTAAGGCTTGAATACCCATTGCTGTCCTTGGGTGGCTGGCGCAAACGGTTATGTGCTGGCCTATTAACCAAAAGGTTGGTGGTTAGAAACTTCCTAGAGGCGCCTTGGAAGAAAGCCTTGATAACCTGCTTTCAAAAGATCACAGCCATGAAAACCCAATGGAGCGCAGGTCTGCTCTGAAACACATGTGGTTGCTATTAGTCAGAATCAACTCGACAGCAATTGGCTAATGGTTGAAAGGCTGTAACACCTCATACAGTAGTCAATCAATGATATGTCTTAACTAAGATGAATGTATGCTTGTTATCAATGAATGCTTGGGTTCTTTCAGATAAAAGTTACAAGACTCCATTCCATTGGCTTATGATTTATTTTTTTATGCACCTGTTTTCCTAGAGCCATGTTTTCTAGAAGTAATGACCACAGGAGTTCTCCCCAATTATCCGTCCTGTTTCCACTAAACAGAGAGCTTTGTTAAATGACTTTGATCCTGTAATGATGGGTTGATAAACTGTAGCTTTTCCCATGAAAGTTAAACCTCTCACACACACTACTCCTGTGAAAGTCTTCAGAAGCCAACATGACGTCTTCTGCATAGATAGGTCTTTAGCAGTAGATTGGTTGGTTAGAAAGACAGGCCCAGAAATGGCTTTTTGGCTCCTTGGGGTACTGGGGACCTGCATTGTTTTGGGCCTGGTCTTTCAGCTTCTTGATGACACTCCAGGCAGTCTTGCTTCACTTTGCTTTTCCTTGTTGCTCACTGATCATTTGAACGTAAGCTGCCAGTTACCATCTTTGGCAGGGCAAGGACTGGTGCCTTTAGTTGTCATCAGTTTCATTGTTGGTTCATAACTCTTTTCTGACTTTTTGCAGTGAGTTGTAATCTTTGGCACTTCATCTGTGCTCTGAGAGCATACTTGTGGGCCTAGTGATTTGGTGACTGTGGTTGTGTTGATTTAGGAGAATTCTCATTCTAGTCTCTAGGTTCCAATTGTCTCTTCAGTTACATAAACAATACTGAAATATGGTGAACATAATTACATCAAACATATTGAATATGAGTGGTTCTTTTATGCAAACAAGCATTATGACGTTGTTGATGGAGAATGGGTCATAGAAAGCACCATTTATCCTGCCTCAGTCAACTCTGATGACTAAAAGAAAGCATCAAGATCTTGATGAACTTCTCTGTGCATCCAGATTAGTTTAATAGCAGCCAGAGTCCAGTTTCAAATAGATTTTAAGGTCAGCAAAACAGAGTAGTCAAGACAGTTTTATCAACCAACTAGTGGCTCGTAATGTAGCACACAAACATCTAAGTCTTTGATTTGCCTTTTTTTTTCAATGTTATCAATAATTATTTGATTATTTTATTAATATTTCATGATTACACAAGATATATTTTTATTAGTTCAACTAATGTATGCCCATTGTTTCTACAAATACTCACTCGTTGAGTAGCTCCTAGGCACCCAGATACCTTTTTGGAAAATGGAGAGTCTGGTGAGTGAGGCAAAGTAGTAGATGTCTGTACTTGTGGAGTGTGTATTATTCTAATGGAAGAGAGGGATGATACCTAGCTAAATAAAAGTAATATTATTACAGGGAGTAAGTGCTAAAGAGCTACAAAGAAAATTAAGTAGCGTAAAGGAATAGAGACAGGGAGTGAGATGGGCTGTCTTAGAAAGGGTAGTTAGAAAAGGAGGCAGTGTTTATGTAAATACCTAAATGAGGTGAGGGAGAGAGCATGTGACTAGATGCTGGGTGAAGACTGCCCCCAGCAGGAACAGCAAATACAAAGTCCTACAATGGGATCTATTCTGGCATGTTCCAGTGCACCTGGAGCAGCAGGGAGAGGGGCAGGAGATGCAATTAGAGTAGCAGGCTTGGGTCAGCTCTTGGAGGGCTTGATAGGCCATGGTAAGTACTTTGGATTTCATTCTAAGTGAGATAGGAAACCCAATATGAAGGTAGCATATGTGCCACGACCACCCAACATGCCTACCAAGTTTTGTGTTGGGGAGCATGAGTTCTTACTCCCCATGTCTTTCCTTTTGATTGAGTCAATCAGATGAGATCTCTTAGGCAGGAACTAAAGCCACCTCCAATCTAGATTTTCTCAGATTAGTTCCCACCATTACCCAGGCATATCTCAGGGGCCCTTCAGGGAGATTTCATCTTTACTTGTACCAGAGCGGCATATTGCCTAGCCCCTGAGATATACCCACTCGTCAAACCAGGCTCTTTGTGTATTGTGACTTGAGTTTAGTCCTAGTTCCAAGCCACTTAGCTACCCACCTGATGATGGTTGACACATACCTACTTTGCCAAGACACCACTACTCTGATTTCTTTAAAACGAGATCTCAATTCTTCTATAAAGAATGGCTTAGGTCCCTCCTTTTGGGGCGGAATCCTTGTTTTAAGCCTTCTAGCTGAAAATAATTTAACCCAATTTGTATATACTATGAATTTTTTTTTTTTTTTTTTTATGAATTGGTCATTTTTTTTTTTTTTTGGAATCCATGCAACCTGGCATGACCAAGTCATACATTGGCACTTATTATAACTTGTGCTTATTTTTTTTCTTTATTTTAGTACTTCTTTTTTTTTATCTTGAGTGGTTTTGGGGTTATGACATCAAATTTAGACTTGCTGATAACACTTGACTGCCAGTTGACTGACACTGTGTCTGTATGTTTTAGGAAGTACAGTATGAGTTCATTTTAATCCTTTAATCTTTCTGTATGCTAGATATTATTCTGCTCTAACACTTATATTTTAGAACATTTTTAGGTGACATTTAAAATCCAGGATGGAAACATATGTCATCAATCAGGTGTAGAGCGAGTTTTGACTTTTACTGCTTAAAAAAAAACAAAAAAACTTGATTGTACTTACTTCACGGAAAATTATGTTGGCTGAGTTAACTTTTAATGGTGTTTTTGATTATGCCATTTGTGTTTAGGTGTTAATTCTGTGATTGTTCATGCTTTGAGCTGCTCTGGACAGCTGGCTCTAGTGGTTTCTGGAGACATCCTGGTGTGTTGTTGAAATCAAATCCTGCCATGTGGTGGGGGTTGGGGTGGTGGGAGAGTGATCTTCATTATCTGAGTTCCTGCAGTTACAAGGATTTAGTAGGGAAGTAGAAGTTATAAAAATATTCACTAATGAACTAACCACTAATAAACTCTCTCCTTGCTCACCGTCTCTGTATACTTAATACCGGTCGACTTGACGGCAACAAGTTTGGTTTTGGTGCTTCTCCATCAACATAGAAATGCACCCTTTGCAAAAGATGCAGGATTTCATGAAGTCAATGAAAGTGATGTTGGAGAACCACTGGGATTCACAAATAGAATCAGTGACAAGTAAGGATCTAGCAGAATTAGATGAATGAACTGCTGAAGAGACAAATCAAGGATAATGACTACTTCAGTGCTTCTAAAGTACATGATATAAATGTAGGATTAAGAGAGGACTGTGGGAAAATTGGAAACCCTGGTAGCAAAGTGGTTAAGAGCTATGGCTGTTAACCAAAAGGATGGCAGTTTGAATCTATCAGTTGGAAAACCTATGGGGCAGTTCTACTCTGTCCTATAGGGTCAGTCTGAGCCAGAATCGACTTAACAGCAATGGGTTTGATTGGTTTTTTTGGGGGGGGGAATTGATAAAGCTTTATGTATTTCTGTAGAAATGATCACTTTTATGATTTCTCAATGGAAATCAATCTGGAAGTCAAGGATGAAATATGAAGGAAAAAATAATACAAAAATGAACACTTGGTCACTGTTTGCTCATTCTAAGAATTTGCCAGTAGATGCAATTAAAACTTATATTTTGGTGAATGTGAGGTTAAATAAAGCTTTTTCCATATATTTCAGTTTCACATTCCAATATAAAATCCTGGGTAAACTTTTTTTACTATAAAAGTCAGGTCCATATTTGAAGCGTGTTTACTTTCTCAAGTGACGTTTTTCTGGTACAAGTTAACTGCAGTTGATGAAGACATCCTGCGTATTTCTTTTTTAGAGGTGGCAGAAGAGAGTCATGTGAAGCTAGATGTCCACTAAGAGCTTGGTACTTGCTTATCAATAAAAATTTGAAGTTATTATCTCATGTCAAATTCTCATTTCAGCTCAACTGTGCACTTCCTAAAAGAGGTGAATTTGAACAGACTTTTTCTAAGAAAGGACTATGAATTGGTGAAGCTGTAGTGTTAAGATTGGGATAGGTAGTTTGTATGATCCAGGCAGTTCTCCCTGAGAACTAAGAAAAGGCAAAGTTCACATGATAGGGTTCTAAGTACCAAGCTGATGGCATTCTGTAACCTCCTCTGAAAAAGTGATTGTACACTGGTATTTCTTTAGGGGGCAGTTAATTAGTGTCTTGAGGTACCTAATCTTGTAGAAAAATCAGTTAGGCAGCTGATGAGTTTCTGACCTGCTCACATACAGGTGAGCATTGAAACCTTGACAATTATAGCTCAAAGATAAATTGTACTGTGGTTCATGTCCAGAGATCATGGTATGGATCCCCCTTAGTTGTCATTAGGTGCCATCGAGCCGATTTCGACTCATAGTGACCCCATGTGATAGGGGAGAACGGCTCATAGCGTTTTCTAAGCTGTAGACTTTATGGAAGCAGATTGCCAGGTCTTTCTCCCAAGGAGGTGCTGGGAGGGTTCGAACCGCCAACCTTTTGGTTAGCAGCTGAGTGCTTAACTCTTGTGCCATTGTTACGAACTCCTTTTTTAGGGATTGATAACGTCATGCACATTCACTGTGTCTCGTTTTCCTGGTCCTCATGGAAAATTATGATTTATGTTTCAGGCTGATAGATTACTTTTGTGACAATTTAAAATCCATATTAATAAGTCTGATTCTTATTCTGATTAATAACGTCTTGTTCCCTTAGAAATCCTCTGGTTTTGCTAAGGGAAGGAGAACTTTTACCGGTACAGTAAAAGCAAAAGCAAAATATTATTTGGAAAATCTGGCATGGGGAAGAAATCCTAAAACTCATTTTCAGACTAAGTAGAAATGGTTCTTGAAACTGTGTGCTGTTAAAGTTTGTCCACGCTCTACCTTTCAACATTTGGCCTGAGCTGCGAAGTTGTATATAGGGATTTTCACTTTATTAGTATTTAAATCTCATTTACTGTACGACATTGATCCAAACATGCTTTAAAGCCCTGATTACTGTGATTGGCCCAAAGATTGGTGTGTTAAATAGGATATAGTAATACACGGAGATTAATTGTAGGTATTGACAATGAAGAAAAGAGTCACTCGGGTGTTGCTAAAGATCGGTTTGATTCCAAAGTCAAAGTTGTTGTGAAAGGAAGATTTTTGTCGGATCCATTTTTGATGGCCTTTAAAGTTGATTTGGAATTAAAGTGAAGATAATGAGTGATTCCAGATGGAATAAAGCTTGACTAAAAGAGTAGAAGCCAAGAGTGGAAGACCACAAAAATGTTGATACCTTGGCCATTGGAGATCAAATGCACTATGATTTAATATGTTGGATTGCTGGAACAGGGGAAGGAGGAAAACTCTTGCTTCTGTTTTGTTTTAGGAAAGCAGATGGCATCTTTTTAAAAATACCCTTGAAATTTAAACTCTCTGGATTGCTCATTTCATTTTGATGTTGGCATTCAAAGGGGGTAACCACTAGGATCTGAGATGTGGCATCTATGGCACTTTTTGTGGATTTTGTTTGTAATATTTTTGTCATAAATTTGGACTGTAGCCTTCCCAGAGAGCCTTAATACAGGACTCTCTGAATCTTGCATAATTTCAGGACTGTAGAAACCACAACACGGTATAAAAGGAAAAACCCCAAAAATGTAGTAATCTGAATAAAAAGGAACCAAAAATAGGATGGTATGGGAAATGTTTAGGGAATGGCAAATGAAAACTAGCACATGACCCTCCGACAGGATGAGGCCCTCAGCAATGCATTCTCTCCAATTCCTTGATTCCTTACACTAACAGCGTTCCCTTCTTGCCTTTGAAACTGCTGTCTTTGTCTTGTTTCTTCCCCTCTTGTATCTTTTCATTCAGAAACTACTGTACCTTTTTTTATTATAAAAAGCAGGTAAAGGAAGATAATGACACAGAATGTTCTGAAATTAATTTTGTTCTCTTCTGGAAGATCACAATCAGATTTTAATATTTTTTAAGAATAACAAATATCCACGTATTTATACTGGCAGACCACGTGTGAGCTATTTTCTTTTCCTGAGTCCTTTCTTTAGAAAGGTGTTTTCTGTTTGTACGGTTGTTAATCTGAGCTGATTTCCTTTTTATGTACGACTTCTTTTCCGTTCCTTTTCCAGATTTACAATGGAATATGTAATTTTGCTCACTTTACGGTAGATCAGGGTCAGCACACAAGAGCCAGCCCATGAGCCAAACCCAGCTGCCATTCCTTTGTGTATTGTCTATGGCTGCTTCAAGCTCCAGGAGCGGAGTTGAGTAGTTGCAATGGAAACCGTATGTAGCCCTCCAAGCCAAAAATATTTATTATCTGGCCCTTTACCAAAAAAGTTTGCCACCCCTGTACTAGTTAAAACTCTTAGTGCAATGTTATGTGCATAGTTAGGTTAGTGCAAAGTTATCCAGATGCTTCTCTGATGTTAACCTGTGGTAGGTAAAGCTTATATTGTGATTTACTCTTTATTTTTGTACATTTTACTCATAAAATGTCTCATGGCATTTTATGAGTAATGTTGCTCAGGAGTCATGTCAATGTGATACGACAATATAATATGACATATGACTTCCTGAAGAATTCTGGGTAAACAGTCCAAGTTGGGATGCCACATTCTAATAGCGATAGAGCACATTTATATTCACTAAGAGCGAGGATTTTCATAACATAACTAAAATAATAACTCAAACCAGATTCTAATCTGTCTTTTTCTCTAGAACAATCATTGTCAGTTGTTGAAAGAAGTGAACGTTAGAGAGCCTTCTGATTTATATTTAGAGTGGTTCCTTAATGAGCAAGGACTGTATTGACACAGGTCTCCAGCTCAGCACTCTGCATTGATTAGCCAGTTTAGCTCTCCCTCACTTGGCTTTTTGGATGACTGGGATGAAGTACCTGTGCCCTCAAGTAACCAGAGATCTTTGCAAAAATAATGAGAAACTTTGCTTTTCCTATAGTTTATGGTGGAAGTAATGCCTCGAGCAACCTCTGTTATTTGTGGCCAGTCCTTATGTCATTGTCATGATTTCCAAATTTCATTTATGAAACAGTCATTTCACTTTCAAGATTCTCAATTTGTAGCTTAACCAGGCCTGTCAACTCTTGCTTAGGCAGATTTTGAACATGGAAGTTTTCAGGTTTTTGAGGTACCTCTAAAACCCTAGTTCTGTTCAAATTCTAGACCCTGTATCATCTGTCTACAACTTAGGGTTCTTTGCAGGAAGAGGGAAGCTCTTTGAAACCTCAGCTAGCCTCTACTCAGCTTAAGGTTTGGTAAGAAGCAAAACTTTGTCACAGTGAATGACGGCTGTCCGATGTGGAGAAGGTGGCTGAGAAGAGTTACGTAGGGAGAGTATTAGGGAGAAAAGGAATAACTTTCCAGATTTTTCCAAGGTAGAGCTTTTGGTAGCTGGTTTAGAATGACTTATCCAAACCACCAACCATACAGGGTGTGTATGGCACAATGTTGTGGGACTTTTCACACAGACATGTGGCCCCTATGGTTGTGCTGTCAAAACTTGAGTCACGACAACAACAAAGAAACTGTTGCTGTCAAGTGGATTCCATTTCATGGTGACCCCATGTGTGTCAGAATAGAACTGTGCTCCACGGAGTATTCAATGGGTGAGTTCTGCAGAAGCAGATCACTAGCCCATTCTTTCAAGGTGCCTCTGGGTGGGGACTCGAACCACCAACGTTTTGGTTAGTGGTCAATTGCATTAATTGTTTGCACCACCTGGGGATTCCGTTCTCAGCAATAGCCAAATTTAGTACCAAAATTGAATACCAACATGAATTCCAAGGCAATTATGTTCTTGTTGTTGTCAGATAATTTGGAGAGTTGAGTTTTACTGGGTGGCTTTGCTTGTTAAAACCAGTAGTTGAGAATTGGAATCGTCTGTATACAGGTTTTCCCCACTAACCGAAAGCGGAGTATTCCTATGAAACCTTTGGTAAGCCAAAATGGTGTAAAGCAAAGCAGCAGTTACCATTCATTTACATGGGAAAATTTTGAGTGTTCCTGGACCCCAAAAAATAACTTACTAAATGATACCAAATAAAACACGTTATTAGGCTTTTCTGATGCCTTAGGACGCATCTTGCTAGCGGATGCACAAAATAAATCGAGATAAAGCACAGATGCTCACGGACATAGTTCAAAGCTATTGCCGCTTGATGCTGAGATGCTGAGTGTAGTTTCCAGGGAAGGAGCTTGGTGACGCCACCCTCACTATTTGGGGTAAAAAAAAAAAAAAAATTGGGGGTACGTGCTGCTTTTTCAGCAACGCTCTGCATATAAAACAAACGTGCAGAATGCTGGTTCTGCTTTTTGCAGAAGCAGAAGCCCTCTTCAAATTTCTTTTGGTTAGCAAAAACAGGTACTAATGTGAGTCTTGCGTAAAGCGAAGTGGCATAAAGCGAACTTTCGAAAAGCGGGGGATGCCTATATTCATATCCCTACCCACAGATAGTTAGGTGGTGTAGCTGGATATAGAACCCAGTTTGACTTCTAAGTTTAGCTTCCCATCGCAAGCCAGCGGTGAAACCTAGAAGTATTGGTTTTCATGGAAGCAGCGTGGAAAACCTCAGCAATTCCTGAATCTCTGCTGAAATGCACGTAAGTGACCCCGCTGTGCTGAGGCGGACGAGAGTATTGCAGGGTTAGGTTTCACAATGCAGCTTTCACAAGCTTGGCCTTAGTGTTAAGCATATTTGGTTCCAAAGCTTTTAGTGATGGTAAAAGACAGCACCTTGGACTTTAGACAGCTTGGATGGCAAGTTTTCCAGCTTTGTTCTTGCAATATCTTTTCAACAAGGAGTTGGTATCTGATTCTAGTACAGTATTCAGTTAAAAAGGAAGTCCTGTCCTTCGGAGCGTCATCTGAAAATGCGAAGCAGAGGGTCCTAGAGGGATTAAACACTGAACTGTGTGCACGGAAGTGGGCACCTTCCTACGTGCCCAGAGTGCTCCAGCTGTGTACTGGTCCGTCTTTAGCAGGGGCTTCAGGGCTTTCCTCTGACGTAGAGACATTCCAGACGGACAAGAGTGTAAATGCCAGGTTACGTTTTTAGGGACTTAATAACGGAGCCACAGCAGATTAAGAAGAGGGGAAATAAAAGTATGACTGGATATAATTGTAGAAAAGTGTGGACCGAGCACCATCGGATTTGCTGTGTGTGAGATACCCTTCCAGTGACATTTTCTCAATGAATTGGGTATTTTCAGTTCTCTCCAAGGAGTAGAAAGGAGATCCTTAATACCAACTTTTGTTGAAATAATATTTCAGGCAACCTTTTAGTAAAGCCACATATTGAAATCTTCATTTTAAAATGATTATTTTTTCAATCTTGTCTTAAGGCAACAAAACAAACATAACGCGGAAAAAAAAAATCATTTATGCACAGAAATTAAAAAGACTTGTCTTTGAGGGGGTGTGAGCTTATTCTCTGCATGACTTTTCTTCTTCATCCAAGCCTCTCTACCTGTTGTAACAGAGCAGTAGGAGCCAAAATATTTTCGTGGTTTTGTGGTACATGGCACTGGAGGTGTGTTTGTGTTTTATTGTGACTTCTGTTGCTTTTCTTGACGGTAAAGAAAGTGCCATGTTTTAAATTCTGTCCAAGCATGGTTTTTATTTATCTTTGCATGAATTTTGAAAATAATGATTTTCCCTCTTCTTCTCTTTTATGTTCAGTGTTTTAATACGTTTGCAAATGTGTGCCTGCTTTGCTCATGAGAGCTAACCTCTGCTAGCTTGATTTTCATTCCCTTTTGGTACAGATGTGAATTTCACTGAAATGCCACCATTTACTGTATTATAGGAAGTGCTACAAAGTTTCAGAATGTGACTCTCTTCAGCTGCTGTTTGATAGTTCATGGTTGAGGACATTTGCCAGCTGTCATGGTTCCCTGGCCCTGTCAAAACCTGTGTAACTTCAGGCTCCAGAACCCAGTACTTATTTGCCCCTTTGATTAAATGCAGGTACCATACTTAGAAGTTCATGTGCTCCAAACCTTAGTCTAAGTTTTTTCTGGACATGTTTTGATTTTTAGAAAGAACTTTTCCATTGGCTCACATGGCCTTGTAAAAATCCAGTTACCTTATCTCAGATTTATAAATAAGTATTTGGAGTTGACTTTCAAAACCACATGGGTGCCTGGTGAATATTTGTTAGTTGTGACTTTTATTTGTGCTTTGAGGCCCATGTAATGTTTTTTTCTTTTTTTCCTGAAACAGGCAGTTTTGACTATTAGGACATATTTTTTCGTTATCCCTCATTGGGCCTCTCTGACTCATATTCTGGGCACAAACAGAAATGAATGTATAATTGCACAACCTCTCTCCTTCCACAGTTACTGGATAAAAGAATTTGTAATGTGCACTGAACTGCTTTGGCAAAAGGAATTTACAGAAGTGTCTTCAGAGATAATCTGCGTCTCTGTCGCTCTTTACCGTTACTAGTAGCCGCCGAGTGGACCCCTACTCATGGCAGCCCTGTGTGTGTCGGAGTCATACGGGGCTTCATAGGGTTTTCAGGGGTTGATACTTTTGGGAGCAGGTCATCAGGCCTTTCTTCGGAGGTGCCTTTGCGTAGGTTCGCACCTCCAAGCTTTCAGTGAGCAGCCAAGTGCATTAGCTGTTTGCATCACTGAGGGACTCTGGTATCTATCCGTAGCCCCCAAGTTCCTCTCTGTTGGTCATTTTGGGAATCTTAGATTGTGTTGTGTCTTATTTGGCTAACTTTGAGGTAGCTACCGTTTGCATCTGATAACGTCATCTCGTCCCTGCCACCTTTTTTTTTTTTTTTAATTTCTAAAAATATTATGCTTCCTTAATATATTTCTGGCTGTATATAATCTATACACATAGTGATACCTGAAAAAATATTGTATATCATCAAAGGTTGTTAGAAATTAAGGAGGGAATTGAAATAATACTCTGATTAGTTGTAATTGTTTATGTATTATATCAAAGGTCAACCTCTCAAGGGAAAATTTCTACCCAAGTCTAAATATTCAGCTTTAGGCATTCCAACTTCACGCTTCCTCAGTATACACAATTGTATTTGAAAGTATTTAGGCTAAAAGGTAACATAACATTCCGTGTAATATTTTGAAAATATTATTAGGTTTTCATTTATGATTTTTTTAAACTTTTTTTCCTTGTACTTTAGTTTTTTAGATGAAGGTTTACAGAGCAAATTAATTTCTCATTAAATAATTAATACACATATTGTTTTGTGACATTGGTTGCCAACCTCATGACATGTCAACACTGTCCCCCTCTTGACAGTAAAGAAAGTAAAGTTCCCCCTTTACCAGCTTTCCTGTCATCTCCTGCCTTCTTGTCCCTGCCCCTGGGCTGGTGTGCCCAGTAAGTCTCGTTTTGTTTTATGGGCACGTGTAATCTTTTGCTGAAGGATGAATATCAGGAGTGACTTCACTACTGAGTTAAAAGTGTGTACAGGGCCTCTTCTCTCAGGGTCTCTCCAGTCTCTGTCAGACCAGCAAGTCTAGTCTTTTTTTGTGAGTTAAAATTTTGTTTTACATTTTTCTGCAGCTCTGTCGGGGACCCTCTATTGTGATCCCTGTTAGAGCAGTCAGCGGTGGTAGCCGGGCACCATCTAGTTGTGCTGGGCTCAGTCTGGTGGAAGCTGTGGTAGTTGTGGTCTACTATCCTTTGGACTAAACATTTATCATTTTTTTATGACTTCAGAGGTACTCAGCTTATGGAGTTGGTTTTTCCAGCAGTGTAAATATTTTTACTTTTGTCTCTAGTTTTCCAAATATGATTTAAAATTATTTGTGCAATAGTAAACTATTTCACTTGTATGACCTCTGTCTACTCATGCTTTCATACATGGGCCATGAAAATGTGCTGTGGTTTTCTGAACTCAAATTGGGTCTGTCAACAATTAGGGACAATGCTGTCTCTTCACTCTTCTTGTTTTTAAAGAGATTCATTTCCCTTCAGAAATCAGGGCAGCAAAGAACTCTTTTGACACATACCATGCCAAGTTGTAAACTGTCCATGCTTTAAGACCTTTCTTATTGACTACAGCTCATAGTAGGAATTTATGAATGCAAAAACAAGTATGGTATTCTCAAAAAGCATTTCTGTGTCCAGTTAATTTCATGAACTTTTCTATTGTTTATGCCTGGATATACTCTAAAAAAACCACTTTCAAAAGCTGATATACTGTAGCAGAATGTTTTTCCAATTGCAAAGTTCAGAGGAAAACGCTTTTTGGGGTGGGGTGGGGGGGTGGGTGGGTGGTGGAGAATTGTGATGCATTATTTCCCAAAAAATGTTTCACAGGATGTTGAAGTGGTTAGTGTTAAAACAAAAACACATATTTTCTGATCATAAGTTTGGGAAATACATAGTTAAACAAAAATGCCAAGGTTCTAATATGGGATGAGATATGTCAACAGGGAGACATTTCCCAAATACCTTTGGCCACAGAATCTTCTTTCTCATGGAGCTCATGTTCTCTGGAACCGTCTTATTTTTAGTTATCTGTTTAAAACTGTCTTAGTTATCTAGTGCTGCTATAACAGAAATCCCACAAGTGGGTGGCTTTTACAAACAAATTTATTTTCTCACAGTTTAGGAGGCTACAAGTCCAAATTTAGGGTGCTGGGTCTACGGGAAGGCTTTCTCTCTCAGTCGCCTTTGGAGGAAGGTCCTTGTCATTTTTGAGCTTCTGCTTCTCGGCAGTCTTCATGTGACTTGGCAATTCTCTTTCCCCATCTCTGCTCTGCTCACTTGTTTAGTCTCATATTTCAAAAGAGATGGACTCAAGATATAAAAAAAAAAAAAAAAAAAAAAACACACAAGATATACCCTACACTAATTCTGCCTCAGTAATATAACAAAGACAACCCATTCCCAAATGAGATTATAACCATAGGCCTAGAGGTTTGGATTTACAGTACATATTTTGGGGGGACATATTTCAATCCATATCATTCCACCCTTTGGCCCTCCAAAATTCATGTCCTTGCCACATGCAAACCACATTCACCCCATCACATCATCTCAAAAGTCTTAAATTTACTACAAGTCCAAAATCTCATCTTCTGAATCCTTTAAATGAAATATGGATGAGACTTTAGACATATTCCATCCTGGGGCAGAATTCTTCTTCATCTGTGAGATCTAGAATATAAATGATCTGTTTCCAAAGTACAATGGTGGAACAAGAACAAGGTAGACATTTCCATTACATATGGGAGAAATTGGAGGGAAAGAAGGGATGACAGGCACCAAGCAAGTACAAAACTTAGTAGCACAATTTGTATTAGCTTTCAAGATTTGAAAATAACCCTCAGTTCTCTGAGACCACCTAGGCAATGCCCCTACCCTCCAGACTCTGGGTGTTGGCCATGCTCTCTGGATTGTGGGTGGAGGCCCCTCAGCCCTGGGCTTCGTCTCCATCTTCCAGGCCCACTGGAATGGCAGTTCTGCTCCTCAGCTTTGGGTGGCCCCATTCTGCTAGTTCATCTGAGTGGTGACCCCATCTCCTCCGGCAGGCCCCATTCTTCTACCATTGGGCGTGGCAGCACTGCCCCCTCAGCTTTGGACAGCAGCCCCATTCTCTTGGCCAAACTGAATGGCAGTCCCACATTCCAGATCCTAGGTGTTGAAGATCTGATGCTTTGAAACCTGGGAGGCTGTGCCTGTGCGCTTTGACACCCCAGAGGCTGTGGTCCCACCCTTTGAGACCAAGGCAGCACTACTTCCTGTGCTCCTTCCAGTAGTTCTGCTGATCCCTGAGCTGCTCCAGGGATGATCCTTTTCTTGTCCTGAAGAACAACAGATGTAGCTCCTTTGGCCTGTTTCCTGTTTGTAGAATTCCAAGAGGCAGGCAGCATTCTTTCCTTTCATCCTTTCTCTGTTCCCTTCAGTCAGAGAGACATCTTTTCGGCTACATATACAAGTTTATCACGTAAGTTCTACCTCCCACCAAACATTTGAGCGTAATTCAGACAAATTATTTGCCACTGCATTAAAAGCATCACCCTTCCTTCGTTGTCCAGTCACATATTCATCATTTTCTTTTAAAGCCTCACCAGAAGCACATTTAATGTCCATGTTTCTAGCAACATTCTTTTGCTGGTGCTGTGTTTTCTAAGAGGATGGAGACTTTCTATAGCCCTCCTTAATTCCTTCTGAGCCCTCACCAGAATTTCTTTGACATCCGTCTACCAACAGTCTCTTCAAGGCAATCTAGGCTTTTACTGTTTGGTACCTTAAAACTCTTCCAGCGTCTGCGCATTACCCAATCCCAAAACCGTTTCCACATTGTAGGTATTTGTTAGAGCAACACCCCCACTTCTTGGCACCAAATTCTGCCTTAGTTATCTAGTGCTGCTGTAACAGAAATATCACAGATGAGTGACTTTAACAAACAGAAATTTATTTTATCACAGTTTAGGAGGCTAGAAATGCAAATTCAGGGTGCCAGCTCTAGGGGAAAGCTTTCACGAGGAAGGCTTTCTCTGTTGACTTTGGAGAAGGTTCTTGTCTCTTTTGAGCTTCTGCCCTTGGACAGTCTTCATGTGGCTTCGCTTCTCTCTTCCCCCTCTCTGTTCTGCTCACTTGTTTAATTTCTTTTATATCCCAAAAGAGATTGACTCAAGATATATACTATACTAATCTTGCTTCATTAACATAACAAAGACGACCCATTCCCAAATGGCATTATAACCATAGGCATAGAGGTTAGGATTTACAACATATTTTCGAAAGACATAATTCGGTCCATAACAGGAACATATTCTGTAGCTGCTGGCTTACTGCATGCTCAGGACTGGTCTCTGGAAGTGCAGAGACAGTGGTATAAACCATCCTCCAGTAGAGGAAGCTTCTTATTCTGTATATTGTAGGAACTCCAAAATGTTGAATGACTTGGAATCATTGTGATAACCTTTATATTGCTGTACTTTATAAATAGTCAAGTGTATTTATTCTTCTTACTTCATAATTGAAAGCAAGTGCACAAGTATTTAGACCCTTCTTTGGCCATATAGGAGTCCCTGGATGGTGCAGATGGTTAACATACTCGTTTGCTAACTGAAAGGTTGCAGGTTCAAATCTACCCAGATGCCCTCAGAAGAAAGGCCTGGAGATCTATTTCTGAAAGAACTGCCATTGAAAGCCCTATAGAACACAGTTCTACTCTGACACACACGGGGTTGCCATGAGTGGGAGTTGACTCAAAGGCACCTGGTTGGCCATTTACAGCTGCCTTCTCTAAGGCCTGTGGAAGGAAAGGAACCGTTATACTTTAAAGGACACATTATTGTGCTTTCCTGTGATTCTGTCCAAATTGTGGATTGAACCACTGATTGTGAATTCACATTGCTATTTTTAATGCATCAATGTTGTTGTTAGGTGTCCTTGAGTTGGTTCCAGCTCATAGTGACCTAATGTATAACAGAACAAAATGCTACCCGGTCCTATACCATCCCCACTATTGTTGCTGTGTTTGAGCCCGCTGTTGGCAGCCGCTATATCAATCCAAATGCATCAAGAAGCACATTATAATTGATCAAGAAGTCATCCGATTTAAAAAATCATCATCCCTGCATATATTCTAAAGGAGAAATGTGTTGTTTCCTTTAATTCACGCTCATTTAACATTTGGATCTGCATTAACACTCAGGAAGCCATGCTGGATGTCAGGCCATTGACTTCTGGTTGCAGGTTCATGTTTACAAGCAATCCTTGGGAATTTTTGAGAGATGGTGACTCAGTGACAAGGGGTTGTATATATCCAGATCGGATTTCACCTCACCGCCTTTAATGGAGCGTATGTTTGGATTCAGTGAGATCAGCAGTACCAGATTTTAACATCAGAACTTTTCTCAGTTAAGATGAAGTTGGTGGTTCACCTTGGCTCGTACTTTGAACACGTGGGCATAAGATAAGTGCTTTCTTCATGATCCTTCAGAGCAGCCAAATCTTTTATCTGCCTGAACTTATTGGCTCTCCTACTTGGTCATACTAAATTGCTGTTGCAGATGACGGAAGTTGGCTTATGTTAAGTTAAAACTTAGTACTTAGAATGAAATCTTTCCTTTTGTACGGACAATTGAAAGTAAGTGGATGAAGTCTGTGCGTGGACATTGTGTTTTGAAGATTTTTTTGCCAAATGCTGACCCTTGAATATGTCACAAACCAGGACTTTTAGAGATAGGCCTTTCAGTCACTTCCCTCACATGTAAACATGCATGATGTTGGGTGCTGGAGAGCCACACACCTAAGGGTAGCTTTTTGTTGAATTAGTGCTTTAATGCCTGAGGGCAAGAATAAAAAAAAAAAGTTGTTGGGATGGGGCCACTTGCTTTTCTAAGGCTGAGTGTCAGTAATGACACTGGACAGTATCCATGGGTGGCACTAAGTTGAAAGGGAGAAGGAATTAAGGGAAAGGAATTAAAAATAGTTGTGGGGGAAAGTAGGAAATGAAGAAACAGAGCGCCCTTAATGATTGCACCAAGTTTCATCCACGCCTACATCAACTTGAAAAAGTTTTTGGATTGTTTTGGTTGCTTAAACTGGTTTCATCTTATACTGTGTAGTAGGGAATCTGACTAAAAAGTATTGGTGGCACAATGGTTAAGCACTTGGCTGCTAACCGAAAGGCTGGCATTTCAAACCCACCCAGTGGTTCTGCAGGAGAAAGACCTGGTGATTTGCTCCCATAAAGAATACAGTCTAGAAAATCCTATGTGGCAGTTCTACTCTGTCACATGAGGTCACTATGAATGCAAGTTGACTCTATAGCACGTAACTACGGCAACACACTCAAGCCAAACCGAAAAACCAATTGCCATTAACTTAACCCCAACTGATGGCGACCCCATGTGTGCCTGAGTAGAGTTGTGTGCCACAGGGTTTCCAATGGCCGATTTTTTGGAAGTAGATCACCAGGCCTTACTTCCAAAGTGCCTCTGGGTGAATTTCAACATCTAACCTTTCGGTTAGCAGCTGACTGCTTAATTGTTTGCACTACCCAAGGACTCTACACTCAAGCCAGACACCTTTTTAAAAGTTACATGTATATTTTAAATTTTTCTGAATTGCTGTTACATGCCATTGAGTTGGTTCCGACTCATGGTGACCCTGTGTACGACAGAGAGTACCGAGACCCTATGTACTGCACCATCCTCACAATCATTGCTATGCTTGAGGCCACTGTTGCAGCAATTGTGTCAATCCATCTTGTTGAGGGTCTTCCTCTTTTTCACTGAACCTCTGCCAAGCATGATGTCCTTCTCCAGGGGCAGGTCCCTCCTGATAACATGTCCAAAGTACATGAGACGAAGCCTCACCATTCTTTCTAAGGAGCATTCTGAGTGTACTTCTTCCAAGACAAATTTTTAGTTCTTTTAACAGCCCATGGTATGTTCAGTATTCTTTGCCAGCACCATAATTTAAAGGCATCAGTTCTTCTTCAGTCTTCCTTATTCATTGTCCAGTTTTCACATGCATACGAGGTGACTGAAAAGACCATGGCTTGGGTCAGGCACACCTTAGCCCTCAAAGCGACATCTTTGCCTTTTAACACTTTAAAGAGGTGTTTTGTAGCAGACTTGCCCAATGCAATAGGTCATTTGATTTCTTGCCTGCTGCTTCCATGGGTGTTGATTGTGGATAAAGTAAAATGAAATCCTTGACAACTTCGATCTTTTCTCCGTTTATCATGATGTTGCTCATTGGTCCAGTTGTGAGGATTTTTGTTTTCTTTATGTTGAGGTGTAATCCATACTGAAGGCTGTAGTCCTTGATCTTCATCAGTAAGTGCTTCAAGTCCTCTTCACTTTCAGCAAGCAAGGTTGCGTCATCTGCATATTACAGGTCGTTAACGAGTCTTCCTTCAATACTGATGCCATATTCTTCTTCATGTAGTCTGGCTTCTGAGATTATTTGCTCAACATACAGATTCTTTAAGTATGATGAAAAGATACAAGCCTGTCACACACCTTTCCTGATTTTAAACCACACAGTGTCCCCTTGTTCTATTCTAATGACTGCCTCTTCATCTATGTACAGGTTCCTCATGAACACAATGAATTGTACAGGAATTCCTGTTCTTCACAGTGCTATCCATAATTTGTTATGATCCACACAGCCAAATGCCTTCGCACAGTCTGCGCATAGATTTTTCTGTAGACAGAGATAATTAACACACTTAATTATAGCACTCCATTTGAGCCTGTTCAGATCAGCTGTTGCCAGCTAGAATAATGCGCATAAACTTAGCTCTGTTTATATGTAAACTGTATAATATTTTAAAGCTAACGTCATTGTTTTACCCTTCTCAAAGTACAGCATGTTTTCATCCACATAGGGAATATTTTTAAAAAGTGGATGTCCAAGAATGTAAACAATTGGGAGGGAGATACAGCTGTTTATGATTTAGTTTTTAATCTTCTGTTCTTTTGTGGCTTCTCATGTCAAAGGACTTTTGTTTACCTATTATAGTGTATGGCTTATGCCTTTATAAGTATACTTTTTCTGGTTTTATTTTGGTTTTCTAAATAAAGAACGGAAGGACTGAAGGAAAAGTTGTATGATAAAAATATCCCTGTGTATCCCAGGCTTTGCCCGGGAAGCCGTGGCGAAGAGGAGCCTCAGTCTTGGAGTGAAAAGGGCTTCTATTTTATGGGGTCAGTAAATGTCAGTCCTCGTGCTTTACCTTTCGGCTCTGTTTGTGCGTGTTTGTCAGAATCTATTAGTCACAGCCAGTTGCTTGTGTCTGCTATTGTCTAGACTCTTCAAGAAATGAGAAATTTCACAATCAGTGTTTTTACAGGAGGACGCCTATCATAAGGGATAAAAATGTGCTTTTTTGATGGTAATCTCTTTTGCAAACTACTTTCCAGAAGTGAAGGTATTTCTGATAGGCAGATACCTACAAGGTGAAATATCGTTTTAGCTGATTTAGTTTAGACTTACCAGAATGGCATTTCAGTAGATAATTTCTTATTACCCTTCGTAAGCATGATGCACCCCCATTTCCTTTTGGAAATATAACTTTGTATATTATTCTTTAAAAGGTAATTTATTTTATTTTTTTAATTTGTTATTGTTGAGAATATACACCGCAGAAATACACACCAAATCAAGTCTCTACATGTACAATTCAATGACATTGATTACATTCTTTGGGTTGTGCAACCATTCCCATGCTCCTTTTCTGAATTTTGCCTTTTCTTGTGGGCTCTGTTTAGCTGAAAAGCTTGACAACACTTCTGCCCTTGTTTTTATTGTGTTGTCTCTACGTTTGTGGTGAAGAGCACCAGTTTTGAATCCCAGTTGCCCTGTTTACTAGCTTTGAGATCTTGAGGACCGTATTCATCCTTTCTAAACCTGAATTTCCTTCCTTGTCTTTAAAACAGGAGTAGTAATACCGTCTCATAGTATTGTCATGAAGAGTAAATGAAATAATGCATACTGAAACCCCCGTCATAGTGCCGAGAGGAGCGTAACAAGAGTTGGCTACTCTGTAGATGAAGACTTTAAATTGCTGTGTATATGTGGTTCCTAAGTTTACATGCCCCACCCCAACCCCAAGAGCGGTTTACCAAAGTATCCTGGGAAGGAAGTAGGACACAGGTATAATTTGAAAACAATTTTAAAACCAAACCCATTACGGTCGAGTCGATTCTGACTTGTAGCGAGGAAAACCATTATCATCAATATTAAAGTTGCCTTAGTTTCTTAGTCATGGTATTTAATTTATTTTGAAAGTTCGAGTAGCATTAAAAGGTAAGCGGAGATATTTTTATATTTATCAAAAGGGGTCAACAGTTTAAAAAGGTTAACAGATCCCTACTGTCTTAGTCATCTAGTGCTGCTATAACAGAAATACCACAAGTGGATAGCTTTAACAAGGAGAAATTTATTCTCTCACAGTCTAGTAGGCTGCAAGTCCAAATTCAGGGCATCAGCTCCAGGGGAAGACTTTCTCTCTCTGTCGGCTCTGGAGGAAAGTCCTTGTCATCAAGCTACCCCTGGTTGAGGAGCTTCTCGGGCACAGGGACCCTGAGTCCAAAGGATGCATTCTGCTCCTGGTGCTGCTTTCTTGGTGGTATGAGGTCACCCACTCTCTGCTCACTTCCGTTTTATCTCCTGAGAGATAAAAGCTGGTACAGGCCACACCCCAGGGAAACTCCCTTTACATTGCATCTGGGAGGTGACCTTAGTGAGGATGTTACAGTCCCTCCCTAGTCCTCTTTAACATAATCTAATCTTGCTTCATTGACCACAGGTAGAGATTAGAATTTATAACACATAGGAAAATTATAATCACAAAATGAAGGACAACCACTCAATACCAGGAATCATGGCCTAACCAAGTTGACACACATTTTGGGGGGACACAATTCAATCCATGACAGCTGCTTTAAATGAATGACTGCTAAATGTGAGGGTTCCTTCAAAAAAAAAAAAAAATTGAGACCGTTTTCTTTGGCTGAAAAAATGACTTAAGTTTGTTGATACTCTGTGCTGTGGAGTCGATTCAGATTCACAGCGACCCTGTAGGACAGAGTCCAACTGTCCCATAGGGCTTTCTTGGCTGTAATCTTTATGGAAGCAGATGGCCAGGTCTTTCTCCCAGGAAGTGGCTGGGTGGGTTCGAACTGCCAACCTTTTGGTTAGAAGCCAAGTCCTTAACTGTTTGTACCAGCAGGGCTCCTTTGAACTTAGCCTTAATAAAGCTATATGGGCCTTGGAATATGTGTATTAGTGCATGTGATCTTCCTATATATCTGATGTTAGTCAATATAAACATTTATTAAGTGCCAAAAACCAAAAAACCAAACCCGCTGCCATCGAGTCCATTCCGACTCGTAGGGTCCCTATGAGTAATTGAGTGCCAGTTACCTATAAAACATTGTGATAAATCAAGTAGATAGTTGGAGATAAGAAACCTCAAAAACAATTTAGTAAAAGATGTCAATCAAACGTAAGTGGACACTTGATCACAGTCTCAGAAAATTAAATTTCGCGGCAGGGTTGGAAACCAGTGTGGTTCTACCATGCCTAGATATCATTTTACCTTTCAGCTAATGAAGAAGCATAAACAGTTCAGGTTAGAAAGTTCAAGGTGCTTTAGAATTGCTCATTTGGTTAAAGGCAATCCATTTCAAATAATGAATCAAGTATTCAAATTATAATTTGAAAGCAAGATAGGACCTTCATATTCACTGATAAAATGTTGACGGCTTAGATACTATTTCTTATTTATAAAACTTGTGGTGTCATAAGCTGACTGTAATTATTAGGGTTTCAATGACATCACTTTTTAAGGTGCTCCTCTCTGTAAACAACAGACACTTAAAATTGCGGAAAGGCAGAGCTTGGATGTCAAGTATTCCCGTTTCTCATTCAGTTTGTCCTTTCTGTAGCCCTCCACCTGTTATGATTTGCAATAGCTTGATCCACTACCACTACCAGTAGCTGTCAAGTCAGTTCTGGCTCATGGCGACCCTACATGTGCCAGAGTAGAGCTGTGTGCCATAGGGTTTTCAATGGCAGATTTTTCAGGAGCAAATTGGCAGGACTTTCTTCCGAGGGGCCTTTGGGTGGATTGGAACCACGAACTTTTTGGCTAGCAGCCAAGCACGTTAGTCGTTTATAATACTCAGGGATTCCAGTAGCTTGATTGAATGAGTTAATTGCCCTATACTTGATTAACTGTTTAAGCCAAGTGTTTTACAGCTACCATCTAACTTAATCCCAGTGAGGTACGTACTTTTATCACCATTTTACCAAGAAACTGCAGCTCAGTGGAGCTGATCAATTCCTCAAGGTTCCACACCAGAGAGAGGAGCTAGGGTCTTACCACTATCAGGTGGTCAGAAGGTCTGACAGTGCGTGTCTTGCAGACATTTTCCATTCCTGTCGTATTCCATAGCCTATGGGGAAACGTGTTATCACTCTGACCCAACCGGGTTAGGAAAACAACTTGTATGAATTGCCCAGCGTGTGATTGCTGCGATTCTGGAATTAGCTCTAGGGGAATATCTCCAGCCACCTCATCATTTTCCTACCATTTCCTAAAGCCATCAGAAATCTATGCTTTCCTAAGCTGCCCAGCTTCTCTTCCAGACCAGCATAGCAACACCTCTGGGTCAGAGCACAGGGTGGAGGCCCAGTGAGGGAAATTGTCCTTCAGTAATTAAGACTGTGCACTGCTGTAAAACTTTGACAGTAACACAGAATCTCGTACGACTTCCTAATGAACAAGGACTAGCGCACGTGGTATTGGCCCGGGGCCCGTTTGCCTTCTTGTTGCAGTTATGACCAGTTTGCTACTGTCTGTTGACCTGAATAGAAGTCATTAGCACAGACGGGCCATTCTTTGGTGCTTAATCTTTAGCCTTTTTCAAATTTTGATACCTTTGAGTCAGTATGGCTTTGCTGCTTACCCTGATATTATAAAATGTGCTGGTTCTGTATCTTCATCTTAAGCATCTATTTGTCCTGGGATGAGCTGTCTACATCCTTGTTCTTAAGAAAGATAACTGGTTGCTGTTGAGTTGTCTCCGACTCATGGCAACTGAACATGGGTCAGAGTAGAACTGTGCTCCATAGGGTTTTCAGTGGTTGATATTGTGGAAGTAGATTGCCAGGCCTTTCTTCTGAGGTGCCTCTGGATGGACTCAAACCTCCAACCTTTCGGTTAGCAGCTGAGCTCATTAACCATTTGCACCGCCCAGGGACTCTGTAAGAAAGAAAATAGGTGGTAAATTGATACCCAGCGGAAAATGGGAGCACATTTTGGTAGGAGTACTTTTGATGTTTCAAAGTTGAAGGTATTTCAGGCTTTTGTAGTCATTTAACTTGTATTTTGATCTTATTTATTCCTTTGTGATAAGATCTGAGTTGGCGATTTGGTGGCTTTTACTACCTGCCCAGAACCCATTTTCGTCAAGTCAGTTTTGACTCATAGTGACCTATAGGACAGAGTAAATCTGCCCCATAGGGTTTCCAAGGCTGTAAATCTTTATGGAGACTGACTGCCACATCTTTCTTCTGCAGAGCAGCTGTTGTGTTTGAACCACTGACCATTTGATGAGCAGTAATGGCATAGTGGTTAAGCGCTACAGCTGCTAACCAAAGGGTCGGGGTCGGCAGTTCGAATCCGCCAGGTGTTCCTTGGAAACTCTATGGGGCAGTTCTACTCTGTCCTATAGGGTCGCTATGAGTCGGAATCTGCTTGACGGCACTGGGTCACTGGGTTTTTAGAGCTCTTATTAACCACTGTGCCACCAGGACTCCTTTCCTACATGCCAGTCTTGTGAAATAATAAAGACGTCAAGTTGTAAACTAACCTCTGATTTGTGCTTTATGGTTTATTTAGTAATAGGTGGTTGTAGGGCAAAAAAAAAAAAAAAAAAAAACCCCAAAAACAAACAAAAAAACCAAACCCATTGCCATCGAGTCAATTCCGACTCACAGTAACCCTATAGGACAGAGTAGAACTGCCCGTTAGAGTTTCCAAGGAGCAGCTAGTAGATTCGAACTGCTAACGCTTTGGTTAGCAGCTGGGCTCTTAACCACTGAGCCACCAGGGCTCCATACACCAAGGTGTATGTATTTCATTCAGTTGTGGGGAGTGCCTGTTTATTTTGGTTCTATCATCTGTGAGCTAACACATATGGTCCTACCTCAGTTCCTCTTGACTGAGACAGCCAGACGTTAGAGTAATCTGCATTCATTTTTCAAAGAGATAGAAAGGAATGGAGTCACAGTTTCCATCTGCCTTTTCCCAGTCCAACTGTCCCCACCTCTGGGCCTTTCTCCTTAGCCTGGCACTAAGGGGGGTAAAGAGAATATCAAAAGGGGAGTCTTATAAGAAATTCTAACTGTTGTCATCTTTTTCCTGGCCATCCAAAAACAGTCATCCAAAACTTCTCTGTTATTCTAGAGCCCCCAAGGCAGAAGTTTCTCATTCTCCTCTAGGTAACTCTTCTAGAACTTTATCTACCAAGAAATTTTTCTTCAGGCTTCAATTCAATATTGAATATTCAGTACTTTTGCAGTTTAAGCCCATTTGTCTTATGGAGATGGAGAACAGATGGCTTCTAGTCTAGGCCTCCTTATAAACCCCTCCAGTTACCTCCCTCTCATTATCCTTTCATGTAACTTAAATGGTATGTTTCCCCATTTCCCTTTAAATTTTTATTCCCTTGCTATTCAGAGTTGGCCCATGGACCCGCATTGTTGTAATTACCTGGGAGCTGGTTAGGAATGCAGAATCTTGGGCCCCACCTCAGACCTAATGAGTCAGAGTCTGCATTTTAATAGGATCCCCAGGACTTCCTAATCACATTTAAGTTTGGGAAGCATTGCTTTTTTCTATCCCTTTGTAATTTGGTTATTTTTTCTATACCCTTCTTTAATACTGCGTGAAATGGAGACTAAAGTGAGACATAGTGCTATAATAATAGCCTGGCTATTACCAACAATAGTGGTGAAAAACATTTCTATCAAGTATTTATGTATCTCAAATTCCTATTAATTTAACACATTTGATGTTAAGGTATTTCCCACTAAATTGATGTGTATTCTTAATTTACAATTAACTTGTAGGATGCCATGGTGAAGGGTTCTGGCTTATTGTTGTTAGTTGCAGTCAAATCAGCCCAGACTCATGGTGACCTTACGTGTAACAGAACAAAACGTTGTCCTGTCCAGTGCTGTCCTGTGGTGTGATGGATCACTTGTGTGACCTTTCTAGCTATGGTCTGGTAACTCCCACCCTGATGATTGGGCAGGACTGTGTAAATAGGGTAATTGTGGCCTACCAAGGGGATTGCTCAGTTTTGCCATCCCACATCCCCTAACATAAAGAAAACAAAACTCACAACTGGACCAATAAGCAATGTTATGATAAATGGAGAAAAGATTGAAGTTGTCAAGGTTTTCATTTTACTTGGATCCACAATCAACACACATGGAAGCGGCAGTCAAGAAATTGAAAGATACATTGCATTGGGCAAATCTGCTGCAAAAGATCTCTTTAAAAGTGTTGAAAAGCAAAGAAGTCACCTTCAAGACTAAGGTGCTGTGCTTTAAAGGTAGGAAATAATGCAAGGATCTGGTTGCTGTCCATCCTTGAATCTCTGCTTGAGAGACCTTGGAAAGGCTTTCTTTGTTTCTACTGGAAATCTCTCCAGAAAGGATCTCAAAAAGAAATGATGTGGGGTAAGTCAGTGGCTATGTTTAGGGTCCCTGTTGGGTACTGTTGATGGTTGGGGCTGAGGAGAGCTCAGGGTGGGAGGATAGAAAGAAAGAGGAGTGTATCTAGAGCTTAAAGGTTGACGTGAAAACTTACCTAGTCACATCTCTTATACTGCAATGGAAGCAAAGTATGGAGAAATCAAATGAAGAGGTAGACCATTGCCAATTTGTGACATGGTTTTCCTGGGGCAGCGGGAGGGGAACTTCAGGCATTTTTTGAGCAGAATTAAGTAAGGTTCATCACAGGGCTGTTAATTGTTAATTATAGCCTGTCGCTGTTTGATAGTAATGATGAAATTATGTGGTTGGGTTTTATTTTAAAGTCATTTTGTCAGTGTCATAGGCTGCAGTCAAGAAATAATAGAAGCAGTTGTTTTCTTTGTGAACTTTGTGACCACAGCAGCTCCTGTGTCTAAATTTAAGGAAGATCTTTTCTTATTATCATTACGTTAGGGCTCAATCTTAAAAACTTTGTGTCTAACCAGCTAGAAATCAACTTATTCTTTCTGTTATCTAATTTTTAGAACTTTGAACCCTGTGCATGCTCTTTGATAATAATGTGTTCCCTTCCCCACACTGTATTTTTTTTTTTTTTTCAAGTTTAAGTTTAGAGAAAACAGACCTAAAAGTATCTTCTTAGGAAGACATCTTCTACATAGATACAGCAGCTGGAATGTATATCTCAGTATTGGTCTTTGCCACCATTTGTCAGTTGGTTTGTTATATTGTGGTGGCTTGCATGTTGCTGTAATGCTGGAAGCTGTATCGCTGGTATTTGAAATACCAGTAGGGTCACCCATGGTGGCCAGGTTTCAGCAGAGCTTCTACACTAAGACAAATTAGGAAGGAAGGACCTTCTGGAAAAATTGGCCAGTGAAAACTTTATTGAAGGAAGAGGTCCAAGCTGCACTGAGGGCATTGGCGAAAAACAAGGCTCCAGAAATAGATGGAATATCAACTGAAATGTTCCAACAAATGGATGTACTGCTAGAAGTGCTCACTAGTCTATACAAAGAAATTTGGAAGACACTTACCTGGCCAACCAACTAGAAAAGATCCATATTTGTGCCTATTCCAAAGAAAGGTGATTCAGCAGAATGTGAAAATTATGGAACAAATATCATTAATAACACACAAATGAAGTTGTGCTGAAGATCATTCAAAAATGGTTACAGAAGTATATCAACAGGGAACCACCAGAAATTCAATCTGGATTCAGAAGAGGATGTGGAACCAGGGATATCATTGCAGATGGATCCTGGCTGAAAGCAGAGGATACCAGAAAGATGCTTACCTGTGTGTTACTGATTATGCAAAGACATTCAGTTGTGGGGATCATAGCAAATTATGGATAACGTTGCGAAGAATGGGAATTCCAGAGCACTTAATTGTGCTCATGAGGAAGATCAAAGACTACAGCCTTTGGTATGGATTGCGCCATAACATAAAGAAAACAGAAATCCTCACAACTGGACCTATAAGCAACATCATGATAAATGGAAAAAAGATTGAAGTTGTTAAGGATTTCATTTTATTTGGATGCACAATTAACGCGCACAGAAGCAGAAGTCAGGAAATCAAATGATGGATTGGATTGGGCAAATCAGCTGCAAGACACCTCTTTCAAGTGTTAAAAAGCAATGATGTCACTTTGGGGACTAAGATGTGCCTGACCCAAGCCATGGTATTTTCAGTCGCCTCATACGCATGTGAAAGCTGGACAATGAATAAGGAAGGCCAGAGAAGAATTGATGTTGGTGTTGGTGAAGAATATTAAATACACCATGGACTGCCAGAAGAACAAACAAATCTGTCTTGGAAGAAGTACAGCCTTAATGCTCCATAGAAGGGAGGATGGTGAGACTTTGTCTCACATACTTTGGACGTGTTATCAGGAGGGACCAGTTCCTGGAGAAGGACATCATGCTTGGTAAAATAGAGGGTCATTGAAAAAGAGGAAGACCCTCAACGAGATGAATTGACACAATGGCTGCAACAATGGGCCCAAACAGAGCAATGATTGTGAGGAGGGTGAAGATTAGGCAGTGTGGTACAAACAGTTAACGTGCTTGACTGCTAACTGAAAGATTGGAGTTTTGAGTCCACCCAGAGATGCTTTGGAAGAAAAACCTGGTGATCTACTTCCAAAAAAATCTGCCATTGAAAACTCTATGGAGCACAGCTTTACCCTGACACACATGGAGTTGCCATGAGTTGGAATCGACTTGACAGAAACTGGTTCTTTTCCCTCTAGATATTTAGTGAACTGCTTCAGCAGCCCCCATTCTCTGACTAGCTTGGCATTGGGTGGTGGGTAAGGGGAGCAAGCCCACCTAGAGATTTAGTAAACTCTGGAAAGATAAGTGGGTTTAGCCCCACAAGTGTATTTCAGCTTAAGTCCAGATGGCTCCTGGCCATTTATGAGGACTAAATTTATTTCCCTTGGGCTTGCAATCCCCTCAGGGTCACTGATAAATATTTCTTAGCAAGATTACCTTAGTTAAGAATTGTTACCACCTCTTAAGTAAGAATTTGACACAACTGTCCTCAGGATGGAGGCCTGGCGGCGCAGTGGTTAAGAGCCCGGCTGCTAACCGGAAGGTCCACAGTTTGAATCCATCCTTGGAGACACTAAGGGGCAGTTCTACTCTGTTCTGTAAGGTCACTATGAGTCAGAATAGACTTGACTGCCTTGGGTTTGGTTTTGTCCTTAAGATGAATCTAGTTCCTCCTGACAACCAACTATTCAGACCACAGGAATGTGGTACAGTTAAATTCAGAATACTGTTAGGGAAGTTATAAGCAAATGCCATTTTCCAGATTAACAAGACAAAGGCTTAAATGTCAGATAATGGAGAAAATAGAACGGAAAGAGAACAATGTGGAAGACAGACCTGAGAAATGAAGGCAAAAGAGCAGGAGCTTGGGGCTCAGTGGGTTAAAAGGTGAACCCCTCTTGTGAAGTAAGCAAATCTTGCCTCCTTCTATGAGGGAAAAAAAAAAAAAAATGTGTGGTAAGTTAGATATCTGCACCATCGTCTGCTTCAAAGACCTTAGAGATGCAGGCAGTGTGTACATCACCAGTTATTTCAGATTGTCTTTCAGATTCCCCCCCCCCGCCCCCGCCTTGGTTTTCAGCTGCCAAAGATTAGATGTACCTCTGGCAGCAATATTAGCTTGTCAGTGATACTCAGGCCGCATTGACTAGCTACGTCACTCTCCCGTGCAGTTCCTGCAGATGAGACATTGGGGGAAAAATCAGAAACAAAGCCCTGTGATTCCTCCCCCAACCGTTATAAACATGCCTTAGAACCTGGACATGGTGCAGAAGAAACTCACTGCACGTCCATTAAGCCTGTGCGTGAGACTTCATTAAATTCTTTCATGTGACCCTGTAAGTCTTTGGCTAGCTGACTCAGAAGGTGTGAGGCATCAAGCTTCTAGTTTCTTCTGGGAAAGCAACAGAAGTGGCCTTTCAAGGGCGTTTCTGCAGATAGGGTTAATTGAAGATCAGCTCAAAGGTATGCTAGTGTGGTCTTAGCATTTAAAGTGTCACCGCGTCCTGGTTGGTCCCTGTGCAGGCGGACAGGTCGTTGTATAAAATTGTATCACAGGGTTCTTTTGTAGCTCTACTACTACTTCCCTTACGTTTTGTCTTAGTTTCCCAGGTCTGCCAACACCAAGTGGATGGCTTAAAACAGTAGGAATTTATTTTCTCACAGTTCTGGAGGCTAGAAGTCCGGATCAGGGTACCACCGACTGTGTAGGTTCCTTCCGTGGGCTCTGAGAGGGGAGCTGTTCCATACATGCCTCTCTTCTACTTCCTGGTGGCTGCTGGCAATCCTTGGCGTTCCTTTGCTGCTTATGGATGCATCTGCCTCTTATGTCACATGGTGTCTATCCCCCCATGTGTCACCCTTCCTGTCTTTTCTGCCTGTATATAACATACCACTCAGAAGGAATTTAGGACCCATCCTACTCAGGTCTGATGTCCTTAACTGACTACATCTGCAAAGAAAAGCCCTATTTTCCCAAACAACATCACATTTGCAGGTACAGGGATTAGGACTCAGCTTTTGGGGGGGCAAATTTGATTCATAAGCCTTTTCTTTTTGTTCTGGCCTTTCCCCACACCATCTTCTTACCGGAATAACTCTCTCTCTTCTCAAGAAGCATTCTAATCTTCTTGGCTTCGGCTTCAGTTTTTGGCTAGCGTCTGGTGTGTGGACTTGTTCTTTTTTTTTTTCTCCGTCCCACTCCTCCCCTCCCTAGTAACCATCAAAGATTGTTTCTTTTTCAGTGTAAACCTTTTCATGAGTTTTTATAATGGTGATCCTTCTGTGGTTGACTTATTTCACTCAGCCTAATGCCCTCCAGATTCATCCATGTTGCAAGATGTTCTGCAGATTCGTCATTGTTCTTTATTGTTGTGCAGTATTCCGTTGTGTGTATGTATCACAGTTTGTTTATCCATTCATTTGCTGATGGGGATTTAGGTTGTTTCCATCTTTTTGCTAATGTGAATAATGCTGCAGTGAACATGGGTGTGCATATGTCTATTTATGTAACGGCTCTTATTTCTCTAGGTTATATTCCTAGGAGTGGGATTGCTGGATCATGTGGGATTTCTATTTCTAGCTTTTAAGGAAGCACCATATCGTTTTCCAGAATGGTTGTACCATTTTACAGCCCCATCAGCAGGGCATAAGAGTTACAAGCTCCTCACATCTTCTCCAACATTTGTTATTTTCTGTTTTTTTCATTTGCACCAGTAATGTTGGGGTTAGATGATATCTCATCAGAGTTTTGATTTGCATTTCTGTAATGACTGGAGCCCTGGTGGCGTAGTGGGTAAGTGATATGGCTACTAACCAAAAGGTCGGCAGTTCAAATTCACCACCCACTCCTTGGAAACCCTATGGGGCAGTTCTGCTCTGTCCTCTAGGGTTGCTGGGAGTCGGAATTGACTCAATGGCAATGGGCTTGAGTTTGGTTGGTTTTAATGACTAGTGACCGGGAGCATTTCCTCACATGTCTGTTAAGAAAAAAACCAAACTCACTGCCGTCGAGTTGATTCCAACTCATAGCGATTCTATAGGACAGAGTAGAACTGCCCCATAGAATTTCCATGGAGTACCTCGTGGATTTGAACTGCTGATCTTTTGGTTAGCAGTCATAGCACCTAACCATTACGCCACCAGGGTTTCCATGTGTCTGTTAGCCACCTGAATTTCTTCTTTGGTGAAGTGTCTGTTCATATCCTTTGCCCATTTTTTAATTAGATTGTCTTTTTGTTGTAGGGTTATTGGATTTTCCTATAGATTTTAGAGATTAGACCTTTGTCAGATATGTCATAGCCAAAAATTTTTTCCCAATCTGTAGGTTCTCTTTTTACTCTTTCGATGAAATCTTTTGATGAAATCTTTTGATGAAACAAGTGTTTAATTGTTAGAAGATCCCAGTTATCTAGCTTATCTTCTGGTGTTTGTGTATTGTTAATTATGGTTTGTATCCTGTTTATGCCGTGTATTAGGACCTCTTGCACTGACCCTATTTTTTCTTCTATGATCTTTGCAGTTTTTGGTTTTATATTTAAGTCTTTGATTCATTTTGAATTAGTTTTTGTGTATGGTGTGAGGTATGGGTCCTGTTTCCTTTGTTTTATGGATGGATGTCCAGTTTTGCCAGCGCCATTTGTTAAAAAGACTGTCTTTTCCCCCATTGAATGGACTTTGGGCCTATGGATTCATTCTTGCTTGCTAGTTCCACCAGTGCTTTTGTGGCTGTTGTGTTTTTAGGTAGCAGGAGAGGATTTGAAAATCCAAGGAGTTCCAGTTCTAAAAAAACATAATTGTAATAAGAGCTAATGTTTGAGTGCTTATTATGTGCCAGGCACAATGATGAGAACTTTTCATGTATTATCTCATTCAATCTTTTTTAATATAACTTATTTTATTTTTGTTGTTATTAAGAATATACATAGCAGAACATAGACCAACTCGACCGTTTCTACATGTGCAATTCAGTGACATTGATTACATTTTTCTAGTTGTACAACCCTCCTTACCCTCCTTTTCTGACTTGTTTCTCCTGCATTAACGTAAACTCTGGCTATGCAAAGTTTCCTGTCTGATCTCTTGAGTTGCTATTGTCAGTTTGATCCCATATACATAGATCTTTAAAAGTGTGCAGTACTCAAGGCAGATATTCTTTACTAGTTATGCTAAACTCTTGTTTAGTTTTAAGAAGACTTCAGGGGATATTTTTGACTTATGGTTTAAGGTTTAAAGTTACCTCAGGACAATAGTTTCTGGGGCTCATTCAGCCTCTATCGTTCCAGAAAGTCTGGATTCCATGAGAATTTGAGAATCGTTTCTGTATTCCTCCCCTTTTTGATCAGAATTTCTTATCTCATTTAATCTTAATGATAACCTTATGGAATGGGTACTATTACTATGTGTTATAGATGCAAAAATTGAGATTTAGACTGGGGAATAAATTGCCCCAAATGAAAAATGATTGTCTTAGTATCCCTCTCAAATTGATTTTGGAAATAAGTTTTGAGTTCAACATAATCTGATCAGTTTAAAAAGCCTGTCAGCCATGTAATAGTTCCATCTCCATTCACAAAACAACCTTTTTTTTTTTTTTTTCCTGGTTGAATTTCCTAAATTACGTTTTGGAATTCAGAATTGCATGCAGGTTACTCACTTTTCATCCAGGGAATGACAACCGAAGGGCAACACACAGTTACTGCGTTACTTTATTGCAGGCAAGAGCTGAAGCTGGTCCTCAGCAGTCACCCAGTTAAGTATGGGTCCAACCTGTGGCCATCAGTTGTATAAGATGGCCGGTACAGTTTTCCACACTTCTTAACATTTTTTTGTTTAAGAATCACCCTCATGCTCCAGAAATCTTTGTGACCTCCAGTTCTTTAACAAGAGTTCTTAAGGTAAAATGAATGAGACTTGTGGATTGAATACAGGCGAAATATGCACCATATGCTTATGTATTTATGAGCAGTTTCAGTTGGTTTCAGACAGTGTTCTCTCATTATTTAGACTGCCTTTATTTTATCTTTTTTTAAAGAACAGCTCACTTAACTTCAAAGAATCCTGGATTAAATTCTCCGCATTTTCCCCTTGGTATTCTCCTAAAAGCTTGAAGGGGAAGACAAAGGCTAAAACCATTTTGCTTATGATTTAAGATGATGGTTTCCAGGAGGTGTTTGTTCGATGTGGGTAGTAGGGAAAGTTTTCTACTGAGCTTGACCTTGTGAGGCACTACTGGAGTGGCATTGTAATCTGATAGGCCAGTTTAAAAAGGAGCCCTGATGGTGCAGTGATTAAGTGCTCAGCTGCTAACTGAAAGGTCAGTGGTTTGAACCCACTAGCCACTCCATGGGAGAAAGATGTCGCAGTCTGCTCCCTTAAAGATTACAGCCTTGGAAACCCTGTAGGGCAGTTCTACTCCATCCTGTAGGGTTCCTGTCAGTTGGAATGGACTCAACAGCACACAACAACAATTGCAAAGGGCAGTTTAATGAACAAGCAACTTATGGGAAGGAGATGAGGGCCATGCAGCTGAGGCACCTCATGGTTCCCTTTAAGATGCTTGTTTAGCTTAGTACATTTTTCTTACATTACCCAATTCTTCTTTAAAGTCAACCACAACCCACATTATCGGGGATTCCGGCTAAAACTGTGGTGAGTAGGAAATAGATTAAACACAGGTTTTCCCTTTCCTCCAGCTGCCAAAAGTGATGTCAGTGGCGTTAACGACCCTTACCTCAGCCCGTGGCAGACCCAGGACTCACTAGGCGAACGCTTGTCCCGTGCCCTTGTTCATGTGTGTCACGGAAAAACTGACGTCGGTTGATAAGAAACAATTGGGTAGTCTGACAATTACTCAAATGTAGAATCAGGCGCTTGCTTTCTTGAAGCAAAAAATAAGACGCTAGGGAGAGGGCAGAGAATGCAAAATCCATTTGGTGTCTGACAGAAAAAGAAAAGGTGATGGGAATAGGTCAACTGGATTCCCAATTGCCTAATTACAAAATCAATATAACAGACACATTTTACTATCTATACACCACTTTGTAAACTACGTTGTAATTTTAGGTCTACTGGTTTGTATCAAAGCCAGACATCTAATACCTATATCCTGTTGTATTTCTGAACATTAACAAAAAACGGATGTGAAATTACAATATAAACCTCAGAACTGGAATGTCAGTCCCATGGGGGAAAATGTGCTGCAGAAATAGCTCCCACGAGCAGAAGAAAGACTGACTTTTATGACTTCCTTATTCAGGTAATGTCCGTGACGTCTCATGTAACAGGTTTGTTTTGGTTCAACTCTGTTAAAATTAAGGCTTCCTGTACCACGGCGCATGCGGGCTTGCTTGTAATGTGGAGGGATTGCTTTTCTGAGTCCTTCTACCTCCTTTATGTCCTCTGTACATGGGCATGTTACAATATTGGTAGAAGAGACATTTTGATTTACATTTTTGGCAGGGGAAGTGCTATAGTATTGATACCATTTGTTTTACCTTTTAATATACCAGTATCATCTCTATTAATAAGAGAATGGGAAATAACCGAAATTAGTTTTCTTTGCCGTTGACAGAATACTTTTAATTATTGCGACCTCATTTTTAAAAATTTATTGTATCTCCTCCCTAAGTCCCTGACCATCTTGAAGTGTTTCCAACGTCTTCTTCTGCCCTTTGTTGCTGGGTTAAGGAGAAACCCACAGTGCTGGCAGAAGTCAACCTGGTGGACCACAGCAGGACCTGACAGGCTAGAGGGTCGTCTCCCCGTCACTCTCACGCTTCTAGCCTTTTCATAGTATGTGTGCCTTTCTCCACTGGTGGTCTCCTGAAGTCACCAGCCCTGCCAGAAGGTATTTCACGGAGACAAAGGGGGAACTGGAGCGAGATGGCTTCTCACATGCTGGCTGCTCTCCCTGGATTTCCTTCCTTGGCAACCCGGTGCACTAGCAGGTCTAGCCAGCAACCTTGTTATTTTCACCAGCTCTCTCCCATGTGACTTGCATCAGGCAAGAGTGCTATTTAAGCAGCTCCGTTAAAGCACTGGCTCGGCCCGTTGGTTACCCTTTGCTGCTCGAGACCACAAAACCAAGCCTTCCCAGCCCAGTGCTGGCCTATTTTAGAAGACTTTGGTTTCCTTTCTTGAGCAAAAATGGCTTTCTCTTTTCAACATAATATAGCAGAGATCTTAGTCTTTTCTCTAACTTTAGTTCAATTTTAACTTGGTATTTGTGTGTGTATGTGTGTGTGAGAGAGAGAGATTATGGAAGGGGTGACTAAGTCAGAGACTTTGGCATCGTGAAGGCTTTCAACCTCCAGAAAGAGGATGCTTCTCCCCTGATTAACTTCATTTCCTCCTGAGGTTCTCAACTTGCCCCAAGCTTTCCAGCTGTGCCTTTTAAAGAGCAAAGAGGCTCTTCCACTTCCCAAACGTGAATCTCTCTGGATTTAGCAATTATTTTGAGATGGGTGATTACCATAGCTAATAGAGCTGTGCCGTGTTAAGCTGTTGCTTCCCTAAATGCTACCATCTAACCCAGATGGGAGAACTGAGGCTCTAAGCCAGGACATTTCTTTAATTAGGGTTTCACCATCTATCAAATGAGTCAGTTTATCCATCGTTTACAGTGAATATTAAAACGAGGAACAGCTATACACTATCAGAGCTTCAAGTGTAATTGAGATTGGTGATTTTTTTTTTTAAACGGGCCCATTTGTCCATTTCAGATATGCTTAAGAACATTTTCGTAGTGTTTTATAAAGTACTTTATTAATACATGAAGATTCTAGAAGAATCGATCTGCTCTAAATTAGTCTTGACATCATTAATTAATTCCATCATCACAAAGAAATGTTACTTTAGATTAACTCTGAAATGGGAGTGAGGTCAAGGAGGTAGCTGAAGAAATGAGTTAGGATAGGTGGTGGTAACGGTGAGCAGTTGAATGGAATTGTATGAAATAAGAAGTCAGCAGGCCTGGAAAGATAAAATAGAGTCACAGGACCGTAGTCCTCATCTTACAGCCTGCAGAGCTACCCACCAACCTCTCTGCCTCATATCCCTTCCGCCTTTTCTCCTACTCCCAGTCCAAAGAATTCTTCTTTTCTACTGAGAGAAATCCTCCTTCCTTCACGGTTCTTCCAAACGTTTTGCCTGTGCCATTCCCTTCAGGTCGTATTCTTCTGGAAACCAAAGCTGGGATGGCTTTTACTACTTTCCAGACGACCATACTTCTCCCCAAACACAATCAATTGGGAGGATGGGAAAGGGATAGAATAATACCAAGAAGGTTTAAAAAAATGGGTTAATATTTCACATATTTTCTCACCACAGGCATTTAAGAATGGGAAAAGTCTAAATATGCTCAAAGCAGTTTTTCCTCTCTTATTTAAACCTATTTGATATGAAATGTAGAATTTTAAAAGTTCAAATCCTTAGAGTAAATAGTGAAATTAGAACCACAGCCAAATAGTGCTCTTCCCTGAGTGATAGGAATTATAAGTAGTTTCTATTCATTCCTTCTTTACATTTTTTTGGGGGGAGGGGGATATTTTATCACATATATACTATTTATAGTATTTTCTATACTAAAAAAAGAAAAAACTTTAAAAAACACCTGTTTATATTAACTGAAAGAGAAATATGCTGTTTTGACTTATTTCCTTAAATGGAGGGATTTGACTTATACAAATTTTTCTCGTTGAATCTACCATAAGATTTCAAACAGTGGTCTCCATGGTTGAAAAGTCATCATTACAATCATTTTTTAAGCACAGTTGGATGAGGAAGTGTGGCTTTCTGGTTAGGTTTTAGTATCTGACAGCAGCCAAGCAACTTAGAACACTTGATTCCTATTTTCTTAGTAAAATTAGACACTGCTAAACCCGTTGAAACCAAACCCATTGCTGTTGGGTCGATTCCAACTCATAGTGACCCGATAGGACGGAATAGAACTCCTCCACAGGGACAGGAGTAGCTGCTGGTTTCGAACTGCCGACCTTTTGGTTAGCAGCCCAGCTCTTAACCACTGTACCACCAGGGCTCCTAGATGCTACTACTGTTTCCTAATCACATACTTACTACCATGTTGCACCTTTACTCAAGAATTGGCAAGAATTTTCAGTGTATGTAAAATACAAGATAAAAACTTTCAGTAGATGGTTTTGACTAAACATACATTGCTGAAATAGTGCCAGGCCTCCCATTTTACTCAACATCGGTGATAACCTTATGCTGTTTTCAGCTGCCTTCACAATAAACACTAATCAGTAGATTGAGACATGGGAAGGGAAGCTAAAGCCTTGTTTCTCAGCTGTAGTAGGCATAGTGTAAGTGGGTACAGTCCAGAAGATGTAAATTCCTACTGGATGTAAGAATGCAATAATCCATCAGTCTCAAGTATGACTCTGCTCAAGTGCTGACTTACTTGATAATGCCTTAAAAATTACATTTTTTCACTACTGGCAACAGATTTAGGTGGGGTTTATCTTAGGAGAAAGGTACACAAGAAAGGATACAGTAGATACTGATGTGGCGATGAAATTTTGTCAAAATGCAATTTCCTGCTACTAAATCTCCTGACAGGTGCATTGTATTTCTGGCTTCAGAAGTTATTCCCTAATGATGTAACTGGAGAGAATGTATCGCCATTGCTGAACATCACTCTATGTGATACTTGCATTGTGTTTTCTCTAAGGAAATGTTTTGCTTTTTTGTTTCCAGTCTATGCATGTTTCAAATGAGTTTTGCATTTGTAAAACATCGTAGCAGTATTTGCCTCATGTGGTTGGAGTGAATCCATTGGGGTTGTACATATAAAGTGTATTAAACATAACTACGCCCAAGGTCACTGTGAGTCGGAATTGACTCGATGGCAACAGGTTTTTTGGTTATGCCCATGTCTTCTTTTTCGGTGCCTATTTACTTTTTATGACAATCTTAGGAAGCCCTGGTGCCATAGTGGTTAAGTGCTACGGCTGCTAACTAAAGGGTCAGCAGTTCGAATCCACCAGGTGCTCCTTGGAAACTCTATGGGGCAGTTCTACTCTGTCCTGTAGGGTCTCTATGAGTCGGAATTGACTCAACGGCCCTGAGTTTGTTTTTTTTTTGGGTTATGACAATCTTGGAAACCCTGGTGGTGTAGTGGTTAAGAGCTAGTGCTACTAACCAAAAGGTCGGCAGTTCGAATCTACCAGACCCTCCTTGGAAACCCTGTGGGGCCGTTCTGCTCTGTCCTATAGGGTCGCTATGATTCGGAGTTGACTCGATGGCAACGGGTTTGGTTATGACTGTCTTTATCATTGTAGTTGTCACTCAGCAGATATTAATTGAGTTAAATGACTGTGAGAGCCTGCTGTGGTTACTGTTTTGTTTGTTGTTTTTTTAAAATATATCCCTAAGTTACAATAATGTGTGTATACACGTTTGCATTTTGTCAAGTGAGTTGCTTTATGCAAGCTTAGCTCTTCTTGACTGCAAGTATGTAGGAGCAGGCTAGATTCAGAAGCAAACATATGGCAGATGAACTTAAGCCTTAAGGTGCATTTTTTGAGGTATGTCTATAAAGTTATGAGACTACTTTCCAACAAACTCATCAGAGGAACTGTTGTGAACAGTGAAGTTTCTGGAGTTCTTTGCCTTTGGATAATACCTTGCTGAGAACCATTACCAGCTTAATCAGCCCCTTTATGCACCATATTTGGCTCCAAATGCTTTTTGGCTGTCTGCAAAGATCAAATGTGCCCTCAAAGGGCCAAGATTGGCTGCTATAGAGACCATTCAAAAGAATATGCCCCAGGCTGAGAAGGCAGTTGCAAAAAAGAAATGAGAACTTGAGAAGGCATTCCAAAAATGTCCCCAACAATGGCTGCATGATTGGAAGGTAGCCAGAAGTGGCCACTGTGAAGGACAGTTCTCATGGAGGGGTATCGGTTTAAAACCCATGTAATTACTAGGTGGCTAAACTTTATGTACATGTGCACATACACACACCCCTGTGCAAAGACAAACAGGCATAAACTTCAGACTTTCCCTTTAAAATTCTCCAGGCCTCTATTGCCTGTTTGGAGTCTCTGCCTGGTACAGATAGTTAACACACTTGGCTGCTAACTGAAAGGTTGGAGGTTCGAGTCTTCTCAGAAGTGCCTCAGAAAAAAGTCTTGGCGATCTCCTTCTGAAAAATCAGCCACTGAAAACCCTGTGGAGCTCACTTCTACCCTCGCACGTATGGATGGGGTCACCATGAGTTAGAATTGACTCCACAGTGCCTGGTTTTTGCCTATTTATTTACTGCCTAATGTTCCACCCCCTCCAGGACAGCATTGCCTCCCTCTTAAGCTGACTTTTCCATAGACTTCTAAGTGGATGGTCCCAGTAGGAAGCATTTGTAGCTGGGATATATAATCAGAGTTTATGATAAAGGGCCTTTAAAAAGTAGTATGCTGAGACTTTAGAGGGAAGGTACACGGTGGAATTGATACATCCTTTAATTTCGTGCTCTTTGAACATACCAAAAACCAAACTTGTTGCCATTGAGTGGATTCCGACTCATAGCGACCCTATTGGACAGAGGAGAACTGCCCTGTAGGATTTCCAAGGAGAGGCTGCTGGATTCGAACTGCCTATCTTTTGGTTAGCAGCCAAATGCTTAACCACATGAAAAATTACAGGCATGCTTCAGAGTGGCCCAAAGCAGTCAATCCGAGCTCACAGTGAAGCTGTACTTTCTGTTCCCCTTGCAGGGTCCCTGATCTCTCCCTGTTGGGCCCGTGCAGGCTGGCACTGGCGATGATAAAAGTGGGTAGTACAGTTTGTTCCTTCGCGAAGCCGTTCATTCAGCCATTCTGGATGAGAGCCAGATATGAAATGAGAAGCATACCCCATGCCCTTTGCTTTCCCCCATTTTGTACTCAGCAGTTTCTTGGTTTCAGCTCTTTAATAAAGCAAGGCCTGGGTGCCTGATTTTGGGCTCAGAGCTGTCAAGCTGTGCTAAGCTGTACCTGGATGTTCTGTAGGAACTTTCTGATTGATTGCAGTGTGAGTTCAGGAGGATGTCGGCAGTGAGAGGTTTGTGCAAGCTTTCTCCAGGGAGTTTCACAGCCAAGTGACAACTGAACGGCGGGCTTTCCTTTCACGTGAAGACACCACGCCTGAGCAAATCCTACTTCTCTGGCTATTACAGCAATAAGCCTGGAGTGCCTTTTTGTTTTTACCTTGGTGTCTCCATGTCAAAGCCTTATTTGTAAGGAGAAAAGTAAACTGTTTCCTGTCTTCTAGAAGCAGAGTTAATATTTTAAACAAATCTCCTCATAGAATGGGCGTCCTTTGGTAAACTGCAACTTACCTGAAAGCCATTAGGTAAGTAGCAAATGCTAGCCAACCCCAGCTATAATCTCCTTCAAGAGGAGGGAGAAAAAAGTTCTGTCGTTCAACGTTGATGTTGTGTGAATTTTAGAACCCGTCACCATCCCGAGCTGACGTGGATTACTGCTGCATCTTGATCTTATCACAAAGCGTGGCGTGTCCTTGTTGACCCTATAATTAGAGAAAGATTTGTTGGCCTGCCATTGAAGGTTCTTGGCCATCTAGCCTAACCTACATCTGCAGACTCAACTGCTCCTCACTCTTCGGACACTGTGTACTGCAGGGAAGCCACACCCTTTTCTTGGCCAGTTGGAAGCTGTTCTCTCCTCTCCATGGGTCTTGTTTTATAATTTCTCTCCACGAGAAGGGTGCTTTTCCCCTTCTTTCATTCAGCTTGTAGTTATCGAGTGCCTGCTATGTGCCAGACTTCATGTTCAGCTCTGGAGATGCAGACTGAAGCAGCGTAGACATCGTGCCTGTTGCCACCTGCCCAAATCATTCCTCTTCTAAATTCAGCCAAGTGTGTCAGCAAGGCGCTTCCTTTACCTTCCTAGCTAGAAGTATTCTTCCCTCCTCCAAGCATCTAGAACTTTTTTGCCTCCTGTGCATCTATCATGGAACTTATTCTTTTCTACTTCTGTTTATGAACAGGCCTTACCTTCCTGGCTAGAGTAGCTAATTTCAGTCACCATGAGTCAGAATCAACTCAACGACAGTGGTTTAGTTAGGAGTCCCTGGGTGGAGCAAACAGTTAAGTGTTCAAATATCAACTGAAAGGTTGGCGATTTGAACCCACGAAGGAAAGTCCTGGTGATCTGCTTCCGAGCCTTGAAAGCCCTGTGGAGCACAGTTCTCTGCAACACGTGGGGTTGCCATGAGTCAGAATCAACTTGATGGCAGTGTTTTGTTTTTTTTTTTTTGGCAGAGCAGAATTCAGTTTTGTATCCTTCATAGTAGTGCATGTAACCATTTACTCATTCAGCAAATATTTATTATCTATTCTGTGCCATGTGTTGTGTAGGGCACTCTATAAACCTTGATATTTATAGATACCTTTTAAATGCATGAAAAATATGGGCCTCAGAAGGACTATCTAATATAATACTTGAGAGCAAAAGAGAGACTTTATGAGGTTAGAAAGGGTGTCTTCTCTCTGAGGGGCAATGGATAATCCTCCTTTGAAGTGTGCCTTCTTGAATTGCATAGAAGGAATTTGCGCTTTTGCCTAAGTAACTGATTTCTAGTAGACCTAAATTTGAATCGCTTTCTTGCTTTTTCATTTGCTGATTAACTGGCTTGGTTCTCCTGCTGCATCTAAAATTCCTGTGGAAAACAGCGTCCCATTAAAAATTGATTTTTCAATGTTGTAACATTAAACTCTGCGACTTCACATTCTAAAATCTGCAGTTAACTTTCGAACAACAGAAGCTTCAGCATGACTGTTTACCTACCATATTTTGCACTAGTTTTACTCAATAACTCTTAATGTGTATATTGGTTCCAATCATAAGAATGACAAAATATTTTGTATTTTTGTGTTGCTAAACTTCTGAACCATCCAGATCACATTGATTTGTTTACCGATTTACTATTGACTGCTTTTAGTTTGTGATTGCTTTGGACTCCTGAGTTTTGGGGGAAAAAAAAAGTTAAATACAATTTGTTAATTTTATTTAGGTGCACAGTTCTACTTGTGCCTCTGAGTTCAGTTTATCTGATGCTGCCCTTTTTGTATGAAGTCCGTGTGTGCGTGGCACAAATGGTTAAACATTCCATGGCCAGCCAGAAGGTTGGCAGTTTGAACCCACCCAGAGGTTCCTCATAAAACAGGCCTAGTGATCTCTTACTGTAAAGATTATAGCCTAGAAAGCCCTATGGGGACATTCTGCTTTGTCACATGGGGTTGCTATGCATTGGAATTGTATATTCAACAGCCCCACAACAACACCCCCGTTTATAAAGAAGAGTCCTAAAAAGAGTGGTTAAACGTGCATTTTGAGATGCCCATGGTGACGAATTCTTTCATTTTCCATTTCAGAATGAAGACCTACCTGACCTCAGCAAATCCTCTTTAACTCATGGGTACCCAGACTCTTAAGTATTTCATGATTCACAACTAGGACCTCACATCTTCCTCCTCAGTAGATGGTACGATGCCTCCATTTCAGTTTGTTTACTTTATACAATCCTCAGGAGTTCGTTGACTGAACTGCACGTTCTACAGTGTGCCAAGCAAAAAAAGCACTGTGACACCAGAACAATGCGTCAGCATAAACTTCGTCTTTAATCCTAAGGACTGAGCTGGCCACAAGGAGCTGATGGGCCCACCGCCACGCCAGGAGAGAACGGGTCTCCTCTCGGTGCATTTACAAGATGACATTTCATCTGCTGCTGAAACTGTGTACGGCAACGCATCCTTGTAGATTATTTCATACGGAACAGTTCGTGTTGGGTGGAGAGAGTATTAAATATTTAACATAGGTTTTGATTTATATGTGTAATTTTTTAATTAAAATGTAACTTCTTTTCCTGCAGCACATCTTTTTTTTGGATGTGGAACTGAGGTATACGATGTTCCCTTGTAAAGAGTGGAGCAAGTGCTTAAAACAAGGCTAAACGAGAATAGACTAGGGTACTATCCTTGTTTTAAGATGATCGTTGAGAAAAATAATATAATAAGAATCATAGTGCCATAGATGGGTCTCAATTGTATAGAGTTATATTTACTGATGTTATCTCTTGTAATATAACCCTGATGTTGAGCTGAGTTCCTTACAAGACTTTAATTTTGTATTTTTCCTGTAAGACAATAGGCCATGCTAATTAAACTGAAGAAGGAGCTATTCGACTGGGTGTTTTCAAGTGTCGGCTTAAAATTGGCAATGGAATGGAAGCAAAATTACAAGAAAAGGAAATCAACGTCTTCCATTGTACATATTGTAAAAAAGAAGGAGACACGGGCGATCCCTTCAAATTAAAAGCTCTCTTTGGGGTGAACAATGTGGGTGTTTGTAAATTCTGGAAATTTCTTTCTATTCATAATAAACTAGATACTGTTGATCTTTTCTTCTCACCCCCTTCTGTAAACTTTCTTCTCCATTCCACCATTTTTTTTTTTTTTTTGCGTGTGTGTGTATGTGTGTGCACGTTCTGATATTTCGTTTCCTGCATTGTCTTGAGAAAGATGGGCAGACAAATGAGTGCTTCCTCACCAGAAATTCAGATTCCAGAAAGTGTTTTTACCATGGCCAGGGCTCTAAGTCACTTTCGTTAAGACCCTTTTCTCATGTTTTCTGAGCACTTCCAATGTTACATCATTGGCCCATTTGCCCTAGTGGGTACTGGCCAATAGTGATTAGTTAATAAAACACAATGTACAGGGAGCACCTCAAAGCATAATGACCTGCTGTTGAAACATCTAACCAGCAATGAAAATGTTAATCCTTTTCTTGTTTGGAGAGTACACACATCTTGGAATTTTTCCTTATGGAAAAAAGGAAGTGGCAACAAACCTACTTAAAAATATTGCCTACAGAATTGTTCATCTTTTTACCAGTAAACTTCTTCATGGCTAAATGAATTAATGGAAGTATCAACCTCCCTCTGAGTCAGTGGGGACTATATCAGGAGTTCTCAGCCCCACTGGGGGGAGGATTAACATTTTATTTCTCCGAAGGGTTGAGCTCCCTGGGTGGTGGTGGGTCATCAGGGAAGGGGCCAGGGTTGGAGAGCGTTGCAGGAGCTACCGCCCCTGATCAACTGGGGACCTCTGCTCTACTCTAAAGTGAGTGGAGATAAATGGAATCCCTCCTACTGCTGAGGTCTGTGTTACTGTTAATTCAAGTGGATGGCATGTACCTCACAGACTGTTGTACAATGCTCAGTGTTGCAGACTTTAGCCACTTGTATGCTCATAATTTCTAAGATAAATAGGTGTGTAGTCATGAGTCCATTGTTTTTAAAGAACTTACTGAATGACATCATTTCCTATTAGTCAAGAACATTACCAATTTTGATAATCTGAGATAAAAAATTTTTTTTCTATTTTTTTTGTTTAAAAAAACAAGACTTAGCCAAACTAGCTTTCATTTTTCAAGTCTTCTGACTCATACCCTTGCTAGTGGAGGAAGAAAGGAAGCTGCCCTATTCTCTTCCATTGAGGACTCAAGTAGTTACAGAGAAATCAATGAACAAAATTGGCCCCAACACTTTCACTGTAAAACTGGTTGTTTTTCAAGAAATCCAGCCTTTGAATATATATCATCAAGATACCTCTGCACATGGAATTATCAACATATTTTGGATGATAACAGAAGTGAACACACTGGAAGGTACATCTCTTGGTTTCTATCTTCCTGACTTTTGATTGAGCAGAATAGCATAAAGGTAGAACTTTCTTATTTAAGCTGCTCCCAGTGGTCCCTGAGCTGGGTTTGATGGAAGTATTAAACTTTACTGTTTGAACACTGAAGATTGTTGGTAGAACAAGGTAGAATCTCATGCTCTGGCTATACAAAGGCTTTACTTTGAGCAACATCAGCTGTTGAGTTCTTGTGTTCAGTTGCTATTAAGTAGAGTTGGCTTTTATCCATTTCAAAGTATTTGTAGTCCAGCCAAGGACTTACATTAATGGGATCCTAGTGGTTTCTGGTTAAACTAGAAGTTAGTGGCTTTTTCTTCATGAGGCCAGTCCTTCACAGCATTCTTTCTTAGAGACTTAGGGAGAGTCTTAAAATTCTCCTTTGCGAAAAGAATAAATAATGGCTCATGACTTTGATGTTATCTTCATTCTGGGCAAAAAGAATGAACCTAGAACCAGCTAGAAGTGAGGAGAATCCATTAATGGTCAACCACCTGAGTCAACAATGACAAATCAGTACTGATGTTACATTTGTGGCTATTTTTTACTGACTTTCAAAGGTCAGGGTCTCTCTTGACTAATCTGGGTTGCTTGCGAAAATGGATTTACTAAAAATCACGTAGCCAGAAGTAAAGATTTTTTAACCTTTCTTTCCCTGCTTTTGTCTCCTAGCTGTCTTTTAAATTTGAGACATATAAGTACTAAGAATTATTTTTAGGCCTTATACTGAAAAAAAAAAAAATACTGAAGCCCTGTTTTATTCTATATTACAATCTGAATGCAACATGCATTCATAGTTGGAAATTTTGTTTACTACAGGTGCTTCAAAAATGAGGGAGAGGTACTCATCATCCACTGACTATAAGAGCCATGAAAATATTGATGTGAAATGTTCCAACTGCTGGTGGCAGTGGTCCCGTACTCAGTCTCAGGGTGACTTGGTAGAGCTCTATAGGTCAGCCCATCACATAGGGAGGCACTAAAACCAGGGATAATGGGAATTAAGACCTTGACTGGGGAGACACGGGACTCTTTAGAAGGCATGCAAAGAATGAACGGAAGCCAAATACGAAATGAGTTCTTTGCAGGGACTACACAGAAGGTTAGTGTTCCAAGGATACCGTGAACATTCGCTGGAGGTAATGCCATGTTCTTATAGACTGCTGAGAAACTTGAGAGGCAGAAGCATGCACTTTTAGGGGTGTGAGAAACTATAACCTTACCAATACTAAGAGGACCCCACTCTGTGAACTTAGTCATGGAGAGCCAAAGTGGCCTTCTTGTAGTCAGCAAAACATCAAGGGTGAAACATGGGTACCTTTAGGCATTTCCACAGCCAAGCCAGATAAGATCTTGGAGGTACTTTCAGTAGCTCTGTAAATTGGTTTCCTGAGTGTGGAGATGGAACGTATGGGTCAGGTGGTATGTTGGATGCTGTACTTCTTGTAACCAGAGCACCAAGTTAAGTGCTAGGAGAAGGTAGAATGATATAGAAGGTGTTTGACCCTACTTGAAAGAATTTACCATTAATAAAGGGCCTATAATTAGCTAATCTGATTAGAAAATGTATGACTTATATGAGAGAGTACTCTTTCTTTCCTAGTTTTTTGATGACTTGGCACACACCAAGAGATCTGATGTTTTAGTTTTCTGCCATTCACCTGCCATTTCAACCTCTCTCTTGGACCTGCTGTTCATTTCCCCAGTGTTAACCAGTATGCCATATGATAGGTCAAATTCAGTAAACAGGAAACTTGTCTGTATTTGCATAGACATCTTTAGTGCTGTGGTTTTCTTTTTAGAACTTCACCATTGGCTTAAGAATGAATGTAGTTCCTGGAACAATTTTTCTTATGAAGCTCTTTCCTTTTCACCTCTTGGCTACAGGGTGGGCCAAATTAAATACCTATATATTTTCTTTTAATGTATGTGCAGTTTGGTTTATCATCTTAAGATGGTGGTGCTGCTCATGGTGCTACTTCATCTGTGTATGAAAAGACCAATGCATGGTCTGTATTGCTACCAAAACATTTATTGTATATTTGTGTATAATATATGTATTATGTATATATGTAACAGGTACAAGGCCAGTTACATATTTTTATTTAGGAGTGTTTCACTTTTCCAAGTTTCTTTATAGTGTTATGCTTATTTAAAGAAGATTTTTTTTTTTTTTCTGATTCTGTCTGGTACTTAGAACTGTAGTGTCTTCATCGTTAATTAAAGACAACTGTCGAAATGAGTGCTGATGTGAATGTTAGTGGTCCTTCATGTCTTTGATTATGGGACAGGAAACAGAAGTTACCAGGGAATTTGCGGAGGCATTTGGTTGAGTAAGAACAGTGTACACCATTTAACATAGCTCAATAAGTGATTGTGGAACAGGTGGGTTTACGTCACCCTATCCCTCTTCAGTTGACTTTTAATGGCTGAGGGTTTAAAGAAAAAGACTTCTGGAAAGGTTTTTAAGCTGCTTTTGTGGGTGTGGTAGTGCAAGGGGAGGGGAGAGGTTGGAGCAAAAATTCGTCCTCCCGTGGTGCAAAGATAAGTGTGCCTTGGGATGCACTAGGACAGCCTTAAGAAGACCTGGTGGTGCAACGCGATTGGTTAAGTGCTCCGCTTCTGACCGAAAGGTTGGCTGTTCCATGGAAGAAAGACCTGATGATCTACTTCAATTATGATTGCAGCCAATAAAACCCTATCAGGTAGTTTTACTCTGTCATATGGGGTTGTTATGACTTAGAATCAACTCAACCGGCACACAACAATAGCAACAATAGGGCAGCCCCGCCAACCTCAAACGTGCACCCGGATCCCGTGAAGAGTTTGTTAAAATGCAAATTGCCATTCGGAGATCTGGGACAGGACCTCTTTGGTCCCTGGGTGGTGCTGATGATTTGCACTTGACTACTAACCTCAGGATTGGTGGTTTGAACCTACCCAACCAACAGCATCATACAAGAGAGGTCTGGCAATCTATTTCTGTAAAGATTGTTGTGTGCCATTGAGTCAACGCCTACTCCTAACAACCATATAGGACAGGATAGAACTATCCCGTAGGGTTTCAAAGGTAGTAATCTTTATGGAAGCAGACTGCACAACTTTTTCCTGTGGAGTGGCGTGTGGTTTAGAACCATTAATCTTTCAGTTAGCAGTCGAGCACTTAACCACTGCGCCACCAGGGCTCCTCTCTGTAAAGATTACAGCCAAGAAAATTCTATGGAGCAGTACTACTCTGTAACACGTGAGGTGGCCGTGAGTCAGAATCGATTTGATGACAATGGGGGGCAAGGGGAGTGGGTGGGCTGGACCTGAGAACCTGAGTCCAGGGTAGGCTGACACTGTTACTCCTGGTCTACTGATCACACTTTGAGTAGTAAGGCACTAGAATGGTGTTTCTCAGCCCTGGCTGTAAATTAGTATCATTCAGTGGCTTTTGAAAACATCCACACCCAGGTCAACCCCAGAGATGCTGATTTAATTGATCTGGGGTCAGTTGTTATGTTTTATGCTCCCCAGAAGATTCTAGTGTGCGGTTAGGCCTGAGATCCAGTACTGAGAAGTGTTGCCCAAACTTGTCTAGTTAGTTACAACAACCACTTACCAGAAATGCTGATTCTCTGCATCTGTCTAGGAATGTGTCTTTTTAAGCAGGCAACTCTTTGGGTTGGCAAGTTGGAGAAATCCTGCTTTTTGTATAAGTGGAGACTTTTGGATGGTCTTACTGTTAGAAGGGATAGTAATGTCTAAGATTTTTGAAAATAATAAACCACATTGCCAATATAGAAGCAGGCAGGCCCTTCCTCATCCCAATGAGCTTTCTTGCTTAATTTAAAATAGGAAACAATGGGTGCACCTTATGTTGTGAGGACGAGCTCAAATTATTGAACGTTTGGAAACAGATACAGGATTTTTTTTTTTTTTTTTTAACAAGTATGATGCCCTGCTGAGGCAGTGAAGACTCTCTTTTCCACATTTACTTAGCGTATTGGACTAGAAGGCTGTACCTGCCAGTGTAAATGATAATTTCATTCCTAAGAAGCAACACATGACATGATTTCATAAATGCTTAAAATCATTATTTGATCTTCCTATTAGCTTCCTCCATTTGTACTTGAAAAAAATAAAGTGGATTTTTCCCTCCCACTGATAATTGCAAAAAGCAAACATCACTCTAACCCCTATTGAAATTACATCTAAACATTACTAATTAGTATAAATTTGAGGAAAGTCTAGTTGGGATGAACTATGGTGTAATGTATAGCATAATTGTCTTATTACTTTTACACATACCCAGAAGCATACCACAGCAAAGAAAACATCAATAAAAGGCCTTTGAGAATGAATAGCTGAGGAGTATTTGTCATTATCTGACTGATTCCATTAGAAACAGTAGCGACGTTGGTTCCTCCTTCATTCTAGCTTAGCCACTGGGATTTACGTCCATGATCTTATTTAATCCTTCCAGCAGTCCAGAGGTAGGTACCATCATTATCCCGATTTTCCAGGAAAGAGAAGGACAAGGCTGTGTTCACAAGTCACTAAGCAGTGGAACATCCATAGTCACTGAGGAATACTTGATGGCAAAGCCTATACTCACCCATACCACTGGTTTACCAGTACTTGAAAAAAAAAAATGCCATCTTCCATACATAATAAAGGGAGCCCTGGTGGTGCAGTGGTTAAAGCAATCGACTGCTAACTGAAAGGTCAGCAGTTTGAAACCATCAGTGGCTTCGAAGGAGAAAGACGTAGCAGTCTGCTTCCGTAGAGATTTACAGCCTTGGAAACCTTATGGGGTTGCTATGAGTCAGAATCGACTGGATAGCAGTGCACTGCATTATACGTTAAAAGCAGGATCACGCCACCTGACTTGTGTGAATGATTTCCTGAACAAACGTTATCTCACATGAGCATGAAAATGAACCTCTATCCAACCTATAAGTTTCACCCTATGAAGTAACAGGGCCTTTTTACATTTATTTCCGTTCTTCATCTTTGTGTCTAGCGTTATTCATTCAGGTCAAGATAGTTGCTGGCTCCCTGTTGTTTTTCTCAATAAGTATACCTCTGTCCAGCCGCAGAATAGATATGTTTGGCTCTTTTTTAGGAACACACAAGGATAGTATGTTAAATGTAAAAGCCACATATAAACAAACACCTGGGTTTTAATCATTAGGTTTTTATATGTTGTTGTTGTTAGGTGCTGTCGAGTAGGTTCCAACTCACAGGGACCCTACGTACAACAGAACGAAACACTGCCTGGTCCTGCGCCATCCTCACAATCATTGCTATGTTTGAGGCCATTGTTGCAGTCACTGTGTCAATCCACCTTGTTAAGAGTCTTCCTCTTTTTCGGTGACCCTCTATCAAGCATGATGTCCTCCTCCAGAGTCTAGTCCCTCCTAATAACACCTCCAAAGTACATGAGATGAAGTCTCGCCATTCTCACATCCAAGGAGCATTCTTACTGTACTTCCTCCAGACAGATTTGTTTGTTCTTCTGGCAGTCCATTGTATATTCAATATTCTTCACCAACACCATAATTTAAAGGCATCAATTCTTCTTCGATCTTCCTTATTCATTGTCCAGTTTTCGCATGCATATGAGGCAATTGAAAATACCATGCTTGGGTCAGCTGTACTCTAGTCCTCAAGGTGACAGCTTTGCTTTTTAACACTTTAAGGAGGTCTTTTATATCGTTTGATTTCTTGACTGCTGCTTCCATGATGTTGATTGTGGATCTAAGTAAAATGAAATCCTTGACAACTTCAATCTTTTCTCCATTTGTCAGGATGTTGTTTATTGGTCCAGTTGTGAGGATTTTTGTTTTCTTTATGTTGAGGTGCAATCCATACTGAAGGCTGTGGTCTTTGATCTTCATCAGTAAGCGCTTCAGGTCCTCTTTACTTTTAGCAAGCAAGGTTGTGTCATCTGCATAGCACAGGGTGTTAATGAGTCTTTCTTCAATCCCAATGCTGCGTTCTTCATACAGTCCAGCTTCTTGGGTTATTTGCTCAGCATACAGATTGAATAAGTATGCTGAAAGGATACAACCCAGACACACACCTTTCTCGATTTCTGATGCACTATCCCCTTGTTGTGTTTGAATAACTGCCTCTGGGTCTATGTACAGGATTTGCATGAGCCCAATTAAGTGTTCCGGAATTCCCATTCTTCTCAATGCTATCCATAATTTGTTAATGATCCACACAGTTGAATGCCTTTGCGTAGCCAATAAAACACCAGTAAACATGTTTCTGATATTCTCTGCTTTCAGCTAGGATCCACCTGACATCAGCAATGATATCCCTGATTGAGCGTCCTCTTCTGAATCCGGCTTGAATTTCCGACAGTGCCCTATCGATGTACTGCTGCAATCGTTTTTGAATGATCTTCAGCAAAATTTTACTTGCGATGCTAATGGTTTTTGCCTAAACCCATTAAAATCAGACCTTCTAGCATTATCCATTAAGGATACCGATGATTAGAAAAATGGCCAAAATTGGCAATAGGAAATGTGTGGAGGTCAATATGAGTGGGAATAGACTCAAAACAACAACAACAGGCTCTATGGCAGACTCTAAGAGGGGTCAGAAGCATCACGGAACTACAAATTCCCTTTGTTATCGCTGGATGAAGTCTTTTATTTATTGTCTGGTACAACTCTTTATCCTTAGGAAGTCAAGAAACTGAGATACCCCAGTCTCTCGCCCATGAGTTCAGAACTCCTTCCTGGATCAGATAATGTGAACACCCAAGTGATAGCTGCAGCTCACATACATAGGGCATTTGCTGTGTGCCTGTCACTGGCCATGGAGCAGCTCTTCTGGTCCCCATTCAAACTTTTGTGCCACCAGCTCACATACACCACACATATCAACCACCACACACACATATACTCACACACCACACACACATATACTCACATACCACACGCAACCACCACCACCACCACCACACATACACACAACCACACTTACCAACACACGCACAATTCAACTTTTGTCCCCAAGGGTTGTAGGTCTTATTATACTGTATTACAGAGTAGAAAATGGAGATCTAGAAGGTATCTTGTCCAAGGTCACCCAGTTGGTAAGCATAGAACTGGGATTCCAATCCAGTTCTGTCTCACTCCAGAGCTTTTATTTTCCAAGTTTTAATAATCAAAATGTGTGGAAACAAAAAAAAAAAAATCCCTGGGAATCCCGATATGTATTTATGCCACGGGGTTGTCAGAAGAGGCCGAGTAGGAACTCTTGATTTGGAGTTTAATACTCTAGACACAGCCTAGAGCTCCATGCCCCCACCCGCTGGTCCACTTCCCTCTCAGGTATTTTTGAGGTCTTCTGGTAAATCAAGATGAAAGGGCTCCTGGGCTCTCTCTTGTTAACCTTTTGAAGCTCAATTCTTAATTAATGGCTTTCCCTAGTTAAATGCAGCTTCCCATTAGCTTTTCACAGATCGTAGCCAAAGTACACACACACACATACAAGATGCCATCACCACCACTACCACATACACACCCCCCACACACACCACTATACATACACACACCACCCACACACTACCACCACCACATATGCACACAACCACTCACACACCACCACCACCATCACATACTCATACATACACCACATATACACACACACCCCACCACACACACACACACACTGCCATCACCACCAAAACACACACATACACACACACACCACTATACATATGCACACTACCCAAACGCCACCACACATATTCACATACACACACTCACACATCACTACCCACCATCGCATACTCACACACATACACCACATATACACACAAACCCCACCACCACCACCACACATACATACACACCACACAAATACACACACACAACACATACCCAATTCAAGGAAGAAATGCTAATAATGCCTCTAAAACAGCTAACTTTTTGTTTTTTTACATTAGCAGCACATTTCTAGGAGCCCCGGTGGTGCAGTGGTTAAGCACTCAGCTGCTAACTGAAAGAGGTGGCAGTTCGGATCCACCAGCCCTTCCGTGGGAAAAAGATGTGGCAGTCTGCCTCCATAAAGATTACAGCCTTGGAAACCCCGTGTGTAGTTCTACTCTGTCCTGTAGGGTCGCTCTGAGTCGGAATTGACTGGATGACAACGGGTTTAAATTTGGTTTAGTGTGTTTCTGATTTAAATTCAAACGATCCACTTATTTTTACATCTTCCTTTCCTTCCTACCCCACACCGACTACTCCAGTTAGCTGGATCCCATATATGAAAAAAAAATGTCAAGTTCTGAGTCTGGTGTACTTCATCGGCTGAAAAATAAAATAAGCATGGCTGAGCTAAACAATCTTCTTCCTGAATAGAGTAAGCCTTGTATTTGTGTTTGCTGAAATGTTTGACAGATGGGAATCCCATGGAGGTATTTCTTTTAAATGACCGTGTGAACACTTCAGTTCTCAGCCTTGCCTAGCCGCTAACACAGTGTGCGACTTTGAGCAAAGCACTTCTTAGCTCTGCCCTACTGTCTCTCTGTTTATCAGATATAAGGGTTATCCGATTGTAACCTGGGATTCAGGAATTTGTGAACCCTGCAACATTTAACGCAGTGTTTTTCCTGGTTTTGGCTGTGTGCATTTTTTCATTCTTGCAGAGAAGCAACCGTGGTTTTCAGTGGATTCCCAAAAGGTCCTGTGATTTCAGAGAAGTTAAGAATCACTGCTTGAGATGATTTCTTAGGATCTCGCATTTTCATGATATTTATGATTCCCTAGCATGTTTTATAGAATTAGGGACTGGCCTACGGCAAAAATATTAGGTCAGCAAAGTTTGCCCCTACTTGCTTCTCCCCGCTACTCTACACATTGGTTGGGCATGGGCTTTCGTGTACCCAGGCTCTTTCTGGAATGCAGAAAACACATCTGATAAACTATTCACTCAGAGGTGTATGGAACTAAGGGAGTTCCTGGGTTGCACGGAGCCCTGGTAGTATGGCAGTTAAGAACTTGGCTGCTAACCAAAAGGTCAGCAGTTCAAATCCACCAGCTGTTCCTTGGAAACCCCATGCGGCGGTTCTACTCTGTCCTAGAGGGTCGATATGAGTCGGCATCAACTCAACGACAATGGGTTTTTTGCTTGGATGGCACAAATGGTTAAGTGATCGATGACTAGCAGAAAGGTTGCTGGTTTGAACCCACCCAGAGGCGCCTCAGAAGACAGGCCTGGTGATCTGCTTCCAAAAGTTCAGAGTCTTGAAAACCCTATCGATTGGTTCTACGCTGCACACATGGAGTCTCCACGAGTCGGAATCAACTAGAAGGCAACAGTTTTGGTTTTGGGGGCTTTATATCAAGTGAATGTATTAGCTCCCAGGGCATTTGCCTCAAAAAAACAAAACCTACCCCAAGGGCAGAGACCACTTTAGCAAAAGGAAACTAATTGCCAACGGTGGAATTTTAAGCCTCCTGAGGGGAGATGCTTTATTTAGATGGCCAGTGATAGTTTGGGTCAGATTTAGCACTTTTATCGGCCCTGAATCTTGAAAAGGATTATGATGCGATGATCACTTTCCCCCATATGTAATCGAAAATAAAACTTTCCTTTGAAAAAGATATAAAACTTGCACTTTTCGGAATTAAAACTTTCTAGATTCTCTGCATAATTTGTATTCTGGATAAGTTAATCAAAGCTAAACTGTTTTTTCTTTTTTTTTTCCTTTGCAGGGAGGGTGGGAGGCACAGAGGGATCCTGCTGGGCTGGCGCTGCGAAGTCCTGCACTCGTTCAACATCCTTCTCCTCCCATCTCTGAAGTCATCCTTGGTAGGTGACCACTTACTCCATCTGTAAATGAAGTTGGCCTTGATTCCACTCTACCATGAACCTTGCTTAATTTTGTTGGCAGAAAGAGAACTAAAGCAGGGAAAGAATGAAAGAATTTCCTTCTGGCTGACAGACAACTCCTACTTGTTGCTACTAATGGGAAATCTATTTTTATTCTTCCGTACCCAAGCAATGGAGTTGATCTCCATGACACCAGGACATCCTCAGCCAAAATTTTAGAAAGAGGATTTCTCTTTGGAGATTATAAACTCAAAACATCTCCTCTAAGAGACTACGACATTTCAGGTAAGAAGACTATGCCCACTGTTTGTGTGTGTTCTGTAAAAATATTGACCCCCAATGAAAACATCATTAACTGCCCAAGTTTTTTCAGCAAAGATGACCAGGCAATTGAAACTGCCATTTAATTTTTCTTATTGTGATCATGGAGAGTTGTGTTTTTAGTCTAGAAAAGGGCTTTGGTTTAGAATTACAATTTTAAGCCAAACTGGAAACCCCATTTATAAGCTTAGAGATCTGGGAAAGTAGTTTAACTTCTTAGAGCCATAGTTTTACCACCTATAATAAGGGAATGATGATATTTGCTTTGCAGAGTTTTGTAAGCATGAAGGTCACTCATGCCATATGCAAAGCATGGGGAATAATATTTCTCCCAAATGAGGAAAAAAAAAAAAAAAGTGTTATTGAGTTGACTCCACCTCACAGCAACCCCATGCATGTCAGAGTAGAACTGTATGCCATAGTGTTATGAATGGCTGATTTTGCAGGAGTAAATTGTCAGGCCCTTCTTTCAAGGTGCCTCTTGGTAGACTCGAACCTCCAATCTTCCCATTATCAGCCAAGTGTGTTAACTGTTTAAACCACCCAGGGACTTCACCCATAGCTGACACTCAGTGCCTTGTTGTTGTTAGGTGCCATTGAAAGTTCTAACTCACAGCGACCCTATGTATGACAGATGCATTGCAGACATTGCATAATAATTTTCATTCTAAACATCTTTATAACCTTCAGACAAAATCTTTTCCTTCATGATACAATATAGTTTTGTCTACCTTTTTAATAAATGTGATGTTTACAAGGACTTAGGCATGAGAAGGAGTTCCTTGCTTCAAGTCCTTATCCTCTCTTTCTGGTGAAAAAGGGCTGTGTTCAAGGACAGTTTATGATGAAGCCACCAATGGGATTCTCAGAAATACCTTCATGCATGAGCTCAAAATGGACACCAATTAAGAAAACTGAACATCAAGAATAATGAACAAGTAGGCTAGTTCCCCCTTTATTCAGGCCACTGCATTACTTTCCTCAAGATTGGAGCCAGGACTATAATCTCCCATTAATCCAGGCTCACTAGCCTGTACATTGGATTCAAATAGTCTCAGATTCTCACACACTCACACTTCTTGCTCATCCAAACGCTGCTGTTCTGTTCTAAACCACAAGCATTCATTTGGAGGCGCTTACCCATTCACCAGCAACCCCTGCACCATTGGCTCCTGGGGTTGTCCAGGCTTAAGTTGAATTTTTTTTATATTTAAGGACAAAATGAATAAGGAAAAATATTTAAAACCAGGCTCTTGTTTCTCCCTTGTTTGTGGTCTGGGTTTCCCCCTCCACAGGGCTCTGAAGAAACGGAGGTCTGAGTGGACCGTGTACAGAGTGCCCTGCCAAGCCTGGCTCAGATCCCCGGATGCTGAGAAGGAAGTGGCGCCGGAAGACAGAGGAGCCAGGAGCCATTTAGCCAGGCCGTGCTGAGTTCCCTGAGCCCCTTCCTCCCATCTTGCTTCTTCCACCTCCTACCACCTTCCATTCTCTCCGCTCCCCCCTCCCCCTCATTTTTGGCTGAGCCAACCTTTCACACAATTATTTTTAGTTCTCACACTGGAATGGCGGACTTGTTTCTCTCCTCAGTTCTTCTTCCCTTTTACCAAGGATGTGTGATTATTTTTCTACTTGTGCATTCAAGGGCGTCGGGAACATTGTGTGCTTCGGTTTAACCCCTTACTTTTCCCCGAGGTGCTTTGCTTGGTTGCACATGAACTTTTAATTCTTTCCAGGCTTGTGTGTTTTGTCCAGACTGCAGCTTTTCTGGAGCTTGGCCTGCCTTCTTGTTTTGGGGAAGCTTATTGCTTCACAGTCAGACCATCTGACAGTTGTTATCTGCGACCTGAGAGACAGAACTGCCAGAGATGAGTGCCAGAGGCAGCGATGAGTGGTTCTGCTTGCAAGACCTCCCAGCTCCCCAGCCCCCTCAGCCATCTGGGACCACCCTAGGAACGAGAGCAGTGTGGCACCAAGTGTTCACAGGAGAATGGGGACATTCTCTACCCACCGTGGTTGGCTCCTGTCTGGACTGGAGTCGCTGACAATGGGAGACCCATCAGATTGCCTATGAAGATGTCTGCTTGCCATCCTCCTCTCCCTCCTTCCCTTGCTCCCTCCAGGCCTCCCTCCTTCTCCATCTTCCACCCTGCGCTCCCTCTCTCCTTCCCTTCATCTCTACCTTTCACAAATACTTGTGGAGTTCACTCAGCTGTAAAGAGAAATCAAGTCCTGATGCATGCTGCAACATGGACTAACCTTGAAAACATCATGCTGGGGGAAATAAGTTAGTGGCAAAAAGACAAATGTTGTATGATCTCACTTATATAGTGACCCTAAAGGACAGAGTAGAAACCCATTGGGTTTCCAAAGAGCTGCTGGTGGATTCGAACTGTTGACCTTTTGGTTAACAGCTGTAGCTCTTAACCACCCCGCCTCTAGGGCTCCAAGCAGATATTTAGAAACCAAAAATTATTAGTGGTCACCAGGCATGGGAAGGAGCCCTGGTGGTGCAAAGGTTAAGCAGTCACTGCTAACCAAAAGATTAGGTTCGAACCTACCCAGCAGCTCTGTGGGAGAAAGACTTGGTGATTTGTTTCCGTAAAGATTACATCCAAGAAAACCCTTTGGGGCAGATCTACTCTGTTACATGTGGTCAGCATGAGTCAACGTCTGGGGTGGGAAGAAGGGGAAAAAGAAAAATTCTCTCTAGTGGGCAGTGAGTTTACGTAAATGGTGGAGGATTTGAAAAAGGATAATGAGAAAGATTGCACAACTTGAAGAATGTAATCAACGTTACTGAATGGGAGATGTAGAAATTGTTGAGGTGGCATATGTTTGGTTATGTATATCTCACCACAATAAAATTAAAAAAAATAATAAAAATATCTGTGGAGTGGCTGCTGAGTACCATTTTTCCCCAAGACAGAAATAGTGGTTGACGTATATTGAGTAGGGGGATAGTGAATTGTGTCTTCAAAGAGGTTCCCAATCATATTGAGAATAAAATCCATGTGTTTCTCAGGGCCAATATAGACCTACAAGGACTGGCCCTTGCCTATCTCCATGCCCACTCCCACCACGCTTTCCTGTGCTCACTCCGCTGCCAGCCCCTTCCCCCTCAGAGCCTTCCCATTCATCAACCCCTCCTCCTCAAATGCTCTGGCTCCAGAACTTCTAGTAGGTGTTCCCCACTTATTCTGGTCTCAGCTCAACGGTCCCCTTTCCTTTGAGGGGTCTTTGCTTATGACCCCCTGTGTCTGTTGCTCTCTAATGCATATCTTGTTTTAGCTTCTTTACAGCACTCTCTTCATCTGAAATGATCTCCGTACCTATTATTGTCTTGTTTATTTCTGTCTTGACCCTGAAAGTCCTCTGTCTTTTTCCGCACGTGGCCCACAGTGCCTGGCACGTAAAAAAAAAAAATGTAGTTTGCCTTTAATAAATATCTGTTGAATGAATGAATAAATAAAAACTTTAGGACGGGAGATAAGATATAACAATGATCACATCACGAATAAAGATAACAATAATAGTGACTGACTGCTAGAATTTAGAGTCTTTGCTTTTTTTACCAGGCACTGTGTTTTATGTATACTATCTCCAGTCCTCAAAACAATTATGAGAGGGAGTATTGTTTTTTATTTTCGTGCCAAGAAAAAAAAAGGAGGCCCCTCAGAGTTGAGATTTTCCCAAGGCCACCCACCTAGTAAGGAAGGGACCTGGGATCCATCCTCAGATGAGCCTGACTCTAAAGCCAGCAGACTTTCTTTCTTCCTGACCACGACGTCTAGTGCACATAAACAACTATAATACAAGGCAGAAGGAGATAAGCCCCATGAGGTACAGATTAAACACCATGGGAATCCAAAGGAGGAAGGAGTGGCCTTCGGAAAAGGGGAACAGGAAAGAGTAGTTTTGTTTTTCTGGACCTTGGTGGTAGGATTTGGACAGTTGGAGGTGGACCATGAGACTCATGAAACCCCAGGGCATGCTGAGGGTAAACACCAGAAGGCTACCCTGGCGTGTGTGTGTGTGTGTGTGTGTGTGTGTGTGTGTGTGTGTAGAATACAGTTGAGTGTAGGAAGAAAAAAAGACAAGATGAGTTTAAGTTCTATTCAAGGAAAGGTAGCTGTCACAGTAGAGAATATTTTCTTCCTTCATCCAATTGTAACTTTTTTACTTAAAGAAAAAAATGCACATCTGTACCTATCAGAGAAAGAGCTCCGTGAAAGCATCTATAATCTCACATTTCTGTTCAAGCAAACCTCACTGTTTATCTACAAAAGAATGTATTTTTCCACTGAGTCACATAAATGGCCCCATGGTCACCAAGCCTGGGGGTTACAATGTGACTACTTTTCTACTCCAACCCCAGTTTCAGTGATTCAGTGTCCTTGTCTACTGCAGTAGGACTTGTGTCCCCTGCAAAGTTTCTGCACAGAATTTCCTTGAGTCCTCAGGGGGCATATCAGCTGGGCCCCTAAACAAGTCCTCCCTGCTGGACACCCTCTCTCAGCTGCTAGGCATTGCAATCTCCACAAGCTCTCAGATTCTCTTCTTTGGGACCAAGCCACTTGCTTATAGGTCCAAAGCCCAAGAACCCAAGTTTCTAAATCAGCTGCATTTCTTTTGGTCCTTATGGCACTGGAGCCGTACACTGTGGTTCTCATATGATAGGCACACAAGTTTTCTCTTTCCTGAGTGCTAAGACCTCTAGGAACAGGCTGGGGGCCAGAATCAAGATCAAGACCAAAGAACTGGTAGTCGTAATTGGTTCCATTTATATTAATACCAATGGGTTGTTCTGGAACTGAATGTAATATTATGAACCCTGATAATATAAACATGACAGAAGTAATATAATGTGATGAAGGTAGTGTAAGCATACTGATTTTCTGACCTTTGAAAATAGACAAAACAGAATTTATAGCTGATAAGTAATAAAAGTAAAAAACAAAAACAAAAAACCCATTGCCATCAGTCAATTCCAACTCATGGTGACCCCATGTGTTAAACAGTAGAACTGTGCTCCATAGGGTTTTCTTGGCTGTGATCTTTATGGAAGCAGATTGCCAGGCCTTTCTTCCATGGCACCACTGGGTGGATTTGAAGCAGGAACCTTTAGGTTAGCAGTTGAGCACAAACCGTTTGTGCCACAAATATAAATAATATAAACTAAAATTGAATAGTGAAGAGAAGTGGGTGGAGGGAAAATAGAACTATAATAATTCTGATCTGCTGGCTGCTTTATAACTTTATCACAGTTTAAAGTGATGAAAAGTGCAATGCGGAATGAGGATCTAACAGTTTTGAGAATGCTTAATGTATAAGAACATAGGATCAACGCGCATAAGCAATACAATACAGCAAGAAGTGGGCAGAAGAAACTCTTTAGAGAAGAAGACTCTACGTTAAGCATATCAGAACTGCTGCATATATGAGGGGAAAGGTACTAGGAGGGAATGTGGGGCTGAAAAGGAATAAACACTTAAGAAATAAACAAGAAGGGGCCTTGGGTGAGTCAATGATAATGATGGACCATGAACTAAGGGGCATAATAAACCCAATCCTTCACCCCTGAGGCTTAAAAAACAAAACTAAACTAAATATAAACACGCCAAATAATATAAACAAAAGAAGGTTCATGAAAGCAAAACCTCGGAAAGCCCCAGGCCCAGATGGTTTCACGGAGAAGTTCTACCAAAACTTTAAGGAACAGATAACTCCAGTGTTACTCAGGCTCTTTCAGAGCAGCAAAAAGGAAAGCTTCTCAACAATTTTTATGAGGTCAGGACAACATGGACACCTAAAACCAACAAAAGTAGGGTGCCCATGCACATCATAGACAATCTCACATGGTGGCTATCAACACCAAGTTCCTAAATAAAGTAGTATTAGCAACCAAACTCCAGCAACACATGAAAAGAATAATTTACCACAATCAAGTGGGGCTTATTTCAGGGACATACGAATGATTGAACAAATAAGAAGTTTAACAGAATTTAACAAATCAGTAGATTAAACCATGCAAGTCTTTTGTTCCAGTTTATTTTGGAAAGCCATTTGATAAAATACTTTATCCTATTTAAAAAAAAATTATTTTAAAAAAGCCCTTTTACTAAAATAGAAATGAATAGAATTTTTCTCAACAACGTTCCCTTGCCACCCCACCCCCACACACATACATCAACACTAAGGCCATCATTCTACCTAGTGGGGAAAACCAGTTGCCGTATAGTTGATTTCAACTCATTTCGGAACCACGTATGTCGGAGTAGAACTGTGCTCCGCAAGGTTTTCGGTGGCCAATTTTTGGGAAGCAGATCATCAGGTCTTCTGAGGCATCTCTGACTGGACTCGAACTCCGACCTTTTGGTTAGCAGCTGAGCATGTTAACCATTGGCACCAACCTGAGACTCCATTGTGGATTTAGATGTGTAATATTCATGTCCAAAGGCTGGAATGACCATCAAATTTATCTGTATACAGAAATGTTTTGCTTGGGGTCTTACCCTGAAGTAATCATATAAAAACTCCAAGAAATATGAATTAACTCCTGAAGCCAAGAATTTTCAGTACTTTGGAGTCCCATGGAATCACTCTGATCCCCAAACATTTGAAGAAATGGTCAAATGCGCAGAGGGTCTTTCCCACCTTCCAGCCCTGCCTTCCAGAAAGTGAAACACTTTTCTCTGCAGAGGTGAAAAAGAAAGAGGAAGCCCTAGCTAAGTAAATAACACAGAGCTAACAGCCTAATGAGCCACAAATGCATTTTCTTAACAGGTTTATGACTTTAGAAAATATTCACCGATAAGTACTTTCTCACCTATGGTACCAGAAGAAACTGGTACGGCGTAAATTAATTTCTTTCACAAGTACTGATCAGCACTTTCCCCAGAGTGTCTTGATTTTAGAGACTTTGTACGTTTATTTCAGGAAGTGCTTAAAGACAAAATGTATGTTGTGATAGCTTCTAAAAATTTACGTTACTCATTAAAGATCCTCAAAGCATCCAACAGTGCAGGAGCAAGGCTACGCCTGACGTCAGATGAGGGGCTTTGAAATATGATACTTGCTTAAATGTTTGGTTAAATATCAGAAAACTTAAAGATCACAAGCGTGATAGTTACAGTACCCCCTCGCATTGTTTTGAATGTGCTGTTAAAATACTCCTTTTAAAAAACAGTCGTCTCTTTGTAGAATTAAAAGGATGCTTATTCTGGATGTTTTGATCTATAAAAGAGAAAAAATTTTCATCATATGTATATTCTAAAAAAGCAGCACTGTATCTGAGTTACACATTGAGCAAAAAACAAACAAGCAAAAACAACCAAACGCAGCGCCATAGAGTTGAGTCCGACTCACGGCAATCCTAGGTATTACAGAACAGAACTGGGCCGTAGGGTTTTCTGGCTGTAATCTTAATGGAAGCAGTTCACCAAGTCCTTCTTCTGCAGTGCTTCAGGCTGTGTTCAAACCAACAAACTTTAGGTAAGTAGTTGAGCACAAGATGTTTGAGCTACCCAGCGATCTCGGTGTTTAAACTATTTTGACACCGAAAACCAATGAAATCAGTAATTAGATTCTAGATGCAGAATAAACTGGTTTTTGTTTATTAATAGGCATGAGTCTGTATTCATTTCTTAAGGCTGTTCAAACATAATACCACAATCCTGGTGTCTGAAAAGAACACACGTTTATTCTCTTATAATTTGGGTGGGGGGTCAGAAGTCTGAAATCTGTTTCACTGGACCAAAATGAAGATGTTGGCAAGGCCATGAGCCTTCTGCCAGTTCTAGGAGAGGATCTATTTCCTCATCTTTTCCAACTTCACTTGCCTCTTGGTGGGTTCCCCTCCTTCAGGGAAACCTGCATCACTTCCCACTTGTCTGTTTGCTTTCCATCTTCCAAAGTTTCTCACATCCTCTTCTGCTGACCTCTCCTCCCTCATTCTATCCGTCCTTTCTTTTTATGAACCATTTTACTGACATTTTAGTGGGGAAAATGACAGTGAGGAAAACGATACCTCAGGAATCAGGTAGGGATGGGCATAAGTGTGTCTGCTCAGACTGTTCCTGGGTAAAAAGATGTGTGCAATAGAGAATTCCATTTTGGTTTTATTTTCCACATTAAAACATAAGAAATGAATGAATGTAAGGGAAACCTCACCAATGGAGAAAAATTGCAATGAAGACTACAGTATGATAAAATATTTGAATAAAAACCTGAGAGATTTATCCCCGAGTAGCACAAGTGGCGAAGTGCTCAACTGCTAGCTGAAAGGTTGGCGGTTTGAGCTCACCCAGAGGTGCCTTGAGAGATAGGTTTGACGATCTGCTTCTAAAATGTCACAGCCTAGAAAACCCTATGGAGCAGTTCTACTCTGCAAGCACAGGGTCATCACAAGTTGGAATCAACTCAATGGCAAATAACAACAGCAACAACTTAATGTTAGTGAGGATATGGGAGAATTGACAGTCGTACTTCTTGCTGGTAAAATATAAATCAGTAGGCTTTTCTAGAGGATAATTTGGTACCAAATATCAAAATTCTGAAAAAATATGCATAGCCATTGTCATGGATTAAATCTTTTCCCCCCAAAATATCTGTCAACTTGGCTAGGTCATGATTTCTAGTCCTGTATGATTGTCTACCATTTTGTCATCCGATATGATTTCCCTATATGTTGTAAATCCTATCACTATGATGTAATGAAATGGACTAGTGGCAGTTATATTGACGAGATCTACAAGATTATATAGTGTCTTAAGCCAATCTCTTTTGAGATATAAAAGAGAGAAATGAGCAGAGACATGAGAACATCATGCCACCAAGAAAGCAGCACCAGGAATAAAGTGCATCCCTTGGACTCGAGGTCCCTGCACCTGAGAAGTTCCTTGACCAGAGGAAGGTTGATGACGAGGACCTTCCTCCAGAGCTGACAGAGAGAAATCCTCCCCTGGAGCAGACACCCTGAATTCGGACTTCTAACCTACTAGACTGTGAACAAACTTCTCTTTGTTGAAGCCATCCACTTGTGGTATTTCTGTTATAGCAGCACTAGATAACCAAGATAGCCGTTTACCCAGGTTCACCTCTAGGTATTTAGCTGGAGGAAAAAAAAAAAGAGAGTGAGAGAGATGTGATGTGATGAAGTCTTAGATATAAGGATATGCATCACAAAGTTATGTACATTTCAGAATCATTCGACATGTAAGTACTGTGATCATTACATAAGCTAGAGGACATCCATGTGATAGCATTCCATGCAACCATTAAAAACCCTGTTTTAAAAGAATATTTAGATCAGGATCCCAATAGATGAATCCCCATAGAACAGAAGAGAAAGGTGGAACAGAATTCAAATTCTCAAAACATCCAGACTTACTGGGACCAGTTGAGACTAGAGGATACCCCGAGACTATCTACCTGAGTTATGCTTTAAACCTTAAACTGGAATTATCCCTTGAGGTCACCTTTTTAACTAAATAATAGCTTGGCTCATAAAATAAAGAGTGTCACCTGTGAGTAAAGAACTTCTCTAAGAAAGATCAGGGGCCAAATGGTTAAAAATTACTCTAAAGTGAAGATGAGAAGGTAAGGGGGCAGGGAAACTAGAGTGCTGGAAATGGACAACCAGAACTGAATGAATGAGAATAATGGCAGACAAGTTGTGAAAAATGTAAAGAAAATCACTGAAAAATTTGTCTAGAAATTGTTAAATGGGAAGGTAATTTACTGTCTTTATATTCATCTTAAACACATAAAAAATTATTTAAAAAATATTTAATAACATTACCAAATATTTTTGATACTCCTTAAATTTAAAAGGCAGGTTGCAAAACTGTAAGTTTATAATAATTCCCAATTAACAGAAAACTTTATATTTTGTGCAAAAAATACAAATGGATGGATATATGGCAGAATGTTAATGGTGAGTATTTCTGAATTATGAGATTATAAAAAAAAATAGGTAGTATTAATTTCTAGTTTTGTATTATTCTTAGTTTACATATTTCCAAAATAAACACATATTAGTATGCATTAATTGGTTCGAGAAGACAAAGTAAAACATTATAATAAAATGTGCAAAGACCTGGAGTTAGAAAATCAAAAGGGAAGAACATGCTTGGCATTTCTCAAGCTGAGAGAACTAAAGAAAAAATTCAAACCTTGAGTTGCAATATTGAAGGACTCTGTGGGAAAACATTGAATGACACAGGAAACATCAAAAGAAGATGGAATGAATACACAGAGACACTGTGCTAAAAATAATTGGTTGACATTCAAATATTTTAGGAGGTAGCATTTGATCAAGAACCCATGGTACTGAATGAAGAACTTCAAGCTGCACTGAAGGCATTGGTGAAAAGCGAGGCTCTGGGAAATGACAGAATACCAATTGAGATGTTTCCACGAATGGATGCAATGCTGGAAGTGTTCACTTGTCTTCGCCAAGAAATTTGGAAGACAGCTACCTGGCCAACTGATTAGAAGAGATCCATATTTGTGCCCATTCCAAAGAAAGGTGATCCAAAAGAATGTAGAAATTATTGAACAGTATCATTAATATCACACAAGTAAAATTTTGCTGAAGATAATTAAAAAATAATCACAGCGGTACATTGACAGGGAACTGCCAGAAATTCAAGCTGGGTTCAGAAGAGGATGTGGAACGAGGGACATCATTGATAATGTCTGATAGGTCTTGGCTGAAAAGAGAGAATACCGGAACAATGTTTACCTGTGTTTTATTGGTATGTAAAGACATCAGACTGTGTGGATCATAATAAATTATGGATAACATTGATAAAGATGGGAATTCCAGAACACTTAATTGTACTTATGTGGAACCAGTACATAGACCAAGAGGCAATTGTTCAAACAGAACAAAGGAATGGTGCATCAGAAATCAGGAAAAGTGTGTGTCAGGGTTGTATCCTTTCACCATACTTATTCAATTTGTATGGGGAGCAAATAATCAGAGAAGCTGGACCTATATGAAGAAGAACTCGGCATCAGGATTAGAGGAAGACTCATTAACAACCTGCAATATGCAGATGACACAACCTTGCTTGCTGTAAGTGAAGAGGACCTGAAGCACTTACTGATGAAGATCAAAGACTACAGCCTTCAGTATGAATTACATCTGAACATAAAGAAAACAAAAATTCTCACAGCTGGACCAATAAGCAACATCATGATAATCAGAGAAAATATTGAAGTTGTCAAGGACTTCATTTTACTTGGATCCACATTCAAAGCCCATGGAAGCAGCAATCAAGAAATGCATTGGATTGGGTAAATCTGCTGCAAAAGACCTCTTTAAAGTGTTAAAAAGACAAGATGTCACCTTAAGGATTAAGGTGTGCCTGATCTAAGCCATGGTATTTTCAATCGCCTCATATGCATGTGAAAGCTGGACAATGAATAAGGGAGACTGAAGAAGAATTGATGCCTTTGAATTATGGTGTTGGCAAAGAATATTGGATATAACATGGATTGCCAGACGAACAAACAAAACTGTCTTGGAAGAAGTACAGCCAGAATGCTTCTTAGAAGCAAGGATGGCTAGACTTTGCCATGCTTTCTTTGGATGTGTTATCAGGAAGGACCAGTCTCTGGAGAAGGACATCATGCTTGGTAAAGTAGAGGGTCAGCGAAAAAGAAATACCCTCAGTGAGATGGATTGATATAGTCGCTGAAACAAAGAGCTCAAACATAGCAAGGATTGTGAGCATGGCGCAGGTCCAAGCAGTGTTATTTTCTGTTGTACATAGGGTTGCTATGAGTTAGAATCAACTCCACAGAACCTAGCAACAATCCCTTCCCCTTCTCACAGAGTTCCTTGCATGGTCCAAGGTCAAGATATTTAAGGAATGGAATCTATATACATACTTGAGGCCAGGCAGTGCTCCTCCGACCACCTGTCTCCCCTGAATCAAGCTGCTGTGGCATCTCTTTCACAGACTTTCTGTCCCCACAATATTTCTCTAAGCCTGGCTGTTCACATGTCACAGCCAGCGACTCTTTGGAGCTCGGAGGTGAAAGGAGTTACTTTACTTTTAGCTACCAATTTGGAGCAAAATCCTAAAAGTCTTTTGTCTACCTTTCCTATCCTTTCATGTTGTGGTTGTTGTTGTTCGGTGCTGTCGAGTCGATTCTGGCTCATAGCAACCCTACGATACAGAGTAGAACTACCGCATAGGGTTTCTTCTAGGCTGAGCCCTGCTGGTGCAGTTGTTAAGCATTCGGCTGCTAACTGAAAGGTCAGCCATTCGAATCCACCAGCTGCTCTGCAAGAGAATGATGTGGCAGTCTGCTTCCATAAAGATTACTTCCTTGGAAACCCTGTGGGGCAGTTCTACGCTGTTCTATAGGGTCTCCATGAGTTGGAACTGACTGAAATGTTTTGTTTTTAAATTTTAAGGAAGCAGACTGCCACATCTTTCTTCCATGGACTGGCTGGGGCTTTGAACCACCGTCCTTTCAGTTAGCAGCTGATCATTTAACCACTGTGCAACCAGGGCTCCTGTATCCTTCCGTGGTGACTGCTTTCTCCCAGTCACCTAGTTGGGAAGGCAGCAATAAGTTGTAATGACTTAGTGTACAACTAAGGAACTCTGGTGGCGAAACGGTTAAGCTCTTGACTGCTAACAGAAAGGTCAGCTGTTGGAGCCCACCAGCAGCTCTGAGGAAGAGAAAATCTGGTGAACTTCTTCCATAAAGATTACAGCCTTGGAAGCCTAATGGGGCAATTCTATCCTGTCGTATAGGGCCACTATGAGTCAGAGTCAACTTGACAGCACACAACAACAACACTGTACAACTACTACAGTAAGTTGTAATTTTCATTCTTCCCTTTCGTTAGTCATTAGCTTTACCCTGAAAGCTAATCTTTTGCTTAGACAGATAATCTTGAACAACACCTGCTTATATGTTAATCGAGTATTTAGGGCTTGTCCTTCTTTCTCCAAAGGTATTGATTGATCAGTTCCACGTACTTCAGAAAGATCTAACATCCCAGTCTCCTTCTATCTCCTATCCTGGCTCCTACAAAGCAGGGCTTCCAAGTGGTTCACTCCAGTTTGAACCCCTGCTGATAATTTGCATTTCCGCCCCCAGATATACTGAATCAGAATCAACATTTTTGACAAGATTTCCAGGTGGTTTTTACATGGGATCTTGTTAAAATATAGATTCTGATTCAGTATGTCTGGGGTGGAAATGTAAAATTTCAGCAGGGGTTTGAACTGGAACAAACCATTCAAGGCCCTGCCCCAAACACACTAACTAGAGTGGAGATGCTACAATTTCTGATACTTATATCATTGTTCTTATATCTGCTTCCACCCAGTTTGTTATGACTTCAAGGCTCCCTCTTCCTGCTCAGCTTGTTTCTCAACTTAATGTCTGTATGTGTTTTATAGAGTCACAGATATGTAGGAAAATGACAGAAGAACCATCAGATATGTTTGTACACATTTGGTAATCTACTTGGGGTTAGAAAGGTAAAACTTCCCATTCAGGTTACCCCAGGAACGTTATTGTGTTCCTCTTTTGTTTAGGTGACCTTAGATTCAGAAGCAAAATGAAGACGCAAGGTCCGATAAAGTATTGTTTTCTAGTGTTTGAATATCCATTTGCCTAAAGTCTTCCAGAGACATAAAAACTAAAGAGCATTAAGTTTAAAAGTTTCCTGTGTTGATGATAATAAAAGTATGAAATTAGGACTGCTTTAAAAAATATTGGGCACCTGGCTATTATATTATCCAGAAACTCTGTTGGCATAGTGGTTAAGAGCTATGGTTGCTAACCAAAAGGAAGCTATTCGAATCCACCAGGTGCTCTTTGGAAACTCAGTGGGGCAGTTCTACTCTGTCCAATAGGGTTGCTATGAGTTGGAATCGACTCGACCGCAACAAATTTGCCTTTTTTTTTTGGCTATTATATTATTATCTTTTTTGGATATCTGTGTGTACGTGGGTGTGCATGTGAGTGTTAATTGTGTATGTGTGCCTCTGTGCGAGTGTGTACATGCCTGTGTGTGTGCGTGTATGTCCGTGTGTGTGTGTGGGCATGTGTGTGTGCGTGTGTGTGTGCATGTGTGTGTGCGTGTGTGTGTATATGCTTTGTATATGTGGGTGTATTTGTGGGCACATGTGCCTGTGTGTGTATGTGTGCACACATGTGTGTACATGTTTATCTGGGTTTGCATGTGTGTCTTTGTGTGTGCATTATGCTCACAGATGTCCAATCTACCTTGTATACAAATAGTGTTATATAAGTAATTCCATGGATATCAGAATGTGTAATATCACAAAACACGGTTTACATTTACCAATCAATTCATTGACTTATCAGCCCTAAACACTTAACACTGAGCTACAGTTGTCTGAGGCAGGTTATTGCTTGCTGTCTTCAGCTGTCAGATGAAAGAATGCTAAAAATGGCTTTGTAGATTGGAAAACTTATACTTTAAAAAAAAGTGATACTGCTTGTAAGGAACATAGAGTACAAAAGTTTTAAGAGCAAGAGTTTCAGATTCCTGTGGCTCAGGTTGGCGTATGGCTCACTTTCTTTCCTAATCTATAGTTTTTCTGAGTTTAAAAGTTGCTCAAAAATAATAATGAAACATAGAACATACAAGGAAAAATAATAACTCGCAACGTAACCACTCAGAGATAATGTCTGTTAACATTTTGACTCATTATCCTTTAATAATTTTCTGGGCAAATATGAATCTGTATTGAACATACAGTTTCTTATCATGCTGTTTTACTCATCATAATATGTTAAGCATTTCCCTATGTAACTGAAAACTCTGAAGCACATAATTTTTAAGTGTGCAAATTCCAAGATGGCGGTAATCTTTATTTTGCTAACCAAAGTTTTATCAGGTGTCTAGGATAGTGTCTGGGCATAGTAGGCATTTAATATACATTTATTGAATGATTCCATATATTATGGATGTAATTTACTTAGCTGCTCCTCAGTCTTTTATAAATTCCATTGCTATGAACACATTTGGGCACATTTATAAATCATCTACATCTGGGTTTATTTCCTTAAAATTTATTTCCTAAAAGTATAGCTACCAAGTCAAACAGCACAAACATTGATGACCTTTGATGCAAATTGTTTTTCAGTTGTGGTGCACAACTTCAAGAAGACTAGTAAAGACGGAAACGAAACCCGTGACAGCCGTAACTCCATGGGTCTGCCTTGTTTTTCCAGGTCTCAAATGTTTTCCGCTTTTAACAGGGTGCGGTCTTGCCACTTTTCTATCACTTGTTTTAGTGGAAAATGTTTGAATTTTCCTTCTCTGACAGGTTTCTGCCTTACACAGATGCCAGCTTTCGTAGGTTTACTGTAGATGAAAATAATCTCTACGGATAGAACATAGACAACCAATTTGTAGGATAATCAAACCACGACTTTGCTGAAATAATTTACCCAAGATACCTTACTAATCAGAGATGACTGGGAACAATTAAATCAATATGTCTAAATGTTGACCACCCTGCTGTTAACACTTGTTATTTTTGCATTTAGCTGCCTTCGAGTTGGCCCCCAACTCATGTCTACCCAATATGTAATGGAACAAACCGCTACCCTGAGCCTTGCCCAGGACTTACTGCACATAAGACCTTTGTGATCCATACGGTTTTCACTGGCTGATTTTCAGAAGTAGACCACCAGCCCTTTCTTCCTAATCCATCTTAGTCTGGAGGCTCCACTGAAACCTGCTTAGCATCATAGCAACAAATAAGCCTCCATTGACAGACAGGTGGGTCTGCAAAATGAGTTCATTGGTCGGGAATTGAACTTGAGTCTCTCGCATAGAAGGCAAGAATTCTACCACTCAAGCACTGCTGCCCCCTCATTGTTAACCCTGTTGTTGTTGTTGTTAAGTGCCGTTGAATTGGTTCTGACTCGTAGCAACCCCATGTACAACAGAAGGAAACACTGCTGGTCCTGCGCCATTTTCATGATCATTGTTATGCTTCAACCCATTGTTACAGCCATTCTGTCAATCCATCTCATTGAGGGTCTTCCTCATTTTCATTGACCCTCTACTTTACCAGGCATGATGTCCTTCTCAATGGACTGGTCCTTCTGGATAACATGTCCAAACTATGTGAGACGAAGTCTCACCATCCTTGCTTCTAAGGAGCATTCTGGCCATACTTCTTCCAAGACAGTTTTGTTCGTTCTTTTTTTAATTTTTTATTGTGCTTTAGGTGAAAGTTTAGTCAAGTTAATTTCTCATACAAAAACTTATACACATATTGTTATGTGACACTAGTTGCAATCCCCATAATGTGACATAATGCGACAGCACCCTTTCCACGCCAGGCTTCCTGCATCTCTTCAACCAGCTCCTGTCCCTTGCTGTCCTCTCATCCTGCCTCTGGACAGGAGCTGCCTACTCGGTCTTGTGCATCTGCTTGAACTAAAAAGCACATTCTACACAAGTATTATTTTATGTTTTATAGTCCAGTCTAATCTTTATCTGAAAAGTGGGCTTCAGTAATGGTTTCAGTTCTGGGTTAACAAAGCGTCCGAGGGCCATAGCTTCGGGGGTTCCTCCAGTCTCAGTCAGGCCCTTAAGTCTGATGTTTTTATGTGAATTTAAGTTCTGCACCACACTTTTCTTTTGCTCTGTCAGGGATTCTCTGTTATGTTCCCTGTCAGGGCAGTCATTGGTGGTAGCTAGGCACCATCTAGTTCTTCTGGTCTCAGGGTGATGGAGTCTCTGGTTTATGTGGCCCTTTTATCTCTTGGGCTAATATTTTCCTTTTGTCTTTGGTGTTCTTCATTCTCCTTTGCTCCAAGTGGGTTGGAATCAACTGATGCATCTTAGGTAGCTGCTCACAAGCTTTTAAGACCCCAGACACCACTCACCAAAGTGGGATGCAGAACATTTTCTTGATAAACTTTGTTATGCTAATTGACCTAGGTGTTCCCCGAAACCATAGTACCCAGATCCCAGCCCTTGCTACTCTGTCCCTCACAGTGTTTGGTTGTGTTCGGAAAACTTCTTTGCTTTTGGTTTAGTCCAGTTGTACTGACTTCCCCTGTATTGTGTGTTGTCCTTCCCTTCACCTAAGATGATTCTTGTCTAGTATCTAGTTAGTGAACTCTCCTTTCCCTGCCTCCCCACCCTCGTAACCATAGAATAATATTTTCTTCTGTGTTTAAACTTTTTCTTGAGTTCTTCTGATAGTGGTCTCATACAATATTTGTCCTTTTGCAACAAATTAATTTCACTCAGCACATTGTTTTTTCTTCTGGCAGTCCATGGTATATTCAACGTTCTTCACCAACACCATAACATTAGAAGGGTTTATTCATTTATTTAATACATGAATATTCAGTGCTAAGTATGAATCATTTGCTAAACACTGGAAGCACCACCATAAGGACAGCCTCTGCCTTTATTGGGCTTAGAGTTGGGTCAGGAAGACAGAGGTTTATGATGATACGGCACCATCTGAGTCATAGGGAAACGTTTGGGTTCATGTTTTTGAGTAAGTTGAGGGAAACTACATGTAATTTAGGGCTCCTGTTTCTTCCTTTAGGGAAGGAATATCAAATAGTCAACTTCATTGGACAGAGTTTGGAGACAGATGAGAGTTAGAGTGAACCATATGTGAACTCAGTTAAGGAGTTAGGTCAGAGGTCTCAGTATACCCAGTGGAAAAGCTCCAGCAGCGATCTTGAGTTCATCCTTTAACTTCCCAAAGCCTTAGGTTTTCAACTGTAAAATAAAGAATTAGAATTTCAAATCCAGCTCTAGCATTCTTTGAAATCTAATCTTCGTGGATTTCTGCCTGCCAGTTTGGAGGTGATCTCCAGGCTACCCCATAGTATTCATTGCTCCCTAAAAGCAGAACTTTGTATTCACAAGCAAACAGAAGATTTAAGGAGCTTCCTGAGCTAGCCTATGATTAATGTTTTGAAAAACAATTTTCGTTATGAATTGGAAAAATTGAGTCCCCATCTACCTTGTGCCCACTTACCTGGGCAACACATCATTTCCTCTCTGATGTGTTGGCTGTACCAGAACCCAGAGAGTTAGGAGCTCACTGGTGATTCCTTATGCACTATTCTTTGGTGGGGGACCAGGGATGATATTCCATTCACATCCCCTCTCAGAGAAGTAGGAGTCTTGGTGGCGCAGTCATTAAAGCACTCGGCTGCTCACCAAAAGGTCGATGGTTCGAACCTACCAGCCGTTCCCAGGAGAAAGACCTGGCAGCCTGCTTCCCTAAAGATTTACAGCCTTGGAAACCCTGTGGGGCAGTTCTACTCTGTGCTGTAGGGTTGCTATGAGTTGGAATTGACTTGATGGCAATGAGTTTTTTTTCAGAGGAGCAGTAGCCTGGGACACTTGCTGGATGGCACTGAGGAGAGCGAGTGTGGCTGTCCTTTGCCCTGTAGTGCTAAAGCTCAACCACTGAAGAAACAGCTCTAAGTGTCAGCTGTAAAATCAGTAAGCTCTCTAGCTATTTTGTCAACTTGAGTGACCCATGCAGAGAGAACAAGTCCAGCCCATGGGGTGGAAACCAGATGAGTCAAGAGAGTTAGAGGTGGACAGGGGATGGAACCTGAGCTGGAGAGGTGACTGTAGCAGCCTTTTGGAGGCAACTTGTACCCTGTGGGGATGGTAGAGAGGTACCATTAAGAACAATACCCCTATCTGGCCCTCTATTAAATAACTAGAGCAGTTCCAGCAAACACAATCCTGGCTGGCTGGAAGCCAGCAGCAGATTTCACTGGAACTGCTACAGGAGCTCAGGGCCAACAAGCATATGGCAGGGCTCTGAGTCATCTGAGCTTCCCTAAGTACTTCAAGAGACACGGTGGAGTGCTCACAGTTGGGTGTTGAGGGATACCGGATGACTACATTTGGCCTGTTGGTATCAACTATAATTGCAATAGATTTTACTTGATTGGAATCACCTTCCTTATGATACTTTGTCACCACGGAGCTTATCAACAGTGGACTTGGTGTCAGCCTGCAGGACCACTCAATGGATAGCCTTCCTTAGGTGAAGAGACATTCTGGATGGATGACCCGGCTTAGACTGCTAAACTTGCCTGACTTGGGGGCTCTTGTAGTCAATAATGAGAAGAACTTTGGATGTGTTAAAAGAAAAAGAAAAACTTCCCTTCCATGAGCTATAGCTCATTGTTAAGAAGAAATTGGCAATCCTCATATCCCCTGCTCTCCCATCTTAAAAGTCAGAAAGTTATGTTTCTATACAACCATAATTAAGTGGGGGAGACTGTGCAGTTAACTTGTTTGCCCTTGGATCTTTGGGTGACTTGAACTTTACTCCTTCCTCATGTTAATAGCTCCAGAGCTAAATCAGTACTATGTGTGCTAGATTAAAATTTTCCTGTGGGAACCTACACCATCTCTCCCTGTACTAGCTGTTCCTTCTTTATTAAACAGTAGCAAATGTGCTACCCAGTTTTAGATCCATATTTGGTGAGCTCTCTGTGGTCCAGCCAGAAGGGCCGAAAAAAGGTGGTGGTGTCAGGTTTACTTTGACTTTTTAGAAGAAATTTAATTCTTTTTTTTCAAAAGTTTTCCAAGTGTTTACATTAAAAATAAATGTATCTACACGAACATCATTGGACTCAAATTAGTATAAGCTATGCTTTGGATTTAGAAGAGATGAATTATTCACCTGAGTAAAGATTTATTCACTATTCTACAAATATTTATTGACCTCTCACTGTTGGCCAGGAATTGTATTAAATATTATGAGGTTTGTGTTGATAAATGAGATAATCCTTGCCTTCAAATAAGTCATAGTCTCTTGAATGAGACATGTAATAAAACATTAATAACACACTGTGATTCACATTTAGGTGTAAGTAAGCACAAAGGGTTGTGGAGTCATTTATGGGACTCTTTTTTACAGAGGGAATATCAAGCTTAGAAGATCACCCATTGAAATGCCAAAGACTCAACAACTGCCTATATGAGGCTTGTTTCTTTGAACATTCCTAATGTTCTCTACAGGTTATACAGTTTGATCCCTCATTCTCTTAGGATCTTTCCTCAAATATCACCCTCTTAGTGAGGTCATCCACCACTTGTCCGTCAGTTTGTCAAACTCTGATGGCTTGCGTATTGTTATAATGCTGGAAGCTATGCAGTTGGTATTTCAAATACCAGTAGGGTCATTCATGGTGGACAGGTTTCAGTAGGGCTTCCAGACTAAAACAGACTAGGAAGAAAGGCTTGGTGATCTACTTCTGAAAATTGGCCAGAGAAAACCCTTTGGATCACAACAGAATATTGTCTGATATAGTACTGGAAAATGAGCCTCCTTGGTTGAAAAGCACTCAAAATATACAGTGGCCACAACAATGGGTTTAAGCATACCAACTATCATGAAGATGGCACAGGACTGAGTGATGTTTTGTTCTCTTGTACATGGGGCTGCCATTAGTTGAAGCTGAGTCAATGGCAACTACCAACAATGCTGAATTCTCCTCCGACCATCTTATTAAAACTTATAGCCTCTACCTGTGCCTCCCACCTCATACTCCCTAATCTTTGTCCATGTTGTATTTTTTCTTTCTAGCACATATCTATCACCATCTGACATGATATATATTTTCCATTTTGTTAGTCACCTATCTCCCTCTCCTCCTCACTAGAAATGTACACTTCATTCTTTCTTACACAGTTGTATTCTTAGCACCTAGAACAGAGCCAGTTGTATTGGAGGTACTCAATAAATATTTGTTGACTGAAAGCAAGAATGAATAAATGTATCATATGTGCAATGTTGAGAAGACATCTAATGGCCTATGTACTTTACTTTTGTTCTTTATACAGTCAACAAAATTTCAAGGGCAAAATATTAAAGTTAGATGAAAAAAGAGTCATTTTGCTATTAATAAGCTAATAAGTATTTATGTAGTGTCTATCACTTAGTAGGCACAGTGTTAGACGATTTGGTAAGTATAATAAAGCCCAAGAAAGATCTTTACCTTCAAATATCTTACAATTTAATTGGGGAAGAAGATATGAAGTGATGTATGAAAAGATAAATATCAACACAAGATTTGAAGGTCAGTGTAGGAAAATAACATGAGACACCTCAAGCTAAAAAAAGACAAAAAGCTAAAAGAACATCTAAGCAAACTTGACTATGAGTTGACTGAGGACAAGCTGCTTCGTCAGCCTGGAAAAGGCAGGAAAGCACTCAAGTGCTCAAGTGCATCTCCTAGGTGCAGAATTTAAGGCGGCAGAAATGAAAGCCGTGGGGCCAGGATGATGGTGGTAGAGAAGTGTCTGCTTCAGGGCACACCACTTATGGGGAAGACTTAGCACAGCTGTGGCACTGGGAGGTACACTGTAGCATCAGTCCTTAGATATTTGCAGAGAAGTTTCCTTGGAAGCTGTATACTTATATTCAGACATATTCAAGACAGCTGGTTGTATTCATAGATAACTCTGCCTCAGTTTTGCTGGGTAGATACCATTTCCAAGTTGTTCAACGTTTGATCTTTTTTTAAATGTTTCTGTTATTAGGTGCTGGTGAGTTGATTTTGACTTATGGCGACCACATGTGACAGAGCAGAACTGCCTCATAGGGTTTTCTAGGCTGTAATCTTTACAGGAGCAGATCACCAGGTCTTTCTCCTGTGGAACTGTTGGATGGGTATGAATTGCCAACCTTTCATTTGGTAGAAGGGCCATGATTGCTAAACCATTTCTGTTTTCCCTATAAGTAGGGTAACCAATAATCAGAACAAGATTTAACACTTAGAATCCATGGAATTTATTCACTGATAGGAACTTGCAGACGATTTGGACAGGACAGAGTGATAACAGATAACATTATAGAGACAGATTTGGTTACTGTGGCTTGAAAGTCATTCACCCCCATGTCTCTAACCCACTGTGGTCTGTTAGAGAAGGGAGAGGTAAGTGTAGATATCAACTAGGCTAGAGTTTCACTAGCTGCTGACAAATAGATCCTAAGTGCTTGGGATCACTTCGTAAGAACCGGCCTTGTTAAAAGTGACAAGGTCAAGTTTCAGGAATGGCAGTTCAATTGTCACCTCGGTGCTTAACATCCACAAGACTAGCAGCTTTTAAAGCATAATGGAGCCCCCTAGTAATGCAGGCCTAGACTTCATATGACATCAAAGTAGAAAGAGAACCAGGGAGGATAATTCGTTTCTCCAAATTCCCAGTTAATTAGTCTAGAATTTTTCATTATTGCTTCACATGGGTCAGACTTACCTCCATGACTGCATTGCGTGTCCCTTGAGTACAGAGCAGACTATTTGTACTTACATGGTCTCCATTTGGGTTAGCAAGTGTTGGACTAGGTGGACACCCTCATTTAAATATCTCTTGAGAGACTATAAGGACCAACTATCTGTAATGGACCGTTATTGGGTCTCACAGTATCAATAGGCACATATGGAGGACAGACATAAAGAAGGTGGGGAAATAAAGTGCGTACATACATAGTGCCATAGGCAAAGGGACAAGAGACTACAGCAATCTTTTCTACCCTTGTGGAGCTTCCATATCTATGGAAGCCACTTAGCTATGTGGTGTTAGCTCTTTATTTGTGATCACTGGCAGGTCTGTACTTTTAAAGGCAGTGTAGTACCTGGTGTTTCAGCATGGAAATAGGACTGTAGCATTTACAAGGAAATGAAGGAAGAGTAGGAAAACATGAACAAGTTGGCACTTTGTAGATCATTATTGCCCTGGCTTAATAAAGTAATAGATGCCTCAAAATGACTTTGAAGTGTTTGTCAGGGCTGTGAAATCTAATACTTCTGCCTTCAAACAGTGTGTGAAAGTGCAAAAGGTGTACTTGTGAATTCATTCAGCCACTTCCAAACCGTAGTCTGGCCTGGGAATGGAATACGAAGACTAGGAAAGGAGGGGGAAGTAGCCTCGGCCAGCCTTGGTGGTTGGATGTCAGCTTTGGCTGACGTTTAGTTATGCAGACTTGAACTTTACAGGGATAAACACTGGTTTCCCCAAAGGATCTAAGGGAATTAAAAGAAGGAACTTTGATCTTCTTAACAAATTTTTTTTTTTTTAATTTAATAAGCTCAAGGCAGAGTTAAGTGAAAGGCAGCTCAACCCACGTTTAATAAAACACTTATTGGAATGCCAAATATAATAGATGCATTTTAGAAAGGGGAAATTAATGTCCAAATAATGAGGAGGGATAGACCAGAAAATATTATATGTGCTTAAACTGAGACGATTACTGCAAAAGACTGGCTCAGTCCTAGGACTAAAACAGCTTCCTATTATCTCTCTAATTTTTCCCTAGCAGTTGGTCCTCGTGCTCTGTGCTGAGGTTCTTGAATATGTTGAGTCTTTTTATATGTGTCGCATTTTCCATACAGTAAAAAAAAAAAAAAATTGAAATGGTTGCCATCAAGTTGATTCCAACTCATGATGACCCCATGTGTGTCAGAGTAGGGCTGTGCTCTGTAGGGTTTCCTATGGCTGATTTTTTGGAAGTAGATCACCAGGCCTTTCTTTCCAGGTGCCTCTGGGTGGACTCAAACCTCTAACCTTTTGGTTAGCAGCCTCCAGGGACTCCATATAGTAAACTGTTGTTGTTGTTAGGGGCTGTAGAGTTGATTCCGACTCAGAGCAACCTCATGTGACACAGTAAACTTGGGAAGCCTAATTTCAGAATGGCGTTATGGCCTTGACTATGTACTCACAATCCCTGTTGCATTCAGGGAGAACATGATAGCTAGATTGTTGGCCTTGCTCAATATGCTTACGAACAAAGTGGGTTAGAACAAAGGTTGACGCCCTCGCTGCTTATTGAATGCTGAATTGCATAAGAGCAGCAGAAGTCTGAATCTGTGACTTTAGGTCTTTCCAAAGCAACAAACCATTAGGTCAGAAGAGCAGAGTGATGACCTTCTTGTGCTGAGTACTGAAATGTCTAAAGGAGTCACGCAGTGGAAGAGTCTTCATTTGAACACTGGTTTAGAGTAACAAAGGTCCAGAGTAACAAACCAAATATATCATCTGGTACAATGCAGATCTCCAGCTTTGCTTTACCAGGAAAAATCCAGATTCTAGAGCAGCACCTTCCAACAAACTTTCTACAAGGCAGGAAATGTTTTATACCTGCACTGTCCAATATGATTGCCACAAGCGACATGTGGCTATTGCCAATAAGGAACTGAATTTCTAGCTTTACTAATCTTAACTCATTGCCATTTAAGTAGCCACATATGGCTTGTTGTTATCATTAGCTGCTGTTGAGTTGGCCCCCAACTCATGGTGACCCCATGTACGATGGAACAAAACACTGCCCTCTCCTTTGCAGTTCCCATAATTGGTTGCAGATCAGACCATTGTGATCCATAGGGCTTTCATTGACTGATTTTCAGAAGTAGATCACCAGGTCTTATTCCTGGTCTTAGTCTGGAAGCTCCACTGAAACCTGTTCAGCATCATGACAACACCTACGCCTGCACGGACAGACAGCCGGTGGCTCTGCTTGAGGTGCATTGCTCAGGATTCGAACCTGGGTTTCCTGCACGAAGGGTGAGAATTCTACCACTGAACCACTGATGGCTCCACACACAGCTAGTGGGTTCTCTATGGGACAGCACAGTTCTGGAGGCACTACAGCAAGGATGTGACCAGCTGCTTCACGAGAGTGTTAACACCGATGGAGACAATGCCCAGTGTCTGCTTTTAAAGTACAGGGGTTCCCATTTAATTTTTTCATGAATCTGCAATGCTGATTATAAAAAAATGACACATTTCTGCACTACGATAAGATCTTGATTTAAAAAAAAGAAATGAAAAGAAAAATCAGTAATAAAGCTGAGGTTACAGGTGTACCCAGAGAAGGACTGATGATCATCTCTTGGCCAACGTTTGCTGTAATGAAAGGTGGTAACATCTCAGCAAGTAGACCATTTTCCCATTGTCATTCATGTTTAGACACTGAATTCCTGCACTTTCATCAGTGCTGGTGAGCTGTCTAACTCCTGTCTTAGGAAACATCACATCTTAGGGAGAAAGAAAAAGAAAAACAAACAAAGAGAGAAAGGTGTGCTAAGTGTGGGAAAATGCTTACAAATGTGGGTCCCAACTTGTACCAGGCAATTCCTTACATGACTGTAAGCCACGTATTTGGAATTTCTCACATGCTCTCCTATAGAACCACTTTAGTAATATATGAGTTCCCAAGGCTAATACCTGGCAGCCTATTTTATCCATCGTGCGGCTGAAGTAGGACACATTTGCAATACAAATATTAGAGAAGGCTTGATAACTGAAGCCCACATCAAAACCCAGCAATATTAATGAGTAAATACTGCTCTCTGCAAAAAACATGAAGTTAAAAAAAATGGAATAAGACCTAGTTTTGTTTGTTTTTAAGTGTTGACAGCGTGAAGAAAACAAATTACATTTAGTAGATGGAAATTCTGGGGACAATCTGAAGAAGATATTTTGAGCGTTCTGGACTCAATTTTAAGGGTGTTTACAATCGTTATCTCTAGTCCTATATTTCACTTTGAATATTTTATTTCAAAAGTGCTGGCTTCCTCTTTTTTGCTTCTGGGCATATCTGAAGCACTGCTCTTAGGATCACTAAGCAGCCTTGCTCTGATTTGTGAGTGGGACAAAGGGAACGAGAAAAAGACAAATAGAGAGGGAAAAACACTGATGCATAATGGAGAGAAGTTGAAAGAAAGAAAAAAGAAGTCAAGGATTAAGGGGATTGCTGGAGGTGAAATTCATATACTTGTGGATAATAATGATTACCTCAACTTATAAATCATTTCCATCTAGCACCAGGAACTGAACTAGATTATTATATTAATTACCTCATGCCATTTCATGACAACCCTATGAGGTAGGTCTTCCCCACTAGTCATCAGATAAAGACACCCAAGTTTAGGAATTAAACAACTCACTCCCAAGCCAGGGGATACCTCTTTTTGCATCTGTGTTAGTGAAAAATCACGACTGCGGAGGAAGCAGCTGAGACAGCTCTGACTGCTGATCCTGCTCCTGGGAACGGGTTGGACACTTCTGGGTTTGCAGAACCCTTTTTGGAGAATTCGCTTACCAGACTATTCTCTCCGATCCCAAAGGATAAACTATACAGATGATATATTCATCGAAGCCACCAACCTTTTTCGAATACCTGCTACACAATATCAATCCTTCCACATTCCATAAACATTTAATGACTGTCTACAAAAAAATTTTTTTTTTTTTACTTCGATATCTGGTATAATGTGGATATCAATGCCGCATATTGTACAATGCGTTCAAAAAGTCAAATTTTAATGTACTTAACCTTTGATTCTACGGAAGTCTTCCCTTTTTTCCTTATACCATGATACTCCGTGGTATTAAAATGCGACTTAAAGGAAATGAGACATTTTCCTTGTAGTGTATTTATAACTTCCTCTAGACTTTAGCTTGACAGGGCTGAGTAGAAAACTAAATATAACCCGTGTTTGTATTTGCCCTCATAAGCCTATTAGGCATTAAAAAGGAAGAGAACGCAGGCTTTGTGAAAAAGGCTTCCAGCGTTAATGAGCAGCTGTATGTATGGCAGGGAAACTGTTACTAAAAATAGAGTCCATCTAACTATAGCAACTCAGAACCATTTAATACCAGATACTACGTGGGCAGAAATACATTCCAAAAGGGGACACAATTACATTGGGGGTGGGAACGGTTGTGCTGAAGGGGTTAGTTGAACGGCGGTCCCCAAATCCAGTGTCGAATTAATAGGCCGCGAGTTTCAATCAAATATGCTTACTGAGTTCACATGAGATTTTCCTAGTCTCAAAGACAATGAGAAATCAGCTTGTAACCACAAAGCTAAAAGGAAAAACAGTGCACACGAGCTATTTTTAGCACACTGTGCCAAATTGTTAAACATGGCCTGGAGAGGAAAGAGAAAGAAAGGAAATACAAATACTCAAAGGAAAAGGTAATATCAGCTTCTTGACATGTAGCCATAGTTTATAGGCTGAGATAATTCTAGAAGAACATCGAGGATGTTACCTTTAAAATGGTCATCTCGGTTTTTTTTTTTTCTTAATACTTGTTCAATTAAGACATCTGGAGAGCTGCTCTCTAAGATGAATTAGGACTTTGAAGATGCAGTTTTTTTTTGTTAACCATCATCATCACTGTTGTGTGGAAAACATAAATTGTATGGCTGGTGCATAATAATCAAAGAACAGCGAAGCAAGCATTTTTGCCTCTGTCTATATTCTCTTTTCCTCTCTCATTGAAGGCTGAAATCCTTTGGAAATGTCAACAGGTAAAGACATCTCTGAATACATGCTCTGATCCTAATTGGATTTCTCATGATAAAATGTTTGTTAAAGGCATTTCCATGATGCACTGCTTTTTAATGTTTTTAATTAAAAGGCAAGATCTAAAGTGCTGAGAATCTGGCTCTATGGAGGTTTAGTACTAAAAAGGGGAAGAGTGAGCTTGGCAAAATTTCGACTACTTATGGCCACACCTTTGTTTTGAAATTGTAATTGTTATTATCTTGGCGATGGAAGATGACCTGGTTCCATATATACAATTAAACACATTAAGGAAATAAAACCCTGTTGAGGGATTTCTAGCATGGTTGTTGTTGTTAAGTGCCGCAGAGTTGAGTTCTACTCATAGTGACAACGTCAGAATAGAACTGCTCCACAGGATTTTCTAGGTTGCAATCTTTTACGGGAGCAGACTGCCAGGTCTTTCTCCCATGGAGCTGCTAGTAGTAGCCAAATGGTTCACCACTGTGTCCCCAGAGGTCTGTGACATGCCATTAGAAACTTTAAAGTAATAGTTTTCCATTCCTTGAGGACTTAGACCAACCATTCTTAAATGTCTGTTGTTTCACTTTTTTGTAACCAGGAAGAGTCCAGAGCTGAGGAAGAAATTCCATCGGTATTCTCAGATGTATATACCCAAATTTGAGTTAAGATAAAAGGAAATACTCATAGCACTGGATATTGTTGGGGTCCTCTTGCTTAAAGTTGTGCCAAACAAAACAAAAAACATTATGGACTGCCTCCTGACCCCACCTGCAGATCCATCAGGCAGGTAGGATGGATGATCTTTGTCACTCTATCCCCCAAGTTGTTTCAATGCAATATGAATAATATTGTGTCGAACCACGAGAAGTTACTGTTTTTGTGGGTCAGAAATAGTCCAATAGTGGCAATTTCTTATGGTCATACTTAGAATGGACATTTCTAGGTTTATGTTATCCAGGGTGATTGCAAAACTGATCAATAACAGCACGCACATTTAAACCTCCCCACTTCCCCCATCGTATGGCTATGATCATTTCACGTTTGCATGGATGCACTTAGATTTTACTGAAACACCAAAATGGGAGGGAAGCGGGGGGCGGGGGGCAGGGGGGGATACTAATTACGATAAAGATTCTTATCGTCACAAATATTAAGAGTGTGTAGCATAGATAAAATAGGCTTTTGTTTTATTGCCAGTGCAGAAGTTCGTATTTCTCTTCCACAAAAGAAAGGGTGAGTGAAGTTGCCGCTGTTACAGGAATAACCTGGATTGACTCTAACTTACTGTCTTACCCTGGTGGTATAGTGGTTAAGAACTACAGCTGCTAACCAAAAGGTCAGCAGTTCGAATCCACCGGGCCTTCTTTGGAAACTCTATGGGGCAGTTCTACTCTGTCCTAAAGGGTCTCTGTGAGTCAGAATCTACTCAACAGCAACAGGTTTGATTTTTTTGTTTGACAGAAATACTACCAGTAGGTGACTTTAAAGAACGGAAATTTATTTTCTCACAATTTAGGTGGCTAGAAGTTCAAATTCAGCGCAACAGCTTTAGGGGAAGATCCTTGTCTCCCAGCATTCCTCCCCGCAACTCCCACAGTTTGTGCTTGCTCAGACTAAGAGGGAAAGTCTTCCCTTGGAGCTGGTGCCCTGAATTTGGACTTCTAACTTACTGGACTGTGAGAGAATAAACTTCTCTTTGTTAAAGCCATCCACTTGTGATATTTCTGTTATAGCAGCACTAGATGATTAAGACAATGTCTGATAAATCAATTGCCATCCAAGTTGACTCTGACTCATGGTGACCCGATTTGTGTCAGAGTAGAGCTGTACTCCACAGGGTTTTCAATGGCTGTGATCTTTCAGAAACAGATCACCAGCCCTTTCTTCTGAGGCACCTCTGGGTAGACTTGCACTGCTAACTTTTCAGTTAGCAGGGAGCATGTTAATGTTCATTACCCAGGGACTCCATACGGTTGATAAAGACCATGTATTTAAAATCTTCACTTAAAGCAGTTGCAGACTGAGACTCCTTTGCAGCTGGCATTAGACACCCTGATAGAAGGAAACAGCTCACTGGTGCAAGCAAATCTAGAGCCCCTACAACAGGGTCTTCAGGTGGCAGAACTGGCACATGATAACAGGAAGGGATGTACCCTTAGCTCCACCTGGCTAAGAATGCTCACCAATTCCTTAGTAAGAAAGGCTTAGAAGCAAATACCAGAACTTTAGAGCGCAGTATCTATAGCTTGTTTTCTGGGTGTGGTGGTAGTAGTTGTGGTCCTGTTGCTTGTGTGTGTGTGTGTGTGTGTGTGTGCGCAGACATGCTTACACTAATTAGCCATCTGTCTCTAGTATTTTTTATTTCATAATTTGTGTTTCATCATTTTCAATTGACTATAAAATCTTGAGTTAAAGACCCTGTTCAGATTTTTCTATATACTTATCTGCACCTGGTAGAATCAACTGATAAGGTCGGAGATTTGGAGCCTCTGAAGAGGTAGACCGGATGAACAGTCACCCCTCCCAAGAGGTAAATCAGATGAACAGTCCCCCTCACGGCGCTGTGCCAACACAAGGCTTATTCCAGCCTGGTCGAGTTACATGTTCCACCAACAGAAAGGCGTACTTGGCAGTGGCCAGGTACTCAGTGTTGATATGTGGCAGAGATAGGGAAGAAAACATATTTACATTTTTTTTTCCTCCAAAGCAGGGTTTTGGGAGAGAGATGATCAAATTCTAAAGACCTGCAAAATAGTTATAAAATGAACAAAGTAGATTTGATTTTATAATATGATTGAAAAAAAAGGACGAACAAATCTTAGGAGAAAATATTTGGGCTAATACTTAAATTAAAAAAAAAAAAAAGAAATTCCAAAAAAAGAGGCTGGGGGAAGACCAGTACGATGTTAAGCGAAGACTGTAAGACTAACCCAGTTGCTGTCAAGTCGATTCCAGCTCATGGTGAGCCCGTGTGTGGCAGAGTAGAAGTGTGCTCTGTAGGTTTTCAAGGGTATGACCTTTCAGAAGCAGACTGCCAGGCCTTTCTTCTGAGGCAACTTTGGGTGCGTTGGCACTGTGAACCCTTTGGTTAGGAACTTCTTAATTAACTTTGCCAATTAAGGTCACCACTGAATCATCAATCTCTTTCTTTCTTTTTTTTTTAACAATTTTCTCACTGGACTATGAGGACTTATGCTAACGGGAAAGAAATCTTGAACTCTGGCCGTGGACACTTAGGGTAAACCTGATTCTGATCCTCACCAAGACTTCATTAAGGAGGTGGGTCATCTGTAAGGTGAAACACAAGCTTGGAGTTTGGTGGGAAGAATTTTCCTTACATAAACATGTAGTTCAAATATAAAAATGGTGGTATCTGGAGGAAGAATATCTAATTTTTTTAAATAAATTAGGGCGAAGCATCCCTCGTTGTTTGTGGCTGTGGTTTCTTACCCGTTTCCCTGGGAGAGAGACTCCTGTATTGTAATTGTTCCTGTGCTGAAAGTCAGTCTCCGTGTGGGAAGTCTAGGGCAAGATGCTTGGCAAATTGTAAGCCACAGACTATTCATTCACTAGCAAATAAGGTCCCTGAGTGGTGTAAACAGCTTGTGCTTGGTTATGAACTAAAAGGTTGGCAGATTGAACCCATCCAACAGCACTGTGTAAGAAAGGCCTGGCAATTTGCTTCCATAAAGGTTATAGCCAAGAAAATCCCATGAAGCTCAGTTCTAATATGTAACACATGGGGTTGCCATGAGCCGGAATTGACTCTGTAGCAACAAGTTTGGTATCATTAGTAATATTGTAGTATGATGTCTTAAAAAGCATATGCCTTAGTCACCTAGTGCTGCTATAACAGAAATACCACAAGTGGATGGCTTTAACAAAGAGAAATATATTCTCTCACAGTCCGGTAGGTTACAGGCCCAAATTCAGGGCATCGGCTCCAGAGGAAGACTTTTTCTTTCTGTCGGCTCTGGAGGAAGGTCCTTGTCCTCAATCTCCTCCTGGTCAAGGAGCTTCTCAGGCATAGGGGCCCTGTGTCCAAAGGACGCACTCTGGTTCTGGTGCTGCTTTCTTGGTGGTATGAGGTCCCCAACTCTTTCTTGCTTCCCTTTCCTTTTTATCTCTTGAGAGATAAAAGGTGGTGCAGGCCGTACCCCAGGGAAGCTCCCTTTACCTTGAATCAGGGAGATGACCTGAGTAAGGGTGTTACAATCCCACCCTCATCCTCTTAACATAAAATTTCAATCACAAGATGGAGGACAACCACACAATGCTGGGAATCATGGCCTAACCAATTTAACACATGTTTTGGGGGGACACAATTCAATCCATGACAGCATGCTTTTTAAAATCTTCTGTTTTCTTTTTGGTGAAAATATACACAATGAAACCTACTTTAATTCAACATAATGATCATTGAGTTTGGTTACATTCTTCACATTGTGTCAACATTATTATTTCTGTACTAGTTGTTTCGCTGCGATGGACTTAAACTCCCTGTCCTCTATCCTTCTTGTCTATGCTTTAAAATAGCTGTTGTCCACTTGAGCTTATATAGATTATTTTTTTTTTAAAGGATGCAATATTTACTTTTTGAGCTAAACTGTTACTTAGTACAAAGGTGACGGCCAGAGAGAGTATCGTTTCAAGGTTTGGAGAGTAACTCAGGGCAATAGTCTCAGGGACTCCTCCAGCCTCAACAGGGCCAGTAAGTCTGGATTCTTCAAGCATTTGATGTTCTGTTCCACATTTTTCTCCCTTTCTATCAAGGCCCATCTATGGTATTCCTGATCAGAATGTTCAGTAGTGGTAGCCGGGCACCATCTAGTTCATATGGTCTCAAGGTGTAGGAGGCCGTGGTTCATGGAGACAGTTAGTCCTGTAGTCCAGTTACCTCTCTGATTCTTGGGTTTCCTTTTCTTTTGCTCCAGATGAATAGAGACTAATAGTTGTGTCTTAGATGGCTGCTTGTAACCTATTAAAAAATACACCTTTTAATAATTTCTAAAAATACCTTGGAAACAAGGCAGGGCATGAATACAGAAAACAAAAATATACTTTTGACACTTTTACATAGTTTAATTTGTGATTAAGGGAAGATAGGATAGAAAGAAAAAAAAATAATAACAAAATAACTTCAACCTACCAGTCTGTTGCTGTTGGGTGCCGTTGGGTTGTTTTCAACCCATAGCAACCCCATGTGATAGAGTAGAGCTGCCTCATAGGGTTTTCTTGGCTGTAGTCTTTATGGGAGCAGATTGCCAGGTCTTTCTTCTGAGGAGCTGCTGGAAGTGTTCGAACTGCCAACCTTTCATGCAAGGCTGTGCAAGGTCCTTAATTTATGATTTGGACTTCCTTTTTCCAAAGCAATGACTTTTGAAAAAATACGCTTCAAGGTCTCAGATCATCTGTTTTGAAGAATCAATGCATCCATGGCATTTCTTGAGCCTCTATGCTGTGTCCTTATAAGTCTAATTATCTCAGCTCTCAAACATGTAAAACTCAATGTTTAATTCTCTTAGGAGAAACCTAAGGTGGAGATGGATTAAGTTGCTGTTAGTTGCCTTCAAGTCAGCTCCGACTCATGGTGGTCTCATGCACACCAGAATGAAACGTTGCCTGGTCCTGTGCCATATTCATGATTGTTGGTAACTGATTAAATAGAAGCCTCTGAAAGGATTACCAGCAGGCACACGGCTCCTAATGGCCACCAGCTGAGCACAGTCTCCCCAGGTTGTGAAGCCCTGTGCCCAGTGAGACGGAAACAGCTGAAACGGGGATGGATCGTATTATAGTATTACTTCCTGGCACTGTGGTAAGTCATCTCATGAACGCATCCAATCTGACATCTGAGCTAACTTGGGGGAGCAAACCACACAAGAATAATTAGTTTGGCTTTTGAGAGCCTCCAGGATTTGGCCCTATTTCTTAGCCTCTTCTCCAACAGGTTTTCCCCTGTGGTTTACGTTCTGGTCACATCATACAGCTCTTTGCCCGTGTGATTTTGGTACTCTTCCCCTCCTGAGATATCTTTCCTTTCCATCATTGACGGCTGAAACATGCAGTCCAGCCCAAAAGCCATTTCCTTCGCCAAACCTCACAAGGCCTATTCTGAATCTGATGGTGCTGTGCTCACATCAAGTCTCCACACAGGCTTCTTTCACTCTGGGAGACACAGATTAGAACTTCCTTCTCCAAAAGATCACAACAGTAGGAGGAAGAGGCTCAAAGGAGATAAACATTAGCCAAGCTTCTGTTATGAATCAGATACTTCCGAGAACTATTGTTTAATTATTCATAGGACAAATATTTATGTTCCAGGCATGTCCCAGCACTGGAGATAGAATTGTAGGCAGGACACTGTCCCTACCCTTGAAGAGACACAGACCCTACCCTACCCTTAAAATCTTGACCATGTATCTTTCATTTATGAGGCATAGCTTTTAAGTGGCATCGTTTGCAACTATTTTTTAATTTAATTTAATTTTTTGGTAAGATTATGTACCCAAATGTGAATACATATGGTATGGGAACTAGATATATTTGATCCACTGTAAAATTCTTCCTTCTTCCCCAAACAGGACGTTGCAATCACTATTCTTCTACTCCCATCTGATCTTCACTAATAGAAAGTAGAACAGCCATAGAGACATGCTGAAATAAAAGAGTCCAGGGTATATGTGCTTACTTCTCCTGTGACCTAAGACCAGCTGACTTCCCTCATGTCTCTATGGACTTGGGTGTGTAACACCCTGATAATACCAAGCATTTGTCACAGGACTGGAAAGGTGGTGCATATGCAAGCCAGGCCACCTGCATGGAGAGGCCCTGCTTACATTGTGAGCCAGCCCGTGTAGATACCGGGAGGTCCAGACTGAACTCAGCAAGGCACTCACGCTCAGATAAGCAAGGTCAGGCGTCCCTGGGGGCACAGGGCATTACAGCAATGGCAGTTCAGACAGCCCCACAAACAGACTGCAATCTGCTTCTTGCTTTCTTTTGGGCTTAGGGCCAATGTTATTTGGGGAGAATTATATTGGAATAGTCCTTGCCAAAGAGAAGCTTTGCTTTTTTAGTGGGGTGGTAAGTAAAATATATTTATTACATTTTAGTATATTTTAATTAAAGTTATTAAAATATAACAAATTTTAATAATTTTATTAGTGTAAATCCTCTTGAATTTTACATTTCTAGGGGCTTCATTTTCCCCTTTAAGGTAAGGGTTTTTGGGAGCTTGTTTTTGCAACTGTTTTGTGACATATTTTTATATGTGTGATTCACTTGCGTATAAGTAAACAGTCCTTTTTTTAATGAAAGTAATGTAACTATTATTCATTACTAGGTTTTTAGGTGAGCGTGTTATATAAGAAGTATTCTGTAGGCCTTCCTGTCCAATGATATTTTTGATGGAGGAAAGCTTCTCAAAGATGTGAGGGTGAAGTTGGTAGAAAATTAGTGTTTGGCTGAGTAGGATAGTTTCCAAGAGTTAGGTGTATTAATGTAATGATTTCTAATGAGCAAAGTGACTTTCAAGTAAACCATCTAGCTATGTATCTAAGGAGCAATGTCTTTAATTGCTCTGTGATAAACTGCAAATGAAATCCTCAGCCGGATAACAGACAGCAATAAAATCTGTCAATGAAACGAATACTGTTACGGCCCAGCAGCTCTTCCCACTTGTTAGTGTGGAAAGCAGAATTTTAATGGAGAATTCCTTGAAAGACACTTAGGCACGCTGGAACACATTTCTGCCTCTATGGTCTGATTTGGAGGCTTTTTTTTTTTTTTTTTAAATTCTTCAAAGCTAATCATAAAGACACAAAGCACATACTGACATGTTTAGGTTAAAAAAAAAAAAGGCCTTTCTTTGAAGGCTTCTGTGTCTAAAAGGAGAACCCAGCCAGGGCTATCAGTCCTCAGATCAAATATTTATTGTGCCTTTTTCTTTATGTGCAAACACTGTGTGCTAGCTATGTGTGATTACCATCTAATTAGGTGAAACTTCACTTGTGGTTAGTAAAGACTTTCATCACAGTAGTGTTCCTGATCTGGTTCACCATGATTACTCAATGTTCTGTTATATTAAAGTTGCAGAACTCATAAATATCTAGTAGGCGATTTTTTTTGTATTATTCTGATATGTGTGTATGTGAATTACCATGATTTTATATTTAAGGAGGCAGGGGAGGGGGGGAACTGAACAGATTTTAATTCTCTTACAGGAAGTCATGGGGCAAAGACCAAGACACAGAGAGTATGTAGGACTGTGGTAGCTCTGGCCTCTCAATGCCCAGCAGGCTTTTCTAGTACCCTTCTGAGAAAAGCCCTTTGTTTTCCTTTTGGTGTTAGCCTTGCCCATTGTGAGTGAACCTGCTGGGGCCACCCGTCACAGTGGCCTGCCCTCTCCTGACCACATGACGCACAGTCCCCCTGCCCCGTGGCCACAGTGACTGGTTCAGAGATGGGCATATGGGCCCATTTGAACCAATCCCTGCATCCCCTAGAATTGTGCAGTTGGAGCTAACTGTGTTACAGTGGAGTTGCTAAGCTGAGAAGATGTGGTTCTCAGTTCCCAGAGGTCATCTTGGAGAGACACAGGTTCAAGAATGAAGCAAAGTAAGATCAAGAGACAGAGTTCTAATGACATTATTTAGATCCTCTCTCCACCAGGCCAGAAGCTAGTGATACTTGTAGACCTTCTGGAAACAGGGGATTCTCTTTTACACAAGAGCTTGTTTGAGTTGCGGTTCCATTATTTGAAATTCAAAGAGTTACCATCAATACAGAGGGCGACCTGCTTTGTTTAGGCAACACCCAAACCAGATTTATCTTGACTAGAAAGCCTAAGTATAATTACTATTTACAAATCCCACCAAAATCGGGAACTCTTCCACTAAGGTGGAAGATGTTTCTTCTAATTCAACTAAAGAGTTTGATAAATGTTATTAACCAAAACCAAACCCACTGGTATCAAGTCGATTCCAGATCATAGCAACCCTGTAGGACAGAGTAGAACTGACCCATAGGGTTTCCAAGACCATAGATCTTTATGGAAGCAGACTGCCACATCTTTCTCTTGCTGAGCAGCTGGGAGGTTCAAACTTCTGAGACCTTTCAGCTAGCCACCAGGCTGTTAACTTCTGTGTCATCTGGACTCCTTAAATGTTATCAGAGACCTCCAAAAAACATCTTACACTACATTTCCTCATGGTTTCTGCTTCAGTTGAACACTGTATATATTGTATATTTATATAGTGTATCCTCTTACATACTTTGGACATGTCGTCAGGAGGGATCAGTCCCTGGAGAAGGACATCATGCTTGGCAGAGTACAGGGTCAGCGGAAAAGAGGAAAACCCTCAACGAGGCGGATTGCCACAGTGGCTGCAACAATGACCTCAAGCATAACAACAATTGTAAGGATGGCGCGGGACTGGGCAGTGTTTTGCTCTGTTGTGCATAGGGTCGCTATGAGTTGGAACTGACTCGACCACACCTAACAACAACAACAATCCTCTTGGTTGGGCCCTGGTGGCTCAGTGGCTAGGAGCTTGGCTGCTAACCAAAAAGTTGGCAGTTTGAATCCACCAGCTTTTCCTTGGAAACCCTATGGAACAGTTCTACACAGTCCTATAGGGTCGCTATGAGTCGGAATCTACCCAAGGGCAATGAGTTTTTTTTTTTTTTGGTATTCTCTTGGTAGAGATAATTCATTCAGTTTGTTGATTATATACATACCATATTTTTATGCAGATAATGCTCAGCTTCTACATTTGTTTGCCAACTGCTCCCTTCTCCCTCGAGGTATTTTCATAGGCGCTGCTATGCTAAATTTTTTACATGTTGCTGTAAAAACATTAGCATAGTGCACTTACGAAAATACCTCATGGGTGAGGGAGCGGTTGGCAAACCAATGTACAAGGTGTGCATTACTTGCATAAAAGAGGTACTTACAAAGTGATATAGAAAACAATAAGAGCACGCTGGAGTCGAAGCAACAGAGAACGTCTTCTTTTCTCACATGGTTGTTATAAACACTACCTCAGAACTGGTCAAGTATTGGAGCGATGGGTCCTCTAGCCCCAAATGACTCATGCCCAGCTCTTTCTGATTTAATTTCCAAACTTTCTCGCCCCATGGACTTGACCCCCAACTTCCATGCTTAATTAACATTTATACCTCATTGTGTCTTCCTTGTTGTCATTTCTTGGCCTTGATTTTGTTTCTAAGGCCTTCTATCCACACACGTAAACTATGATCTCTCTTTCTGAGCTGTTCTTATTTAGCAACAATTCTTTGGGTAAAACTCCTCTTGCATTGACCTATACCCTGGTACTTTTCCTTCCTTAACATGGACTTTTAGGAAAAGTCTCCTTGCCTCCCAAATCTGGTCTGTCATCTCTAGGATATGACATCAGAGTTATTGAGGGAACCTTTTCTAATTAGATAAAATCTAAAATTTCAGATGTTCATTCCTTTGTCTTATTTCTTCCTTTGGTAAAATGCAGAGATCTCTGGCAGAAGTGACACAAGAGACCTCATCTATGATATTTTCCTTTCAGGTGTATTGGACATTATACTTGACTTCACAATATCTATTCCACTGCACCCCTGCCCCCTTCCCCAGCCACCATGTGTATCAGCAATGGAGGTTGAGGATTGACTCAGCTCCAGGGAAGAAGGTGCTCTGACTACCCTCAGCCAATCACATAATCTTCTCCTTATCAGCATTTGGTTCAAGAACTCAGAGCGCATCATTCTTTGTGCAACAGCTCAAGGGTAAATGGCATATGTTTGTCCAATCAGACAGACAAGAAGGCTTTGATCAGTGGTTAGAGGAGAATATCTTCCTCTTCCTACCTTCCCTGTCCCCTTCCAGTCCCCCCTTCTGTGGACACGAACAAGGAAGCATAGGACCCTAACTGATATGAGTAGCCATCCTATAACCACAAGGAAACGACCTTAGGTTGAAGCTGACATTGTGTTTAGAAGAGCAGAGGGACAAGAAGGACCTAGTGTTTTATGATGTTGTACAGCCATTAGATTGTCTAACCCTTATCAAAGCTTCCAGATAAGCGAATCATACATTCTGTATTGTTTAAGTCTTGTAGATTTTAAAAATCTAATGTAACTGATACAATGAGTTTGTTAGTGTTTTTATTAGTGGGATCAGGTTTTGAGTCAAGGAGAACAAACAGAGCAAAGAAGGAGGGAAAAGGAAAATATTTCCCAGAGGAGGATTGGATAGGCTAGGTTATAGGGAAAGGGAGCTAGAAACTCCAGGAAATAAGTTTTCATAGTTTGCAATGTAATGAGAATCAGCACCAAGTTTCTCTTACTAATTAGGAATAAAGACTCCTTTTCTGAAAATTTCCATGGGGCCTCCTAAATTGTACTACACAGATGCAGAGACTTGTCCTGTGTTTCCAAGCAAAGATCATAAGGTGGGGCCACAAGTTCAGCAAAAAATAATAAGAATTAACATTGGTAAACCACTTTCCACTTTACGAGGGCCATTACTACATGATTTCACTTGAGCCTCAGAACAATTCTCATTATAGCTACATTATACATTATATCTACATACAATATATACATTATACAGATAAGGCAGCTAGTGCTAAAAAGCAAAGATGTCACTTTGAAGACTAAGGTGAACCTGACCCAATTCATGGTATTTTCAATCACCTCATATGCATGCAAAAGCTGGACGATGAATAAAGAAGACCGAAGAATTGATGCCTTTGAATGATGGTGTTGGCGAAGAACATTGAATATACCATGGATTTCCAAAAGAACAAACAAATCTGTCTTGGAAGAAGTATAGCCTGAATGCTCCTTAGAAGCAAGGGTAGTGAGACTACATCTCACATGCTTTGGACATGTTATCAGGAGGAATCAGTCCCCGGATAAGGACATCATGGTTAGTAAAGTAGAGGGTCAGTGAAAAAGAGCAAGACCTTCAACAAGATGGATTGACACAGTGTCTGCAACAATGGGCTCCAGCATAACGATTGTGAGGCTGGTGTAGGACTGGGGAGTGTTTTGTTCTGTTATACATAGGGTCGCTATGAGTCAGAACTGACTCAACTGTGCCTAACGACAGCAACATTGTATAGATAAGGCAGCTAAGACTCAGGAAGATGGAATGAATGGCACTGGCCTGGCCATTCAGCTGGTCATATCAAATCCAGGGCTGTGCTGGAGTTCAGACTGCAGGGATGTGCTGCTTCTACCCCCTTAAGCTGCCTCTCTGCTGCCCCACTTGGCCTCCACCCTCCACTGGCAAGCAGTGCTTCCTCTAAATTCAGAATTAGCTTTCCTTATGACATCTCTTTGGGAAGGCAGCCCCAGAGCCTTCCTTATCAGTTTGTGGTTGCTAGACTTCTTTTGCCATCAAAAGGGCTTTATTTCTTGGCATCTAATCGCCAGTCCTTATCCATTCCCTCTTCTTCATTACTTTACTAGACTTCCTGTTGGTTTTGAGTTATGAACACCCTGGGTCAACAACTGGAGTCAATTTCTGCATTTGAGTCAGAGGAAACTCAGTGGAGTGAATTCTACACAATGGCGAACTTTGTGGATTATTACATCTTAAGTAATTCCCAGGAAATATGAGGAAACTATAGAAAAAGTGTCCTTAATCCTAAATAAGGTGAGCTTCAAGTGAACAAGCTCTTTGGTTTTTGACAACACCTGTAGATTATTGATGTCTCACCATAAATATAAGAAAAAAGGAAGGAAAAATGAAACAGAATGAAAATGTAGAAGAAGGGGAGAGTTAGAGAAATAAATACATGCGCAAATATCAGGCGTCAAACAGTATATATATGCAACAGTTTTCTGATCTTTAATTTAACTTTTTCTTTCATTTTTAGTTAAATTTGTCATTGCTTACGAAGCAACATTAGCCGTTTCACTGAGACCCTCGAGTCCCATGGAATGCATTCAGTCAGTAGTTTGTGTAATGGGCCTGTGGAGTTAGGCAGCTGACAAAATGGTAGATGTGATTAATGGCCCATTGACTCACAAACCCAGTTGATTTGGCCCCGAAATATTTATTATTATTTGTTGAATCTCACGTACAGAATGTAGAAACATTACAAAATAGTCCTGATCATTTACTAAATTACTTTCCTGCAGTTGTCTACTTTTCCTTCTCCCTCTAATTCCTTATAATTACCATGAGAAGTAGAGGTTAGGAATTCAAACATCAAATATTGCTTTAATCATCTGCCCCAACATACACTTGCATTTTTGATTGCTAAAATTCCTCCCTTTTTGCTTCATTGAGGCATGCTATTTTTTTTTCTCTCCCATCTTATTCATGATATAATTTAACTAAGGTGAAGCTTGGATGAGGGTCAGAACATGTCAATGGGGACTAGAGCATTTCCAATCATGTTTAAAAATTTTCTTAGACCTTCGGCCCTTCTTTGTTGCCTAAAATGTCTTTGAATTCCATGACATGGAATATTTGGGTTTTGGGGGTCCTTACCCAAGAAAATGACAGCCTGAGTTTCATATATACTTAACCCTTGTCTTTTAGAACAAGGTAACAGCAACAACAAAGCAACCAACTTATTTAAAAAAAAAAAAAAAATTGCTGTTGAGTTGATTCCAACTCATAGTGACCCTATAGGACAGAGTAGAACTGCAGCTGGTGGATTTGAACTGCCAACCTCTTAACCATTGCAATTTAAAGTATTGATGAATAAAAGGAACTCCAAAAGGGAATATTTGACTCATCCCTATCTTTACTTTTAGGACAGGGTAACCCTTGGAATGAAGAAATGTTTAATCAAACCATGTCATGATTGGGTTCATCTGATTTGTTTCATCATGAGAACTGTGAGATTTAGGAAGAAAAATGAAAAGTTGGATTTGGCACAACTCTTAGTAGTTAACATGCAGAAGGTAATATAAAGGAAAGATTTTAAATATAACAAAAGAGAAAGTTATAGTTAATATGAATGTGGAAAAATACCCACAAAATTTAATTGCATAACATTCTTTAAGTCATACTGTAAGTCTGCATATAAAAAAATGATCAAGAAAACAGACACCATGGTATGCTCATTTTATGTGGTATTTCTCTGATGTTGGGGAACTTGGTAACTGGACCAAAGTCCTATAAATTGTGCAGTCACTCTGAATTTGCATTCGCTTAAGGAAAGGTTTCTAATGTTCTAACTTGCTTTTACTTTTTCTGGTCTTGAGATTTCTACCTCGTTGCCTTGGTTTGAATCTGCATAGCATAGCTCAACTACACAGGTTTTTTTGTTTTTCATTTTTAATTATTCTGTTCAGTTCAAGATGAAGCTTAAGGTAAGGGTTGGATAACATTAGCAAGTCACTATTAGGTCAAGAGCTATGGGCGAGCCATGCTGTCGCCTCATGCTATTTACAGCTTTTATCTTAAGGTTTCTGGGTCTGTGCATATTTGGCCATGCTGACAGACAGAAGGAGGTCATCTGTCCCATTTTTATTCAGAGCAAGGAACAGGAACAACAGCACTCCAACAGTCAACGTTACTTAGCACAAAGTGGCGGTTCAGTGGTAGAATTTTCCCTCCCAGTATTTGATTTCCAGTCAATGCACCTCAAGCGCAGCTACCACCTCTCTGCCAGTGGAGGCTCGTGTGTTGTCTGACACACAACCATTGGACATGGGATGCCATGAGTTGGGGGCTGACTTCATGGCAGCTAACAACAGCAACACAAATGCTTTTATATCCATTACCTCATTGAATCCTTTCAATAACCCAGGCAGGAAGGTAATATTGTTGAATCTGACAGATGAGGACAATGGAACCCAGGGAGGTTAGGTAATGAGCTCAAAGTTGCATGGTTGGTGAATGAAAGAGTCAGAACTTGAACCCAGATTCTTTTCTTGCTAAAGCCTGTGCTTTCGTGTCTGTACTTTACTGCTTTTTTTTAAAAGCAGAGATGTGAGATGCTAGGGATGAGATGGGGGTATCTGGATACATGAGTCTTTCTCCCTGGTATACACATCTTGGTATAATCCCCTCTGTTTGAGTATGGGTGGAACTGTGAGTTGACTTTGAGTTCATCAAATGGGAGATTATTCTGGGATTCCCTGGCCTAAACAGGTGAGTCCTTAAAAGAATGACTGGACTTTCCTGGAGAGAGAAAATTTTATTATCTTTTTAAGGGAAGGAGATTCTCTTGTTGGCCTTGGTGATGATAGCTGCCATGTTGTAGAGAAAGCCAGGTGGCAGGGAACTGTGGGTGGCCTCTAGGAACTGAGAGTGATCTCTGACCAACGGCCAGCAAGAAAACAGGGATTTCAGTCCTATAGTCTGGAACTGAATTCTGCCAAAAATCAGTGAGCTTGGAAGAGGTCCCAAATCTCATAGTGGCTCCAGATGACTCTTGGATTTCAGTGTGTGGGACCCTGAGCAGGGAACCCAGCCACACTATGTCCAGAAGTCTGTCTCACAGAACTGTGCTATAATAAATGGGATTTGTTCTAAGCCTCTAAATTTGTGGTAATTTGCTCTACAGCAATAGAAAATTAGTACACCACACCATTTACATGCTGACAACTCTAAAATTTTATATTTGTGTTTCCAGTCCTGACTTCTCTCCTTAACTCTAGTCTGGTATCCTACTGCTTGCTAACCTCTCTGCTTGGATGTCTAATAGACATCTCAAACTTAACACATCCCAAAATGAACTCTCATTTTTCCACTTTCCCCAACTCACTCTTCCTGCAGTATTCTTCTCTCAGAATGACAACTTTTTATGAGTAGTTGCTTAATCCAAAAACTTTGAAGCACATTTCATATCCAATCCATTAGCAAATCCTTTGATTTCAGTTACAGGGGATTTTCAGAATTTGCTACTTCTTGATGGCAGTTGCAACCTCACCCTGTTCCTTCCCTATCTCCCTTCCTTGGTCTATATTTTCCAACAGTACTTATTGTCCTCTAACGTTATTACATTTAACAAAAGAATTATTTATTGTGGTAAGATGAACATAGCATGATGTTTACCATTTTGGCCATCTTAGAGTGTACAATTCCCTGGCCTTGAGTACATTCACAATGTGGTATAACTATCACAACTATCTATTTCCAGACATTTTTTTAATCATCCAAAACAGAACTGTATAGCCATTAAATAGTAACTACCTATTACCCCCTCCCGCTATCCCCTGATAACCTCTATTCTACTTTCTGTCTTTATGAATTTGGCTATTACCTAGGTGGAATCATACACTATTTGTCATTTTGTGTCTGCTTGTTTCACTTAGCATGTCTTCAAGGTTCATCCATGTTATAGCATGTGTAAGAATGTCATTCCTTTTTGATGGATGTGTAATGTTCCATTGTATGCATATACCACATTTTGTCTATCTATTCATCTGTTGATGGACAGTTGAGTTATTTCCACCTTCTGGCTACTGTGAAAAACCTACTACATAATACATTTATTTTATGTTTTATTGTCTGTCTCGCTTCACTAAAATGTAAGCTTCCCAAGGGCAGGGCCTTTTGTCTAATTTGCTCACTGCTGAATATCTAGTTCCTGGAATCATGCTTAACAATATTCATTAAATAAATATATGTGTTCATAAATTGATTATTAATAGTTTTTACAGGGCGTCACTTTTTTTTTTTTTTGTCTCCTCATTCTGTATCACTTTACTCAAGAATCAAAATCCCAAGAAAAGATTAGACCTGGCTTGGGTCTCAGCCTACCACTTGGCCAGGGGAGGGCAGGACATCTTCATCCATAATCCCACCAATGGGGGAGATAATTCCCGCAAAGGAATTGGGCATGTTATAACCTAAACACCTGTTAAAAAAAACCTTTGCCATCAAGTCGATTCCAACTCATAGTGACTCCATAGGACAGAGTAGAACTGCCACATAGGGTTTCCAAGGAGTGGCTGGTGGATTAGAACTGCTTACCTTTTGATTGGCAGCTGAGCTCTTAACTACTGTACAACCAGGTAACCTAAACAAGGGGGGGATGAATGACAGAAAGCCAAATACCAAAGAGTGGTCCATTACATGGGCTTGAGTTATCTGTGCCCATCCTCATACCATGAAGTGTCTGAAGCCCATACTGTGAGAAACATTCAATGCAGTAAAGCACCTTTCAAAAGTTCTCAAAGACAGACAGAGAAAACTGAGCCTGTCTTCTCTGTGTTAAAGAGAAACAGGAAATCCCACAGAAGCCCTTGGAAGAAGTAAGCCTTAGGGAACTGGGACAGGAACCACACAGCACAGGAAGCATCCTTGGGATTTCCAAGAGTTTCTAGCCTTCTCTAATTGCTTTCTTCTGGGATCCCTGATGGTGCCTTTCACCATCCCGTTAGTCTTTCCTCTAACAGGTCATAGGGAAGCTGGGTCCTACTTCCTGGTTAGCAGGGAAGAGGCAGAAGGTGACTCCCATCTGTTGCCAGGGATGCCACCCTGGGTTGTTATCTCAGCAGCACTGTCCCATTGCAGTCCATGGTGTACAGGTCATGTGATTAGAGGGCACTTTAGCTGTGTTGTTTGTGTCACAGGCTTCCGCGAGTTGACCCCAGGACCTAAGGGCACCATGTAAGTGTGGGAAAGAGCATTTGGAGTACCAGACACCAAGTAGCTGAACTGCTTTTGAAATGCAGCTTGTTGGTATTTGGAAATTGTCTGCACTTCCATAGGAGGAAAATTTCACAGTCTTTCTAGGTAAAGTGACTCAGTGTTTAACAGCTGGCAGAGGCTGACTTCCATCCTTACCAATCTGCTTGCCATTTTGATGTAAAAATCAACTTGTGATATACCCATCATGAAGGTAGAATATGGTCTTTGATTTGGACAATGAGAAATACTAGTCACTTATATTCCAGAGACTTTGTTATCAGCTTGTCCTACCATTGCTTAGTCATTCAATATTCGTCTTCAACATTTTCTGTTCAATGGCTTTTTTAGATAGCTCATGAAAAAAATTGATCAAGGAGGTGAAATGACATGAATGATTTTTCAACATTTAGAGGTTGTCGTTATTTAAATCCATTAATTTATTCTGCATTTTGATAACATGTTTGTGAACTTGTTGGATTATTGTCATTTTACCTCCTGTCATTAGTTTTTTTTTTTTTCATTAGTTTAGGGCATTTAAGTTTTACTTATAATTTTAACACTATAGGTATTTTTAAGTCCTGGAAATTAAATTTGAAGAGTCAGAGGATTTGAATAACAATAATAATAGTCATAGAAATAACGAAGTAACAATGAAAACAATCATAACAATCCCAGTAGCGATCATTTTAGAAGAATTTATTATGTGCTATGGAAAAAAAAAATTTTTTTTTTTTTTTATGGACAGTGTCACCCACTGCTGTTGAGTCAATTCCGACCCTTAGCGACCCTACAGGACAGAGTACAACTGCCCCATAGGATTTCCAAGGAGCACCTGCTAGATTTGAACTGCTGATCTTTTGATTAGCAGCCATAGCACTTAACCACTATGCCATCACGGTTTCCACTGACAGTGGTAGTCTCATATATTACATTATTTTAACTTACCAAATCTCTGTTTTTTCTCTTGTCATTTAGGGAGTGCAGGTTTTGAAGTCAGATGAATGTAAGTCTGAATCCCACCTCAGCCACTTAACCAGTTGTGTGATGGTGGGTCTGTTACTTAACCTCTCTGTAAAGTGGGGATAGCAATCCCTATCTCAAATGGTCTCTGTGAAGCTAAAATTAAACACAATGACATATGTAAAACATTAGGCCTGGTGTCAAATGTTGCCGGTTGCCACTGAGTTGGCTCTGACTTACAGCAACCCCAAGCACAAAAGAATGAAATGCTGCTTGGTCCTGTGCCACCTTCATGATCCTTGATATGGTCGAGTCCATGGTTGTAGTCACTGTGTATTTTGCGTGCCTTCCAACCTAGGGGGCTTATCTTGTAGCACAAGATCAGAAGTGTTCTGTTGTGATCCATAGAGTTTCCTTTGGTTAATTTTTGGAAGGAGATTTTTCAGGCCTTTCCTCCTAGTCTGCCTTACTCTGGAAGCTCTGCTGAAATGGGTCTACTGTGGGTGATTCTTCTTCATATAGCCCAGATTCTCGGATTATTTGCTCAGCATACAGATTGAATAAGTTTGGTGAAAGGATACAACCCTGACGCACACCTTTCCTGACTTTAAACCAATCAATATTCCCTTATTCTGTCTGAACAACTACTTCTTGATCTATGTAAAGTTTCCTGATGAGCACAATTAAGTGTTCTGGAATTCCCATTCTTTGCCATGTTATCCATAATTTTTTATGATCCACACAGTCAAATGCCTTTGCATAGTCAATAAAACACAGGTAGACATCCTTCTGGATTTTTCTGCCTTCAGCCAGGATCCATCTAACATCAACAATGATATCCCTGGTTCCACGTCCTCTTCTGAAACCGGCCTGAATTTCTGGCAGTTTCCTGTTGATATACTGCTGCAGCCGTTTTTGAATGATCTTCAGCAAAATTTTGCTTGCGTGTGATATTAATGATACTGTTCTATAATTCCTGCATTCGGTTGGATCACCTTTCTTGGGAATAGGCATAAATACGGATCTCTTCCAGTCAGTTGGCCAGGAAGCTGTCTTCCATTTTTCTTGGCAGAGGTGAGTGAGCACCTCCAGGGCTGCATCCATATATGAAGAAGAATGGAACATCAGGATTGGAGGAAGATTCATTAACAACCAGTGTTATGCAGATGACACAACGTTGCTTGCTGAAAGTGAAAAGGACTTGAAGCACTTACTAATGAAGATCACAGTCTTCAGTATGGACTGCATATCAACATAAAGAAAACAAAAATCCTCACAGCTGGACCAATAAGCAATATCATGATAGATGGAGAAAAGATCGAAGTTGTCAAGGATTTCATTTTACTTGGATCCATAATCAACAGCCATGGAAGCAGCAGTCAAGAAATCAAGAGACACATTGCATTGGGTAAATCTGCTGCAAAGGACCTCTTTTAAGTGTTGAAAAGCAAAGATGTCACCTCGAAGACTAAGGTGCAACTGACCCAAGCCATGGCATTTCCAATTGCATCAAATGCATGTGAAAGCTGGATAAATAAGGAAGATTGAAGAAGAATTGACACCTTCAAACTGTGGTGTTGGCAAAGAATACTGAGTATACCATGGACTGCCAAAAGAATGAACAAATCTGTCTTGGAAGAAGTACAACCAGAATGCTCCTTAGAAGCAAGGATGGCGAGACTGCATCTTACATACTTTGGACATGTTTTCAGGAGGGATCAGACCCTGGAGAAGAACACCATGCTTGGCAAAGTACAGGGTCAGCAGAAAAGAGGAAAAGCCTCTATGAGGTGGATAGACACAGTGGCTGCAGCAATAAGCTCAAGCACGATGATTGTAAGGATGGTGCAGGACCGGGCGGTGTTTTGTTCTGTTGTGCATAGGGTTGCTATGGGTTAGAACCAACTCGACAGCACCTAACAACAACAACAACAACATGGGTGACCCTGCTGGTATTTGAAATACTGGGGGCACAGTGTCCAGCATAACAACATATAAGCCACCACAGTATGACAAATTGACAGAAGGGTGGTGACTAGTGTAAAATAGTCATCTGTTAATAGACCAAAACCAAGCCAAACCTATTGCTGTCGAGTCAATTCTGACTCATAACAACACTACAGGTCAGAGTAGAACTGCCCCATAGGGTTTCCAAGGAGCGCCTGGTAGATTTGAACTGCTGACGTTTTGGTTAGCAGCTGTAGCTCTTAACCATTATACCACCAGGGTTTCCTGTTAATAAATAGTAGCTGTAAATAACAATAATAAATTTGTCACACGTTGCACATATCAGAGTTCCTTACCTGTGTGAATGAACAAATAGGGGTTGAATAGATAGGGAAAGCTCCTACCACCTAGGACTCAAAGTGAAGGAGGCAATGAACACATTTTGATTTTGATTGATCAACATAATTTGCTAGCCAATAAAAAATGCTAAGATCAAGGGAATTTATAAGAACCCTGCCCTTAACAGAGCTATGGTGGCACAGTGGTTAAGAGCTATGGCTGCCAGCCAAAATGTTGGCAGTTCAAATATACCAGCCACTCCTCGGAAACCCTGTGGGGCAGTTCTACTCTGTCCTATAGGGTCTTGATGAGACAGAATGAATTTGGAGGCAATGGTTTTTGTTTTTTTTTTTTTTTTTTCTGCCCTTAACTACAACCCCATGTCTAAGACAGGATGGCCATCAATGATTGCTTTTAGACACTTATTACTTTCTCACCAAGATTTCTGTCTTTGGATTATGCAAGTGCCAGCAGCACAAAGTAGAGTTAATAGGAGGCTGGGGATGGGAAGTGGGGAAGACTCCCATGTAAGAAATAGTTTGCACAGGATAATTATAAATCAGCATCATGATCTATGGGAGCAGAAAGCATGGTGGTGATTTTCCCACAAGAAATACAACTATTTTGGAATCCTCTGAAGTTTACTATTCACACACCATGGGAGTCAACACGGTTTTAATTTACTGACTCACTGTCCCTGGAGTCTTTTCCTCTGAATTTTAAACCAAAAAAGAAAAGAGAGAGAGGAAAAAGAATGGTGAAAGAGACGCAAAGCAAAGAAGAAAAAAATGGAAATGAGAGAGGAAGGGGAAAGGAGAGAAAAGGAAGGAGAGGAGAAGCCAGGGCATTGTTATAGAAAGACTTAGAGTCAACATAATCATAATTTGCTTTCTTCCAATTAAGTAAAATAAAAGTTGAAAAAATATTCTGACTGAATTTTTCAGCACCTTTGAAGAAAGACATCAGTTCAAAATCTGAGTGCGTATTCAATCTGTGAGTGTGCTATAAATCTAACTGCAGGTGGTTATTGAGTGTTCTGTGTCTAACTTTGTGCCAGAGTTCCTGAATAGTGCAAATGGTTAATGCCCTTGGCTGCCAACTGACCAAAGTGTCCAGCATTATAGCAACCCAGAGAAGGTTTGAGTCAACTCAGAGGCTCCTCAGAAGAAAGGCTTCGTGATCCACTTCTGAAAAATCAGCCACAGAGAACCCTTTGGAGCACAGTTTTACTCCGCCTCGCATGGAGTCACCACGGATAGAAATCAACTTGATGCAAGTCGTTTAACTTTATGCCAGGCAATGAGGTGGACACATTGATGGATTAATGTGAAGCTTTCTGAGAGATAATGTCTGTTCTCTCAGTGCTTCTGATCTGGTGGAGATCTAAAATAATTAGAGAACTAGATTCTGTATAATCAATAAGCAAAATTGATAGAAAGGCAGTTTATTTCAGTTCCACAGGCTTCTGGAAAGAAATAATGTGACTCAATCAAGAATCTTTGGGAAGCTCTGCATACCACCTCTTCTTGGAGAATCATGGCACACATTCATGTGTTAAAGCTTCTGTCTTTCTATAAAGGAACTGTCTTAGCCGAGGTTCCCTCAAGAGCAGGGGCTGCCAAAGCTGTGTGCAGGGAGTTTACTCTGGAGTGTGAACCCAGAAAGCAGGGCAAAGGGCAAAGGGCAGTGAGTAAGCAAAGGAGAGGAAGCCAGCGTAAGGCTTTGTTACCAAGTCGGCTACCACTAACAACACCCCTGTTGCTTGGCCTTACGGGGTTTTCTTCTGGAAAATAAAACCAAAACATGGAAAAGCGGGGCAAATTCGAGAGAATCTTGGGAAACATTATTTGAGCTTCTGACTAGAGCTTTGCCTGAGGAGCTCTATCAAATGTGTCTATCAGATGTGTCTCAGGCTTTTCCTCCCAGGAGACAAAAGAGGGAAGCAGTTATCCATTAGCTTCTGGACTCCCTTGCTCAAGAGTGGCCCCATGTGGGTTGACTCCCTGCACCCCTGTGCTGCACAGTTTCCATGATTGCTGAGCAGTTTCCATGGGAGAATCCACTGCGAGGTCAGAGAAGCTCTGAGGCCAGAAGTGAGAGGTACCAGCATTGACCCAAGGTGAGGCATTGTCATTTTGCACCTGTGTGAGTCTAGTAAAGCCTCGTGGACCTGGACAGCACCATCTGTGGCTGGAGGATAAGGGGGACCAAGAGGACATGGGGGAGGTGCACAAGCTTTCTCTAGTACAGAAACCTATGCTGTTGCTAGCTGCTGTCGAGTCGGCCCCCAACTCATGGTGCCATCATGAAACAGAATGTAATAGCAGGCCTTTCTTCCTAGACTGTCTTCACCTGGAAGCTCTGCTGAAACCTGTTCAGCATCATAACAACATGCAAGCCACCACTGACAGATGGTACAAGGGCCAGGAATTGAACCTGGGTCTCCCTCATGGAAGGTGAGAATTCTATCACTGAACCGCCAATGTCCCCACAGAGACACCAACACAGACCCCTATTTTAGCTTTAAGAATTCTTATTATCTCATGGAATTATTATTCTGCTGAATACATTTCAGTAAACACAGGAATGTTTTCTTTGTAAATGATAGACATAGCAGTTGGTCCGACTCCAGGGATAGCTCTATCCAGGGCATCAAATGATGTTTCTTAAATCCTTTTCTTTGCTTTTCCCCCTGTTTTGCTGTGGTTTGGTTTCATTTCCACATGGTAGGAAAGATGGGCTTTGGTACCTGCCACTTATTCACCAATAGTCTTCCCTGTTCCTCCTGGGCACACAATTGGACTATATCTCCCAGCCTCCCTCACACTTAAAAAAAAAGTCAAACCGAAACCCACTGTGGTTGAGTCAATTCTGACTCATAGCAACCTTACAGGACAGGATAGAACTGTCCCATGGTGTTTCCAAGGAGTGGCTGGTGGATTCAAACTGCTGACCTTTTGGCTAGCAGCTGAGCTCTTAACCACTTCACCACCAGGCCTCCTTGCACTTAGATGTGATCATATGGTGGGTTCTGGCTAATGGAAGGTGGGCTGAAGTGAGGCAGTCCACCCTCCCTCCTAAGTCTTCACTTTCCCTCTTACTCTCTTTGTCCAGCTGCCAGTAGATGATTCAGCGAGGACTCCATGGCCCAATGAGCAGAGGGCGCCTTGTTGCGTGATTTACTGTTCATAGAAAGCCACTTGCCAAACACCCATATCAAACTGATTGACGTGTCCATATCAATTCCTGAAAAGAATTCTTATTGTCTCTATGTGGGTTATTTGAGGAGGTGAGGACCCTTGATCTATGCCAGGAAGACATGAAATAGGAGTAGGATACTGTAATGGGTTGAATGGTGACACCCCCCGCCCCCGCTGCCGCCAAGACAGTGTCTAGGTCTTTATCCCTGGAACCTATGAATATTACCTTATGTGGCAAAAGATGTGATTAAGCCAAGGAACCTGAGAGAAGGAACTTATCCTGGATAATCCAGGTGGGTCCTAAATGCAAACATCCTGAGAAGGTGGAAGATGGCAGAAGTGATGGGGGAACGGAGAAGTTGTATCTGTGAGTGCACATAAGATCACCACTGGGGATGCTCCTACTAATAAGCAGTGAGGACTTTGAGGGGGGCTAGAAAGAATGTCAGAGTAGGTGACAGCTGAGAAAATAGGTTTACTGCTGTTTTGTGATGATAATTTTAACTCCCAGCCTGGCGAGGTAGATATTGGGAAAACCCTCGATCTAGGCGTAACTTAATTACCCTGTAGTCCCAAAATGGTGCACAGGTAAGAATGAACTATCTGCCTGCAACTTGACTCAGAGGTAACCAAACTGGGGCCTGGAAACGGTAACACATATATGTGGTGATTCTCTCTCCATTTCCCAACTTTCTGAGAGTTTGCTTAAGTTGCTAAATGAACATTCCCAAATTTTAATGGACAAAACCCAAAACACATCGTCTCGCTGAATATTTACATATTGGATTCTTTCCCAAGGGAGACTAGAGAGAAGGGGGACCATGGTTTCTTCTCTGCTTCCTGCTAGGAAAACACACAGGTTTGCTGATTCAAAGGGGAGATTGAAGAGAAGTTTCTTTTTATAGATGTTGGTTTTGGAGCGAGTTCCAGCAGTCATTACAGGTGTCTACACAGGCTTCTCAGTAACCTTGCTGTGACCCGGCCTTAAAGGGAAGCTTTGGCGGCCTCGTCTCTTGGGATATGTTGCTGACCCAACCTGAAATCCTTCTTTAGGTTGAGTCAGCAACATATCCCATGACTTTTGGGTGATAGGTTCTTTTATATAAGACCATAAAGCAAAAGGCCCTTCCTGTGGAGTGCTGAATTTCCCAGAGGCCATGACTAGGAATTAGACTGAAGTAAAATTGTTCAAGAGAAATTGGGGAAAAACGACGAATAATGCATAACTTGGCTTGGTCATGCCCTTCAAGTATTTGTAGAGAGCAAATACAACCGTGGGTAATGGAGAATAAAATGTGTTGATTTTCATACACTGAAATAACTCAAGTGGAAAAAAAAATCCTTTAAAACATTTTAATTTCAATTAACTTCATGTTACAAGCCACACACACATACACACTCACTCACAGATGTACATACACTCTCGCTTTTTTTTTGTATTGGCTGAGATTGTTTTTGCTATAGCTGTAGGTCTCCAAGCCTTATGTTACATAAGCACACAAACATTTTTTTAAATTAATTTATGACCTAAATATAAAATCTCTGAGAAAGGCTGTGTCAACACATAGCTAAATAAGTAGACTTTTTGCTTGTTTGTTTTGGCCTTTTGATATTCCTCCTTGGTCTCTGGTTTTCCACCATTTTCTCCATTGACATTCTTCATAGTTAGTTAACCTTCCTACCGGTAAATGGCTGCTCACTCTGGGTGCCTCAATGATAATACAGGAATTTTTGACTCCAGCTCCTCACCTTTCTTTTGTATTTATCTTAGGTATGTCGATACCTTGGCGACCCAACATCATAGTTGACAACTGCTGGTCTTGTTTATAAGGTATCACTATAATAAGGCCGGATTCAAACACTTCAAATAAACTTGTGCCCTTAAACCTTAACATGTCATTCGGTATTATACAGGTCAGTTCATTTTAGTGCTTTTTTTTTTTTCAAATAGGTGGTATAGTTTTGCCAAACATTAACAAAAGTCGATACTCCTTAATGACAGAGCATTTGTAGCAGAGCAAAACAACACAACAACAAAAAACATCATTTTTTTGTATTCAAGAATTCAAGAAACCTGCTTGAGTTCAAATCCAAGAGGTGATGTGGGTGAAAGCGATTTGTACATTTTAATGCACTAACCCAATGCTGTCGATACGTAAAATTGGATTCAGTGACAAATAATTATTGAGTACTCACTATGTGCTGTATCCACTATGTGCTATGCTCCATGTTTAGTATCCAGGATAGGGTAAATATGTAAGACAGGGTCCCTGCCCTCAGGGGATTGATTCAAAATTAGAAGGAATTAAAATTTTCTGCCCCCATCCAAGAAATAATGAGAATTTAAGCCCTGTGATCAATTAGCTTCATAAAGATTTAAATAACATTGGTTGAATTTTTACACATTGGATTCAATTTTGTTTTTGAGTCAATATGTTAAGGTTGACATATTTATTTTAATTTATTTATTTAAATAAAAAAATTGCATTGGGCAAGGCTGCTGCAAAAGATTTCTTTAAAGTGTTAAAAAGCAAAGATGTCACCTTGAAGACTAAGGTGCGCCTGACCCAAGCCATGGTGTTTCCAATCACCTCATATGCATGGGAAAGCTGGACAAAGAATAAAGAAGACCAAGGAAGAATTGATGCCTTTGACTTGTGTTGGCGAAGAATATTGCCAAAAGAATGAACAAATCTGTCTTGGAAGAAGTACAACCAGAATGCTCCTTAGAAGCAAAGTATGTCTCACATACCTTGGACATGTTATCAGGATGGATCAGTCCCTGGTGAAGGACATCATGCTTCGCAAAGTAGAGGGTCACCAAAAAAGAAGACCCTCAAGGAGATGGATTGACACAGTGGCTACAACAACCGGCTCAAGTGTAACAAAGGTTGTGAGGATGGTGCAGGACCAGGCAGTGTTTCATTCTGTTGTACATGGGGTCTCTGTGAGTTGGAACCGACTCTATGACACCTAACAGCAACAACATTTAAGTAGAACCATCTTTTTAAATTACAAAAAATGATGTATGCTCATTCAAACAAAGGGATACAGAATTGCAAAAAGCAGAAATTACAAATCCCTGGCTCTACATAGGTTGCATAGGCTCTGGGTTAGAGCTAGACAGAACTGGGTTTGAATCCTAGCTCTGCTTTTACTAGCTGTGTGGCCTCTCAGAACGCCATTTTCTCATCATTAAAATGGGCTTAATAAATACTTAATGCCGATCTTATGAGACTTAAGAGAAAAACTATTTAAAGTGGCAAGCATAATATTTGGTGGGGTGGTACAAACAGTTCAAGTTGTTGGCTGGTAACCAAAAGGTTTGATGTTCAAGTCAACCCAGAGATGCCTCGGAAAAAAAGGCCTGGTGATCTACTTCTGAAAAATCAACATTGAAATCTCTTATGGATTTTATTGATTCTTTCAAAAAACGACTTCTGCTTTCATTGATTTTTTTCTATAGTTTTCTCATTCTCTATTTTGTTTATCTCTGTCTTGATCTTTGTTATATCCTTCCTTAAACCAAAACTATCCCCTGAAGTCTTCTTTGAACAACATCACCAACAAAAAGCTTATCTTAATTAGTAAAGTACGTCTGCTTTCAGCATTGTGAAAGCAGGCGTACTTTAAAGAATTATCTATGTGAGATCAAATTGACAAGGGCAACTCAAAAATTTGGTTGGGAAGCTTCAGGAGCATGTGAGTTTAAGGTAGCGGTGGTGGAATAATTTGGAAAAGGGTAGTGAGAATGGTAGCCCAACTTGAAGAATGTAACCAATGTCATTGAATTGTACATGTAGAAATTGTTGGAACGGCTGTGTATACTTTTGCCAAAATAAAAAATCAACGACAACAACAGCTCTGTGGAGCACAATTTTACCATGACACACATAGGATTACCATGAGTGGCAGTTGGTAGTTGTTAGTTGCCAGTCCAGTTGATTCCGACTCATGGCGACCCTATGTGTGCTGAGTAGAACTGTTCCGTAGGGTTTTCAAAGGTGTGACCCTTCAGAAGCAGATTTCCAGGCCCGTTTTCTGAGGCACCTCTGGGTAGGTTTGAACCGCCAACCTTTTGGCTAGTAGTTGAGTGCTTAACCTTTTGTGCCATCCAGAGACTGCTGGTATTTAATAAGTGTTATGAGTTTTTCTTCTTCTTTGGTTTTTAAAGTTATTTGTTCAGAATTTATTTTATAATTTAGTGATCTAAAAAAAAAATCAACCTGCTATAAATACATATATTTGGCTCATTTTGGTTTTCATTTCTGCACAACAAATGTTTCTAAATCTCGAGAGCCCAGTGGAAGGAACTCCCTTGCCATTTTACCAACTATCTCACACGATTTTCAGATAGTTGATCATTAACTCTCAGGAAATGCCTAACCCATAAATTATTCTGGCTGCTTTAAAGTTTTTGAGGAAAAGGTGCATTCAAAAACAATGCACAAAACACCTCTTTTTATTTGTTGAATAGCTTTAACCTGTAACCACACTAATTTCCTTGTGGGTGCAAACATAATAAAGTGTCCTTTCGGAGTATTTGAAGGCTGGAGCTACCAGAAAAGAAGTACACGGTGAAGTTTTACTTTCATCATGCTATGTGACTAGTTTTATTGCCGATTAAGGAAAGAAAATTTGCTGGTTGGCATGGAAGCTGAAAAGATTTTCTCTTATACTGATTTCTCAAGGTGGGACTCAGGGTATTATAGATGAAACAACTTCTGCACTTATGAAAATATCTTTAGTTTGTTCCTTAGTTAAAGTAGAAGGTCCCCCCAAATAGTTGCTATATAGAAACTATTTCTTGCAAGCTTTCCAGGCATTTGAATGGATTTCACAGTGGGACATTAAATATTAATCATCTTTTTTCCTTGAAGAAGGATGGCGTGGTGTCACAGAAAGAACCTGAACTCTGATGTCATAACACCCAGGTTCACCCTCGACTCCAAATCATGTTTTGTGGCTTTTGCAAATTGGCAACTTCTCTGAGCCTCAATTTTTTTTAATATCTATGACATGGGACAGATGCTGCTTCCCTCATAACAAGGTCGAAAGGATCACATGGGAGAATCTATTCACATTTCCTGTTCATAGTCAGCACACAGTAACTGTTTATTCTTTCATACTGTCTGCCTCCCTGCCTTTCCTAACTAAAAATATTAGCCTAGGTGGTTTTACCACTAACCATCTCTCATTTGTATGGCAGGTTACAAAATGTTTCTACATACCTTATCTCCTTTGATTTTCAGAACACACCTATAAAGTAGGTAGCCTTGGACTTAGTACTATGACTCTTTTGCAAATAAAATAACAGTGCTCAAAGAGGTAACAAGAGCTAGTTGCTCAAGATTACTTGGTTGGTGTTTTAGTCATCTAGTGCTGCTGTAACAGAAATAGCACATGTGGATGGCTTCAACAAACAGGAGTTTATTCTTTCAGAATCTAGTAGGCTAAAAGTCCAAATTCAGGGTATCAGTTCCAGGGGAAGTCTTTCTCTATCAGCTCTGGAGGAAGGTCCTTTTCATCAATCTTCCCCTGGTCTAGGAGCTTCTCAGTGAGGGACCCCACGTTGAAAGTATGTGCTCTTCTCCTGGCACTTGTTTCTTGGTTGTAGGGTGTCCCCTTGTCTCTCTGCTCGCATCTCTGTTTTATATCTGAAAAGAGATTTGTTTAAGATGCAGCCTAATCTTGTAGATTGAGTCCTGCTTCATTAACATAACTGTCTCTAATCCTGCCTCATTAATATCATAGAGGCAGGATTTACAACACAGGAAAATCACATCAGGTAACAAAATGGTGGACAATCACACAATAGTGGGAATCACGGCCTAGCCAAGTTGATGGCTATTTAGGAGGATACAATTCAATCCATGACAGTTGGAAAAAGATGTTGGGAGAAGGTTCAAGCCATTTGGTTGTCTCTTATACTTTGCAGCCACAAATCTCTTCGTGGAAGACCCAAATGGCAAATTTGAATTTCCTACTCGACTTCTGATGATAAGTATATCAGTCAGGATTCAACCAGAGAGGCAGAACTAGTATGAGATTTATTACAAGGAATTGGCTCATGAAATTGCAGGAACCAGCTAAGCAGGCCTAGACTCCATAGGGTAGGCAGTCAGGAAGGAGGGACCAGCTAAGGAGGCCTAGACTCCATAAGGTAGGCAGTCAGGAAGGAAAGATGATGAGCAGCTAGTCCCCAAGAGCACAAGCTCAAACGTGGAGTCTCTGCACTCAGTGAGGGTCTTGACCCTCTTTTAAGGGTCTTCCAACTGATTAAGTCAGGCCCATCAGGATAGTGTAGCCTAGCAGCTGAGCTCAGATGCATTATTGAACTCAGCTGAGACCAAAAGACCACCTGACCACAGCCCCAGTTACCAACCTGCAGAATTGTGAGGTCGATAATTGGCTGTTGTTTTAAGATACTAAGCTCTGGAGTGGTTTATTCTGAGCAAAAGTTGGCTGATATTGTTATCATTTTATACCTGGAATGGCGTCTGTTATACGGGACCCCTGAGCTTTTTTGTGACTCTGAGTCCCTGTGTGGTGAAGCAGTTAAGTGCTCTGCTGCTACCTGAAAGTTTGGTGGTTTGAGCCCACCCAGAGGCACCTCGGAAGAAAGACCTAGCGATCTACTTCAGAAAAATTAGCCACTGACAACCCTATGGAGCACAGCTTTACTCTGACACACACGGGGTTGCCATGAGTTGGAATCGGCTTCACGGTAACTGGTTTGTTTTTGTGGGTTTTGGTTTGGGAGTAAAGAATTAATAGGGCATCTCTACTGGCAAAATTAATAGGTTTCTCCAGCATTTTTCCAGTCTAGCATAGCTCCTAAAAGCTCAAAACTGGCTTGAGTGTATAGAATAGAGCTTGGAAGGATCTGCAAATTTTAGCATAGAGGTCTGGATGATGCAAGCTGCTAGGCATGAAATAGCTGTCCTCCTCCATGGACCCCTACAGGGAGTCAGGAGCTGTGGTCCCTGTCTTATCCTTGTTTCAAGTAAATGCAGGTATTCAGGCTCTAACTGGTCAAGTGGCCTGAGCTGGTAACGACACTCATTTCCTACAGCATTCATAATCTACTGCTGGACTTCCTGGACCTCAGTAGAGCTACAAATTTGAAGAATTATGGAGCAATTTAGTGGCAGTGAAAGAACAGTTTCAGAGGAGTTTCATAGCTCTTGATGACTATGAATCATACCTTCAAAATTTGTGGCTACCTTTGAAGCACAAACCACGGGATATATCTGGTTTATTCAGCATCTGCCCTATTCCTGTGATCATCTCCAAAAGACCTGACTGAGCTGAAAATGAACTATGCCCACCAAGATGGACATTGATAAAAACCTTGGGTACATTCTATCCAGAATTATTTTGAATTTCCTGGATACCTGGCCAAAATCTTGCTGAAGCTTGGGTTTTCTTGCTTTGTGGCAATGTTTTTCTTTCATGAAACCATCGAGATCAAAGCTGAGTCACTCAGGGATGTAGATCGTGATTCAGAAATGAGATGTACCTTAGCTCAATATGTTGTTATTGTTAGGTGCCGTTGAGTTGATTTTCTATTTGTAGGGTCCCCATGTGTTATAAAGCAGGACTTCCCAGTAGGGTTTTCTAGGCGGTAATCTTTACAGGAGCAGATAGCCAGGTCTTTTTTCCCATGGAGCCACTGGTGGGTTTGAACTGTCGACCTTTCGGTTAGCAGACGAGCCCTTAACCTAACTTAATATATCCCTGAGTTTCTTCAGACTAGCTCAGCTTGTTTCACATAAGTTTTGTTAGTGACTGATCAAGATGTTCAAGTGGCTGCCACTGGACTTATAAGAATGGATTTTTGAATACATTTGGTGGAATAATTTTTTTTTAGATTGAATTATGTTGAGTGGAGAGAAAGCGTATCACTGAGTTTCCTTTGATTATGAGCCTGATCAATTTAGTGAATAAATCTGGCAGGCATGTTGGCATATTACAAATTAATGTTCCATTTACTTTATCTGATTTATTTAGTGTAACGGTCTGGTGGACTACATATGTGAATTTCTAGGAACTATCACATCACTATGGCTGCTAACCAAAGGGTCGGCAGTTCAAATCCTCCAGACCCTCCTTGGAAACTCTATGGGGCTGTTCTACTCTGTCCCATAGGGTTGCTATGAGCCAGAATCGACTCGACGGCACTGGGTGTGGTTTGGCTTTTGGTGTATCAATTAAGGAGCTTCTGACTCAAATTGAAAGGTTGGCAATTTGAACCCACTAGTGGAACTCAGGAGAAAGACACGATGATCAGCTCCTATAAAGACTACAGCCTAGAAAACCCTATGGGGGCAGTTCTACTCTGTCACATGGGGTCGCTATGAGTCACATGCAATGCCTGGGAAATCGAAGGTCAAAACTCATTTTAAGGCGAGGCCTCTTTTGGGTGAGCTCCAGGTAATTAATTTTGTACACAGCTGGTTTCATTTGTGCTCAAGTGCCCATGTGCCCTTCCTGGGTTGCTATGAGTCAAAATTGACTCAAAAGCACCTAACAACATATTGTCTCTTACCTAAACAAAGAAGGTTATCATATTTCATCAAAACATAAAGGACTAGCATCAACTCTTTGAATATGCAACGTGAATGGCTAAACTTTTGGCTAAGCAACATTGAATGTTGGCTCCTAGAACATGTGTACGGCCTCTATTGGGTCATATCGCTGAAGGTTCTTTTAGACTTTAGATCCTGTTCATGGCAGAATGTCTGAAAATAAACCTAGAAGTAGGAGACATTGACAGAAAGAGAGAGACCTTCCCTTACCACTGCCAACCATTAACCATCCCACATCTCTGCAGGTCTGTTTTCATGAATCTAGAACATGCCAATCAGCTCTCAGCATTTCAGTTGCAATGCCTGGGAAATCAAAGGTTGAAACTCATTTTAAGGTGAGGCCTCTTTTGGGTGAGCTCCAGGTAATTAATTTTGTACACAGCTGGTTTCATTTGTGCTCAAGTGCCCATGTACTTTTCATGGGTGCCTATAGTGGGTGCCTGTGGCTCAGTTAGCCAAGTACACATTAGCCTGGGCTATGTACCCCATGTGTTGAAAAGCCCTTGAAGTGTAGGCATTTTGAACCTTCTTAGAGCCAGCCCAGGGGGCCTTCTCTTGCAGAATTGAGTTCCTGGCTGGAGGGAAATGCACGGTCAACTTTTCCCAGCCAAATGTTTGTGACATTTCCCTGCATAAACATTGACTTTGGTTAGCCGGGAAATCCACTGCGCAGAGAGGCGGGAGAAATGGGTTCTGAAAATACTACTCTGGTGTAGCAGGGTCGGTAGCCTTGCAGCCAGCCTGGGCCTTGTTTGCATCCTCCCAGCAGCTGGCTGTGAGCGTGTCTATTGACAAAGAAAAGGACGCTCCCAGTTCTCCAGGATGACTCATTCCACGTTCTCTGGGCGGTTCCCACGCCCGCCTGCCTGCCGGAACAGGAAGGCCCTTATTGTGCCCAATTGTTTTCCTGAATGCCTTTCTCAACAACAGCAAAAGGAAACATTACTGTTTGGCTGGGAGCCATCCTGGCCAGTTGGGTACTTATAGTGCTTCGAATGCAGAAGTTGGACTCAGCCAAAACTTGCCAAGGCCCAGGGCTGCACTTAATTTCTGTCTGTGTTTCAGATGAACCCACTGCTTCTTGCAGTGATCAAGCCCAGGTGATTTAAGACAAATGGAACTCCCTTTACTAGCAACAATTCCCAGCCCAAGATGGACCATTTGTTTTATGGACCTGTTTCGTGTCTGGTTACTCCATGGGGGGCCCTGACACCACCCCCGACTTTGTCACTTGAATAAAATATGAAAAGCACTGTCTTCCAGCTACCTCCTCCTTGAATCTAATTGCTCCAGATAGACAGGGAGGGTGAGGGAAGGGTGGTCTGGGGAAAGAGAGGGAGGAGGAAGCCAGAAGATTAAATAATACACAAGCAATTATAATCAGAACTCTTGGGTGTAAATGCAGGCACAGGATCACCAGCTGCCATCAAGTCAACACTGACTCCTGGCGACCGCATGTATGTCAGAATAGAACTGGGGTCCATAGGGTTTTCAATAGTTGATTTTTTTGGAAGTAGATCATCAAGCCTTTCTTCTGAGGTGCCTCTGGGTAGACTTGAACCTCCAACCTTTCAGTTAGCAGACCAGTGAGTTAACTGTTTGTACCACTCAGGGACTCTGGCACAGGAGCAGTAAAGCCCAAATGACAGTGCTGCTATCACTGGATGCTCCTCGAAGGATTAAAGGAGCCCTGGTGGTGTAAACAGTTAAGCACTCAGTTGCTAACTTAAAGACTGGCGGTTCGAACCCACCCAGTGGTTCCATGGGAGAAAAGACCTGGCAATTTGCTGCCATTGGCAAAAAAACAAAGGTCCAGGAATTGATGGAATACCAATTGAGATGTTTCAACAAATGGATGAAGCATTGGAAGTACTCATTCATCTATGCCAAGAAATTTGGAAGACGGCTACCTGGCCAACTGACTGGAAGAGATCCATATTTATGCCTGTTCCCAAGAAAGGTGATCCAATCGAATGAAGAAATTATCGAACAATATCATTAATATCACAAGCAAGTAAAATTTTGCTGAAGATCATTCAAAAGTAGCTGTAACAGTATATCGACAGAGAACTGCCAAACATTCAAGCTGGATTCAGAAGAGCATGTGGAACAAGACATATCATTGCTGAAGTAAGATAGATCTTGGCTGAAAGTAGAGAACACTAGAAAGTTATTTACCTATGCTTTATTGGCTATGCAAAGGCATTTGACTGTGTGGATCATAACAAATTATAGATAACATTGAGAAAAATGGGAATTCCACAACACTTAATTGTGCTCATGAGGAATCCGTACATTCAGACAGAACTGGGGGATATTGCGTTGTTTAAAGCCAGGAAAGGTGTGCATCAGGGTTGTATCCTTTCACCATACTTATTCAGTCTGTATGCTGAGCAAATAATCTAAGAAGCTGGACTATATGAAGAAGGATGGGGTGTCAGGATTGGAGGAAGGCTCATTAACAACCTGTGTTATGCAGATGACACAACCTTGCTTGCTGAAAGTGAAAAGGACTTGAAGCACTTACTAATGAAGATCAAAGACCACAGCCTTCAGTATGGATTGAGCCGCAACATATAGAAAACAAAAATCCTCACAACTGGACCAGTAAGCAGCATCATGATAAAAAGAGAAAAGATTGAAGTTGTCAAGGATTTCATTTGACTGGGATCCATAATCAACACCCACAGAAGCAGCAGTCACGAAATCAAAGGACACATTGCATTGGGCAAATCTGTGGCAAATGACCTCTTTAATGTGTTGAAAAGCAAAGATTCACTTTAAAGACTAAGGTGCACCTGACCCAAACCATGGTGTTTTCAATCACCTCATATGCATGTGAAAGCTGGATGATGAATAAGGAAGACCCAAGAAGAGTTGAGGCCTCTGAATTATAGTGTTGGAGAAGAATACTGAGTACACCATGGACTGCCAAAAGAACGAACAAATCTGTCTTGGAAGAAGCACAGCCAGAATGCTCCTTAGAAGTGAGGATGGTGAGACTTTGTCTTATGTACTTTGGACATGTTATTAGGAGGTATCAGTCCCTGGAGGAGGACATCATTCTTGCTAAAGTAGAGGGTCGGTGAAAAAGGGGAAGACCCTCAAGGAGATTTGACACAGTGGCTGCAACAATAGGCACAAAGGTAGCAACAGCTGTGAGGGTGGCACAGGACTGGGCAGTGTTTTGTTCTGTCGTGCCTAGGATTGCTATGAGTTGGAATCAACTCGATGGAACCTGATAATAACAACAAAAACAGTCGAAAGTTACCCCGATTTGCAATTTGGATACTGCAATTTCTATGATTGGCTTAATATGATTTTTGTTTCAACGGTAGCCAGGGCTGAGGGTGGCAGTAGGAGTAGATCCTAAATTGTCCTTCTGGCTTCCTCACTCCCTGTCTGTCTTCTTCCAGAGGCTTCTGCACCAAACCCACCTACATCTTTAGCTCCAGACCTGAAGCTCATGTACGGATCATCTTGTGCAAAGCCAGATATGGGAAGGGTTTCCTGGCCCACCTGATTTGATACAACTAAAAGCTGAAACCCATTTGAGCTCACCTAGAACACCCTGGCTCATGAGCTCATGCCAAATCCTCCAGAAGTTCTTGTCAGCCCATATTAGCATTGTCTTAGCTCCCTAGTGCTGCTGTAACAGAAATACTACAAGCAGGTGGCTCTAACAAGCAGAAATTAATTTTCTCATTGTTTAGGTGGCTAGAAGTCTGAATTCAGGGTGCTAGTTCCAGGGGAAGGCTTTCTGTCTTTGTCAGTGCTGGAGGTGCAACCTAACCCTATGAATGCCAGAAGATTTCTATTAATGCATTAAACCAGCCCAAGCCAGATCTGGCCCAACCCAAATGTGCATAAGGGCCAGCTGTGACCATTAATTGACCTCAACAGAGGATGCAGCAACAGGTGGAATGAATCAGAAGGAAAATCATCACCCGGACCCTGTTCCGAAGTAAGAGGTCCGACAAGAACCATGTCATCTCCTGTTTCCCGGCCACTATAATTTCTGCAACATCTGTCCTACATACTCCTTCTAGAATTTTCCGTCCTTACTATGCCTGTGCAGCTGCCACCTTGCTGCCCAAATCACATACAAACCCTGCTTTCCCATAGCGCTGGGAGTCGGATCTGAGGAATTTCCTCCAGGCTCCTGGCTCTTTACATTGCAATAAAGCTACTTTCTCTTTCTCAAAGGCGGTGTCCAGATTATTGGCAGATCTGAGTGCTCCGGACAGGACCCACCTTCCCTGGCTCAGCAACAGAGGAAAGTCCTTGTCTCTTTTGAGCTTCTGCTCCTGGGTGATCTTCATGTGGCTTGGCATCTCTCTTCCACCATCTCTGCTTGCTCACTTCCTTGTTTAATCTCTCTTGTATATCAAAAGAGATTGACTTAAGATACACCTTACACCAATATTGTCTCATTAACATAACAAAGAAAACTCGTTCCCAAATGGGACTATAACCACAGGTATAAGGGTTAGGATTTACAGCGTATATTTTTTGGGAACACAATTCAATCCATAGCAAGCATGTACCCAAAAGGGTGGGCTGTCAAAAAGTGTTCTATGCTCAAAGTAGTTTAGGAAACTCTTGATGAAAGAAAGGCAAACAAGTTCTCTACCGCAGAACTTGAAACATAAACGTGCAGCTATGCACTTGGCTTTGCAAAGAGCCTTGGCTATGCAGGGTTAACCTGTGTTTTAGTCAGGCTAAAACAAAAAAATCATATTAAGCCAATAGTAGAAATTAAAGTTTATTGAATATACAATTGCAAATTGGGGTAAAATTGTGACTAAACTCACTGCCATCGAGTCGATTACAACTCATAGCTACCCTATAGGACAGTGTAGAACTGCCCCATAGAGTTTCCAAGGACTACCTGGCAGGTTCTAACTGCTGACCTCTTGATTAACAGCCGTAGCACTTAACCACTACACCACCAGGGTTTCCACATTGTGACTAGGGAGTCAAAAAATGTTCCAAGAGGAAAGAACTTCCAAAGATCATTATACCCCCTCTTACCGACATTGCCACGGAAAAAGGGCCGTAACAGAACTGATAAAAAACAATTTGTGGTCAGGAAGGATTTTCATACAGCATTGTCTTGAAGAACAGTTAAAGCAATTAGTGATTTACCATAAAACATAGCACTAGCCTGACCTTTGCAGTCTCAGTTTCTCCAAACTTGACTAAATCCGTCGCTATTGAATGGATTCTGATCCACAGTGACCCTGTAGGGCAGAGTAGACCCGGCCCAGTGGTTTCCAAGGCTTCGATGAAAGCAAGGATCTTTACAGAAGCAACTGCCACATCTTTCTCTCACAGAGTGGCTGGTGGGTTTGAACTGCAAACTTTCCGGATAGCAGCTGAGCTCTTAACCATTATGCCAACAGAGCTCCTTCCAGACTGATTGTACACACAAACGTAGCGAGGGTAACGAGAACTCAGGGGCAATCTCTAAATTGCGCCTCCCTCTAATTTGAGCCTCCCGGTGCAACGTCTAAACTGTGCCCTCCCCCCACTTCTCTCCGTCAATTTCAAGATGAATAGATGTTGAACGCATCGGCAGAAATGCCTCTCCCTCTCTTGTCCGGCTGCCTCAGTCAGGTGCCTTTTAAACTTGTGGCACCTTGGAGTGCCATTCCGCGCCTCATCTGGCACCCCCTTGGACTTGTACCCAGGGGGAAGTGCTCCCCTCTGATCCCCCCTCACTAAACCTCTGACACATAGCTCTTCAAAAGAGCCCAATGCCTAAGGCAAAAAGGTCTTGAACTGCTTACTAGGCTATTGTTTGGCTTAAAGGTGACACTAGGAAACCAGTTTCCTCAAGCCTCATGGGTGGGTCAGTCCAACTCCATGGAACCCATAAATCTGGGTTCTATGAGAATTAAAACTCCATTTCTCACGGGTTAAGTAGTAATTTTTGGTTCCAAAGGTAGAGAACTATGGGCAGGTTCTTTTCCTTCAACTGAATGGACCTTTCTCAGAGAAAATAGACTTACCAGAGAGGAGTTAACTAAAGCAAGCTTTGAGGTTGCCTCTAGCTCCCCTAAGCCCACTGGGGAAAGGGAGAGTCCTAGCTCTGGAGAGAAAGGTTGTAGCTCTCAGAGCCCTGGGCAGGGTCAAGTGCATGTTGCTGGTGGACGGGAGCCATCGAAGACTACATTTAATCTACTTTATTGGCAGTGGGATGGGGCAGCCTTTCAGACAACAGGTCCCAGGAGGTGGAATGGCCATGGCACAGACTGGAGACTGGTGTGTGGTTCGGAGGCATCAGGCTACCCCTAGGAAAGGGCTAGAAGCCTTATCCTTTCTGCAGGGCTAACTGGTAGATTCAGGGCTCCCAGTGGAAACAGCCAAGGTTGTATAAACTCAGGGCATATGCATAAATATCTCATAGTCCTCTCAGATACGTCAAAAAGCAAGCAAGCCAAATCGCAACAACCACAAAAAACAAATCACACTCTTAAAATTCAAACACTGCATCTGTACACAAATCAAACCTCCAGAGTGTTATAACCAGTTGGAATCATCTTGTTCTTTCCTTGGGCTAGGGTAAAACCTCATTACAGGGTAGCATTTGCCTGGAAGCCCAAGCCCTGCGGCTAAGGGTGGGAGGGGGGATCCAGAAAACACAATCGATACACAATCTTGCTAACATTAGAATCGCCCCCTGCCCCTGCACACAGTTTTTTTTTTTTTAAAGAAACATCACCTATTACAATCTGCTGAACATAACATTTCCCAGAGCCCAGTTAGAAATGTGCTTCTGTATGATTTCAACTTTCTTTGTTCTCTTTGAGAAGCCCTGGTGGTCCAGTGGTTAAGGGCTCAGCTGCTAACCAAAAGGCTGGAAGTTCGAAACCCACAAGCTGCTCCGCAGGAGATGTGGCAGTCTGCTTCTGTAAAGATTACAGACTTGAAACCTTATGGGGCAGTCCCACATGGTCGTTGTGAGTCGGAATTAACTGACTTGAGTTTTGTTCTTGCAGAGATGAGAGATCAGCAGAATACCCAGATTAAGAAATGAACAAAGTCTGACCACGTGGAAACATAACAAGTGTGTTTGAGAAGCATAATCTTGCAATTTCCCTCCTTTTTACATTATATCCTGAGCAAGTAAAAAAAAAAAAAAAAAGGCAACAACAACAAAAAAACCCTGTTGCCATTGAGTCGATTCTGACTCGTAGCAACCCCACAGGACAGAGTAGAACAGCCTCATAGAGTTTCCAAGGAGCGCCTGGTGGATTCAAACTGCTGACCTTTTGGTTAGCAACCATATAGCTCTTAACCACTATACCACCAGGGTTTCAAGCGAGTAAAGGGAAGGATAAAGTCCTAGATCGTGGGAGGTAGAGGAGGGATGGCAAAGAGAGGCCCAGGTTATGCTTGTGTAACTGGTGGGTGACGATCGGCCTTCACCGAGAAAGGAAACAAACGAAGCCGATGCATTGTTTGGAGGAGAAGGAAGATAGCGTGTTCCCTTTGGACAGGTTTTGGAGACGTCCAAGTGGAAATCTACGCGAGGCAGTCCAGATATATGAGCCTGGAGCTCAGAGACGTCTGGGCTGGAGGCAGAACTTTGGGTCAGCAGAGAACTGAAACCATGAGCATCCATGAGATCATCAGAGAAGACAGTTCAGTGGGAGCAGCAGAGAGTGACTGAAGGGGACCAGGAAGGGGAGGCGACAGATACAAGGGGGACTAGAGAATCAAAGTTATGTTGAAGTTAGCTCTCAGCGATGCACACAGCCTGCTGGGCCCACGATGGAGCTGAATGTTGTGGAATTTCATTAAAGGCATTAAACAGGGCCCTGCTTTTCTTTTAAAACAGTACCTTTTAACTGTATACTAAAATAGAACCTTCAAAACACTTTTCTACCCCTTTCATATTTTAAAAATTCTATTCTTACAACAAACCAGAGAAGAAGTCATGGAAAGTATGTTGTCATTGAATCAGCTCCAAACTCATGGCAATCAGGTACAATAGAACTAAATGTTGCCCAGTCCTGCACCATCTTCATTACCACTGCTATGCTCCAGCCCATTGTTTCATCCTCCGTGCATTTTGAGTGTCTTCCAACCTAAGGGTCTCATCTTCCAGCACTGTATCAGATAATATTCTTTTTTTTTTTAAACTGAAGTTTTACAGAACAAACTAGTTTCTCATCAAACTTAGTACACACATTGTTCTACGACATTGGTTAACAACCCCACGACATGTCAACACTCTCCCTTCTCAACCCTGGCTTCCCTATTACCAGCTTTCCTGTTCCCTCCCGACTTCCAGTCCCTGCCCCAGGGCTGGTGTGCCCCTTTAGTATATCAGACAATGTTCTGCCGTGATCCTTAGGATTTTCATTGGCTAATTTTTCTGTAGCTGATTGCCAGGCCTCTCTCCCAGTCTGTCTTAGTCTGGAAGCTCTGCTGAAACCTGTCCACCATGGGTGACCCTGCCTTTATTTAAAATATTGGTAGCACAGCTTCCAGCATTGTTAAGTATGGAAGGTATATGAGCCCCGTTTTAACGCTAAGGAAGTTGAAGCTCAACCACGGGAGAGAAAGGGTGATTAGAATTACTTGTTACTTGACACTAGTGTCTTCATTATTAGCTGTTTTTGCTTCAATTTGGTTCATCACATTGTGACTTCTGTTGTTGTTGTTAGGTGCTGTTGAGTTGATTCTGACTCATAGTGACCCTATGTACAACAGAATGAAACACTACCCAGTCCTGTGCCATTCTCACAATTGTTGCTATGCCTGAGTCCATCATCGCACGCACTGTGCCAGTCCATCTTGTTCAGGGTCTTTCTCTTTTTCGCTGACCCTCTACTAAAGCATGACGTCCTTCTCCAGGGTCTAGTCCCTCCCGATAACATGTCTAAAGTACGTAAGATGAAATCTCGCCATCCTCACTTCTACGGAGCGTTCTGGCTGTACTTCTTCCAAGACAGATTGGTCCCTCTGGCAGTCCGTAGTATATTCTATGTTCTTTACCAACCCCATAATTCAAAGGTATCCATTCTCCTTAGGCCTTCCTTTTCATTACCCAGCTTTCACATGTACATGAGGCAATTGAAAACACTATGGCTTGGGTCATTCACACCTTAGTCCTTATAAAGTGACATCTTTGCTTTTTAACACTTTAAAGAGATCTCTTATAGCAGATTTGCCCAACGCGATATGTGCTTTGATTTCTTGACTGCCGCTTTTCTGGGCGTTGATTGTGGATCCAAGCAAAATGAAATCCTTGACAACTTCAATCTTTTCTCTGTTTATCATGATGTTGCCTACCGGTCCAGTTGTGAAGATTTTTGTTTTCTTTGTGTTGAGGTGCAAACCATATTGAAGGCCGTGGTCTTTGATCTTCATCAATAAGTACTTCAAGTCCTCTTCACTTTCAGAAAGCAAGGTTGTGTCATTTGCATATTGAGCAGGCTGTTAATGACTCTTCTTCCAATCCTGATGCCCCATTCTTCTTCATATAGTCCAGCTTCTTGGACTATTTGCTTGGCATACAGATTGAATAAGAATGGTGAAAGGATACAACCCTGATGCATACCTTTCTTGACTTTAAACCACACAGCATTGCCTTGTTCGAACAACTGCCTCTTGATCTAAGTACTGGCTTCTCATGAACACAATGTTCTGGAATTCCCATTTTTCGCAATGTTACCTGTAATTTGTTATGATCCACACAGTCAAATGCCTTTGCATAGTCAATAAAACACAGGTAAATATCTTTCTGGTATTCTCTGCCTTCAGCCAGGATCCATCTGACATCAGCAAAGATAGCCCTTGTTCCACATCCTCTTCTGAATCCAGCTTGAATTTCTGGCAGTTCTCTGTTGATGTACTGTTGTAACCAATTTGGAATGATCTTCAGCAAAAATTAAAAAAAAAAAAAAATTCTTATTGTGCTTTAAGTGAAAGTTTACAAATCAAGTCAGCCTCTCATATAAAAATTGATATACACCTTGCTATATACTCCTAATTTCTCTCCTCCTAATGAGACAGTACACTCTTTCCCTCCACTCTCTTTTTTCGCATCCATTCCTTCAGCTTCTGACCCCCTCTACCCTCTCATCTCCCCTCCAGACAGGAGATGCCAACATAGTCTCATGTGTCTACTTGACCCAAGAAGCTCATTATTCACCAGTATCATTTTATATCCCATTGTCCAGTCCAATTCCTGTCTGAAGAGTTGGTTTTGGGAATGGTCCCCGTCTTGGGCCAACAGAAGGTCTGGGGACCATGACCACCGGGGTACTTCTAACCTCAGTCAGACCATTAAGTCTGGTCTTTTTACGAGAATTTGGGGTCTGCATCCCACTGCTCTCCTGCTCCCTCAGGGGTTCTCTGTTGTGTTCCCTGCCAGGGCAGTCATCGGTTGTAGCTGGGCACCATCTAGTTCTTCTGGTCTCAGGGTGATGTAGCCTCTGGTTCATGTGGCCCTTTTTGTCTCTTGGGCTCATAATTACTTTGTGTCTTTGGTGCTCTTCATTCTCCTTTGCTCCAGGTGGGTTGGGACCAATTGATGCATCTTAGACGGCCGCTTGCTAACGTTTAAGGCCCCAGACGCCACTCTCCAAAGTGGGATGCAGAATGTTTTCTTAATAGATTTTATTATGCCAATTGACTTAGAAGTCCCCTGAAACCATGGTCCCTGAACCCCTGTGCCTGCTACACTGGCCTTCAAAGCATTCAGTTTATTCAGGAAACTTCTTTGCTTTTGGTTTAGTCCAGTTGTGCTGACCTCTCCTGTATTGTGTGTTGTCTTTCACTTCACCTAAAATTGTTCTTATCTACTGTGTAATTAGTGAATATCCTCCTCCCTCTCTCCCTCCCTCTCTCCCTCCCTCCCCACTTTCATAACCATCAAAGAATATATCCTTCTCTGTTTAAACTATTTCTTGAGTTCTTATAATAGTGGTCTTATACAATATTTGTCCTTTTGCAACTGACTAATTTCACTCAGCATAGTGGCTTCTAGATTCCTCCATGTTATGAAATGTCTCACAGATTCATCACTGTTCTTTATTGATGCATAGTATTTCATTGTGTGAATATACCATAATTTATTTATCCATTCATCCGTTGATGGGCACCTTGGTTGCTTTCTTCTTTTTGCTATTGTAAACAGTAGATCTTCAGCAAAATTTTACTTGCATGTGATATTAGTGATTTTTACATTCTGTTGGACCTCCTTTCTTTGAAATGGGTACAAATATGAATCACCTCCATTCAGTTGGCCAGGTAGCTGTCTTCCAAATTTCTTGGCATAGACGAGTGAGCACTTCCAGAATTGCATCCACTTGTTGAAACATCTCAATTGGTATTTTGTCAATTCTTGAAGTCTTGTTTTTCCCTGATGCCTTCAGTACAGCTTGGACCTCTTCCTTTAGTACCATCTGTTCTTGATTATATGCTCCTTCCTAAAATGGCTGAATGTTAACCAATTCTTTTTGGTACAGTGACTCTGTGTACTATTTCCATTTTCTTTTGATGCTTACTGTGTCATTTAGTATTTTCCCTGTAGAATCCTTCACTACTGCAACTCGAGGCTTGAATTTTTTATTCAGTTTTTTCAGCTTGAGAAATGCCGAGCATGTTTTTCCCCTTTGGTTTTCTATCTCCAGGTCTTTGCACATGCCTTTATAATACTTTACTTTGTCTTCTTGAGCTTCCCTTTGAAATCCTCTGTTCAGGTCTTTTATTTTGTCATTTCTTCCATTTGTTTTAGCTATACTACGTTCAAGAACAAGTTTCAAAGTCTCTTCTGACATCCATTTTGGGCCTTTCTTTCTTTCCTGTCTTTTTAATGGCCTCTTGCATTCTTCATGTATGATGTCCTTGATGTCATCCTACAACCCGTCTGGTCTTCTGTCATTAGTGTTCAATATGTCAAATATCTGACTTGTAATCTTGTAAATATACTTGTCCCACTTCTGTATTGGATTGTAGTGTACTTGAGGTCAGGAATTGGGTCTTAATTCTGCCTGTCACGCTTCTTCATACTTCCCTTTTCATCCAATACTTTGCTTTGTAATGCATTGGGGGTGAGTCAAATAGATAGTAGGACAAAAGCATTTATCTTTTGAATACTTCGAAGCATTTATTCACAGCTCAGCAATTTCTTTCCCTACTCTACTATGATGACAGCACAGAATAGCAGATTTTGTTGTAATTTGGCATTAGGAGACAAGCAATAAGAGGTGAATACTTTTTGTTCAATAGTCTTCCTAGGGAATTCAGTGTGGCCAGCTTAACAAATACTTTTTATGGATCAGTATGTATTTTTATGCACTCCTCCCCCCGCCCCCCTGCCCGGTCCTGTTCAACAGCATAGGAATTTGGTTTTGAATGCAGATAAGGGAAACGTGAAGCAGCGGTTTGTTTTACTCTTTAGAGTTAAAAAAAAAATCTTAATTTAATCTCATTTTTTGGGGGGTTTGGTTTTTCTGTATTATATTTTGTACAACTTTGAATTTATTTTCCTTGAGTTTAGACAATCGTAGGTTTTGTGATACTGGCCAGCTTCTATCCTGGGATATGGGAAACAAAGGCAACCTGGAGTAGGGGAGAGATCATGGGTTTTGGCTTCAGTTCATATGGAGTGGATTCTATGGCCTTGTGCAAGTTGCTTGACTTCTTAGATTCTCAGCTTCTTCATCTACAAAAGAAGTACTATCATCTTTATATAGCTTGTAATAAGAATTAAGTCAAATAAGACAAAGTAGCTCATACTGGCATGTAGTATGTATTTGATAAATGTTTCTTTTTAGCCTTCTTTTTATTTTCGCTGTTAACCAAAGCCCGGCAGTTCAAATCCACTTGCCACTCAGCAAGAGAAAAATGTGGCAGTCTGCTTCCATAATGATTACAGCCTTGGAAACCCTATGGGGCAGTTCTACTTTGTCTTATACAGTTGCTTTGAGTTGGAATCAACTCGATGGCAATGGGTTTGGTTTTGGCTTTGGCTTTTTTTTTTTTTACTTCCTCTATATTTAACTCTGACACACATTTATTATGTAACCTTGAGAGAAGCCTTTCAACACTCGAACATATCAGCCTGTACCTGTCACTCAGTACTTTTTACTTCTTTTCATTAGCTTGTGCTTTCCCACGAGTTAATGAACATCTCAGGAATAGAACAACGTATTTCATATCTTAGGTGTTTTTATTCCCAATCGCCTATAATCACACTCATTATCAAGTTAGTGGTCAAATATTTTTTACTAAATTTTCTTTATCTCGGCTTCATTGTTGACCATGTAGTGATAATGACAGTATTTGCCCCTGAATAAGAAAATAATTGGAAATTTTAAAGAAATCCATAAGGCTCCTTAGGTATTCATGGTGGAGATCAAAGGTGGTGTTATTGTTGCTATTGATTTATCCCATGGTTTCCCTAATCAGGGGACACTCGGATCTATACTCATCACTCTTTTCTGTCTGCATGGCAAATTCCCAGCACAATCAGCAAATTGGCAAGCAGTGAAGTTGTGCAGCAAGAAGAGCCAGAAATAAAGTCACCACATAACTTATTGTCTAAATGCGGACATTTTTAAAAGTGAAGGGGGAGCTACTAATGATTATACTTGTTCAACATTGGTAAACCAGGGCTGTCCTGCAAAAACTGTGGTCACCTGATTATGGCAGATGGGTACCAAAGTTATCCCTGTCTTGGGACCAGTGTTCCAAACTAACCACATTGCTACTATGTTAAAGCAGTTATAATGGTAATTGAGTTTTGCATGCACTTTGCAGTAAGCATTTAATATGTACTTTTATTTACCACTGTCTATTCGTACTCTGTTGGCTGAATTAAACATATTATGTTGAAGGAAGTACCTAAATAAGAGAAGATTCCAGGTCTATCAGGAGAGATATTGCATGGTGTCTTTTAATCATGCAACTCACAATTTAATGAGCATCTGAGGTGCAATACTGCTGCCCTTTCTTATCCATCATTCTCCTCTAACCTCTGTGATCTCTCTCTGACTCCTGGCTGCATATTGCCAGTTCTAAGAATTTCTTCTGAAAAGCAACACAATCAGTTTCACTGTAGAAGACCTTGCTACAATTCACTTTGTACAGTTGGGGAAGAAATTTCTTTGCAAAGAGTTGGAAGATGCATAAACTAACAGACTTCTTTTAATTCTCTGCATTTCTCCAGATTTTTTTTTTTCCTCATTTTGTTAGAAGTTAGCTCTCCTAGGACTTGTGATGTCTTCAGTGATACGGTAATAACTATTGAGATCGTAACTTTGTCTTTCATGAAAGCAAACAAAACCACAAAGAATTTAAAATAGAGATGGATATTTAAGCAGAAACACATGTAAGATCACAGGCCCTGTTTTCCAGATGGAAGTCAGAATTCTCTTGATTTACATTCACCTAGTGAACATCTTTTCCATAAATAAAAATAATTTTTTTTTTTTTTGACCGAGAAGGTGGGAACCTCTGTTGCTATTGCCCCTCTGTGGTCTGGTCCAAGAGCATAATGATCAGTTATAGCAATGTTGCTATAAATTTTGCTTCCTAGGATCTTAGAAAGAGAACAGAATATAAAGAAAATTAGGTTTAAATCCATACTCTACCTTTTACTGGCTTCTTGAGTTTAGACCAGACATTTTATCACTATGGACCTCAGTATTTTTATTTATAAAACTGGTTGTTTTGAGTATCAAATAAGACAACCTGTGCCCAACTTTTCCTCTACAAAGGATTAATAAGTCTAATTAGAATGTAAGTGCCATAAAGGTGGACATTTTGTTAATATCTCTAGCACATATAATTGCACACTCAACAAATATTGGTAGAATGAATGAATAGTGTTAACTAGAAGAATAATAGGTGATTTTAACCTATACCTCTTGAGTTCATTTAGCTTGGTATTGTATGTGTGTTGTACCTTCCATCTCTCCAATTCTATTTGACCCCAGAAGTAAAACTATGAAAGATGAATAGTTAAAACACTTCCACAATACTTCAAATTGTTTTTTTTTTTTTTTTGTTTGTCTCTCCCCTCACTCAAGCATCTATTATATGTGCAGTCATTATGAAGCTCTGTGGACTTGCTACTCATGACCAGCAGCATCAAGCATCTGAAAACTTATTAGATGTGCAGAATCTTGGACCCCATCCTGACTTTACTGAATGGGAATCTGTGTACTAACAAAAGCCAGGTGATTCAATTGTACATTAACAGCAAAGAGGCACTGCTGTAAGAATTCTCAAAGACAGATGATCAGTTTGGTGTCCTTATGAGCTCATAATTTAATTAGGAAGATAGATATTCACACAGGTAGCTGGTATTTATCTGAGGCCATTAGCTGTGGTGTGCGCAAAATATAACTTTATTGTTACTTTTAGCTCAGTTAAATTTCTATTTCTGGCTTCCTTCTCCTTGCATGGTGGAAACTTTATCTCAAACAGTTTGGAGTTTCCCACACTCTTACCTGGGCTTGTAAGCTTCTAGTGCAATGGCAATGTTGGTTCAGTGGTAAAACTCTTGTCTTCCTTGCAGGATACACTGGTTTGATTCCCAGCCAATGTACCCCAAGTACAGTCCCACCTGTCAGTGGAGGCTTGTGTATTGCTATGATGCTGAATAGGTTTTTAGCAGAGCTTCCAGACTAGGATGAAAGACTTGGTGATCTACTTCTGAAAAATCAGCCTAGGAAAACCCTTCGATCATAATGGTCCAATCCTATTGTGCATGAGTTCACCATAAGTTGGGGGTTGACTTGACAGCAGGTAACACCACCATTAACAACAGTGCAATGGAGAGGTGTTGGAGATGAAAAAAAGATCAATTTATCTAGTCATCTGTTTATGGGAGTGTCCTTTGAGACTTCCAAGAGCTTCCTGGTCCTCAGGCACCTAAGATAGTGACAGTCTTGTTATTTTCCATATGGGCCTTGTGGCTAAATATCCGTAAGTCTGATGCTATTCTGGGCCATGGGGATTTCAGTGAAACTTCCCAGGACCCATTCTGCCTGGGCTCAGCCTCTGATGCTCTTCCCAGGAGCAGAGCAGGTGAATAGTGTGTGTGCGTGGAGCATTTCTCTCTGAGATTCACTTTCTGACTCTCTAATAACTTGTTAGAGATGCATTTCTAACAGTTCCCAGGAAGTTATACATAAGAATCACTTGGGGGATCTTGTTAAAATGTAGATTCTGATTCAGTATATCTGGAAAAGAAATGCAAATTCTCAGCAGGGAACTTGTTACAAATGCAAATTCTCATCAGTGGTTCCAACCAGAATGAATCAATTCAAAGCCCTGGTTACAAGCCAAGGCATAAACAGGTGCTGGATTGTGCAGTAGCTCAATAATTAAGCAAGTCATCTAAGGTACCATATTAGACCAAGAAAGTTTGAGTGCTTCTCTGTCCGAATGAAGGTATGCCAACTGTTATGGATGGAGTTATCTTCCCAAAATCTATGTCAAAATCCTAACCCCTATGCCTGTGAATGTAATCCTGTTTGAAAATAAGGGTTTTCTTTTTGTCTTTAATGAGGTTATACCTGAGTAGAGGGGGTCCTAAACCCAAACCCTTCTGAGTGGTGTTTTATAAAAAGGGAAAACAGACATGGAGAGAGAGAGACACACACAGGAGGATGAGACCATGTGAGGACCTGTCCACAAAGCCAAGGAATGCCAAGAAACACCTAGGCTACTGTCAAGGAAGTCCCCTCCCCTAGAGCCACTGTCCTGATTTGAACTTCTAGTCCCCCAAATTGTGAGACAACAAATTTCTATTATTTAAAGCCACCTACTTGAGGTATTTTTTGTTATAACAGCACTAGGAAACTAAGACATTGACCAAGCCACCCAAGATATTCAAGGATGAGTTCAAAGGTGCTCAGTGCTGCTGGGTTGAGCCTTGAGGGTGCTCGCATTTGCTCCATCTGTACAGGCTTTCCCCTACTCATAGACTGTCAGCTGCTGTTGAAAGTGAAGTAAGGCAGTGTTGCCCCAGCCCAAGTCAATCTTCGAAACTTTTGAGGCTGAGCCACTTTTATATATTTATGTTCCTCCGTTGACCACACGAAGGGTATTTGGCTTTTCTGCTGTTTTCTGTTCTCTTCACAATCCTCTTCCAGTGGCAAACATCCAAAAGGGTGAAAGATGTCAAGTATGGAATTAAATAATGTGCTGTCTTGTGTATACACAGTCACTTCTGTTCACTGGGGAACTCTGAGCTTGAGTTCTCCATGCAATGAAGAATTTCTTTCACTGTCTCTGGATATCTTTCTGTCTGTCTCTTTCTCTCTGTCTGCCTCTATCATTTCATTTTATGGGTATTGAATATTTTCCCAGCCTGGTACTTTCTGTGATGATTGAAATCTAGACTGTATGCAACAGATCCCTTGGGCTTCGTTAAGACAGTGTCCCAACTTGCCTAGTGTGCAAATAACCACCCTCTCCCCCTTTCTTTAGTCTTCAGGTACAGCACATTCAGGGCATCTTCTTCCTATAATAATACAATAGTAGTAATAATAAAATCCATTACTGTTGAGTCAATTCTGACTCATAGTGACACTATAGTCCATAGTAGAATTGCCCCATAGGGTTTCCAAGGCTGTAAATCTTTACAGAAGCAGACTGCCACATCTTTCTCCCATGGAGTGGCTGGTGGGTTAGAACTGCTGACATTTTGGTTAGCAGCCACGTGCTTAATCACTATGCTACCAGGGCTCCGTAATAATAATAATAAATAGGTAAAGTTTTTCTGACTTGCCAGCATTTCTATGTAAAACAGCAAATGGTCACAGGATTTGGAGGTTGAATGACCAGATTTGGTCATTATAAGAAATTTCAACCGGGTACCAGTGTCATCAGACACCTAAGGGTTGCTGACACGTAGGAGACACTTCACAATTTTTAAAGCACTTTGTATATGTATCAGTTAATTCATTTGAGCTTCACACACAACCTACTGAAAGAGATAAGGCAGGCTTTTCTTGTTCTATAAGTGAAGTGATTGAGGATAAACGTCTTCTCAAGGTCACATAGTAGTCAATGGTAGACCTGGAACATTAGCCAAGATTTTTGATCGTGTGACCTCGAATATACAATATTTAGTAGAGTGACATGGATTTATTTCTTCATTCAAGTTATTATTGAATAAACGTGTAAATGGGTCAACACAATATACTGTTTCTGACAGGTTTAGCATCTTTAAAATTCAAATAGATTGACTTAATGTGTTCGGTGTGCACATCTGTTGTTTTTGCCTTCTCAGCATCCAGACCCCTTCTGATAACAAAACATTGATTTTCCTTCAGGGACCAAATCTTCCCTGTTACCTGCAGTTTGGTGGGTCATTGCCCTGGTTCCTCAGTGGTCAAGGGCAGAGAAGGATTCATCAATTTGGCTGTCTGCCTTGGGAATTTGAATCTTCAGCTGAATGGCTTGAGGATGGTACAGTTTCCCCAGGCCCTGGCAGAATCCCCCAACGATTGCCTGTGTGTTTCTGCTACTTGGATCTTTGCAGCTTTACTCAGCCTAATCCTCTCAGAGGCCTGAATGATCAGATTTTCACTTGATTCTATGAATTTTCTCATACACTTCCAATGAGTTCTTTTTGTGCTTAGTTGAGCCACATTGATTTTAGCTGTTTGTACCCAAAAGTCTGTAACATATATAAGAATTCCAAGAGAAATCAAAGATAGAAGCAAAATTTTGTGTGTGTGTGTGTGTGTGTGTGTGTGTGTGTATGTAAAGATTTGATTATTGCCAGAAATATTCTCCCACTGATCCTCACTTAGGGAGCCCTGGTGGTGTAGTGATTAAGTGCTTGGCTGCTAACCGAAAGGTCAGTGGTTTGAACCCACCAGTTGCTCAGTGGGAGAAAGATGTGGCAATCTGCTTCCATCAAGATTTACAGCCTTGAAAATCCTACGGGGAGGTTCTACTCTGTCCTATAGGGTCTCTTGGAGTCAGAATCCACTTGACAGTGGGTTTTTTGGGTGTTGGGGCTCCTCACATCCATGGAAGGAGTATACTTCTCTACTCCATTAATGGTGGACTTGTCCATGTGATGGCAAAGGGCTAGGCTTCTGTCCATGTGATTTTTTTGGGGGGGAGGGGTTACATTGGGTACCTCCCCACTTCTTGATTTAGGGCTTAAAATATGACTTGCTTAGAATGTAACAATGGGATGTTAGCAGATGTGACTCAACAGAGGCTGGAAATGCTCTTGGATAGACGAGGTCTTGGGCTTTTGCAGTTTCACTGTTGCCATGAAAAGAACATGTCCAGATAGTGCACAGGTCCCAGGAGGAAGGTGAGAGAGTGTACAGGAGAGCCACTCAGCCTACCTGTGCCAGCCTAGATCAGCAGACCCCTATGTCAGCCTAGATCATCAGCCAATCCACAGATAGGATTAAATAAATGTGTATTGTTGCATACCACTGAGATTTTATAGTAGTAATGCACCAATTTCTTTGTGTGTAGCAACAGCAAACATATACAGAGATTTGTTTTAAGTGCTAGGCTGCTGCAACAAAAGCCTAAAATAGGTGGCACTGGCTTTATTACTGGCTGGTGGGTGTTGGCTGGAAAAGTATGTAGAAACTATCATAGAAGTCTGAAAAAGTAGCTATCCAAGTTATGTAAGTATGAAATATTTGCTAAAAGTGTCTTCTGTAGTAACTTGATGGATGAAAATGTAACCAATCAACTTGTGGACTTGGGCAACAAGATTTCTATTAGAATGTTGAAGGATTAGCTGGCTTCTTTTAGGTACATATGGTGAGCTCAGATAATAACTGGCTGGTTTCAAATAAGATTTAGAGAGACTATATGGTTTCATGGAAACCCTGGTGGTGTGGTTAAGAGCTAACCAAGAGGTCAGCAGTTCAAATTCACCAGGTGCTCCTTGGAAACCCTATGGGGCAGTTCTACTCTGTCCTATAGGGTCTCTGTGAGCTCCCATAAAGATTACAGCTTTGGAAATCCTATGGGGCAGTTCTACCCTGAGTTGGAATCAACTCAACAGCAATGGATTATAGCGGAACTCAAAACTTGCTAGTTTAGAAAAACAAATGATTTTCTCATTCCATCTTTCCATTCAGTAAGAGATTTTTAAATTAAGATACAGCTGAGGATGTAGATCAAGTTTAGGTGTTGCCAACAAGACTTGGCCTTCCACTCTAGTCTTTACCCTAAGATTAGTGTAAAGACCAAACAAGGGTTGTAATGTAATGGAAAACAAGGAAGAACAATAATTTAAGTTGGGTGAAATTGGTTGATAGAGCTTTGGTTTTTCTTGAAGGTTTTAATACCCTTGAAAGGACTAAAGTGGCAACTAGAAAATCTTTTCAGCTAGACCAAAAAAAAAAAAAAAAGACAAAAGGGATCTTAAAAATCTGAAGAGTATCATCCCCCAGCAACCTGATATCCTACCACCAATAAATCAGTCTAGAGGGAGAGGCATGTCTCAAACATAATTGTAGGGATGGCTTTCAGAGTATCAAATAAAAAAAAAAAATCAAATAGACAGTGATAATTAACAATACACAAGTAAAGGGAAAGCTTATTAATTTAAAAAGAGTTTTTAAATTTCTAAACAAGGAACTTCCTCTGTTATATACTCAAAATATCTAAGCAACTAAGAACCTCCATATCTGCCATGGGAAAATATATCCAGAGAAGCTGCAAAATAAAAAAAATAGAAATGCTACTATAATGGTAGAGAAAACGAAATGTGTGATATTTTCCTTCCATGACAGGAATGAATTGAGATTATTATTGCCATGAGTGGACTATAAACATACAAAGGCTTATAATAATAAAAAGCAAGTATCAGCAATGTAGGGAGATATTCATAAGACATGGGATAAATATCAGGAAACATACCCTGAGCAGGAAGTCCAAAATTAGAGACAGATGAAATAACATCGCTTGTAGTGAGATCTTTGAAACTGAAGAGACAAAGTTGGAAAACAAGGAAGACCAATAATTTAAGTTGGGTGAAATTGGTTGATAGAGCTTTGGTTTTTCTTTAGTTCAGTTCATAATTTTCTATTCCCAAACCACCAAAATTTATGAAGTTAAAAATGGGATTAATATGTTAATACTCTTTTAAAAACCCATAATTTTAAGAATGAGAGAAGTTGATTTGGCCTTCTTTACCTTTCATCTGTAAAAGCTAGGACCAGCTTTCCAAAATCTTTACATGATGTAGTTCAACAAACTTTCCCATTTTCAGTAGAAATAAAGAACTTTATATCCTGTATTTTCTAAAACTTTCTTTCTTTATTGATGTTAGCTGCCATTCAGTTGGCCCCTGACTCATGGCAACCCCATGCACAGTGGAATATAATGATGCCTGGTCCTGCGCCATCCCCATGACTGGTTGTCTATTGGACCATTATAATCCATAGGGTTTCACTGGTTAATTTTTAGAATTAGATTGCCAGGCTTTTCTTCCTTGTCTGTCTTAGTCTGGAAGCTCCATAGAAACCTGTTCAGTGTCATAGTAAAATGCAGGCCTCTGATGACAGAAGAGCATTGGCTATGGATGAGTTGCGTTGGTTGACAATCAAACCCTGGTCTTGTGCATGGAAGATGAGAATTCTGCCATTAAACTATCAATGCTTCATTTTTGTTCATTAGTGAGATTGTTCACTTGTTGAAGAGTAAAGTCTAAGAAGGCAGAAACCACTATGAGTGTTCTTTTCAGAGCTGAGTCTCTTGAAATGCACTATCCAATGTGGCAGCCGCTAGTCATATATGGGAGCCGTGGTGGTGTAGTGGTTAAGGGCCCAGCTACTAACCAAAAGGTCAGCAATTTGAATCCACCAACCACTCCTTGGAAACCCTATGGGGCAGCTCTGCTCTGTCTTATAGGGTTGCTATTAGTTGAAATTGACTCATCGACAACCGGTTTTGTTTTTTGGAGTCATATATGGCCATTGGAGCCCTGGTGGCAAAGTGGTTAAACAGCTTGGCTGCTAACCAAAAGGTCAGCAGTTCAAATCCACTGGCGCTTCTTGGAAACCCTATGGGGCAGTTCCGCTCTGTCCTATAGGGTCACTACAGGGTCTGTATGTGTCAGAATCGACTCAAGGGCAACAAGTTTGGTTTGGTTTTGGATATGACCATTAAAATTAAGTTAAAAATTTAGTTCATGAGTCACATACTAGCCACATATCAGGTGCTAATAGCCACAGGTAGCTAGTGGCTGCCATATTGGACAGTGCAGATATAGGATGTTTCCATCATCACAGAGAGTTCTATTGGACAACGATGCTCAAGAACGTAATACAGTGCCTTGCATATAATAGGAGCTTAATAAATATTTGTCAACTAAAATCATCACAATTAACTGCATTAAAAAATATTTGGCAGAAAATTATGAAAATGATCCTACGCCAAGGGACTCATCACTAAGGGAATGAGTGCAGAAAGAGGAGAAAAGAGGACCAAGAACTGGTTCTGGGACACCCTGACATTTAAAAGCTGGGGAGGAAAAACCAGGAAGGAGGACTGAGAAGGAAAAAGGAAATAGGAGAAAAACATCTAGGGCAGGTGTCCTGGAAGCCAAGTCAGGCTAAGTATCGTGGAGAAGGGAATAATCAGTAGGTCGAACACTGCTGATAGATCACATAAGACGAGGCCTGAGAATTTAGCATTTCTGGTTTTATTTTTCTGATGGTTTCCCTGTAATACAAAATAATATATTCACACTGTTCTTTTTTTCCCCATCAAATCTACCAGTATTGCTTCATCTCTGCTTTTAGAGGTGAAGAACTTTTCTTACATTCACTTTTTTTTTCAAAACCCTCCTTTATAAGTTATGCTATTTTGAGTTCCTGATAGCCTATGTGGTAACCCTGGTGGCATAGCGGTTAAGTGCTACAGTTGCTAACCAAAAGGTCAGCAGTTCGATCCACCAGGTGCTCCTTGGAAACTCTTTGGGGCAGTTCTACTCTGTCCTATAGGGTTGCTAGGAGTTGGAATCAACTTGACGGCAGTGGTTTTTTTTTTTTTTTTTTTTTTTCATAGCCTATGTAATTCTATGTGCGGTGCTTAAATTTTTGTTCTTGGATTCCTCAATTTTAGGTGGTATCTCTTTGACTCCTCACTATCTATGTTGAGGAAATTAGCTCCCTATATATCAGCCTGAGTCCTTGGATGCTGCAAACAGTTAATATACTTGGTTGCTAACTGGAAGGTTGGAGGTTCAAGTTAACCCACAGGCCCCTCAGAGGAAAGGCCTGGAGACCTACTTCTGAAAAAGAAGCCATTGAAAACTCTTTGGAGTGCAGTTCTACTCAGATACATGTGAGGTCGCCATGAGTTGGAGCCAACTCGATGGCACATGGTGGTGGTGGATATATTACCAAAACCCGAAAGCCGAAACCCAGTGCCGCCGAGTCTATTCCGACTCATAGCTACCCTATAGGACAGAGCAGAACTGCCCCACAGAGTTTCCAAGGAGCACCTGGCATATATGAACTACCGACCCTTTGGTTAGCAGCCGTAACATTTAACCACTAGGCCACCAGGGTTTCCGGTGGCTATATTAGTTAACCTTTTATCTTTTGACTGCTGACTTCTTCCAGTTCTCTCTTTTGATTATATGACTCAGGTTTTGAGCATTTACATTCATTCCATAAATATAATTAAGCTTCTCATACTTTGTCTATTGGTTGATTATAAAAATGGAAACATAATAAATATAAATTATAATGTTATGATAAATCCCTGATGAAATAAGCAATGCAGTTGTTAATTGGTCCATTAGATTAAAAAGCCGGTTTAACTGGAGAAATCATTAAAAAAAAAAAAATTACATAGCTTAATCATTTTAAGTTAAAACATTTAAATGCATGTTAACTTGCCCATCTTCTAATACAAGGACAGCATCTTTCCTGTGAGGAGGTCCAGTAATGACTGAAAGAGATTTGGAATATTTGAGTCCCAATATCTCTCTGATGTAAGCATCTGTGCTAAGGACAACATATTTTGGGTCACTATGAGTTGGAATCGACTCAATGGCACTGGGTTTTTTTTATAATGCCAGATTCTGTGAATGAATAATATTTTTCAAAAATTGCCATAGTAAGTGACATGAAAGGAAAGTTTGCCTGAAACATTCCTTTGATGCATAATTCTTACATTCTAGAATAAACACTGTGCTAATAACAATAAAAAAGCAAAGAACAAAAAAACCCTAAAAAACCAAACCCGTTACCATCAATTTGATTCTAACTCATAGTGACCCTATAGGACAGAATAGAACTGCCCCATAGAGTTCCCAAGGAGCGCCTGGAGGATTTGAACTGCTGACCTTTTAGTTAGCAACCACTACACCACCAGGGTTTCCTTAATAACAACATTAAACAACATTAGGGATGATTAAAGATATGTGCATACGGGAACAAAGCTATTGCTTTTATGCTACAAAAGCCCGGCATTTCTTGGCATTAAGCAGTGGCAACATGTAATGAAGGTAACAAGTAATACAAAAGCAACAGAAATCCAAATTATCTGCAAGATTATTGCATAGCTTATATGTGTATGGCACCTTCTTCTGCATGTTAAAACCTCTTTATTGGCCTTACAGCGTTCCTTCCTGGTAGTTTAAGGTCCGTGCCCCTTTCCCTCCCCCCAGAATTCCCATCTGAAAGGTGAAGAGGCTGCCTTAACAAACGGTGAAATTATTTTTTGTTTTGTGTTGCTCCAACAGGTTTAGGGATAGATTCCAACTTTGGCAATTTTGATGTTCTGAGCTGTTTTCAAGTATTCTCCTCTAAACGTGGTTTATTTTTCATGTCTGGGATCAAAGTAATAACACTTAATGAGAACCTTTTTTTTTATTATTATTTTAAATTGTTAAAACCAGCAGTTTCTATTGAGTCGATTCTAACTCATAGCAACCCCATGCGTCTCAGAGTAGAGCTGTGCTTTATAGGGTTTTCGACATCTGATTTTTCAGAAGTAGATCACCAGGCCTCTCTTCCGAGGCACTTCCGGGTGGACTTACACCCCCAACTGTTCGGTTAGCAGCTGAGCACTTATAAGTGCTATTATTAGGACAGAAAACAACTTTGTAAATCTTTTTAGAGTCATGCTGTTTGGGGGGGATTAACTTGGTATAGTTAGTAGAGCCTAAGCACTTTTTTATCTACAAAAAAAAAAAAAACAAACCTGTGTTCCTGATACCCAGAAGTATACCGGGTTAAATTTTTTCTCATATTTGCCTAGAGTCTTTTTTTTTTTTTCTAAGAGAAATAAAATGGCCCAGTTCTTTTTAATAAAATTCTACACATGGACACGAAGAACAAAGGGCTACTTTGGCAGCATTGAGTTCTAAGAAAGGGAGGCTTAGATTAAACAAACAGTATACACCACTACGTCTGCCGCCAAACGAACAGCGGTGCTTGGGTGATGTTTTCCAGGCAACCCCATGGCACAAATCTTTAATCCCACTGCCTTTCATGTGACGTTTATATATAAAAACTGTTTAGAGAGCAACCTAACCTTTTCTTGTGCTCACTGGCGTTTTTCAGGGCCGCTAATTCTCCAGTTCTTATGATACAACTGCTCACAATACGTCAGCAAATACTATCAAGGCATTTTGCTTTTGCTCTTTGTTTGGATTCACACCAGAACCAAATAAGGGGCTGAAGTCGCATTTCCAAAACAGGGTCAATGACAAGAAGACAGAGAACCTTAACGCAGTTGTACTTACAGCCCCGCTACCCATCCACCATTCAGTCAGGTTATTTATTTATTTTTTTGCAGCAAGCCAAAAGCAGGGCTTTCTCTTCACAGCGTCTAGTGAGAACAAATCCAATTTCATTCAAATATAAGAAAGCTGGTCCAGGGATAGGTAAATTAGCTTGGTATTTAGAAAACAATCTCTTTAGAAAACCAATTTAAAGGAATATTTAGCAAATTATATGAGGTTTTTGACTGCAAATGACTAAAACTCAACTCAATCTAGATTGTGCCAAAAAGGGGAATTGATGGTCGCAGATAACTGGGGAGCCACAGGGCCTTGACCTTAGGTGTCACTGGCTCGAGGCCCCTTGGGTATGTCTGCCTCTGCCTGGCTTCCCTCTTGTGCTTTCTCCAGGAGTTGGCATGATCACCCCCAGAATTTCCAGGTGCGTGTGGTCTTTAATGTTCATGGTGTTAGACAAAGAACAGCTGCTTCTATTGACAAGAATGCTGGGAATGTTATGATTGACACAGTTTGGGGTAGGCACCCATTCCTGACCTAGCCCAGGGAGATGGGCTAGGTTCCCCTCAGTGACCTTGCCTGGGTGAGTGGCCACTTCTTTAACAGGAGGGTGATATCAATCCCACCTGTGCCACATAGCCTGCAGATACTATGGAATGATGGAGGGGGTCACTGTCCAAAGAAAGGGATGCTGGACAGACTAAATACATCTGCTCACTACAGCTAGTCAACAACAGGGCTACGAGTAGAACCCAGCTGCCATGTTCTGATATTTCTTTGTATGGCGGGTTCCTAGTTCTATTGTCTGCCTAATCCGTGTTTCCAGTCTGTGAAGTAAAGACACCAGAGATGGTAGATATGTGTGTAAGTGTGTAAAAGCCAGGGTTGTTGTTGTTAGAGTTGTGACGATTTGAACTCATGGCAACCCTATGTGTGCAGAGTAGATCTGCTCCACAGGGTTTTCAAGGTCGCAATCTCTACAGAAGCAGATTGCCACATCTTTCTCCTGAGGAGTAGCTGGTGGATTCGAACCACTGACCATTCAGTTAGCAGCTGAGTGATTAACCATGATGCCACCAGCGCTCCTTCAAAAGCAGTAGATGCATCTGCAATGGGGTTTGGAAGATGAAGGATTGACAAAGGAGTAGATGGATGACTGGAAGAAGCCGCCTCTTTACCAGGGAGTTTGTACATGGATCATGGACCAAAAATGTTGAGGAATTTTGTCCTTCACTAAGGGTGTTGTCGTCTTAAGGTGGTTAAGTTTGAATTGCTGTAAAAAACAACAAAAAAAAGACCAAACCTGCTGCCATCGAGTTGATTCCGACTCATATAGCAACCCTATAAGACAGAGTAGAACTGCCTCATGGTGTTTCCAAGGAGTGCCTGGTGGATTTGAACTGCTGACCTTTTGGTTAGCAGCCATAGCACTTGACCACTATGCCACTAGGGTTTTTGAATTACTGTTAAATGCAGAGTAATCTGAACTTTAAGTCAATGGTTGAAGGGCAAATTACAAAAATGCACACTTGAGATAAGAATCCTGTTGTTGTTGTTGTTGTTAGGTGCCGTTGAATTGGCTCCAACTCATAGTGACCCTATGCACAACAGAACAAAACACTGCCCAGTCCTGCACCATCCTTACAATCATTATGCTTGAGCTCACTGTTCCAGCCACTGTGTCAATCCACCTCATTGAGGGTCTTCCTCTTTTCTGCTGACCCTGTACTTTGCCAAACATGATGTCCTTCTCCAGGGATTGATCCCTCCTGACAACACGTCCAAGTATGTAAGATGCAGTCTTGCCATCCTGGCTTCTAAGGAGCATTCTGGTTGTACATCTTCCAGGACAGATTTGTTCATTCTTTTGGCAGTCCATGGTATATTCAATATTCTTCACCAACACCATTCAAAGGCGTCAATTCTTCTTCGGTCTTCCTTATTCATTGTCCAGCTTTCACATGCATATGATGTGATTGAAAATACCATGGCTTGAGTCAGGCGCACCTTATTCTTCAAGGTGACATCTTTGCGTTTCAACATTTTGAAGAGGTCCTTTGCAGCAGATTTACCCAATGCAACGCGTCATTTGATTTCTTGACTGCTGCTTCCATGGCTGTTGATTGTGGATCCAAGTAAAATGAGATCCTCGACAACCTCAATCTTTTCTCCGTTTATCATGATGTTGCTTACTGGTCCAGTTATGAGGATTTTTGCTTTCTTTATGTTGAGGTGCAATCCATACTGAAGGCTGTGGTCTTTGATCTTCATTAGTAAGTGCTTCAAGTCCTTTTCACTTTCAGCAAGCAAGGTTGTACCACCTGCATAATGCAGGTTGTTAATGAGTCTTCCTCCAATCCTGATGCCCCGTTCTTCTTCATATAGTCCAGCTTCTCGGATTATTTGCTCAGCATAAAGATTGAATAGGTATGGTGAAAGGATACAACCCTGACATACACCTTTCCTGACATTAAACCAATCAGTATCCCCTTGTTCTCTGAACAACCGTGTCTTACGTACTTTGGGCATATTGTCAGGATGGATCAGTCCCTGGAGAAGGATATCATGCTTGGCAAAGTACAGGGTCAGTGGAAAAGAAGAAGACCCTCAGTGAGGTGGATTGACACAGTGGCTGCAACAACGTAAGTTTCCTTGTGAGCACAATCAACTGTTCTGGAATTCCCATTCTTTCCAATGTTATCCATAATTTCTTATGATCCACACAGTTGAATGCCTTTGCATAGTCAAGAAAACACAGGTAAACATCCTCCTGGTACCCCTGGTTCCATGTTCTCTTCTGAAACCAGCCTGAATTTCTGGCAGTTCCCTGTCAATATACTGCTGCAGCCGTTTTTGAATGACCTTCAGCAAAATTTTACTTGCATGTGATATTAATGGTATTGTTTTATATCGGACCACCTTTTCTGGGAATAGGCATAAATATGGATCTCTTCCAGTCAGTTGGCCAGGAAGCTGTCTTCCATATTTCTTGGCATAGGTGAGCAAACACCTCCAGTGCTGCATCCATTTTTTGAAACATCTCAGTTGATATTCTGTCAATTCCTGGAGCCTTGTTTTTTGCCAATGCTTTCAGAGCGGCTTGGACTTCTTCCTTCAGTACCAGCAGTTCTTGATCATATGCTACCTCTTGAAGTGGTTGAACATCGAGTAATTCTTTTTGGTATAATGACTCTGTTATTCCTTCCATCTTCTTTTGATGCTTCCTGTGTCATTTAATATTTTCCCCATGGAATCCTTCACTATTGCAACTCGAGGCTTGAATTTTTTCCTCAGTTCTTTCAGCTTGAGAAACACCCAGCATGTTCTTCCCTTTTAGTTTTCTATCTCCAGCTCTTTGCACGTCATTATAATACTTTACTTTGTCTTCTCGAGCCGCCCTTTGAAATCTTCTGTTCAGTTCTTTTACTTCATCATTTCTTCCTCTTGCTTTAGCTGCTTGACATTCGTGAGCAAGTTTCAGAGTCTCCTCTGACATCCTTCTTGGTCTTTTCTTTCTTTCCTGTCTTTTCAATGACCTCTTGCTTTCTTCATGGATGATGTCCTTGATGTCATTCCACAACTCGTTTGGTCTTTGGTCACTAGTGTTCAATGCATCAAATCTATTCTTCAGATGGTCTCTAAATTCAGGTGGGATATACTCAAGGTCATATTTTGGCTCTTGTGGACTTGCTCTGATTTTCCTCAGTTTTAGCTTGAACTTGCATATGAGCAATTGATGGTCTGTTCCACAGCCAGCCCCTGGCTTTGTTCTGACTGATGATATTGAGCTTTTCCATCATCTCTTTCCACAGATGTAGTCAATTTGATTTCTGTGTTTTCCATCTGGTGAGGTCCTTTTGTATAGTTGCTGTTTATGTTGGTGAAAGAAGGTATTTGCAACGAAGAAGTCATTGGTTTTGCAAAATTCTATCATTTGATCTCTGGCATTGTTTCTGTCACCAAGGCCATGTTTTCTACCTACCAATCCTTCTTCTTTGTTTCCAGCTTTCACGTTTCAATCACCAGTAATTATCGATGTATCCTGATTGCATGTTCGATCAATTTCAGACTGCAGCAGGTGATAAAAATCTTCAATTTCTTTATTTTTGGCTTTAGTGATTGGTGTGTAAATTTGAATAATAGTCCTATTAACTGGTCTTCCTTGTAGGCATATGGATATTATCCTATCACTGACAGTGTTGTACTCCAGGATAGATCTTGAAATGTTCTTTTTGATGATGAATGCAACACCATTCCTCTTCAAGTTGTCATTCCCAGTATAGTAGGCTATATGATTATCCGATTCAAAATGGCCAATACCAGTCCGTATCAGCTCACTAATGCCTAGGATACCGATGTTTATGGGTTCCATTTCATTTTTGACGATTTCCAATTTTCCTAGATTCATACTTCATACATTCCATGTTCCGATTATTAATGGATGTTTGCAGCTATTTCTTCTCATTTTGAGTTGAAGAAGAATCCTAACGTCTGGCATTTTATCTGAACATCTTGACTGTAAAGGGTGCGGGGGTTTATCATTTAAAAAGTTGTCTTGTGAGACTCCTATGTCTTTGCTGACAGTCCCGGCTGGAACAAGAAAATTTAGCAAGTAAAATTTAACAAGTGAATATTTTATTTTATTTTTCTTTATTGTACGTTAGATGAAGGTTTACAGAACAAACTAGCTTCTCATCAGACAGTACATGCATTGTGCTATGACATTGGTTAACAACCCCCTGACATATCAACACTCTCCCTTCTCAATCTGGTTGCCTATTACCAGCTTTCCTGTTTTCTCCTGCCTTCCAGGCCCTGCCTTAGGGTTGGTGTGCCCCTTTCTTCTTGTTTTGTTCTATATACCTGTTCAATCCTTGGCTGAAGGGTGAATCTCAGGAGTGACCTCATTACTGAGCTAAAGGGTGTCCAGGGACCATACTCTCAGAGTTTCTTCAGTCTCTGGCAGGTCAGCAAGTCTGGTCTTTCTTTTCAAGTTAGAATTTTGTTCTACTTTCTTCTCCAGCTCTGTCCAGGACCCTCTATTGTGATCCCTGTCAGAGCAGTCAGTGGTGGCAGCCGGGCACAATCTAGTTGTACTGGACTCAGTCTGGTGGAGGCCGTGGTAGTTGTGGCCCATTAGTTCTTTGGACTAATCTTTCCCTTGTATCTTTAGTTTTCTTCATTCTTCCTTGCTCCTGAAGGAGTGAGACCGGTGGAGTATCCCAGATGGCTGCTCACAGGGTTTTAAGACCCAAGACTCGACTCACCAAAGTAGAATGTAGAACATATTCGTTATAAACTGTGTTCTGCCAATTGAGCTAGCTGTTCCCTGAGACCATGGTCCCCACAGCCCTCAGCCCAGCAATTCGGCCCCTCAGAGTGTTTCATTGTGTCGGTGGAGGTGCCATGACCTTGCCTTGTACACATTGTGCTGGCTTCCCGAGTATTGTGTACTGTCTTACCCTTCACCAAAGTTTCCATTTATCAATTGTCTATAAAGTGTTTTTCTAGCCCCACCTCTCCCCTCCCTAGTAACCATCAAAGATTGTTTCTTTTTATATGTAAACCTTTTCATGAGTTTTTACAGTAGTGGTCTCACACAATATTTGTCCTTTTGTGATTGACTTATTTCATTCAGCATAATGTCCTCCAGATTCATCCATGTTATGAGATACTGCACAGATTCATTGTTGTTCTTTATCATTGCATAATACTCCATTGTGTGTGTGTATCACAGCTTGTTTATCCATTCTTCTGTTGATGGGCATCTAGGTTGTGAAAGCTTTTTTTTAAAGTTATGGAAACTTTCGCAAACCTCAAAAACAATTCTGTTATTATTTGCTCAGTTCTTATTTAATCACGTCTACCAAAATGTCCTCATAATCCCATTGGGTAAAACTCTAAGAACAACAATGGTAATGAGAATATTCCTATTATAAAATATGAACAAGTTAATAGATGGACACATTTCATTTGGGCATGGCACTGTTATGTTGCAATCTGTGTGATGGCATAGAAGAACAAAGATGTTCCAGGGCGTAGAAGAATGAAGATGTTCTGTCTTCGTTATTAGTTGTCATGAGATTCTCTAGTTCATTTGCCTTGCCCTAGAACAGTGGTTCTCAAACTGTAATGTGCACCAGAATCACCTAGAGGACTTGTTAACACACAGAATGCTGGACCCCACCCCTAGAGTTTCAGATTCAGTAGACTGAGGTGGGGCCCTGTAATTTGCATTTCTAACTAGTTCCCATGCAATGCTGATGGTGCTCATCTCTGAACCACACTTTGAGAACCACTCCCTGAGAAGCTCTGGATGAAAAATTGTGATCCACTGTTCCATTTGAGAAGCACCTGAGGCTGTGCTGGGGGCATCAGTAGCCAGAGTTTCTAGAAGTAGTTATGATCCTAATTATGGCATAGTCACAATTCCAGGAGGGATGCGTATGTGTGCACACAGGACTCCAGCTCCTATGAGGGGTAAAAAGGCAGGGTTTGTATCTATGGATACATGTCAAGCAATATTTAGGTAGGTTTTTAGGGTTCTCCCCAACAACTCTGGGTTTTAAGAGCAGGGTTCCAGGACTAGATGGGAGTTTGAGGGCCAATTAGGACAGAAGTCCAGTTGATGGATCTGGTGCATTTGATGAGGTTAGAGGAAGGCTATCTAGCTGGTGGCCATATAGATTCCCAAGCTTACCTCGATGAAGTTTAAGGCAACGAGATCCATTTTTGCCCCATGCATAAGAGGGGTTGGGACTGACCAAAATGCTGAGTGCATCCCCAGAAGGATGGTGCCCTAACTATGCCTGAAGTGGCCTGTTCAGCTCCTACCTTGATCAGGCCTAGGACAAAGGGTCTATCTGGGACACCATTTGTGTTTCTGAAACTTTCTTCGACATTGATATACACTAAGAAATACATTTTCCATTATAACATGGCACACACATGTAAACGCACACAAACATTTCCCAAAATAATCCCCTCCCTTCCATATGCAATACACTCTGGTATTCCATTTTATTCGATCTATTCTATTCTATTATTTCATGAAAATAGGAAAATACTTTTGCTATCCATTAATTTACTTTATGACCTACTAATGGGTGAAGAGCTGAAGCATGAAAACCTTCGTCTACACCTTCCATAGCTTTTACCTGATTCTCAGATTTCCCCCATGCACAGGTGGCACATAAAAACCAGCTGGTAATTATAAAGTCACTTCCAGGCAAGTGGCCCAAGTACTTCCTGTTTCTCTCAGCTTGCAGTATTACTTCCTGGAGGTCCACTTCCTGGATTAGCCTCTTCCATCAGAAAACTGCTTGGCTTATTGGACCTTATGCCTTGCACAACTCTTGGTTTTGACCTGTTTTGGCATCCTAGTTGCCTCAGGGAAGAGACTTTCTTCTTTAATTTTGACTGTCTCCTTCAGCTCTGGCCGCTGGGAACCCTGTGAGCCAGGCAAACCCTACTTCCCCACCACTGAAAGGGGTTTGGTCCTGCATTTTAATCCTGATTGTTTCCCTTTATATGCAGTTCATTGAATTCCTCTTGCTGAAAATCAGCTTTAACTGCTTTTCTTCTTTCCTTCATTTCTTTTCTTCTCAGTTAAACGTCTGGGGCAATTCAAGATGGAACTTCCTTGTATAGGCTAATTTAGCTCTTAAAACAGCTGTTTAAAAAAAAATTATGATAAATAAGAATTGTAATGGGATGATGTTAAAATGCAGATGCCCAGGCCCTCTTCCAGAGATTCTGATTCAATATGCCTGGGATGGGACCAAAGAATCTGCACTTTAAATCCCCTCCCCCACCCAGGTGATTTCAATGCAGATGGTTCAAAGCCCATACTTTGAAAACAACATAGTCAGGAGATGAAGCAGTTTATTTCGAGGGATCCTTGTGCCTTTTCCACAGATGCACATCAGTCCATGTCTGAGGATGGAAAGATGAAGTTGTTTTTCGTATTTCTTCTCTAACTTGATTAATGGTCAATTTCCTAAACTTTTCATGGGACTGTTCTCAAAATCTGGAAGGCTGGCTGGAAATAGGGCCCCCATGTTCTGAAGGCAGCATAGCTGTGAGAATACAAGAATAAGCAGTGAGGAGAGTGACAGAAAGGACCCAGAGGCATACTGGGCGCTCAGACTCCAAAGATTCCCCTGCTAGAGTGCACCTTTCAAAGCAGCATGAGCTACACCCACCCCCTATGCACCCTTGCAGTGCCCATCCGCCACCTCACTGTTGCTACACTCAATCACAGTGCACTTTTTATCCCAAGAAGTTTCAGAAAACTCCACAAGTCAAAATTCAAGATCATATGCAGAAAGCAAATTTTACCTCATGAAATTAAAGATAAATACAAAAATGAAATTAAACACTCTCATTCCCAGTGTTTTTACTGATGTGAGTTGCCATTGAGTTGGCTCTGAATCAGGGTGACATGATGAATAACAAAACCAAACATTACTGGGCCTGCACCATCTTCACAGTGGTTGGTATGTTTGAGTCCACTGTTGAGGCTATGGTGTCATCCATCTCATTGAAGGTTTCCCTTGTTTTCCCTGACTCTCTACTTTACCAACCATGATGTCCTTTTCTAGCAATTGATCTTTACTGATGATGTGTCTAAAGAAAGCAAGATGAAGTCTTGCCATCCTTGCTTCTAAGGAGCATTCTGGATGTCCTTCCTCCAATACTGTTTTGTTCCTTCTTCTTGAAGTCCATGGTATGTTCAGTATTTTTTGCTGACACCACAATTCGAACACAACAATTCTTTTGTCTTCCTTTTTCGTTGTCCAGCTTTCACATGCATATGAAGCTATTGAAAAGACCATGGCTTGGGTCAGGGGCACTTTAGTCATCAAAGTGATATCTTTGCTCTCTTAGGATGTGCTAAAAAGGGGACTTAAACAACACAGATATAGTAATCTTAAAAACATATGGTTATAAAACATACCTAAGGAAGGAAAGCTGTTGATCTGCTTCTGTAGAGATTACAGCCTAGGAAGCTACAAGGGGCAGTTCTATTCTGCATTATAGGTTCTCTTTGAGTTGGAGTCAACTTGACGGCACAAGACAACAAGGAAAGAAATGTGATTTTTAAGAACTTGCCTTTTGGTAGGCTGGCTTGGGCTTCGAGACATAGAATTTACCATCTGATAAAGTCTTACACGAGAGAGAATTTACCTCCAGCTAATTAGTAACTTCAGGAGCCCTGGTGGCACAGTGGTTAAGTGCTTGGCTGCTAACCAAAAGGTGGGAGTTTGAACCCACCAGCTGCTCCATAGGAGAAAGATGTGGCAGTCTGCTTTTCTAAAGATTTACAGCCTTGGAAACCCTATGGGGCAGTACTACTCTGTCCTACAGGGTTGCTATGAGTTGGAATTGACTCGACAGTAACAGGTTTGATTTGCTTTTAATTAGTACCTTCAGTCAGAGAGAGAGAATTTTTTGGCTTACCATTAAACACACACACACACACAATAAATATCAGCACCTGACTTAAAAAACAAAAAAGATTTTCCAGAAGCCCCAGAGTACTTCCATAAAGAATAAAGTTCTCTGCAGATTGAAACCATTTATCCTCAGACAAATCACCCAGTGACATTTTTCTCCAATTACTAAAGGTCTGGTGAGAAAGACTCTTGAATGGCATATTCAACAGAGAATATCTTGGAAGGTCCTCTTAGTTCCTCTTTGGGATCCAGCAAAGGTACAAACTTAGAAAGGAAGAACCATTTGGCTGGCCCATCATTAGAAAAACAGGTCTAATCCCATCTATTTTTAGTATTACATGGAGCTTTGGTCACAATCAAGCAGCTGCTTGGGAACTGATTTGAGCCCATTCGTGTCTAAGCGAATCCGTTTTCTGGTGTGTCTTCTTCAGCTGAATCTGGCTCGTCAGGGCGAGAACATGTATGTGTACCATTCCAGAAAGAATGTACGTTTATTTTCTTCCCATTTAATCTTTGAACATGATCGCAGTCACCAGATGGGTAAAAAAAAAAACAATGGCAGCACGAGATAAATCTTCAGAGGGTTTATCAATTTGATTGAATGGAGAAGATAAAGTGGATTTTGCTAGAAATCCAATAAACTCTCTCCACCTCAAAGAGTAATAAGGGTTTGTGCCAATATTCTTCTTTATTATGATCTCTGCCCTTCTGCTTTTTATTATTTTTTCTGTTTCACCTCCTTTATAAGACTCGTTTTATTCTCTCAAGATGTTAGGTGAGCAACAGTTCTTCTTGACTAATTAGTCAAAGAAATTGGAGACTGCATATTGGCAGCAGAAATAGCCAGGGGATTTGAGCAAGACAGATGAGAGTTTGAATATAGGTTCATCCCTGCCCTGTGGTCCTTAAGCCTTAGTTTCCTCGTATATAAAATGAGGCTAACCTTTCCAATAAGGAGCCCTGCTGGAACAAACAGTTAAGTGCTTGGCTGCTAACCAAAAGGTTGGTTGTTTGAACTTGCCTGGCAGGAACAAGACCTGGAGATCTGCTCCTGTAAAGATTACAGCCTAGAAAATTGTATGGGGCAGTTCTACTCTGTTACATAGAGTCCCTTTGAGTCAGAAGCGACTTGACAGCACCCAATAGCAACAACCTTTTCAGAGTTTGTGAGAGTTAGAGATTATGGAAGTAAAGCATCTAGTGTGATTTCTGGCCCAATAAAATTTCCTACTATGCCACTGGTATTTCAAATACCAGTAGCATCACCCATGGTGAACAGATTTTGGCAGAGCTTCAAGATTAAGACTAGGAAAAAATGCCTGGCTATCTACTTCTGAAAATTAGCCAATGAAAACCTCATGTATCACAACAGAATATTGTCTGACTCTCTTGCATTGGACACATCACCAAGAAAGATCAATTGCTAGAGGAAGACATCATGTTTGGTGAAGTAGAGGGCCAACAAGGGCAAAAGAGACCATCAGTGAGATGGATTGGCACAAGAGGTGAAAGGATGGACTCAAACATGCTAGTGATTGGGAGGATGATGCAGGACTAGTCAACATTTTGTTCTGTTCTACATAAAGTCACCTTGAGTTGGAGTCGACTGGCAGGCAGCTAACAACAACTGTTGCCTTCGACACCCAAGGTTAGATTTATTAGTCAGCAGTTTATTTTCTTTAAGGAGACAGAAATTGTTACCAAGAGGAGTAAAACATTCTTTACCAAAAACCTGTAATAGTATGAAAAACGTTAACCTGTAATTTCTGATTTTACTGCAGCTCTGACTGAAGGAAAGGCTCATCCCGGTTTGTGATTTTAGCTAAGCATTGATATGTTTGTTACATTTGCTATTGCCTTATAAGGAAATTGCAAGTCACAGCTAAACACGCAGCGATAGGCAAAACCAAACTCCAGGTGCTCTTTTTGACTCTTAGGTGCTGCTTTGGATGTCTGGATTGAAGAAAGAAAATGGTTTGGTCTGCTGGATAGGTTTGTTGGAACTTAACCAGAGCTCATGGTGACCTCCCTCCCAACAGTACCTGCAGCGGGCGGAGATTTGAAGATGCACTCACTGATGACATCAAAAGTTAGAAGGCCTGTATTGTCACTGAACGTAAGTTTGCTGAAATGAAAGATTTTAATTAGGTCACTGCTCTTGATGTTTATTTTTAATTGAAGAAAGAAGGCACTATTCTCGAAATGACACATGAAACAAGAGAGAGACACTTCAAAATTCAGTAACAGACTAGGGGTTATTTCTGTGGTCCCATTCTGAGATATAGAAATCATACATACATAAGAGAAATGAACATTATACCATTTCCTGTTTTTCTGTATGAGAGAGTTAAAGTTGTGGTCTGCTTCTAAGCCACCAGATTTAGCGGAGAACTTTATTTGTTGATTTAATCAATGTCTTTTTGAGCACTGGGTATGGCAAGGCACTATTCCCGGTGCTAGGTTTACCATGATGGATAAACTGCACAAGGACCTCCCCCCAACTACATGGGGGGCAGGGAGGTGCAAGCAATACACAAAAACCAAAAACCAAACCCACTGCCATCAAGTTAATTCCGACTCATAGCGACCTGATGGGACAGTGGAACTGCCCCATTGGGTTTCTAAGGTGTACCTGGTGGATTCAAACTGCTGACCCTTTGGTTAGCAGCCATAGCTCTTACACAAGTAAACGAATAATCTGAAACTTCAGACTGGGACCCAGAAGCCCACTCTGACTCCTCTCTTTCCCCCATACCTCGCATCCAACCTGGCAGGAAATCCTACTAGCTCTGCAAACACTCGGGTCTAAGCCACCCTTCTCATTCACTGGACTATTGCCTAACCTTTTAACTGCTCACCCTGCTTCAACTCCTGTGCCCCTATGGTCTCTTCTCAATACAGCAGCCAGAATGCTACGTTCCAAATGTAAACCTGATCATGTCTCTCCTCCAATGAAAAGCTTCTCCTGGCCTCTGTAATAGCATACGGAACCAGTTGCCATTGAATTGACTCTGACTCATGGTGCCCCCACATGTCTCAGAGTAGAACTGTGCTCCATAGAGTTTTTGATGGCTTGTTTTTCAGAAGCAGATCATCAGGACTTTCTTCCGATGTGCCCCTGGGTGGACTTGAACTGCCAACCTTTTGGTTAACCACTGAGTGTGTTAACTGTTTGCATTACCCAAGAACTTCAAATGGCCTACAGGGCCATACGTAATCCAGTTCCTAGTTCTAAACTCTTCTCTCATTCCTTTACTCTCCCCTGTCTTTGCTCCAGCGACACTGTCTCTCCTTCTCAAACATGCATTTATGCTCCATGTCAGGGATTTTGCACTGGCTGTTCCCTCCATCTGGAACACTGTTCCCTGAAAGATCCACATGCCTTATGCTCTTCTCTCCTTATTGTCTTGCTCAAATCTCTCTCCTTTACACTGAAATGATCCTCATTCTGTTCCAATCAGATGCCCCTCACCTTGCTCTATTATTTTCCCATAGCACCACATTCTAACAACCTACATAATTATACTATGCTTATTGTCTGTCTTCCTCCTCCCAACTATAATGGAAGCTCCAGGAAGGTTTTTTTTTTTTTTTCTATTTTATTCACTAATGTACCTTGATGTGTCAAGGAAGAAGTCCAAGCTGCTCTGAAGGCATTGGTGAAAAACAAGGCTCCAGGAATTGATGGAATATCAATTGAGACGTTTCAACAAACAGATGCAACACTGGAGGTGCTCACTCATCTATGCCAAGAAATATGGAAGACAGCTTCCTGACCAACTGACTGGAAGAGATCCATATTTATGCCTATTCCCAAGCAAGGTGATCCAACTGAATGTGGAAATTATAGAACAGTATCATTAATATCACATGCAAGCAAAATTTTGTTGAAGATCATTCAAAAATGGCTGTAGCAGTATATCGACGGGGAACTGCCAGAAATTCAGGCCGGTTTCAGAAGAGGATGTGGAACCAGGGATATCATTGCTGATGTGAGTTGGATCCTGGATGAAAGCAGAGAATACCAGAAGGATGTTTACCTGTGTTTTATTGACTATGCAAAGGCATTCGACTGTGTGGATCGTAACAAACTATGGATAACACTGCGAAGAATGGGAATTCCAGAACACTTAATTGTGCTCATGAGGAACCTTTACATAGATCAAGAGGTAGTTGTTCAGACAGAACAAGGGGATACTGATTGGTGTAAAGTCAGGAAAGGTGTGCGTCAGGGTTGTATTCTTTCACCATACCTATTTATTCTGTATGCTGAGCAAATAATACGAGAAGCTGGACTCTTTGAAGAAGAACGGGGCATCAGGTTTGGAGGAAGACTCATTAACAACCTGCGTTATGCAGATGACTCAACCTTGCTTGCTGAAAGTGAAGAGGACTTGAAGCACTTACTAATGAAGATCAAAGATTGTACCTCAACTTAAAGAAAACAAAAATCCTCACAACTGGACCAATGAGCAACATCATGATAAATGGAGAAAAGATTGAAGTTGTCAAGGATTTCATCTTACTTGGATCCACAATCAATAGCCGTGGAAGCAGCAGTCAAGAAATCAAAAGACATATTACATTGGGTAAATCTGCTGCAAAGGACCTCTTTAAAGTGTTGAAGAGCAAAGATGTCACCTTGAAGACTAAGGTGCACCTGACCCAAGCCATGGTATTTTCAGTTGCATCATATGCATGTGAAAGCTGGATAATGACTAAGGAAGGCTGAAGAAGAATTGACACCTTTGAACTGTGGTGTTGGCGAAGAATATTGAATATACCATGGACTGCCAAAAGAACAAACAAATCTGTCTTGGAAGAAGTACAACCAGAACGCTCCTTAGAAGCAAGGTTGGCGAGACTGCATCTTACATACTTTGGATATGTTGTCAGTAAAGATCAGTCTCTGGAGAAGGACATCAGGCTTGGCAGAGTACCGGGTCAGCGGAAAAGAGGAAGACCCTCAACAAGGTAGACTGACACAGTGGCTGCAACAATGAGCTCAAGCGTAACAAGATTGTAAGGATGGCTCAGGACCAGGCAGTGTTTTGTTCTGTTGTGCATGGGGTCTCTATGAGTTGGAACCGATTCGACGGCACCTAACAACAACAACAACAACAACAGCCTTAATATGTAGAACAGGGCCTGGTAGTAGCTCTCAGTAAATAATTTTTGAATGAATTAACGTACACTGTCATGAAATAAAACAGGGTTTATTTATTTATTTTTCTTGTCATGAAATAAAACAGGGTAGTATGGGCAATGTGATAAGACACAGGAAGGGTAATGGTGATTGTAGATAGGGCAGTTGAGGAAGAAACCCTCTTTGAGAAAGGGAAATTTGAGTTGAACCATGTGATGAAGCCAGCCATGCAAAGCTTGGACAATAACATTCCAGTCAGAGTAACTAGCAGGTGCAAATGTCCTGAGGTGGGAATGGATTGATGGTTGAGGAATGGGAAGAAGGTCAGTAGGGCTGGGATATAGTGGATAAGGAGAAGAGGCATGGGATGATAGTGGGGGAGGGGGTGAACATGCAGTTTCCAGTAAGGCCTTGAAGTGGGGATGTGGGAAGGGATCCCTGGACGTTTTTAGGAAGGGAATGAAATGGTCAGTCAGGCAGAGAGTAGATTTAGAGAGTGGAAAGCATGACAGCTGGGAGACCAGTTAGGAGGCTATTGTGATAGTACCACTGCCATTGAGTCAATTCTGACTCATAGTGACCCTATGGGACAGGTTAGAACTGCCCCACAGGGTTTCGAAGGCTATAGTCTTTACAGAAGCAAACTATCACATCTTTCTCCCACCAAGCGGCTGGTAAGTTCAAACTGCTGACCTTTCGGTTAGCAGCTGAGCACTTAAGCATTGTACCACCAGGGCTTCTTAATTGTGATAGTACAAGTAAGAGAGACTACTGTCCTGTCTTAGGTAGTGGCAGCAGAGTGGAGCAAAGAGGATGAATGCAGGATATATTTGCGAAGTAACATGTGGGTAGAATGTGCTGATGGGTTGGATGTTGGGTTTGGCAGTGATGAGGCAAAGAGAGAATTCAAGGAAGAGTCTGAGATTTTTGGTTTGTCCAAATAGTGGTTGGTGTGTACTGTTACAGAGGTAGGGCAGTGAAGCATGGATAGGGAAAAACAGGTGTGAGAATAAAAACCACAGGTGTTGTTTTGGTTGTGTTGGCTTAATTCTAGGGATGGTCTCTAGCATTTGGTTTGAATATTCACAGTAAATTTAGTGACAGGACAACTTATACAGCAAGACATAAGTTCACCCTCATTAAAAATCAAATTACTGAATATATGTGCAAAGAGAAACCTCCATTATGGAGGAAACATAGGGTAACTCAGAAATGTTGTTTTAATCTGCCTGTTTTCCTTCTTTACACATCTCTTGTCTCCTCTCATGCCTCCTTTCCACCTTGCACTTCCTTGCATTATGCCTGGAGCTGGTAAATGTCTTCTCTCTTCCCTTTCTGGCTAGGCTATGTGGTCTTAACGTCCACGTGTTTTCAGTGTCTAGCCCAGGGCTGGGCACAGAGTTCATCGTCGAAAACTGATTTCTGAATGAGTCAGTGGTTGAGTGATTATGTGCTGAGGTCTCTAGGTCTCTACTGTCGGCCCCTCTCATCCCAGGCAGCCATTTGGGAGTGAGGGAGATTAGACTGAAGGTGTGCATCAACAAACACCAGCTTGGTTCTGATTTGGGCTTCTGTTCATGGCACAGAGTACCCACCGTTGACTCTAGTTTTGGTAAACTGACTTGTGTCTAAATTCCTGATTTGTTAATCAGGCTCTTGCAAGTTCCTTGTCTTGCCTATATTACATTTTCTTCATATTCCCTTGAGCCCAGGCTGTGAAGAACTTTACTATTTACTATCACATGCTTTGGAAACCCTGGTGGAGTAGTGGCTAAAAGCTATGGCTGCTAACCAAAAACTCAGCAGTTCAAATCCACCAAGTTGTCCTTGGAAACCCTATAGGGCAGTTCTACTGTCTCCTATACGATCGCTCTGAGATGGAATTGACTTGATGGCAATGGGTTTATCACATTCTTTGGCCATATTCTGAAGGTCTGAGTATTGTCTGCCCCTAGATCCCTGTTTCCAAGCTCTCTTGGCCTGCCGGGAAAGTTCATGATCCCTTCCTGGGCCTCCCCAGTGATAAGTGTTTGCTGGTATTTCTATCTGCTGCTTGTCACAGTTCAGTCTAGATATTCCCTTTCACTTACCTTTGCTGTCGCTGAATTCCATCCTAACTCCCATCTGAATTCTTGTACCACCTCAAGGAACATGCTTGATTTAATACACAGGCACCTTCAGCTGTCCAAACTTGAAGCTATTAATCTTCAATCTGACTAAGTCATGAGGTACAACAAATGTAGTCAAACAAAACACATGGAGAAGAAAAGGTATTCTACTGGTTGAAGAAAAAGAAGTTTGCATTGATCACATGACTCCACGATGACCAGGTTATAAGGCAAGTCACTGAATGTGAGTGTGTGTGTGTGTATTTGTGTGTGTGCATGCATAACCTGATACATTTTATCTGCAAAGACTTCCATATTTTAGCTGTTTACTCTACTTCTGGGAGAAACACTTAAGCTTTGCCACATGGTTTTAGGACAATGAACTTATGACATAGGTCATAGGACAACAAACCATTCATTAAACCCTTACTTCATGGGGTTTTCAATGAGCTCTGAGGTACCTCTGGGTGAATGCAAACCTCCCACTTTCAGTTAGCAGCTGAGTGTGATAACCATTTATCCCACCTAGGGACTCTAACAGACTCATAATGATCCCATGTGTACAGAGGAGAACTGCTTCAAACAGATTTAAATGAGTAATTGCAATGTAAAGAGACACATCCTATAATAGAAGTATATCCAGAGTGTCAGGGGTGTAAACACAGCTCTGGGTGAACACAGCACTGCCACTCCTCCCCTTCTTTATATATTCACATTCAGATTCGGGAGAAATTATTTCCAGATTCAGGAAAAAATGGAATGTACATAAATCATAGCTCTCACAAAAAAAGGTAACATATGGCAGGCTAGGTTTTTGTATGAGAAAAAGGAATGAACTCAGAAATAACTGTCTGTACTTTTGAAGTTTCATAGGTCTTGTTATTGCAACCCTTAGGTGTGAAATGTTTGCACTGAGTCTGAAATTATGAATCAGGATAGCTGGTAACTCAAAAGCTTCCTTTATATGCTGCTTTCCCCCTTCATTACTAAGTTTTAGCTTGCACAACTTGTTCAAAGGACAGCATCAAAGGATTGTTTTATCAGTTAGTTTAGGATAATAGACTAGGCTTAAACTCTAGTCAGAAAAAGGAAACTTGTCAGACTTGCAGTTAAAGTTCGATCTGTTGTTCTTGGCACATGGCCCAAGAGGGAAGTAGAATTCATGGAAGAGACTTGTTTGCTGGACAGCTATATGATCCAACAGTTGCTTTCAACAGATCACGGAATGGAATGATCAAATGAATGTTCACACACTACTGACAGCAGGAAATATTTCACTTTCCTTGCATATCTCTTTCTTTAAGTGCCATTCTCAGTACTCCTTCGGTATAGCAAAATCTCACTCATTATAAATGAAAGTATCAGTGTCTCTATGTGAAGTCAATTCTGGGGCTCCTTAGGTTATAGTGATCCGTAATGTATTTGGCCACTGGGACTCATGTTTCTACTTCACGTTTAAAGTCATTACTTGGCATTCAATTTAGATAGGTAAGGATATCTTCCTCTCCCTTAGATTTCCAAAGATAAGAAAGAAGTCATGTCTGGTGCCACTTGTGAAAGGATTGAGAATGTTGGTCAGCTCAGATAGTGCAAGGATGTTCATCTGGGCCTCTCAGCCTTGACTGTGGTCTTCCTTTCTATGATATGTGATGGGCTGTGCTATTATGCTCTAAAAAAACAAAATCGTTATCGAATTGATTTTGACTCTCAGTGGCCCTATAGGACAGAGTAGAACTGCCACATAGAATTTCCAAGGAGCAGCTGGTGGATTCCAACTGCTAACCTTTTGGTTAGCAACCATAGCACTTAACCACTACACCACCAGGGTTTCCTATTATGTTCTAGGTACAAAAAAGGGAGAGGTAAACAGAAAAAGAGGGAGCAAGAGGAAAGAAAGAGGGCGACTGCTAGGTACAAGACTATGTAATGGATGGGCATCCTCCTGCTTGATGGTCCATGGACAGTGTCTGCTCCTGTTGAAGGGAGGTGATTACTGGACATAATACCACTGCTTTTGAGCGCTGGCCATGTGCTTTGCTCACTCAGATGGAGCCTGGCCTGTCTGTGTTGGTGAGAAAAGCATGCTTGGGGAATGGAGGTTGGTGATGTCTTAAAACGAATACCACTCCTCCTTCTGTGGTCTCTCCATGTCCAGTCACCTTGCCTGGGGCTCCACTGACCACTCTCTATTCTGTGTCTCCCTTGGCCAAGCCTGGAGAAACTTTTCAGTGTCTGGTAGAAGCTTTGCTCCTTCCCCTTGCCACAGATTCTTTCTAATTTATTATTTAGTCACAGTCATCATTTCAAAAGTATTATTTTACCACCATCATTTTTTATTGTGGTGAGTATATATATAACAAAACACAAGCCATTGCAACATTTTTTGCACGCACGTACAATTCAGTGCAACCTTCACCACTGTTATCCCTATCGTTTTCCTCTAATGTTCTGTAGGGCTTACAGGGAAGGAAAAATAATGAAAGTGGCCATGTGAAAGCAAATATATCCAGAGATGATAAAACCTATTCAGAAGTAAGAAATTAAAAAAAAAAAAAAAAAGAAGAATTGAAAGGAAATAAATACTGTTGAAATCCAATTGTTTAAACATGTAATGGTAATAATAGCTAACACTCATAGAGTAATGCCGGGCACTGTTCTGAGGACTTATATTAGCTCATTTAATCTTCACAGTAATCCTGTGCACTTGATCAATTTTTAACCCTACTTTTAACAGATGAAGAAACTGAGGCACAGAGATACTAAGGATTTAGTCCAAGGTCACACAGTAAGTCACAGACCTCCTTTTGAACCCAAGGCTCCAGCGTCTGTATATTTAACCATGACTTTATGAGTTGGAATTCCACTCCATGGCAATTTGTTTTTTTAAATATACACGAATAATAAGGAGCCTTTGTAGCACGGTGGTTAACCACTTGGCTGCTAACCAAAGTCAGTGGTTCAAACCCAGCAGCCACTCTTCAGGAGAAAGATGTGACAGTCCGTTTTTGTCAAGATTATGTAGCCTTGGAAACCCTATGGGGCAGTTCTACTCTGCCCTGTAGGGGCTCTATGAGTCAGAATCGACTCCATGGTGATGGGTTTGGTTTTTGGTTATACACAAACAGGAATACCCAGTGATGCAAAGGTTTAATGTGCTCAGCTGTTAAATGAAAGGTTGGAGGTTCAAGCCCACCCAGAGGTGCCTGGGAAGAAAGGCCTGATGATCCTCTTTGAAAAGATTAGCCACTGAAAACCCGATGGAGCACAGTTGTTCTGTGACACACGTGGAGTCGGAGCTAACTTGACGGTGACTATTTTTACTGAATACATGATTATAACATATTCAAATCCAAGCAAGCTGAAGCTGTGAATAACAGGATAGCCACATAGATGTAGAGTCAGAAGTCCCTGCCACTGGGTGAGTCCCTTAACTAGTTGGAGACCCCAAATCCTCATTTAGAGACTAGAGATAATGTGCCCATTGCCTTGTGATCATGAAGACTTTCATAGGAAGGCACACAGCTCGAAGCCTGGCAAAGCATGGGGGTACAATGATGCTTTCCTCTTCTCTGCCAGGCCTACAGAAATCCTTACCCATGAGATTCGGTCTTCAGGCATATTGCTGCATGACAGAGATAGTATGTTAGTGTCTATCCTTAGACGGGAAACCCTGGTGGCATAGTGGTTAAGAGCTACAACTGCTAACCAAGAGGTTGGCAGTTTGAATCCACCAGGCACTCCTTCGAAACCCTACAGGGCAGTTCTACTCTGTCCTGTAGTGTTGCTATGAGTTGGAATTGACTTGAAGGCAGTGGGTTTGGTTTGGTTTCACGCTTAGGTGACTCCATTTATTCACAAAATATTTATTGAGTGTTGTAGACAGAATAATATTTCCCTGAAGATGCCCATGCCCTAGCCCCCAGAACCTATGAATATGTTAGTGTTACCTGGGAAAAGGGACTTTGCTGATGGAATGAGCTTTGCTAAAGAGCTGACCTTAAAATAGGGAAGTTGTCCTGGTTTATCCTGGTGGTCCTGATATAATTGCGTGGACCCTTAAAAGGAGGAGAGGAAGGGAGAAGAAGAGTCAGAGAGAAATGTGATGGAAGAAAGGCAGGAGAGAGTCAAAGTGTGGCAGGTTCTTGACCTGCCACTGCTGGCTTTGAAGATGAAGGAGGTCGTGATCCAGGGAATGTGATGGCTTCCAGAAGCTGGGAATGGCCCTCAGTTCACAACCAGCCAGGATATAGGGACATAAGTCCTACAACCACAAGGAACTGAGTAAGTTCTGCCAACAACCTGAATGACCTTGGAAGTGGATTCTCCTCTGGAGCCCCCCAGAAAGGAGCACAGCTCTGCTGACACCTTGCTGTCACCCTCAGGAGACTCTGAGCAGAAGGCACTACCTGAGCCACACTGTACCTCCACCTCGAATCTACAGAGCTTTGAGCTAATAAATATGTGTTGTTTGCTACTGTGACAGTAGAAAACGAATAGGTGTATTAACTCTGTGCAAGAAACTCTGCTAAGTTCTGGGAAAATAAGTGTAAGTTAGACAGATGAGTATCAGGAAAATAGTCTTACCCAACACCAGAGACCAGCCGAGGCCATTTCTTTCTCCATCCCGCTGTTTCTAAAGTCAATTGCTTGCCTGTGTGTGCCTACCTCAATCTCCATAGCTGACAGACAGGAATCATCACACAGGGCTTTTCTCTGGAACTGAGGTGTAAACACTTGCAAGCTATTTTCCGTATGGTCCTTGGATGACCTGTGACAACAAACTAACAGGACTCTCAAATGCCTCCTGACTCTGAAATGCCTGACTCCTACCAGGATGAGGCTGCCCTAGACTCACAGATGTGGCTTGGAACGATGCCACCTCCAGCTCAGGGGTAGCACTTATTTGATGAGATAATTAAATTAGCTGCCTCATGTGTGCCTTTTCTTAGTCTGGCCCCTTTTGTAGTTCTTTAGGCAATGGTAATTGGCAGATGAAGGAAAGATTTAAAAGTTGAAAAGACAACCAAAGGGTTCTCACTGTACTGATCTCAGTCCCATTTGAGATCATCAGACAATTGGTTGCAACAAACCAAGGTCACATGCAAACAAACGCAATTATCTAAAAATACAAAATACTGCCTTTAGCAAACAACCTTAAGAACTGAATAAATATTTAGATTTGCCAGCATCTGTTGAAAATCTGTATGAAATGTTTCCAATAAATTGAACAATGCTTGAAAAACACTTGGGCTAAATAGCTTGAAAAGAAATCATTCATATTTACTGAGGAATTACACAAGTCAAAGATGCACTTGCCTGAATATAATCCTGTATGGAGAAGCTACTTTCTGGGATAGGATTTTTCTGACCAACGAGTCTCATTTATTACACCAGTAAGCCTCTCTTACTTCGTTCTATTTATTTTCTTCAGAGTACTTAACACATTGTCTGACAGTATCCTATGTACGTATTTTATTCATTGTCTTCCTAGTATGTGAACCATCTGAGGGCAGGACCTTGTTTATGCTCCTTCTAGAACCTACCCTAATTCTCTTCTAGAGAATCTCCAGCTCTCATCTGCCCATGTCTTTCCAGGGTAGCAGATTCTACCCCCAACTTCATCTTGGGCTTGCATACATGGCCCAAACCACATTTCTCTCTGACTTATCTGCCTTCCTCTCCCCCTTTTAAGGGCCCACTTGACTATCTCAGAACCATTGGCTAGAGAGATTGGTTCAGGATATGTGGATAGATGGGTGGAGTAACTGGGAGGTGGCAATAGGAAAATAGCAGAGGTGCATAGAAGCAGGTGATCCCAGTGGGAGAAAGGACTATAGACTTGAAATCTCTGGTCCAGCCAAGGCAAGGAACTCTTTTTTAAAAGCCTTGGACCATGGGGAAAGATACTAAGAACAAAAATCAAATATGGATAAATGTGTGATCTCTAGATCTCAGGCACAAGATAGGGACTTTTTCCGGTCAGGCCAGGCTCTCCTGCTGTTGAGCCCTGGTTCTGAGCTCATTAGACCCTGGCGTAGAGTTCAGTCTGCTGCAGGTGGTCACCAAATCTCAGGTCTGAAGATCAGAGGGACTTGTGGGAAGATAGGACATGTAAGCTCATCACAGATCTTTGTTTCTCCAAGTTCTGTCCTTCACGGTTTCAGCTTCCAGCTAAACACTTGAAGTTTCCTCAGCTCTAGGTATATACATATAACTATTGGTAAAAATTGCCCTCAGATGTCTGTGGGATATAGGCTGTGATAGCAAGAGCAGAGGACTTAACTAAGTAACTCCAGATCATTTAGGAAGATAGCCTGAAGGACTACCTTGTTGGAGATTAGTGATTCATGTTATATATTCATGTGGTTCATTATTCATTCATCCAGATATATTTATTTAATGAAAGAGATGAAATCCCTGCTTTCATTGAGCTTACAGTCTAGAACTGCAGTTCCCCATTGATTAGGCCTGAAGCTGATAGGCATTTCAGATTCAGCCTATTCTGAAGTTGTGTCATATCAACGAGAAAACACAACTTGTTGGGCAGTATGGTGGGTTGGACATTTTGCATTTTTCAGTGGCTTTTCTTTAAAAACAAAAACAAAACAACTTCTTGATCTGAGGAAGTAGCTTAGGAAAGACCCTCAACAATTTCCCTGATCTAGTCACCTGACTATTGAACTAAACTGTCTTATTTTTCAACACTGGCCACAAATTGGTGATGCTCAAGTCAAAGTTAAAAAACAATCTTTAAGAAAATAATTTTATTGTTTTTTATTATGAATGTATGCATCAAGTGGTCAGAGTCTCGATGACGTGTTAACTTCAGGTTGTTTGGGCTTTTGGGTTATAGAGGAACAGGGAGGAGTTTGGAGTTCTAAGGAACTCTAAGGAGTGCAGGTTTTCATGGTAGTTCTGGAGATAAGAAGTTTTATTACCTTAGCCATCTTGAGAGAAAGGAGATGAAATTGATGGCTGGCTCCCTTCCTCCTTTTGCTCTTGAGCCATGTTGAAGCCATAAGTCTTTGAGGCTTCAGAATATGGGTTATGTCTTGCTTTTTATTTTAAATTCTTTTGGTACTTCTTTACATATTCTTCCTAATTTCTCCATGACTACTATCTGCAAAGCAGATCTTTAACTTCTTGCAGTATTCTAGCTTGGAAAGAACTCACTGTCTGGTAGAGAAGTGTGGTCGATTACAGATGGCCATAAATTCTTTGCTCCTCCTTCTACTAAGAGCTAGAGTGTATCTCCCCTCCTCTTGAATCTGTGATGGCCTAGTGACCTGCTTTGATCAATAAGAGTGGTGGAAGTGATGCTGTGCAAGCTCTGGGCTTAGATCCTAGGAAGTCTGGCAACTTTCATTTTTTCTCTCTTTGAGTGCAGCTGCCATGCTGTAAGAAAGTCCAAGTGAGGCTACTGAATGATTAATTACCAGGTGGAGAGAGGTCTTGGAAAATGAGACACCATCTTAGATGTTCTAGCTCCTGGGGTTCTACCAGCTAAATGCAGCTGCATGGGTGACCTCAGCTATGATAAATTGATGGAGCAGAAGAACTTCCCAGCTGAACCCAGTTCACCAATGCAATCTTAAGAAATTTATATATATATATATATGTTTTAAGCTAGTAAGTTTTGGGATGGTATGTTATACAGTAATATGTAACTGAGACAGAAAGACACATAAATGTACAATTTCAATTCACTATAACATTGTCTATAAAAGAGAGACATGAGAGAACATAGGTGAGTACCTACCCTTATCTGGAGAAGTCAGAAAAAGCTTCCGTGGAGAAATTGTTCTTCACTTGGGTTTTGAAGAATGAATCAGAGTTTCTGGGCAGATGAGGGAAAGGGGTCTTTTAGAGAGAAGGATTTCATTTTACTTGGATCCACAATCAACACCCATGGAAGCAGTAGTCAAGAAATCAATCAGTTTGGGCAAATATACTACAAAAGACCTCTTTAAAGTGTTAAAAAGCACAGATGTCACTTTGAGGTCTAAGGTGTGCCTGACCCAAGCCATGGTGTTTTCAATCATCTTGTTTGCATGCGAAAGCTGGATGATGAATAAAGAAGACCGAAGAAGAATTGATGCCTTTGAATTCTGACAGTGGTGACATGGACTGTCAGAAGAATGAACAAATTTGTCTTGGAAGAAGTACAACTAGAATGCTCCTTAGAAGTAAGGATGGTGGTTCTTAGTTGCACATAATTTGCACATGTTATCAGGAGTGACCAGTTGGGCAAAGCAGAGGGTCAGTGAAAAAGAGGAAAGACCCCAATGAGATGAACTGACCCAGTGGCTGCAACAATGAACTCAAACATAGAAACAATTGTAAGGCTGGCTCAGGACCAGGTAGCCTTTTGGTTTGTTGTACGTGGGGTTGCTATGAGTTGGAACCAAGTGGACAGCACCTAACAACAACAACAACAACAACAAAAAAAGACACGATGAACAGCCCACAAGATGTTTTGGAGGCATGAAATAGTGGGACATTCTCCAGGGAACAGATAGTATGATATTGACAGGGGTTTTAATCTGATGGTCTAGGGAGCAACTCTGTGAAATCAGGAGGAGTAACAACAGTGATCTCACACTTTTCTTTCCTATGGATCATTTTATCTGGGGAAATGACCCTGTAGTTAACAATTAATCTACTTGCATTCTACAGTGCCAAACATTTTCTCAGCCATTAATGAGGCAAAAGGAACTACATTTGTTGAAAGGCAAAGTCTGATCCTCATTTACTATCCTAAGTGATTAATTTATTCCAGAAACAAGAAAATAAAGACACAATCATATTATAAACATGAATTCCTCAAGACACTCATCTATGGACCACCTAGAAGGCACTCAGAGACCACCAGTCAAGATGGGTCTGGGCAAGATTATGAAGTGGTTGGAGTTTATCTTGGTGTTCCCAGCCTCCCATCTTCATGTCTTTCAATCAGCATCATGTCTCAGTACCACCAGGCTCTCATCTTCTCTGTGAAAACATGCTTTCCAAAAAGGGTCAACTTCTTACTTAGAAGTATGACTCAGAAAGAGGGGTATCATCTCTCTTAAAGAAGGATGTCCATTTGACTTTTTAGAAGACAAAGTTCCCCCCCCCCCCAGGGGGGACACTTCCAACTCATTTTATAACAGCAGCATGTGCATGATACCACGTGCTTACAAAAACTTTACAAAAAAGAAAAATAGTAGGCCAATTCATGAGAGTAGATACAAAAATACTAAACAAATATTAACAAATAATTCCAACATTGTATGTTGTTGTTAGCTGCCATTGAGTTGGCTCTGACTCATGATGACATTATGTACAACAAACAAAATGTTGCTCAAGGCCATTGTTGCTACCACTGTGTATTTTGAGCATCTTCCAACCTAGGGGGCTCATCTTCCAGCACTATTTCAGACAATTTTCTCTTGCGATCCATAGGATCCGTTAGCTAGTCTTTGGAAGTAGATCACCAGACCTTTAGACAAAGTTTTGAGCCAAAGGAATGATTCAATGATAGTGATTTTATTTTATTTTAATCAGCAATTCAATGTGAGAGAATTTAGAGTTGGAGGGAAGACAGCCTGCTGCCTTCACACCTTCCCTGTAATTATATCCTGTTATGAGATCACCTGCACTGCTCATGGTCCATTCAGAGGGTTATTGAAGAAAGCCTGAATGCCCAAGGCACAAAGCTCGATGCTGTGGAGGATACAACAATGGTTAAAAACAGTGCCTGCCTCCAAGGAGCTCACAGTCAAGTAAAAGAAGAGCTAAGAATTGTAAAATGACAGCAATAAAGGCAGAATAAATAAGAGATAAAAACATATGTAGCTGTAGTTACCATCAAATCAGCTCCAACTCATGACAACCCCATGCATAACAGAATGAAACATTGCCTGGTCCTGTACCGTCTTCATGATCATTGGTATGTTTGAGTCCATTATTTGCACTATTGTGTCAACGCATCTCCTTGGGGGTTTTCCTCACCTTTGCTGAGCCTCCACTTTACCAAACATGCTGTCTTAGTTAGCTAGTGCTGCTGTAACAGAAATACCACCATCCCATTGCCATCAAGTCAATTCCGACTCATAGTGACCCTATAGGATGGAGTAGAACTGCCCCATAGAGTTTCCAAGGAGTACCTGGTGAATGGGAACTACTGACCTTTTGGTTAACAGCCATAGCACTTAACTACTATGCCACTGGGGTTTCTTAGAAATAGCACAAGAGTAGTATTTAACAAACAGAAATCTGTTTTCTCATGGTTTAGGTAGATAGAAGTCTGAATTCAGGGCACCAACTCTAGGGGAAGACTCTCTCTGTCCACTTTTGAGGAGGATCCTTGTCTCAACTTCTCTCGCGTTCTTGGCATCCTTTGGAGATCTGGATGTGGCCTCTTTCTTTCCCCATTTATGCTTGCTTGTCTCTGTGCCTCATCTGCTCTTTTTATATCTCAAAAGTGATTAAGCCTAAGCACATACTACACTGATATGGCTTCATTAACATGAAGAAAAAAACCTATTCCCAAATGGAATTACATCCACAGGTATAGGAGTTAGGATTCCAACACATATTTTGGGGAGAGGCATAATTCAATCCATAATCTTGTCCTTGTCCAGAGATCGGTCCCTCCTGATGAGGTGTCTTGGAAAATATTCTGTGATCTATAGGGTTTTCATTGGCTGATTTTCAGAAGTAGATCACCATGCTTTTCTTCCCAGTCTGCCTTAGTCTGGAAGCTCCATTGACATCTGGTCACCATGGGTGACTCTGCTGGTATTTGAAATACAGGTGGCACAGCTTCCAGCACCACAGCAACACGCCAGCCACTACAGTATGACAAACTGACAGATGGGTGATAGACAAAGGCAGAATAAATGAGAGCTGAAAACATACAAAGTACCATATGAGAGCTCCTCCAAAGAAATGATTATTTCTATACAGTAAAAGTCATGAAAGTAGAGTGGTCATTGGGGTGGAGGAGGGAGACAGGAGGGAATGTGTGGTAGGTGCTTTTAGCCCTACATGAAACATTAGAAAACAGAGTCTCAAGAAGGTAATTTCCCAAGGTAACAAAGCTAACGAGTGGTGTTGCTGGAGTTTAAGATGAGTGGAAAGATGTAGTGAGAGGTGATGTGAGAGTCAGATTGTAATTCCATGTTAAGGAGTTTAGTATAACCTGGAAATCAGGGGAGCTATTGAATGTCTCTTGTTTGTTTATTGGGTGGAGTGAGTTAGTGGTTGAGATAAGGTATGACCCATTGATATCATGAAGGATGGATTGGAAAAGAAAGAGATTGGAGGCAGAGAGACATGTTACAATGATTCGCACATCCATTTCTCTATCGGCTCTACAGAAATTTGACCAGCATCTGCTTTTGGCCAGACATCATAAGATGCGTTTTCGACAACCCAAGTAAAAGAGTGAGAGACAGTGGAGGGGGTGAGCTTGGATGGTGGCAGTAGGATAAGATCATCCTTCTGATATCTGCCCTTTGGTGTTTTTCTCAAAAGCAGGGTACGGCCCTTCCCCGGCTGTCTAAGTTGGCTGTCTGCATTAGCCACTGACTGGCTGTAAGAAGAAGTGGGGCGGGTGATCGTCAGACTCTGGGAGGGGTCTTTGGTCTCTAGCAGAGCATTGGGTGGAAGTGGAGATTCTGAATCCAGAGCTTCTTCTTTGAAGCCTAGAAAAGAGCGGAAGCTTCTACATGGCTTCTCAGTCTCACTCACTGCCCCTCCCTAACAATACCTTGTATTATTTCTGAATGTCTTGTTCTCAGGACTTTGTCTTTGTAGATTTATAGGGATTTAGGATTTGAGCTGAGGACTAGAGAATTAGGATCAAAGCTTCTCTGCAAATTACAGAGAATAAACACCTGAATACAGAAATTAACCTCAAAACATCTAAACCACAGATGCAAATGATACCGGCCTCTAGACGCCTTTGGGGGTTTTCTCTCTCCAAAGTGGCTAACCTGGAACATGTTCAAAGAATCAGGATGGCATTGATCAAAGGGAATATCCCAGCTGTCAGGCTTACATGTCACTGGTGGGAGTGATGGAGGTGAGTAGCAGGTGGGGGTGAATCGAAAGGGGGAAATGGCAATGAAGCAGCCATTCAAAGAGCTCCAAGGATTCCGGGATATTCTCAGTTTGCATTTATTTCTTTCAAATTTGTTGATTTTCTTGCTGTTCCTTTATATCTGCTCTCATGTTTCCTACCATTGCTTTAGAATGAATACAGCATTCAAAGCTGTCTCCTCTTTGCAGAATTCTTGATTTCCCTTTAATCAGATTGATGTCTTTTACAAAGTACAATATAGTCTTTTCTGCTCTTCTGTCTTTAGTGAAAGAAAACCCTGGTGGCGTAGTGGTTAAGTGCTACAGCTGCTAACCAAGAGGTGGGCAGTTCAAATCTGCCAGGTGCTCCTTGGAAACTCTATGGAGCAGCTCTACTCTGTCCTGTAGGGTCGCTATGAGTTGGAGTCGACTTGATGGCAATGGGTTTGGGTTTTTTGTTTTTATCTTTAGTGGAATTGTTTGCTTCTGAACAAGGTCCAATGAACTTATGAGATAGGCTTTTTCTGGCATCAGTTTAATGAAATATGGGAAATGATGTGCTTCACACAAATATTTTATTCTATGGTGTCATTTAAAGAGATGCAATTCTGTTACCATGCTTTAAAATTGGGCCTATAGTGTCATTTGGGAAACAACATCCTGGGTGATGAGGCTGTGTGTGCTTGGGATCAGAGACTCATCAAGTTGCTGTCTCTCCCATGGTCAGAATATATGGACTTGGGGCTTGAAACTGGTACCGGCTCCTCTCACTAATAACCAATCATATATATATATATATATATATATATATAGGCTTTCCATTTGGTTTGGAAGTCTTGGTTCCCAAGGCAGATATGCTTCTACCAGGACTCACAATAGTAATTCCACTGAGTTAGAAGGTGAGACTGCCACCCAGCCACTTCGGGCTCCTCATTCCACGGAACCAGCAGGCCATGAAGGGAGTTACTCTACTGGCTGGAGTAATTCATCCTGTTACCAAGGGAGATTGGGTTGCTACTCACAAGTATCGCGGGCAAGGGGAAGCATGTTTGAGACCCAGCAGATACTCTGGGGTACCTTTTAGTCCTATCATAGTCAGTAGTAAGAGTTAATGGGAAATTACAGCAACCACAGAGAGACTGGACTACTGAGAATTCAGACCTTTCAAGAAAGAAGTTTATTACCCCACCAGGTAGAGAATCCCAGCCAGTCGAGGCCCTAGCTAAAGGCAAAAGAGACATGGAATGAGCAAAGGAAGAAGTTACAAATATCATTACGGTCTCATGATCAGGGATAGTTGTAGAAAATACTCAGTGTTTTCCTTGCTTGTTACGTATTATCTATTTTCTGTTCTTTCTCCATTCATTTCGTTATTTTATACGAGGTTTGTTGAAGGTTGTTATGGTTTGAATTGTGTCTCCTCATAATAAAACCAATCCAAACCCAGTGCCGTCGAGTCGATTCCGACTCACAGAGTCCCTATAGGACAGGGTAGAACTGCCCCATAGAGTTTCCAAGAAGCGCCTGGTGGATTCGAACAGCTGACCCTTTGGATAACAGCCGTAGCACTTAACCACTATGCCACCAGGGTTCCCTCTCCCCGCATAATAAGTATTGTAAATCTTACTATACCTGTGGTTATAATCCCATTTGGGAATAAGATTTTCTTTATTATGTTAACGAGGCAGTATTAGTGTTAAAAAAAAAAAAAAAAACTGGTTGCGGTCGAGTTGATTCGTACTCATAGTGGCCCTATAGGTCTGAATAGAACTGCCCCATAGAATTTCCAAGGAGCTCCTGATGGATTTGAGCTGCTGACCTTTTGGTTAGCAGCCATAGCTCTTAATCCCTATGCCACCAGGTTTCTTAAATCAATCTCTTTTGAGATATAAAAGAACAGATTGAGTAAATAGCAAGAAAGCACAGATGTGGGAAGATAGATACTTCATCAAGTGATATCTATCCCCCAGAGCCAACAGAGAGAGAAAGCCTTCCTCTAAAACCGGCACCCTGAATTCAGACTTCTGGCCACCTACGCTGTGAGAGAATAAATTTCTGTTTATTAAAGCCACACGCTTGTGTTACTTCTGTTATAGAAGCACCAGATAACTAAGACAGAGGTTAATGTTATAAATTAACCTTTAGGTAAAGTATATCCAGAAAGGACTGTGACTGACTTTGAGGAGCAATTAACATTGCACAGGAATGGATATAACAACTCTTAGGACTTTGTGTGGAGCTCTGGTGGCGTAGTGGTTAAGAGCTTGCCTGCTAACTAAAAGGTCGGTGGTTCAAATCCACCTGCCACTCCTTGGTAAACCCTATAGGAGCAGTTCTGCTCTGTCCTATAGGGTTGCTATAAGTCAGAACTGACTCAGTAGCACCTAACAACAACAACAGGACTTTGTGTTTCCTCATTTTAGCAGAGGATGGGAATATTTTTGTTTGTAGGAAGCATAGCTGTGCCTTGTCAGGCAGATATATATATATATATATATATATATATATATATATATATATATATATATATATATATTTACAAAGCAAATGCTGTCGAGTTTATTCAGACTCATGGCGATCCCACGTGTGTCAGAGTAGAACTGTGCTCCATAGGGTTTTCAATGACTGATTTTTTTGAAAGCAGTTGCGTGGCCTTTCTTCTGAGGTGCCTCTGAGTGGACTCGAACCAGCAACCTTTCAGTTAACAATGAGTGTATTAACCATTTGCACCACCCAGGGACTCGGGCTGGAATAAAGAATTTTTTTGTAATTGTCTGGAAGTTCAAATAACCATGCAAAGTTGTGCGTGAATGTTGAGTAGCCAAAGTTTGGCTGGTGACAGCTTTTAGCTATTGACTCTTAGCCCCAATCCCACCCTTTTATACCCTGCTGTTTGCTTCAGGGCTGGAGCTCTGCAAACCACATTTCTGTTTTGTCAGCTGGCTCCCTGATATGTTCTGTTAGTAGGGAACACTTGAGAGAGCCTGTAAGGCTGGAGGAGAAAGAAGAGACTGCTCCTTCCTGTTTGGTTCTAGTTTCTGTGAGTGTGACCCTAACAATACGCCTTCACTTCAGCAATAACAGTGTGCTCCTGGAGCAGTAGGTGAGTCCAATTTGCAGTTTTTCCAAGAATTGTAGAACTTCCCTCATCTGCCTTTCAGGGACAAGAGAGCCTATGAAACAGTGCCTTTTCCTCAGCGGTCTGGGTTCTTTCTGCATAATTCCTCTTCAAGATTCTAGAAATTTGATAATTTACTAATTCCACTCATTATCTCATTGTCTTCCCAGCCCTAGAGGTGGTAGCTGTGTCCTGCAGTTGCTATCTCTATGATACGTTAATGTCCTCTGACTTTTCAGTTATGTAGTTAGTAGCTGTTTACCTAGTTAATTTTATCATGTGTTCTCTCTACTCAAAAAACCTGTGTGGTATCTGTCTCCAGACCTGACCCTGACTGATAACAGCAGTTAATAAGAATCGTCATGGTATAGTAAGATTAGCTTTAGACCAGTTATCAGCAATTCCAAATTCTGGACCTGAATATTTTCGTATGTCTTTGGAACCAGTTGTCATCAAGTCGACTCCAACTCATGGGGATCCCAAGTGTGCAGTGGAGTAGAACTGTGCTCCATAGAGTTTTTTTTTTTTTTTATTAACTTGAGCTTCAAGTGAACGTTTACAAATCAAGTCAAACTGTCACATATAAGTTTATATACACCTTACTCTGTACTCTCACTTGCTCTCCCCCAATGAGTCAGCCCTTCCAGTCTCTCGTGACAATTTTGCCAGCTTCCAACTCTCTCTATCCTCCCATCCCCCTTCCAGACAGGAGATGCCAACACAGTCTCAAGTGTCCACCTGATACAAATAGCTCACTCTTCATTAGCATCTCTCTCCTACCCACTATCCAGTCCCTTTCATGTCTGATGAGTTGTCTTCGGGAATGGTTCCTGTCCTGGGCCAACAGAAGGTTTGGGGACCGTGACCACCGGGATTCCTCTAGTCTCAGTCAGACCATTAAGTATGGTCTTTTTGTGAGAATTTGGGGTCTGCATCCCACTGATCTCCTGCTCCCTCAGGGGTCCTCTGCTGTGCTCCCTGTCAGGGCAGTCATCGATTGTGGCCGGGCACCAACTAGTTCTTCTGGTCTCAGGATGATGTAGGTCTCTGGTTCATGTGGTCCTTTCTGTCTCTTGGGCTCTTAGTTATCGTGAGACCTTGGTGTTCTTCATTCTCCTTTGATCCAGGTGGGTTGAGACCAATTGATGCATCTTAGGTGGCCGCTTGTTAGCATTTAAGACCCCAGACACCACATTTCAAAGTGGGATGCAGAATGTTTTCATAATAGAATTATTTTGCCAATTGACTTAGAAGTCCCCTTAAACCACTCCATAGAGTTTTTAAGCCTGTGACCTTTAGGAAGCAGATTGCCAGGCCTTTCTTCTGAGGTATCTCTGGGTGGTTTTGAACCACCAACCTTTTGGTTGGTAGTTTGCACCACTCAGGGACTCCTAGAAATCCCAAATTCTAATCCTACTACCCATGATTTAGTAACTCTGAATGGGCAGATGAATGACATGACATTTGTGTAAGTTAGAGTCCTCTGGAGCAAATGGAGATGCCAGCACTGGCTCTGGCCTGTTCATGAGGTTGTAGTGGGAACTGAACACAATGATGTGTGAGGCAGCAATCAGTCAATTGTCAAGAGCCATTCACATTTAAGGGATTACGGTTGTAAAAGCTAAAGATATTCTAAAATGAAGACATAGATCTTATGTGTCTTATTGAAGATGCTTATTGGTAACTGTCTTAGGCTGGGTTTTATATATATACATACACAGAGAGAGAGAGAAAACGAGGTTTTTATCAAGGAAATGGCTCATGCAGTTGTAGAGGCTGGCAAGTCCCAAGTCCATGGGTCAAGTGCCAGGCTGGAAGCTTCTTCTGACTCATGTAGCTGCAGGGACTGATGAATCCAAGATCGGCAGGTTACACTTCAGGTCGCTGACTCATGTCCCAAGATGAAGATGAGCCGGATGCAGGATCCAAAGCAAGCTAGCAAACTTTGCCAGAGTGTCCACATATATACTGGATTCACCCCTGAGGAAACTCCCCTGATCATATTGCCTGATCACATTGTGGAGGATGACTACTTCATTACACAACTGTCAAATTACACCATTACATAACTACCAAACTACTGAGAATCATGGCCTAGTCGAGCTGACACCCAACCTTAACCATCACAGTAACTCTTTAAGTAGCTGGCTTGTTTGCAGCTCACGGAAACTGAGAGGACTAAGAGGTCCATAGATGAGTCTCAGTTCTTTTTTTAGATAGAAAATCTCTTCTCAAATTTCCAAATGAACCTTCTCCCAATTGCTACTTCCGAAAGTTACCTATGTTCTATTTTGGTTTTGCCCATGATAAAAACAGAAAAAAAAATTATACTGCAATTTTAACTTTATATTTTAGGTTAAATCTCGTTTTCTTACCTTATAAAGCATGCTAGATTTGCTTGCTCCATGACCTGGATTCTAAGTCTGTTCTTACCTCTTGCTAGCAGTTACGCAGGCATTTTATACTTCCTGGTCTCAGTTTCCTCATCTGCAAATTGGAAAGAATAAGTCTTGTCCTATCTGTCTCCCAGGGCTTTTTTATAGGCATCATATAAAAATGCTTTGTAAATTCCAAAGTGTTGTAAGGGATATTACTATTACTGAAGTAATGTTAATAGTAGTGGGGATTCAGGATTATTTAAAAAATTTCCTGTTGTCAGCGTCTGGAAATAGCACCTTATGAATTAGCATTAAAATTTGTTGTTCCAAATCTTTTCCCCTGCTGTACATTCGGAATGTAGTGGTAAAATACATGGTATTGAATTTCAACGAAGCATTAGTTTCTGGAACAAGATCAGACTCTTCAGCATATTTCCAGGCAGCTTCGATACCATGAATTTGCCCTCATGCTGCGACCACTTGCTCCTGTCTGAAAGAGTGATTGCATGCAAAAAACATTCATCTATCAAGAAAGGAAAAACTGACAAATGAACACTCAAAGATTCCAGAACCAGGAGCAACTGATTCCAACGTTTGAAATACCAGAGACTTACGTGCTAGAAGTGACATGCATGATACAGCTGTTGAACAGTAGCATGGAAAATCCCACAGACCAAATTATTTCCCTGATGGCCTCCAAAATAAATGTTCAGCAACCAAAGCTCACTTGCAATATTGTTTTTCTTTTGGCTACTGTTTTTAGCTGCTTCCAGACACGAAAGGGAAGTGGAGAATGGAGTCAATTATCTGCAGTATTCATACTGACAAGCAGTAAAGGCTCATTACATACTTATTAATTCATAGAAAATCAGTTATGTCTGACTTATTTGTGTTGGCTGTCTATATTGATTGAATTCATTGTGTAATTGCTAAAGAGTTGAAAGATGAAAGGAGATTGTTCACTTAAGAATCATGCAGACATGATTTGTGTGTGTGTGTGTGTGGCTTTTATTGCCACTGCAAAATTAATTAGGTTTAATAAGACAGTCAAACCAACTCTTGCCAAAATAACACGAATGAAATCCTTAACAGATATTGAGCCTCAAAATCATAAACTTGACTGCTTCTTGGTTGAAAGAGCATGTGTTTCTACATAGAAACAACGTCAAATTGCCATTCTCCTCATGGTGAATTATTGAGTGCCTATTCAATTATGGGAAACCCTGGTGGTGTAGTGGTTAAGAGCTACAGCTGCTAACCAAAAGGTCGGCAGTTCAAATCCACCAGGAGCTCCTTGGAAACTCTATGGGCCAGTCCTACCCTGTCCTATAGGGTCGCTATGAGTCAGAATTGACTTGATGGCAATGGGTTGGTTTTTTATTCAATTGTGAACCTGTGAAGATCATAAGATGAACTAATTTTAGCTTTTTTATTAGTTTTTCCCTAGATAGGTTAAGAAGAGTTTGCAGATCTCCCTAAACCTCTCTCAAATTATTCTTCTCCTCGAAAACGATGTCTTCATTTAAGGCTGTTGTAGGCAGAATGTTTTCCTTTCACTCAGATTTTCAAAGTTAGATTTCTCGAAATCATGAAAATGCCAGTGATTCATTACAAACTTTTCATTTGTTTCTGTAGGTGCAAAAGGATGCAAATGCTTATGCCTTTTTAGATATTTAACTTTCAGGCCATGCTGAGTTTTCTAGTGAGTTGGTGTCTTTTCCATTAGCCTTGATTTAGTGAAGAAAGGTAATTTTGCGGCATAGCCTATAACTTATGAACTGAGGACAAATTATGTACATGCCGCCATGTCTCAGAGGGCTGAGCAGGCTCCTCGATGGAGGCATGGTTGTCTCTGGACCCAGACATGGGAGTGGGGCTTGGGGAGGAGAGCAACTCTCACTTGTAGCCACCCCAAACCAAAAAAAAAAAAAAAAAAGTTTTGGCGTGGATTTGATTCCAACTCATAGTGGCCCTGTAGAAATTCTATAGGACAGGTTAGAACTGCCCCCATGGAGTTTCAAGGCTGCAAATCTTTAGGGAAGCAGACTGCCACATCTTTCTCCTATGGAGCGGCTGGCGGGTTCAAACTGCCAACAATTTGGTTAGCAGCTGAGCACTTAACCACTGTGCCACCAGAGCTCCTTCGCAGCTATCCCACTGGGTCTTTTGTGGGAATAGGGCTGACCTTAAGTAGGATCAACAATATGGCTCAGTTGTCTGTTTTGTGTTTCGATTCAAGAGGAAAAGCCAATCTTTTGTGCTGGTTATACAATGGCCAAAATCAGTACCAGTTGCTGTCAAGTCAATTCTGACTCATGGTGACCCCACATGTGTCAGAGTAGAAACTGTGCTCCATAGGGTTTTCAATGGCTGATTTTTCAGAAGTAGATTGCCAGGTGTTCCTTTGAAGGCACCTCTGGGTGGACTTGAACCGCCAATCTTTTGGTTAGCAGCTGAGCACATTAATTGTATGTACTACCCCGTGGCTCCTAGACAATGACAGTTTCTTGTTTTTCCTTAAACTAGTTTGAGATGGGTTTTTGACTCATACAGTTGTTTTATCAGTGAACAATAACACCCTTAATAGTGCTCAGTGCTGCTGAGGATTCTCCTTACCCTACATGCTGGAAGGAATGTCAACTGTATCTCTAGCAACCACTCCATCCTATTTTATCAAAGAGGGATGGAAGGCTCAGAGAGATTCGCTGAGAGAGGGCTCATGGCACAGCCAGATCTTTTGATCCTAAGTCCAGTGGTCTGTTTTCTATAACTCCTGCTTCTTAGGTTTGTCACTAAGGTGAATGAGTTAAAACATACAAAGTGCTTAAAACAGTGCCTGGCATACGGTAAGCGCCCAATGAAGGTAAACAAATAATATTTTTATTGCTTCTTGATCAATGCTTGTTTTTGCTGTCGATGACCCTGACCTAATAGGAGTTTCTAGTGTTTAATACAAGTTTTTATATTATTATCATCAACTGAACAGTTTAATAATTGGTAATCTTTCAGGCACTTTTAGAGTTCTAGTACAGAATTTGCTACCACTTTCTTAAAAGAAAAAAATGGTCCCCTATAGAAGGAGCCCTGGTGGTGCAATAGTTAAGCACTTGACTGCTAATTGAAAGGTTGGCAGTTGGAACCAACTATTGGGTCTGGAGAAGAAAAGACCTGGCAATCTGCTCCAGTAAAGATTACAGCCTAGAAAACAATATTGGGGCAGTTCTATGCTGTCCTATAAGGTCACAATGAGTCAAAATCGAGTCAATGACACATAACAACAACATGCATCATAGACAAGAAGCCCTGGTGGCATGACAGTTAAGAGCTCAACTGCTAACTGCAAGGTTGGTAATTCAAACCCACCCGCCAGCTCTGTTGTAGAAAGACCTGGTGACCTGCTCTATGAGGGTTAAGATTGTATGTAAACTTGGCTGGGCCATGATTCTCAGGCCATGATGGGTTCTGCTGTGAGTAGCCAATCAGTTGACAGGGAGTTTCATTGAGTGTGTGGCCTGCATCTGAATATAAGCAGACATTCTGGCTTTTTGTTCACTCTGGATCCTGCAGCTGGTTCCTGTTCATCTGACCTCCGGTTCTTGGGACTTGAGCTAGCAGCTTACCTGCCAAACCTGGGATTTGATGATCTTCACAGCCTGTGAGCAAGAGCCCTGCTTTCTGACCTGTTGATCTTGGGTTGACCAGCCACTGCAGCTCCGTGAATCAGTAGAAGCCTCTACCCTGATCCATGGACTTGGGATATTCCAGCCTCTACAACCACATAAGCTGTTTCCTTGATATAAGTCTCTCTCTCTATATATATATTTATATGCTTTACTGGCTTTGCTTCTCTGGAGAACCCAGCCTAAGACATGCTGTCATAAAGACTATAGCCTAGAAAACCCTATGGGACAGCTTTACTCTGTCACCTCACTATGAGTCAGAAATCAATTCGACGGTACAACAGAAAATGCATCACGGAAGGGACCTTTCTAAAGGAATGTTTGCTTGGATTTAAGTCAGCAGCATTTACGTTGCTGCCCTTCACAGATAATCACAGTAATTATCCTGGGAAGCAGCTCTGATGGGAGCAGTACTACCACCCACCTAAGTCCCTACCATTTTAGAAGAAGAGGGAGCTTGATTGGACTGCTTCTCTTCTCAAAGCTTATTTTATTTTAAAGAATTGGCCTGACATTTTGAATTATTTCTCAGTAAAAACATAGGAAAGTACTTATTAGTAATGACACAAATAATTACCTTTTTTTTTAACTTAAGAAAAAAAAAGTAAAACCCTGAAAAGTACAGCTGATGAAGGAAAGAAAATTCTAATCCCTTCTATCCACATTTTTCTATCTCTGCTAACAGAACTGAGGGTGTGAACACACACAAGTGGAGAACCAAGTGGGAGATTCTAATATTTTTTAAAGCTTTTATTTTGAGGCTGCATACATCATGTGTGTGATGAGCCTGAGATCCCCAATGAAGACATGTGAAGTGTGTGCAGTACAGTATCCCAAGTGGCTCCACCCCTCCCCCCATAGGCTAAACTTTTTGGTTCCAGATACTCAGTCTCTTTGCTTGGTTAGCATTCCAGTCGCCAAAATGAATAGACACACGTGTTCTTTGATGTCAGTTTGACTTGCTTTCCTCTTGAATAGTTGCTGCAGAAATGTGGCCTGGCTTTACACGTATCAAATTCACCCATTATTCTCAGAGAAGCAGGCTGGTTTTCTCCCCTGGGAAGAAGTTCTCTTATAACCAGGGAGATTCCAGAACAATGATGAAAATTAGAGGTTTGAAATATACACCAAAGTATATACAGAGCAATATTTGGTTAGAAAGCAAGAGAATGCGAGCGAGAATTTGTGTGAGAGAGAGATAAAAGAAAAATCTCTTTGTAAATAGTCATTGAAATTCAACTTCAAATACTCTGCTTCTGGGAAAAAAAGCCTTTATGTAACAAAAGTAGCATCCATCCAGTAAGTTCTAAATGAAGGTAATAAAAGCAAATCAAAGCAGAGAGCCAAGTCTGCTTTTTTAGAGGCTGTGGTAAGAGTTGGACTCTGGTGATAGTTTCCATGAGAAAATTGGTTGATGGTGTCAACCTACTGATTTTTCTAGATTTATTTCTGCCTAAATATATGGTAAATCAGGGCATCATGTCACTCCTTTTCTCTTGTCCTCTCTCCCTCTCTTTTTCTAAAAATAAGTTTCCTTTATCATCTCAAAGTAAAACAAATAAAAGCGCCCAATCTTCCTGCTTTTAGGGGCCAAAGAGTCAGTGAATAGATTCATCACAGGCCATTCAGGGCTCTTGAATTAGAGCAGAGATGGAACCGCTCAGGTGCCCGTAATATAGATAAAAGGGGGTCGCCCAGTTCAAAAAAGAATCTGTTTCTCTTTGACTCCACCTCAGGAAAGGTCAAATAGTATTAAATTTTTTAAGTTGACCAGAACAAAGATAGATGGCTTGATTTTCAGTGCAAATTTGGTTATGTCAAACCAAGTAGCACCAGAAATATGATCGATTAACCTCTGGAGAGTCTATGGCATATTTCATTTCACCCCCTCTTTGGTGTCACCGTGGGCCCTGGGCTGTCTTTCAGGATGATGGATTTACACGGATTTCCAAATGTCTATTAATGCCCTTCACCCGCTTTGCTGAGATCAGTCATCTGAACAAATGATTTGAAGATTTTGTGTGAAGATGCTATAAAAAGAGTCATTGGTTTCTCTTGTTTGTTGCCGTTATTATGTATATGAGTAGAGGGGTGCCTAGAATATGAACATTGATGCTGTTGAAAATGAGAGCAATATTTGAGAGCATTAAATTCTCTAAAGACTACAAACAAAGATGTCTGTATTGAGAAGGATCTTTATTTTCCTGCATATTTTTGGAAGCACATTTTTTCTGTTGTTTTCCTTATGCATGTTTTATTTTATGTATTTCCACATGCCATGCAAGTTATAAAAATCCCAAATCATCTGCACCTGATAGCATCTAGGTTAGGAAGAAAGAATGTGTGACAATAAAAGCAAAACAGAGAGTGTTTGAAGAAAATAACAGAATCATCATGAAACACTGGTCTCTTCCAACCAGGGCTTTGAACTGGTTCTTCCCAGTTCAGGCATAGCTGAGGAAACGAAACCTGAACAGACCTGAATCTTCAAAATTTGGGTGAACTGGAATGATAACTGGAATGGGAAAAATTATGGGTCTAAGCCCTGCTAGAAACCTAATCTCTCTCTTAGAAAACAAGGGCAGCATATGTGTTGCACAGCAACCAAATCTCTAGCTTTTTGGGTTTTGAGCTGAATTGAAACAACGGCCCCCACTTAGAGGTGGCAGACAACCAAGCCACTTTGAATGTATTTAGCTCTTCACAGTCCTACCAATAATTCAATCTCATAGATAAGTCTCCTGAGATGGCCTCTGCTGACTTTCCCATTCCAGGGCTTCAACCTGTAATTTTTCCCATTCCGGTTATCATTCCAGTTCACTCAAATTGTAAAAATTCAGGATTATAGCCCTGTGGAGCATTTCTACCCTTAAGCACATGGGGTTGCCATGAGTTGGAACCAACTTGAGAGTAGTGTGTTCAGTTTTGGTTTTTGGACCCTGTATACAATTCATGAGTTTGAGGAGAGAGGTTCACACAAAGTGTGTGTGATGAAACCTAAATGCTGGACAAGAGTTGTAAACCATATACAACTAAGAAAACAGAGAGGGGTGGACTATACAGAAAGAAGAGGGAGAATGGAAGAAAATGAAGAGGACTTCAGAAGGGGGTGAAGGCATGAGTTTTGAAGCATGAATAATATTTGTTGTGTCTGATGCGGTTGAGTCGATTCTGACTCATAGCGACCCCATCTGACAGAGTAGAACTGTCCCATAGGGTCTTCTAGGCTGTCATATTCATGGGAGCAGATCTCTAGGTCTTTCTCCCATGGAGTCCTGGGTGGGTTAGAACCTCCAACCTTTCAGTTAGCAGCCGAGTGCTTTACCATTGTGTCACTAGGGTTCCTTGTGAATAATACTTAGGCTTGTTTAAGATAAAAAAAAAAAAAAGGTAGCACATGAAGGAGAGGATTAAGAAAGGAGGAGCTAGAGTGGCCCTATTTTAAGCTTTATCCCAAACCAAAACTAAACCCACTGCGGTCGAGTCGATTCCGACTCACAGTGACCCTATATAAAAAAAAAAATAGGTGAGGCATATAAAAGAACATACACGAAGTACTCTATTTTTTTTTTTTTTTTCTTTTTTTTTTTTCTTTTTTTTTTTTTTTTTGAGTTGATTCTGCCTTATAGCAACCCTATAGGACAGAGTAGAACTGTCCCATAGGGTTTCCAAGACTGTAATCTTTTTTTTTTTTTTTTTTATAATAACTTTTATTAAGCTTCAAGTGAACGTTTACAAATCCAATCAGTCTGTCACATATAAGTTTACATACATCTCACTCCCTACTCCCACTTACTCTCCCCGTCTTGAGTCAGCCCTTTCAGTCTCTCCTTTCTTGACAATTTTGCCGGCTTCCCTCTCTCTCTATCCTCCCATCCCCCCTCCAGGCAAGAGTTGCCAACACAATCTCAAGTGTCCACCTGATATAATTAGCTCACTCTTCATCAGCATCTCTCTCCCACCCGCTGACCAGTCCCTTTCATTTCTGAAGAGTTGTCTTCGGGGATGGTTCCTGTCCTGTGTCAGCTGAAGGTCTGGGGAGCATGGCCGCCGGGATTCCTCCAGTCTCAGTCAGACCATTAAGTTTGGTCTTGTTATGAGAATTTGGGGTCTGCATCCCACTGATCTCCTGCTCCCTCAGGGGTCCTCTGCTGAGCTCCCTGTCAGGGCAGTCATCGATTGTGGCCGGGCACCAACTAGTTCTTCTGGTCTCAGGATGATGTAGGTCTCTGGTTCATGTGGCCCTTTCTGTCTCTTGGGCTCTTAGTTGTCATGTGGGCTTGGTGTTCTTCATTTTCCTTTGCTCCAGGTGGGTTGAGACCAATTGCTGCATCTTAGATGGCTGCTTGTTAGCATTTAAGACCCCAGACGCCACATTTCGAAGTGGGATGCAGAATGATTTCATAATAGAATTATTTTGCCAATTGACTTAGAAGTCCCCGCAAACCATGTTCCCCAGACCCCCGCGCTTGCTCCGCTGACCTTTGAAGCATTCATTTTATCCCGGAAACTTCTTTGCTTTTGGTCCAGTCCAATTGAGCTGACCTTCCATGTATTGAGTGTTGTCTTTCCCTTCACCTAAAGCAGTTCTTATCTACTGATTAATCAATAAAAAACCCTCTCCCACCCTCCCTCCCTCCCCCCCTCGTAACCACAAAAGTATGTGTTCTTCTCAGGTTTACTATTTCTCAAGATCTTATAATAGTGGTCTTATACAATATTTGTCCTTTTGCCTCTGACTAATTTCGCTCAGCATAATGCCTTCCAGGTTCCTCCATGTTATGAAATGTTTCAGAGATTCGTCACTGTTCTTTATCGATGCGTAGTATTCCATTGTGTGAATATACCACAATTTATTTACCCATTCATCCGTTGATGGACACCTTGGTTGCTTCCAACTTTTTGCTATTGTAAACAGAGCTGCAATAAACATGGGTGTGCATATATCTGTTTGTATGAAGGCTCTTTTATCTCTAGGGTATATTCCTAGGAGTGGGATTTCTGGGTTGTATGGTAGTTCTATTTCTAACTGTTTAAGATAACGCCAGATAGATTTCCAAAGTGGTTGTACCATTTTACATTCCCACCAGCAGTGTATGAGAGTTCCAATCTCTCCGCAGCCTCTCCAACATTTATTATTTTGTGTTTTTTGGATTAATGCCAGCCTTGCTGGTGTGAGATGGAATCTCATCGTAGTTTTAATTTGCATTTCTCTAATGGCTAATGATCGAGAGCATTTTCTCATGTATCTGTTGGCTGCCTGAATATCTTCTTTAGTGAAATGTGTGTTCATATCCTTTGCCCACTTCTTGATTGGGTTGTTTGTCTTTTTGTGGTTGAGTTTTGACAGAATCATGTAGATTTTAGAGATCAGGCGCTGGTCGGAGATGTCATAGCTGAAAATTCTTTCCCAATCTGTAGGTGGTCTTTTTACTCTTTTGGTGAAGTCTTTAGATGAGCATAGGTGTTTGATTTTTAGGAGCTCCCAGTTATCGGGTTTCTCTTCATCATTTTTGGTAATGTTTTGTATTCTGTTTATACCTTGTATTAGGGCTCCTAGGGTTGTCCCAATTTTTTCTTCCATGATCTTTATCGTTTTAGTCTTTATGTTTAGGTCTTTGATCCACTTGGAGTTAGTTTTTGTGCATGGTGTGAGGTATGGGTCCTGTTTCATTTTTTTGCAAATGGATATCCAGTTATGCCAGCACCATTTGTTAAAAAGGCTATCTTTTCCCCAGTTAATTGACACTGGTCCTTTGTCAAATATCAGCTGCTCATACGTGGATGGATCTATGTCTGGGTTCTCAATTCTGTTCCATTGGTCTATGTGTCTGTTGTTGTACCAATACCAGGCTGTTTTGACTACTGTGGCTGTATAATAGTTTCTGAAGTCAGGTAAGGTGAGGCCTCCCACTTTCTTCTTCTTTTTCAGTAGTGCTTTGCTTATCCGGGGCTTCTTTCCGTTCCATATGAAATTGGTGATTTGTTTCTCTATCCCCTTAAAATATGACATTGGAATTTGGATCGGAAGTGCGTTAAATGTATAGATGGCTTTTGGTAGAATAGACATTTTTACTATGTTAAGTCTTCCTATCCATGAGCAAGGTATGTTTTTCCACTTAAGTATGTCCTTTTGAATTTCTTGTAGTAGAGCTTTGTAGTTTTCTTTGTATAGGTCTTTTACATCCTTGGTAAGATTTATTCCTAAGTATCTTATCTTCTTGGGGGCTATTGTGAATGGTATTGATTTGGTTATTTCCTCTTCGGTGTTCTTTTTGTTGATGTAGAGGAATCCAAGTGATTTTTGTATGTTTATTTTATAACCTGAGACTCTGCCAAACTCTTCTATTAGTTTCAGTAGTTTTCTGGAGGATTCCTTAGGGTTTTCTGTGTATATAATCATGTCATCTGCAAATAGTGATAACTTTACTTCTTCCTTGCCAATCCGGATACCTTTTATTTCTTTGTCTAGCCTGATTGCCCTGGCTAAGACTTCCAACACGATGTTGAATAAGAGCGGTGATAAAGGGCATCCTTGTCTGGTTCCCGTTCTCAAGGGAAATGCTTTCAGGTTCTCTCCATTTAGAGTGACATTGGCTGTTGGCTTTGCATAGATGCCCTTTATTATGTTGAGGAATTTTCCTTCAATTCCTATTTTGGTAAGAGTTTTTATCATGAATGGGTGTTGGACTTTGTCAAATGCCTTTTCTGCATCAATTGATAAGATCATGTGGTTTTTGTCTTTTGTTTTATTTATGTGATGGATTACATTAATGGTTTTTCTGATATTAAACCAGCCTTGCATACCTGGTATAAATCCCACTTGATCAGGGTGAATTATTTTTTTGATGTGTTGTTGGATTCTATTGGCTAGAATTTTGTTGAGGATTTTTGCATCAATGTTCATGAGGGATATAGGTCTATAATTTTCTTTTTTTGTAATGTCTTTACCTGGTTTTGGTATCAGGGAGATGGTGGCTTCATAGAATGAGTTGGGTAGTATTCCGTCATTTTCTATGCTTTGGAATACCTTTAGTAGTAGTGGTGTTAACTCTTCTCTGAAAATTTGGTAGAACTCTGCAGTGAAGCCGTCCGGGCCGGGACTTTTTTTTGTTGGGAGTTTTTTGATTACCATTTCAATCTCTTTTTTTGTTATGGGTCTATTTAGTTGTTCTACTTCTGAATGTGTTAGTTTAGGTAGGTAGTGTTTTTCCAGGAATTCATCCATTTCTTCTAGGTTTTCAAATTTGTTAGAGTACAATTTTTCATAATAATCTGAAATGATTCTTTTAATTTCATTTGGTTCTGTTGTGATGTGATCCTTCTCATTTCTTATTCGGGTTATTTGTTTCCTTTCCTGTATTTCTTTAGTCAGTCTAGCCAATGGTTTATCAATTTTGTTAATTTTTTCAAAGAACCAGCTTTTGGCTTTGTTAATTCTTTCAATTGTTTTTCTGTTCTCTAATTCATTTAGTTCAGCTCTAATTTTTATTATTTGTTTTCTTCTGGTGCCTGATGGATTCTTTTGTTGCTCACTTTCTATTTGTTCAAGTTGTAGGGACAGTTCTCTGATTTTGGCTCTTTCTTCTTTTTGTATGTGTGCATTTATTGATATAAATTGGCCTCTGAGCACTGCTTTTGCTGTGTCCCAGAGGTTTTGATAGGAAGTATTTTCATTCTCGTTGCTTTCTATGAATTTCCTTATTCCCTCCTTGATGTCTTCTATAACCCAGTCTTTTTTCAGGAGGGTATTGTTCATTTTCCAAGTATTTGATTTCTTTTCCCTCGTTTTTCTGTTATTGATCTCTAGTTTTATTGCCTTGTGATCTGAGAAGATGCTTTGTAATATTTCGATGTTTTGGACTCTGCAAAGGTTTGTTTTATGTCCTAATATGTGGTCTATTCTAGAGAATGTTCCATGTGCGCTGGAAAAAAAAGTATATTTTGCAGCAGTTGGGTGGAGAGTTCTGTATAAGTCAATGAGGTCAAGTTGGTTGATTGTTGTAATTAGATCTTCCGTGTCTCTGTTGAGCTTCTTGCTGGATGTCCTGTCCTTCTCCGAAAGTGGTGTGTTGAAGTCTCCTACTATAATTGTGGAGGTATCTATCTCGCTTTTCAGTTCTGTTAAAATTTGATTTATGTATCTTGCAGCCCTGTCATTGGGTGCATAAATATTTAATATGGTTATGTCTTCCTGATCAATTGTCCCTTTTATCATTATATAGTGTCCTTCTTTATCCTTTGTGGTGGATTTAAGTCTAAAGTCTATTTTGTCAGAAATTAATATTGCTACTCCTCTTCTTTTTTGCTTATTGTTTGCTTGATATACTTTTTTCCATCCTTTGAGTTTTAGTTTATTTGAGTCTCTAAGTCTAAGGTGTGTCTCTTGTAGGCAGCATATAGATGGATCGTGTTTCTTTATCCAGTCTGTGACTCTCTGTCTCTTTATTGGTGCATTTAGTCCATTTACATTCAGGGTAATTATAGATAAGTAAGTTTTTAGTGCTGTCATTTTGATGCCTTTTTATGTGTGTTGTTGACAATTTCATTTTTCCACATACTTTTTTGTGCTGAGGCGTTTTTCTTAGTAAATTGTGAGATCCTCATTTTCATAGTGTTTGACTTTATGTTAGTTGAGTCGTTACGTTTTTCTTGGTTTTTGTCTTGAGTTATAGAGTTGTTATACCTTTTTGTGGTTACCTCATTATATACCCCTATTTTTCTAAGTAAAAACCTAACTTGTATTGTTCTATATCGCCTTGTATCACTCTCCATATGGCAGTTCAATGCCTCCTGTATTTAGTCCCTCTTTTTGATTATTGTGATCTTTTACCTATTGACTTCCATGATTCCCTGTTATGTGTATTTTTTTTTTTTTAATTAATCTTAATTTGTTTGTTTTTGTGATTTCCCTATTTGAGTTGATATCAGGACGTTCTGTTTTGTGACCTTGTGTTGTGCTGATATCTGATATTATTGGTTCTCTGACCAAACAATATCCTTTAGTATTTCCTGTAGCTTTGGTTTGGTTTTTGCAAATTCTCTAAACTTGTGTTTGTCTGTAAATATCTTAATTTCGCCTTCATATTTCAGAGAGAGTTTTGCTGGATATATGATCCTTGGCTGGCAGTTTTTCTCCTTCAGTGTTCTGTATATGTCGTCCCATTCCCTTCTTGCCTGCATGGTTTCTGCTGAGTAGTCAGAACATATTCTTATTGATTCTCCCTTGAAGGAAACCTTTCTTTTCTCCCTGGCTGCTTTTAAAATTTTCTGTTTATCTTTGGTTTTGGTGAGTTTGATGATAATATGTCTTGGTGTTTTTCTTTTTGGATCAATCTTAAATGGGGTTCGATGAGCATCTTGGATAGATATCCTTTCGTCTTTCATGATGTCAGGGAAGTTTTCTGTCAGAAGTTCTTCAACTATTTTCTCTGTGTTTTCTGTCCCTCCTCCCTGTTCTGGGACTCCAATCACCCGCAGGTTATCCTTCTTGATAGAGTCCCACATAATTCTTAGGGTTTCTTCATTTTTTTTAATTCTTTTATCTGATTTTTTTTCAGCTATGTTGGTGTTAATTCCCTGGTCCTCCAGATGTCCCAGTCTGCATTCTAATTGCTCGAGTCTGCTCCTCTGACTTCCTATTACGTTGTCTAATTCTGTTATTTTATTGTTAATCTTTTGGATTTCTACATGTTGTCTCTCTATGGATTCTTGCAACTTATTAATTTTTCCAGTATGTTCTTGAATAATCTTTTTGAGTTCTTCAACAGTTTTATCAGTGTGTTCCTTGGCTTTTTCTGCAGATATCCTAATTTCATTTGTGATATCATTAAGCATTCTGTAAATTAGTTTTTTATATTCTGTATCTGATAATTCCAAAATTGTATCTTCATTTGGGAAAGATTTTGATTCTTTTGTTTGGGGGGTTGGAGAAGCTGTCCCGGTCTGCTTCTTTAAGTGGTTTGATATGGATTGTTGTCTCCGAGCCATCACTGGGAAACTAGTTTTTCCAGAAAATCCGCTAAAAAAAAAACTGCAGTCAGATCCCTATCAGAGTTCTCCCTTTGGCTCAGGCTATTCAGATGTTAATGAAGCCGCCTGGGAAGGGTGGGGGAGGGAACAGAGAGATAGGAGAGTAGCACCTCAGAATATAGCCAGAGTTGCTTGTCTTGCTTGGAATGACTGTTATATCTGAGATTCTCGCGGGCGCGTCGCCTATGTGTGCTGGCTGTGTGGAGATTGCCCCCGGGGGGTCTGGCCCGCTGGAGTCACGGTCAGATCCTCCGCTTCCAGCCCCACGCCCAGCGTCAAGGCTCCCCTACTGGGACGGTGCACTCTCAACTCCAAAATCAGTCGCTGCCTCCCGGGGACTTCTCGTCTCTCCAGCCGCGTGGCCGTGCCGCCCCCGTGAACTAGGTGGGCCCCCTCCCGGGGTTAGTTCAGATGGGTGGAGTAGCTCCCTGTGCTTGTGCCGCGACCGAGTGTCCTGGCTGGAACGCTGTTCTCCCCACTCCAATACCAGTCGCTGCCTCCCGGGGACTTCTCCTACCGGCTGCGTCCCACGCCGCCCGCGCGACCCGGCTGGTCCCCTTCCCGGGGTTAGTTCAGGGGGTGGAGCAACTCTCCGTGTTTATGGCGTACCTGCGTGCAGTCCTAATCCCTGCGGGACGGTTCCCCGGCTCGGATGCTGCTCTTTCTGCTCCAAGATCAGTCACTGCCTCCCGGGGACTTCTCCTACCGGCTGCGTCCCACGCCGCCCGTGGAACCAGCTGGTCCCCCTCCCGGGGTTAGTTCAGGGGGGTGGAGCAGGTCTCTGTGCTTGTGCCGTACCTGACTGGTACGCTGGCTCCAGGCTCTGGAAACAATCGCTACTTCCCCGTATTAGTTCGTTCTCCGTCTCTAAATCTGTGTTTGTTGTTCAGGGTTCGTAGATTGTTATGTATGTGATCGATTCACTTGTTTTTCCGTGTCTTTGTTGTAAGAGGGATCCGAGGTAGCGTCTGCCTAGTCCGCCATCTTGGCTCCGCTGAAGTACTCTATTTTTAATCTTCATGAATTTTTACATAAATAATGCTGTGTAACCACCCTAAGGATTAAGGTGTACAACTTTCCCAGCACCCTAGAAAGCTCCCATGTTGCCCTTCCCATACGTGGGCCCTATTTTCAACACTCAGAAGCTTAACTGAGGCTTTACCATCCATCCCTTTGACCTTCCATTTTGGCTTATCTTTAGCAAAAATTCACTCCTGGTTACCAGTAGAATAGGCTTTAATTTTATGGTAATTTTTAATATCTCTTACAAACATCCCCTTTAGATGAAAATATGCAAGAAAACACTAACTGTATTTTGTGTGTCATCAATATGTGTTTAAATAACTCAGGAAAGAAGACTTGGGGTTAAATACCCTTAAAGTATTTATGAAACATAAAAATACAGTAATGAGCACTTGAAAGCATAGTAGGAAACACTAATTGCCTACCGTCCTCCTATTTATCATATATTCTGAGCCTACAAAATTGAGCCACTTAATTGGGACTTCTGTTGGGAAAAAAAAATCTTCCTTATCACTTTTTTTTGTTGTTGTTGTTGACTTGGTGTGCTATACCTAGCCATGATTAATATAGAGGGAGATATTGTTGGCAATTTGCATTTCATTCAAATCAAAAAGAAAATGACTGTGATTCCCAGTTGGGAAAAATGATCAGTATCCTGGTGCCAACATGTCAGTACCAAGTATAGGCATACATTATCAACCCAGTGATCATATTTACTATTTCGTCTTGTTGAACTTTTTAACATTTGAGTTGGTTTGATAATGCATATATATTTACATTGCACATTATCCAGTTTCTTAATAAATTCATTGTTGAAATATGGAATATATATCTAACAAATGTAGGTCATATAGGTTTCTTTAGACAGCCTTCTAGAAGTTGTTTTGAAACTTAGATGCATATTAAGTGTGCTATGTCTTACATTTCTGGCTCAGAGAAAATATAGCACACACTCCTGGGAAAGAGAACTTTATTCTCAAGCCCCAGGATTGACTCTCAATGGACTAACTTGAGTCACATGACTATTCTTCAACCAATCATTATGCACAAGGGAATGAAATGTAGGGATTGGTCAGATTTGCGATATGTGCTCATCCCTGGGTATGGAGGAATAGAGGAGGAGCCTCACTCTACTGAACCACTTTGGACAGATAATGGGGAAACTGTTCCCAAAAGAAAGTCTTCTGTTTCCAGAAGTGCCTGGAGTGGAGACTTGGTAGGCAAAAGCATCAGTGGATATGTCGAGGTGGTATGAGTCCTAAGGTAAAGGTTCAGCGCAGGAAGGACCATTTATAGAGCTGATATTTTAAAATTTGTCTGGCTCTTTGAGTGACTTGTGGGAAGTGAGAGAAGTGATCCTGTATCCCCAAATCTGCAGAAAATACGGCCTACCCTGAGAAGTTGTTTGGATTTCCTGTGATGTCTGTAAGCTGCCTTCTATAGTGCTTTTTCCAAAGAATGTTATTCCAAAATATATTTCCCTTTTCTGACACTTTTGCCCCCCAAAATGCTCATTAAAACTCTTGCAAAGGCTCAAGTCTTGAATTTGGTTAGGGATATTATCAAAAGGGGGGAGACAGTTGTTCTTGGATAATGTTTTTTAATTTGATTTTTTTAAAAAATGTTTCTCCAATCCAAAATGGAAACTTGTCTTATTGAGAAGGGACTGTGCTCTTCTAACTTGTTAATAAAAGAGAGAAATGGTAAAAGTCAATTTCTTAAAGAGCGCATTGGTAAATGTTTTTTTTTTTTTTTTTTCCATGCTTGGTATCTAGTTTTGAAATTTTAGAATATTAATAAATTTTTTCTAAAAAATATCTGAATCTTCTGTCAGACTCCATTAACATACAAAAGAATTATGTTTTCCTGATCAGCATCTAAATCTACTAGAATAGTCGGATCAATTTTCACATGTTCATAAACAAATAAATAATATCATTAGAGTAATGTACTAATTAGTTTCATTAATATATGGAGGCTTTGCCTAGTTTTTCTGGATCTTGTTTTCCTTTTGTAGCTTTTCTCTGTGACCATTTAGTGATTTCTGGTGCAGTAGATTATTTTTTTTCTTACTAACAGATATGGTATCAATAAACTCAGGAATGAGGATTATTTGGGTTAAAGCTTATTTGTCTCCTCTAACTCTATTTTTAGAAAGCAGCTTATGTTCAATAAATGTTTCTTGCCTTATACTATACTGTATCTGTCTTCCAGAATATATTCTGAATGTAATTTTGGAGGTTTTGGGGGTTTCTTACTACACACTGGGGAAACCTATTTCCCTTATTTTCAATATGTGGGCTCTAAGCTTCTCTGGTCCCTGGGTGGTAAAAATGGTTAAGCCCTGAGCTAATAACCCAAAGGCTGGTGGTTTGAACTCACCCAGAGTTGCCTCCAGAAGAAAAGCCTGCTGATCTGTTTCTAAAAGGTCACAGCCATGAAAACCCAATGGAGAGCAGTTCTATTCTGGAACACATGGGGTTGCCACGCATCAGAATCAACTGTATATCCCCTGTGTTTTAGGCTTCTCTGAGCTCATCCTGCCAAGTTCTGCCTGGAGTCTCTTTGATCTCTTCTTACTGCCTTATATAGATGTGGGAAGGATTAATTAATTAACACTTATGAACAGCTTTGAAGATGAAAAATGCTTTGCTAGTGCCATTATTACCATTGTCATCTCTCTGCTTCCGCCTGTCTCTGGGTTTCACTACTCAAAGTTTCTCCTGCCTACCTCCAGACCCAAGCCAGAGATTTTGTTTGGACTTGTAGGGAGTGTTTACTGAACTTTCAATAAAGGCCAGGTTTTGCAGTAGAGAACAAATTAGACCCAATGGAAGCATTCTTTTCTACTCCTGGGCTCATCAAAACATAGCAGTCCTATTTTAGGTCAAACTCCCTTCTTGTTCTCAGCTGTAGATATTTTTCCTTGGTGGGGGTAAGGGGGCTAATTGTGTAGAAGTAATAGATTTATATTCTAGTCCTTTCTGTAACCTGAAATGCCCCTTCCCCCATGAGGCAGCATCCAAGTTAGTCAACTTCAGTAACACCTACCTGCCCTACCTTCCTCCCCAGTTGACTAGACTCTTTTCCCCTGTTGCTCTCCCCTGTGACTGACACTTCTCACTGCGGCTCCAGCTGCACTTATCTATCATACTGGTGTCTTACATCCTCATAATCTGATGACGTCTTCCTTAAACCAAATGGAGAACATTATTGCTTCAACATTTTGCCATTTTGGATGCTGATCCTCATACTGACATGCAACCCAGAGGTGGTTAGATCACTGATGGGTTCTGGAAGGTGGGTTTGGTTGATACACAGAGGTAGCCACATCCTGTACCCAGGGTTTTCATGTGAACGTGGCTCTTGTCCTGATAGTCCCACTCAGTCTCGTTCTGATTCAGGGCTTCGAACCCTTTCTGGGTGAACTGAAATGACTTTTTTTAAGTGAGAGGGAAGAGAAACTTTTGGGAAAAGACATACAAGCCAAACAAAATGAAGGCTATATTTCTTAACTTTCAGAGACAGTGATGATGAGTTGTAAATAGATATCCAGCCAAATAAAGTGTTGCTTTAGTACATTGTTACTTTATGAAAATGACTCCTTAGTTTGGGATTGCTGAGTAGGTGTTCAGGTTTGAGATTTTGCCCGTATCTTGTAGTTGTTTTAAATTCTGTTCAAAAAGAAGCAATTTATTTGTCATGTCTTTGGGTACTCCCACTGTATTTACTTCTGTTTTCTCCTTTGGTTTACAGTTCCTTTATAGAATAATTATGCTGTCAATTACTATTTATGGAGCACCTATAGTACACCAGGCACATATTAGATGCTTTTCCTCCAGTATTTCATCTAATCCTCATTATAATTCTGTCTTAGGCTGGGTTCTCTAGAGAAGCAAAGACAATAAGGCGTACATATATATATAAAACAATGCCGTCGAGTCGATTCCGACTCATAGTGACCCTATAGGACAGAGTAGAACTGCCCCATAGAGTTTCCAAGGAGCGCCTGGTGGATTCAAACTGCTGACCTTATGGTTAGCAGCGGTAGCACTTAACCACTACGCCACCAGGGTTTCTATATATACGTATATAAAGAGAGATTTATATGAAGTAAATGGCTCACACAGTTTTTTAAAGAGAGATTTATATGAAGCAAATGGCTCACACAGTTTTTAGAGGCAGTAAGTCCCAAGTCCGTGAAGCAGGGAAGAAAATTCTCTTGATTCACGTAGCCGCAGGGGCTAGTGAACCTAAGATTGACAGGCTGGAGATCAGCATGCCACAGACAGCGAAGATCAATGATGGCAGGCAAGATGCCGGTGGACTGCTAGCCTAAGTCCCAAGAACTGGAGGCCAGATGAATGGGAGCCAGCTGCAGGATCTGGAACAAGCAAAAATCCCAGTACCATTCAGCAGATTCCATCATGGGGGTGATCACATATCAAATCTCAACAGAGAAGTGATCGGAACATTATACAACTGCAAAAACACTAAGAATCATGGCCCAGCCAAGTTGACACACAATCTTAACCATCACAGCCCACCCCATGTCAACTTGGCACCTGTATACATCTCCCAAAATCATACAGAATGTCTGATTAAAGACAATTACAAAGTCATACTTGCACCTAACATGATACAACTAACACATATAAACCAAAAATGCACTAGCCCCATTTACATCTTATATTTTATAAGTGAAGAAAACAAAAGTATTTGATGTACACATACAAAGCAGAAATACTCATAACAATTACAGTCCTCATTTCTGCAACTGGTCATGTGGTCATAACTGGTATTTAGAGCTACCTTCTTCCACCACTCATTCTGAATTCCCTTTTCAGCAAACACCTCAGCTGATCATGGTTCTTTGCTTGGTGGAGTGATCCAAACCTTCATTCCTGAAGGGTCTGGGCCATTAGTAGTCATGTCAGAATTGGATTGTTGTCATTTTCCATTGACTTTAATCACAGGATGTGGTAGTACTAAGAGACACCCTAAAGGATCTCCTGCTTTCCAGACATACTCTTCTTTTCTTCCATTACATAATAGCAATCTGATTTCCTCTTGGTAATCAGGATCAATCACGCCAGCAAGTACGGTAACTCCCTTCTTTTCCTCTTGATCCAGAGGCTTAAGGAGCCCAAAAGGCCAGGTGGCATTCTTAGCTTCCAGTTCAATGGAATCAGTGATGTGTTTCCGGGTGGGAACATTCCTCCCTTTGGAGCTAAGGCTCATAGACATGCAGAGCATAAGGTTGAGGGGACAGGAAGCAGAAATCTGGTGAGTGACTCACTAGGGGTAATAGTGAGTGGTGACACTTCTATTTCCATCCCTTGATTCCTGGACCCATAAATCCTGGCTATGGGAGAAACAGCACCATATATTGGATACTGGTTTAGAGCATATACAGCCTCCTGGAGCTCATTACCCCAACCCTGTAAGGTATTACCACATAGCTGGTGCCATAATTGTGCCTTCAGGAGGCCATTCCATTGTTCTATCAAGCCAGCTGCTTCAGGATAATGGAAAACATGTTAATACCAGTGAATTCCATGAGCACGGAGGCCCACTGTCACACTTCATTTGCTGTGAAGTGAGTTCATGGATCTGAGGCAATGCTGTGTGGGATACCATGATGGTGGATAAGGCAGTTTTGGCAGAAGCATTGTGTGCAGGGAAGGCAAATCCATATCCAGAGTAAGAGTCTATTCCAGTAAGAACAAAATGCTGCCCTTTCCATGATAGAAGTGGTCAATGTAATCAACTTGCCACCAGGTTGCTGGCTGATCACAAGGGATGAGGGATGGTGCCATATCGGGGACTCGGTGTTGGTCTCTGCTGCTGGCAGACTGGGCACTCAGCAGTGGCTGTAGCCAAGTTGGCCTTGGTGAGTGGGAGTCCATGTTGCTGGGCCCACACATAACCTCCATCCCTGCCGCTATGGCCACTTTCTTCATGAGCTCATTGAGCAATGGCGGGAGTAGCTGGGGAAAGAGGATGAGTGGTTTCAAGAGTGGTTTCCAGAGAACGTGTCATCCTATCCACTTGACTGTTAAAATCATCCTCTGCTGAGGTCACCCTTTGGTGAGCATTCACATGAGACACAAATGTCTTCACTTCTTTGGCCCATTCAGAGAAGTCTACCCACATAACTTCTTCCCCATAAATCCTTGTCTCCAATTTTCCAGACATGTTCCTTCCAAGTCCTTGACCATCCAGCCAAACCATTGGCCACAGCCCATGAATCAGTGTACAGTCGCACATCTGGTCATTTCTCCTTCCAAACAAAATGAACAACCAGGTGCACTCCTTAAAGTTCTGCCCATTGGGAGGATTTCCCTTCACCACTGTCCTTCAGGGAGGTCCCAGAGAGAGGCAGTGGTGCTGCCACTGTCCACTTTCGAGTGTTGCCAGCATATCGTGCAGAACCATCTGTAAACCAGGCATGAGTTTTCTCTTCCTCAATCAACTGGTCATAAGGAACTCCCCATGAGGCCACTGGTGCAGACCGGGAAATGGAAGGTAATGTGAGAGGATTTGAGACCATGGGCATTTGGGCCACTTCCTCATGCAACTTACTTGTGCCTTCAGGTCCTGCTTGGGCCCAGTCTCATATATACCACTTCCATTTAATGATGGATCGCTGCTGTGGACTTCCAACTTTATAACTCTGTGGGTCAGACAACGCCCAGTTCATGATGGGCATCTCAGGCTGCATGGTGACTTGGCGTCCCATGCTTAAGCATTCAGTCCCGACTAAGGTCCAGGTACAAGCCAAAAATTGTTTCTCAAAAGGAGAGTAGTTATCTGCAGATGACAGGGCTTTGTTCCAAAATCCTAAGGGTCTCTGATGTGATTCGCCCATAGGGGCCTGCCAAAGATTCCAAACAGCATCTTTATGTACCATGAACACTTCAATCACCATTGGATCAGACAGGTCATATGGCCCAAGTGGCAAACCAGCTTGCACAGCAGCCTGAACCTGTTGCAGAACCTCCTCTTGTTCTGGCCTCATTCCAAACTAGCAGCTTTTCTAGTCACGTGATAAATAGGCCAGAATAGCACACCCAAATGAGGAAAATGCTGCCTCCAAAATCCAAAGAGGCCCACTAGGCATTGTGCCTCCTTTTTAGTTGTGGAAGGAGCCAGATGCAATAAGTATCCTTCACTTTAGAAGGAATGTTTCAACATGCCCTATACCACTAAAAAAAAAAAAAAAAAAATTTTTTTTTTTACCCTTAGAAATTTTGCCAAGATGGAAGGTGCCTGAGTTTTTGTGGGATAAATTTTCCACCCTCTAGCATGCAAATGTCTTACCAAGAAGTCCAGAGTCATTGACATTTTTTCTTTACTAGGTCCAATCAGCATATTGTCATCAATGTAATGGACCAGCGTGATGTCTTGTGGAACGTAAAGGCGATAAGTTATGGAGTAAATTATGATATAGGGCTGGAAAGTTGATGTAGTTTTGAAGTAGGCAACTGAAGGTGTATTGCTAACCTTGCCAGCTAAAAGCAAACTTCTTCTGATGGTCCTTCAAAACAGTTATGGAGAAAAAGGCATTAGCCAGATCAATAGCTGCATAGCAGGTACGAGGAGATGTATTAATTTGCTCAAGCAATGAGGCTACGTCTGGAACAGCAGCTGCGATTGGAGTCACCACCTGGTTAAGTTTTCAATAATCCATTGTCATTCTCCAAGATCCATCTGTTCTTTGCACAGGCCAAATAGGTGAGTTGAATGGGGATGTGGTAGAAATCACTGCCATGCATCCTTCAAGTCTTTGATGGTGGCAGTAATCTCTGCAATCCCTCCAGAAATGTGGTCTTGTTTTCGATTTGTTATTTTCCTCAGTAGTGGCAGTTCGAATGGCTTCCACTTGGCTTTTCCTACCATAATAGCCATTACTCCATTTGTCAGAGATCCAATGTGGGGGTTCTGCCAGTTGCTGAGTATATCTATTCCAATTACGCATTCTGGAACTGGGGAAATCACTACAGGATGGGTTTGGGGACCCACTGGACCTACTGTGAGACTGACATGAGCTAAGACTCCATTAATAACCTGACCTCCATATGCTACCACTCTGACTGATGGGCCACAGTGATGTCTTGGGTCTCCAGAATTAGTGTTGGTTCAGAGCCAGTAACCAGTAATTCCCCAAAAGTCTGATTATTTCCTTTTCCTCAGTGGACAGTCACTATAGTAAAAGGCCATAGATCCCTTTGGGGAAGGCCAGGAGAAAGACTGAGAGTATAAGCTTTTGGCAGTGTATTGGTGTCCTTCCTCAAGGTGACCTGGTCTCCCCTTCAGTCAAGGAGTTGAGGATCTGTAAACTCACTCAAGTCTGGGAATTGAATTGATTGAGGAGCTGTGACTCTCTATTCTGGTGATTTAAGTTAGACTGCTGTTGACTTGACCTAGTATTCATGTGCTTGTACAGATCAAGTAAATATTTAGTAGATTTCCTATCTATTTCACCCCTAGGGACACCGTGACTAAGTAGCCAGCACCATAAGTCCATGTGAGTCAGACTATTCTGATTACTGCTTTGACTCTGCTGCCCATTATGGTAACAATGTCCTCCTTGTCTTTGTCAGTTGAGTGCCACCACTTAGCCCCTACCACCATGGGCTCCAATCAGCCCCATTGTATTTAGGCATCTTAATTCAATTAGAGCAGTTCCCACTGTCAAATGTGACTTACATAAAATAGCAATCACAGCAGTCTTCAAGGACACTGGGGCCCTCTTCATGAATTTTTTCCTCACCGTTGCGGTAAAAAGTGTGTTCTTTGGACACTCTATATGTGGGTATAACCTGATAAATCTATTCTAACATGCCAATTTCCCTAAGCCTTTGGATATCTTCTTCTACAGTATACCAAGGCACGTCTGGTTTAGTATAGGCCACCATGCAATCCATGCTTCAGCGACCCAACTAAATAAACTATTAGATCCTTTTCTAACTTCTCAAGCTGAAACATTGAATGAAGGATCTATGTTTAGTGGGCCCATATCAATTAACTCAGACTGACCCATCTTTATGTTCCTTGCACCATTATCCCACACCCCCAATATCCATTCCCACACATATTCCCCAGGTTTCTGTTTGTACATATTAGAAAAGTCAAGTAGTCCTTTCAGAGTGTAGCATACCTCCTCCTGGGTTTCACTTTGTATTCCACCTTTTGGGGCTTGCTTGGATTTATGTCTAGTTATAGGTCTAGAAGCCGAAATCGGTGGAGAAATGTTTTGAGAACATTCAGCATTGTCTTGTAAAGCATCTACCTCAGATGATGTACCAGGCAATAGCTCAGACAAAGGCACTTTAGATGTGTTGTTGTTGTTGTTAGGTGCTGTCGAGTCGGTTCCGACTCATAGCGACCCTATGCACAACAGAACGAAAGACTACCCGGTCCTGTGCCATCCTTACAATCGTTGTTATGCTTGAGGTCATTGTTGCAGCCACCGTGGCAATCCACCTCATTCAGGGTTTTCCTCTTTTCCGCTGACCCTGTACTCTGCCAAGCATGATGTCCTTCTCCAGGGACTGATCCCTCCTGACAACATGTCCAAAGTATGTAAGATGCAGCCTCGCCATCCTCGCCTCTAAGGAACGTTCTGGCCGCACTTCCTCCAAGACAGATTTGTTCGTTCTTTTGGCAGTCCATGGTATATTCAATATTCTTCGCCAACACCACAATTCAAAGCGTCAAATCTTCTTCGATCTTCCTTATTCATAGCCCAGCTTTCACATGCATATGATGTGATTGAAAATACCATGGCTTGGGTCAGGCACACCTTAGTCTTCAAGGTGACATCTTTGCCCTTCAATACTTGAAAAGGTCCTTTACAGCAGATTTGCCCAATGCAATGCGTCATTTGATTTCTTGACTGCTGCTTCCATGGGTGTTGATTGCGGATACTAGTAAAATGAAATCCTTGACAACTTCAATCTTTTCTCTGTTTAGCATGATGTTGCTCCCTGGTTCAGTTGTGAAGATTTTTGTTTTCTTTATGTTGAGGTGTAATTCATACTGAAGGCTGTGGTCTTTGATCCTCATTAGTAAGTGTTTCAAGTCCTCTTTACTTTCAGCAAGCAAGGTTGTGTCATCTGCATAACGCAGGTTGTTAATGAGTCTTCCTCCAATCCTGATGCCCCGTTCTTCTTCAAAGAGTCCAGCTTCTCGTATTATTTGCTCAGCATACAGATTAAATAGGTATGGTGAAAGAATACAACCCTGACGCACACCTTTCCTGACTTTAAACCAATCAGTATCCCCTTGTTCTGTCCGAACAACTGCCTCTTGATCTATGTAAAGGTTCCTCATGAGCACAATTAAGTGTTCTGGAATTCCCATTTTTACAGTGTTATCCATAGTTTGTTATGACCCACACAGTCAAATGCCTTTGCATAGTCAATAAAACACAGGTAAACATCCTTCTGGTATTCTCTGCTTTCAGCCAGGATCCATCTGACATCAGCAATGATATCCCTGGTTCCACTTCCTCTTCCGAAACCAGACTGAATTTCTGGCAGTCCCCTGTTGTATACTGCTGTAGCCATTTTTTAATGATCTTCAGCAGAATTTTGCTTGCGTGTGATGTTAATGATATTGTTCTATAATTTCCACATTCAGTTGGACCACCTTTCTTGGGAATAGGCATAAATATGGATCTCTTCCAGTCAGTTGGGCAGTAATCTGTCTTCCATATTTCTTGGCATAGATGAGTGAGCACCTCCAGCATTGCATCTGTTTGTTGAAACATCTCAATTGATATTCCATCAATTCCTGGAGCCTTGTTTTTTGCCAATGCCTTCAGAGCAGCTTGGACTTCTTCCTGGAGTGCCATCAGCTCCTGATCATATGCCACCTCTTGAAATGGTTGAATATCAACTAATTCTTTTTGGTATAATGACTCTGTTATTCCTTCCATCTTCTTTTGATGCTTCCTGTGTCATTTAATATTTTCCCCATGGAATCCTTCACTATTGCAACTTGAGTCTTGAATTTTTTCTTCAGTTCTTTCAGCTTGAGAAATGCCGAGCTTGTTCTTCCCTTTTGGTTTTCCATCTCCAGCTCTTTGTACATGTCATTATAATACTTTGTCTTCTCGAGAGGCCCTTTGAAATCTTCTGTTCAGTTCTTTTACTTCATCAATTCTTGCTTTTGCTTTAGCTGCTCGATGCTCAAGAGCAAGTTTCAGAGTCTCCTCTGACATCCATCCTGGTCTTTTCTTTCTTTCCTGTCTTTTCAGTGACCTCTTGCTTTCTTCATGGATGATGTCCTTGATGTCATTCCACAGCTTGTCTGGTCTGCGGTCACTAGTGTTCAATGCGTCAAATCTATTCTTGAGATGGTCTCTGAATTCAGGTGGGATACACTCAAGGTCATATTTTGGCTCTTGTGGATTTTCTCTGATTTTCTTCAGTTTCAGTTTGAACTTGCATATGAGCAATTGATGGTCTGTTCCACAGTCGGCCCCTGGCCTTGTTCTGACTGATGATATTGAGCTTTTCCATCGTCTCTTTCCACAGATGTAGTCAGTTTGATTTCTGTGTGTTCCATCTGGCGAGGTCCATGTGTATAGTCACTGTTTATGTTGGTGAAAGAAGGTATTTGCAATGAAGAAGTCGTTGGTCTTGCAAAATTCTGTCATTCGATCTCTGGCATTGTTTCTATCACCAAGGCCATATTTTCCAACTACTGATCCTTCTTTGTTTCCAACTTTTCGCATTCCAATCACCAGTAATTATCAATGCATCTTGATTGCATGTTTGATCAATTTCCGACTGTAGCAGCTGATAAAAATCTTCAATTTCTTCATCTTTGGCTCTAGTGGTTGGTGTGTAAATTTGAATAATAGTCGTATTAACTGGTCTGCCTTATAGGCGTATGGATATTATCCTATCACTGACAGCGTTGTACTTCAGGATAGATATTGAAACGTTCTTTTTGATGATGAATGCAACACCATTCCTCTTCAAGTTGTCATTCCCAGCATAGTAGACTATATGATTGTCTGATTCAAAATGGCCAATACCAGTCCATTTCAGCTCACTAATGCCTAGGATATCAATGTTTATGGGTTCCATTTCATTTTTGACGATGTCCGATTTTCCTAGATTCATACTTCATACATTCCAGGTTCCGATTATTAATGGATGTTTGCAGCTGTTTCTTCTCATTTTGAGTCATGCCACATCAGCAAATGAAGGTCCCAAAAGCTTTACTCCATCCACTTCATGAAGGTTGACTCTACTTTGAGGAGGCAGCTCTTCTCTAGTCATCTTTTGAGTGCCTTCCAACCTGGGGGACTCATCTTCCAGCACTATATCAGACAATGTTCTGCTGCTATTCATAAGGTTTTCACTGGCTAATGCTTTTCAGAAGTAGACTGCCTGGTCCTTCTTCCTAGTCTGTCTTAGTCTGGAAGCTCAGCTGTAATCCGTCCTCCATGGGTGACCCTGCTGGAATCTGAATACCAGTGGCATAGCTTCTAGCATCACAGCCACACACAAGCCCCCACATTGCGACAAACTGATAGACATGTGGGGGACTTTAGATGTAGCTGGGTTAATCTCATTAGATGGGAGTGGAGGGGCTGATGGTTCTGTTGGCAGGAGTGATTCAATGAAATTTAGGGGCTCAGCCTCTCCAGCTTTCTGATTATCTCTGCCCATATGTCACCATTCCAGGTTTCAAGGCCCCAATTCTTCCCAATCAATGCCCTCAATTTAACTTCAGATACCTCTCGAGATTGACAGTTGAGTTGGTGTTGTAATTCCGCCACTCTTACAATAAAAGCCTGGGTTTGGTTTTAGGCAATATCAGCTCTGTTAGTACAAGAAAAAAGGCTTCCTTTCAAGGCACATGCGGAAACATTGAGGTTGTGTATGTGGCACTTGAGCTTTGACTCTGAAGCCCTGAGCTCATCTCTTTCTTTCACCGGTTTGTCTAGGGAAAGTTGTACCAATAAACCAGTCTCCCTATACTTCTCATTATGACAAAACTAAAGAAAGATTTCGTCCATGCAATAACCCCGAACTTCGTCTTTCACCAATAATCTGATCTATTTGTGGTGATATTTTGCATATTTGAATTGCCACCTCATGCCATGTATTAGCAGTGCCCTCTTTACTACTGGAAGCAGAGGTAACAACTTCTTTAAGTCTAGCCAGATCTGAGAACCAATTTGGAAAATTCACCTTTACAATTTTATTTCTTTAGAACGATTCTCAATGCCAAATGTCTTAGGCTGGGTTCTCTAGAGAAGCAAAACTAGTAAAGTATATACATGTATATAAAGAGATTTATTTCAAGGAAATGGCTCATATGGTTTTTAGAGGCTGTAAGCCCCAAGTCCGTGAGGCAGGGAAGAAAATTCTCTTGAGTCACGCAGGTGCAGGGGCTGGTGAGCCCAAGATGGGTAGGCTGGAGAGCAGTGCGCCACAGGCTGTGATGATTGACAATCGGCAGGCAAGATGCCTGCAAGATGCTAGCCCAAGTCCCAAGAACTGGAGGCCAGACAAACAGGAACCAGCTGCAGGTTTCGGAGTGTGTAGTGAATGGTAAGTTGCTACAGAAATGCAGTGAGGAAAGCAATTACATTATTCTTCATGAGTGATCATGAAACTTTGAGCTAATGATCATTGGAAGGAGGCAACATATATGAGAGAAACTCCTTAGAATGGAGTCCTGAATGAAAGGGAGAGCTTTAAAATTAAGCATGACAGTGAGGTGGAGGCAGTTTAACAGAGGTAAGGGACATAGGACAAGGAACAGGCTTGTCAGGAAGGAGAAAGAGCTCAGCTTGGGACACCTTGGGTTTGAGGTGATGGGAACATTTCTGCGTAGAGGTGTTTAGCAGAAATTTGCATCACTAAGTTACCCTGCAGTTGAGAGGACAGAGCTAAAGCTGTAGGCTTGGGACCCATCTGTAAAACCAAACCAGTTGCCATGGGGTCAACTTCGACCCTTGGCAACATGATGTGTGTTAGAGTAGAACTGCACTCCATAGGATTTTCAAGGGCTGAATTTTTGGATGTAGATTGCCAGACCTTTCTTTAGAGGTACCTCTTGGTTGACTTGAACCTCCAAACTTTCAATTAGCAACCAAGTGCCTAACTGTGTGCACCATCCAGGGCCAGAAGCCATCTGTAGTAAGGAGCTACTTTAAGATATGGAAATGGATGAGATGATCTAGGATAATAGAAACCAGAAGCAAATTCTGGATATAAAATCTTGTAAAAATCTATATTTAGGAATGGACATTTAAGGAGGATCCAGAGAAGGCTTTGAAAAGAAATTACAGAGGTAGAAAAACTGGAAAATGAATTTATAACAAATAAGAAGGTTTCAAGTAAAGGTTGATCACTAGTGTCAGGTTTTACAGAGCTTGACAGGAATTTTGGGGTCTTTAAGAGATCATTGCAAATAAGAGATTGTACTTGAGAGATTGTTGGAAACTTTTTAGGAAACAGTTTCTGAAAAGTAATGGGGGAAGAAGCCAGGTAGCAAGGTACTATGGAATGATTGGAATACTGGAGTCAATGAATGAAACTACTCAGAGCAACCTCAAATCTTTAGCATGTCTCATCAATTCAGGAGCATGAGGGATCAAAATACTTGACTGGGCTCTTTAGTGTCTTGGGTTGGGTTCCAATAAAAGCTGACTCTGAGGCAAGGATTTGAGTACAAGTAGTTTATTTGGAAGGTGATGCCAGGAAAAAGCAACAAGGGAGAAGGGAAGTGAGACAGAGAAGGGAAAAATCTATTGGAGGGCATTAAAGACCAAGGTATTGCTATGGGCACCTGGGGCCCATTCCTGCTGGAGATCTCTGAAAGGCAATGTAGAATATACCTCAGCTTTGCCTTTTCTGGGGGGACACGGAAGCTGGAGTATTTATTCTCTGCTACAGATTGGATTGTGTCCCCTAAAAAGATATGTTGGAGTTCTAACACCTGTTGTGGTTGTTGTTGTTGGTAGGTGCAGTTGAGTTGTTTCTGACTCATAGTGACCCTATGTACCACAGAACGAATCACTGCCCCATCCTGCACCATCCTTACAATGCTTGTTATACTTGAGCCCATTGTTCTAACCACTGTGCCAATCTATCTCGTTGAGGGTCTTCCTCTTTTTTGCTGACCTTCTAATCTACCAAGCATGATGTCCTACTCCAGGGACTGATCACTCCTGACAACATATCCAAAGTATGTAAGAAACAGTCTAGCCATCCTTGCTTCTATGGAGAATTCTGGTTGTACTTCTTCCAGGACAGATTTGTTCATTCTTTTGCCAGTCCATGGCATATTCAAAATTCTTCTCCAACACCAAAATTCAAAGGTGTTAATTCTTCTTCGGTCTTCCTTATTCATTGTCCTGCTTTCAAACGCATACAATGTGATTGAAAATACCATGGCTTGGGTCAGGCACACCTTAGTCTTCAAGGTGACATCTTTGCTTTTCAACACTTTAAAGAGGTCCTTTGCAGCAGATTTGCCCAGTGCGATGCATCTTTTGATTTCTTGACTGCTGCTTCCATGAGTGTTGATTGTGGATCCAAGTAAAATGAAATCCTTGACAACATCAATCTTTTCTCCGTTTATCGTGATGTGGCTTATTGGTCCAGTTGTGAGGATTTTTGTTTTCTTTATGTTGAGGTGTAATCCACACTGAAGGCTGTGATCTTTGATCTTCATTATTAAGTTCTTCAAGTCCTCTTCACTTTCAGCAAGCAAGGTTGTATCATCTGCATAATGCAGGCTGTCAATGAGTCTTCCTCCAATCCTGATGCCCCGTTCTTCATATAGTCCAGCTTTTCGTATTATTTGCTCAGCATACAGACTGAATGGGTATAGTAAAGAGATACAACCTTGACACACACCTTTCCTGACTTTAAACCATTCAATATCCCATTGTTCTTTCCGAATAACTGCCTCTTGATCTGTGTACAGGTTCCTCATGACTACAATTAAGTGTACTGGAATTCCCATTTTTCACAATGTTATTCATAATTAGTTATGATGCACACAGTCAAATGCCTTTGCATTGTCAATAAAGCACAGGTAAACATCCTTCTGGTATTCTCTGTTTTCAGCCAGGACCCACGTGACATCAGCAATGTTATCCCTGGTTAGACATCCTCTCCTGAATCCGGCCTGAATTTCTGGCAGTTCCCTGTGGATATACTGCTGCAGCTGCTTTTGAATGATCTTCAGCAAAATTTTGCTTGTATGTGGTATTAATGATATTGTTTGATAATTTCTGCTTTTGGTTGGATTATCTTTCTTGGAAATAGGCATAAATATGGACCTCTTCCAGTTGGTTGGCCAGGTAGCTGTCTTCCAACATGACCCTGTTTGGAAATAGGGTATTTGAGGATGTCATCAATTAACATGAGGTCATATGAGAGTAGCACGGGACTGATTCCAATTTGAATAGTGTCCTTATAAAAGGGGAGAAGAGACACAGAGACAGACAGGAAGCTGGCCATGAGAAGATGCATCTATACACCAAGGAACATGTGGGGCTACAAGGAACATGTGGGGAGAGACAAAAAAGGATCTTCTCCTAGAGCTTTTATAGAGACCATAACCCTGATGACAGCCTGAATTTGAACTTCTAGCCTCCAGAACTGTGAGACAATAAATTTCAGGTGTTTAAAGATACTCACCTCGAGATATTCACCTATGGCCCGTTTCTGTTGAGTCGATTACCGACTCATAGCTACCCTATAGGAAAGAATAGAATTGCTCCATAGGGTTTCCAAGGAGCTGCTGGATGATCTGGGCTGGCAGGTCCAAACTGCTGACCTTGTGATTAGCAGCCAAACTCTTAACCACTGAGCCACCAGGGCTCATTTATTCATGGCAGGCCTAGGAAACTCGTACATCTTCCAGTTCCTTTCTGTTGGCTGAGAGCTGTTCTGATGTGTCAATCCTTTAGCACCCTTGCCTGCCCTGAACCTGACAAGTCACAGATGTCCACAGGTAGAGTCACAGGTGCTTATAGTAGAAGGCTGCAGGGTGCATGGTGAGAGTGGAGGAGGTGGGCAGGGCCTGCTACAATTAGGGAAAGAAACAGGCAAGGTAGATGTGGAAGAAAGGTAAGGAGTAAGGGATTAACATTTGCAGAGGATCTAATGTACATGGGACACTGTCTAGGTGCTTTTGTTGTTGTTATTTTTTACCATTTAGTGGACTACCAGTCATGGCGACCCCATGTACAATAGAAAGAAACATTACCTAGTCCTGTGCTATCTCCACAATTGTTAGTAGGCTTCAGCCCATTGCTGTGGCCGCTGTGTATGTTGAGTGCCTTTTAACCCAGTGGATTCATCTTCCAGCAGTATGTTGGCTAATTTTTGGAAGTAGATCACCAGGCCTTTCTTCCTAGTCTGTCTTAGTCTGAAAGCTTTGCTGAAACTTGTCCACCATGGGTGACCCTGTTGGTATTTGAAATGCTGGTGGCATAGCTTTCAGCATCATAGCAACACACAAGCCACCACAGTGCAACAAACTGATGGACAGGTGGTGGCTAGATGCTTTAGTATGTGTCTATTTTAGTCTCATTAATCCTCACAATTTTCATATGCGGAAACTGAAGTTCAGAGAGATTAAATAACTTAGCAGTGACCAAGAGTCTCAACGCTTACTCAGCTCATCTAAGTACAAAGCTATCACACCATTTTTCAAGTAAACCTGGCTGTGAATGGGGGCACGGTTGAAATAGTGGCCTGTGGTGTGTTTGGACAGATCATCTCATTGAAATGATGCTCTTTGTTTCTTAATTTATGCTTTCATTCCTTTCCTCATTTGGAAGGAGTAATTAATAGTTTGGTTTTAAACAGGTCCCCTGCAGGGTTATAGGCTGTACAGGGAAATAAAAATAAGGAAAAGAATAATGAATTATGTTAAGAACAGATATTATTATCTCTTCTAATTGTGTATGTCCTTAGAAACTTGAATGTAAGATTTGCTATGATTATCCATAATGCCAAGAATAGAAATCGCTTGCTCCATAAGCTCATCCTTTGGTGTTTCTCCCTCTCCTTTTGTTCTCTTCCTGGAGCTGTATTCTTTGGGTCTTCTCCTGGCACTCATTGCCTTCAGATTCCTTCCCTTGCTGCCACCTTAGGGCACTGACTTATAACATCCCCATTAGTTTTGTCTTCCCTGGTTGGAACCCCTGCTTGTCCTTCTAATCCTATTTTGTCCTTCCTTCTCTTTTTTTTTATTTGTACTTTGAGGGAATTTTGTGTCATATTTTGGCTACTTGTTATTTTTTTTTAATAATTTTTATTGAGCTTTAAGTGAATGTTTACAAATCAAGTCTGTCACATATAAGCTTATATACACCTCACTCCATACTCCCACTTACTCTCCCCCTAATGAGTCAGCCCTTCCAGTCTCTCCTTTCATGACAATTTTGCCAGTTTCTAACCCTCTCTACCCTCCTATCTCCCCTCCAGACAGGAGATGCCAACACAGTCTCAAGTGTCCACCTGATACAAGTAGCTCACTCTTCATCAGCTTCTCTCTCCTACCCATTGTCCAGTCCCTTCCATGTCTGATGAGTTGTCTTCGGGAATGGTTCCTGTCCTGGGCCAACAGAAGGTTTGGGAACCATGACCGCCGGGATTCCTCTAGTCTCAGTCAGACCATTAAGTCTGGTCTTTTTATAAAAGAGAATTTCCTCCTTTTCTTTTAAGTAGCCCTGGTGGTGCAGTGGTTAAGAGCTATGGGTGTTAATCAAAAGGTCGGCAGTTTGAATCCACCAGCTGCTCCTTGGTAACCCTGTGGGAGCAGTTCTATTCTGTCCTATAGGGTCTCTATGAATTGAAATCAAACTTGATGGCAAGGAGTTTTTTTGTGGGGAGGGGGGCAGTTTCCTTTAAGGTCTCCTTCTTTGTCTACTCAATTATCTGGCTCAGGCAGTTGTGTGTTTTTCTAACTTTCTCCTGCCTCCCTTGATGCCTTTCTATTCTGTGTCCTAACCCCCTAGGCTCTTGGCACCAACCAGAGCTAATCTGATAAAGATCATTCTAGTAATTTCTCTTAATGGGAAAACCAGAACCACAGGAGGCGTCCAGGCCAGCCCTTCCTTCCTGGGAAAAATCTGTCAATTGTTGTTTTCGACTAATAATTTCTCAATTTTTATTTCATGTTTTTAAAATGTAAAATATAAAGACAACTGCAAAGGAACTTCTGAAGAAAATATAATAATGAGCATCTCAATTAATTATATCACCCGGATGTAATACTGTTTTCTTTTTGCATATTCCCTTTATGTTTTTATTCTAGCATATAATTTTGATTTCTGCATTTTTTTAACTTAACATTATTTCAGCATCATTTAAAATCTATTCCTTTTTTTTCTACAGAACCTTAATAATTATCTTTTTAAGTGATTGATTAAGAATCTACTTTGTTGATGGCATTTCATTTTGTTTTCATTTCTCTACAGTAAAAGTCCAAGTTTTGCTGGGTCATATGGTAAATGTATTTTTAATTTTAAAGGAAATTGCCAAACTATTTACCAGAGTGACCATACCATTTTACATTCTCACAGCCGTCTAAGAGTGATCCTGTTTCTCTGCATCCTTACCAGCATTTGGTATTATCACTATTTTTTATTTAAGTTATTTTAATAAGCTTGTCTGCAATGGTCTCAAATTAAATTAAACCTGTTATTCTGCTGTAATTACTAATAGTGCTCCCTTCTGCCCTCAAATAGCCCCAGTTTCCTCAGTACATTTTATAGTCACCTGAGTGGATCGGAGAACAGATAAGGACTTAAAAAACAAACAAACAAAAGCAAACCCAGAATCATAATATCCTTATCACACCTAATAAAACGAACCTAATTATTTAATGTCATTAAAACCCAACCTTCTATTTAAAAATGTCTAATTTTATTTTATTTTTTCAAATCAGGATCCAGTATTTGTTGCTGTTTTATTTCAGTCTTTCTGAGTAGGTAAATTTGGTAAACATAACTGAGCTCCAATTATGGATCAGGAGCGGGGCAATGAGGACCAATATAATTTTTCTCTGACCTGAATTTGTTCACAGTCTTGCAGAGAAGACAGGCACAAAAATAAATGCTGTTGAGTATTTTTACAAAAGAAAATCTTTGTAAAAACTCACTCAATAAACAGATGAGTTATTGTTGTTAGTTGCCATCGAGTTGACTCCAAATTATGGTGACCCCATGTGCTGACCCCAAGTGTAGCCAAGTAGTACTGCTCCGTAGTGTTTTCTAGGCAGTGATCTTTCAGCAGCAGATCACCTGGTCTGTCTTCCAAGGTGCCTCTGGGTGGATTCAAACTGCCCAGCTTTCTGCTAGTAGTCCAGTGCTTAGAAATAGGTGCGTACTGCCTCAGTGTAAGGAAAGAGTGGTAGCTTAGTGGTTAAGGGCTATGGCTGCTAACCAAAAGGCCAGCAGGTCAAATCCACTGTATGGGGCAGTTCTACTCTGTCCTATAGGTTCACTATGAGTTGCAATTGACTCAACAACAACAGGTTTGGTTTTCCCTGTGTAAGGAAGGCTCTGTTCAAGTGCTTAGACAAGTTACATATGCCCCGCCTGACTTTGCTTTGGCAACACATGTCTGTAGAAACCTGCTTCCATTGTGAAATGGAAACTAGAGAACCCACCTTCCAGAATATCTAAAAACAATAAATAATTAACAGCAGTGAGCATCCTGCTAATATAAATGCAAATTACTTTCTGATGCTCAATTTACATGCAAATAGAGCTTTAAAAAAATCTGTCAATAGTGGAAAATCAATAGTAGTAGTGATGGAGAAGTGATTTCTGAAGCTTTTTTTAATTTTTTTTTTTTTTTTAAAAAGCAAGTCTGCTTTTTAAATGGTTATCTATCCCTCCTGAGGTCTGATCCCGGGAATATGAATAAGGACCTGCAAGTAGGTGCTGAGTTATTCTCTAATCTCAGGCAGTGCATCTGTGTCCTGATTTCCTAGAAAAGGAATAAAGAAGGTTCAAGGGCAAAGAAATCCAGAGGTCATCTGGATATGAGCAGATGGGGCCCATCCAGGGCCAAGGGCCTTGCTTCCAGGGAAAGGATTCCACAATTCCATATAGAGCTTGGGTCCCCACTCATATTCTGAAGTTCTCATGCTCCCTCAATTCTCTTCTGCTCCAAGGAGAACCCTGTTTTCTTTGTCCCTTAGCAATAGACAATAGCCAATAGCCATCCACTCACAGAGACTTCTGTGTGAATTCATCAGTTTATATTGCTTTGTATAAACAAAAAGGGTCAGGTTAGGACACATTCTGGCTGATGGCCTTTAGATGCTGAAGCTGGAATTATTAAGAATTAATAAGAAATGTCTTTATTGCATGATGAGTACAAAGTGGGCTATTATAATTTCATTTTTGTTGAGTACTGCTAAGAGCTAGGCACCCCATAGCACCAATAAAACCCATAGTCCCTTTTCTAAAGTACTCTTCAGTTGAAGGACACTTTAGACATCTAGAATATTTAGAAAGTCCGGCAAACAGAAAAATTTCAAACTAGAGGCGCTCATATGAGATGTAAGAATGACAGGACCAACATACATTCACAGGAAGTAAAAGGTCAGGATGTAAACCATTTGTTCATAGGAAGAATGTGTCAAGATGTAAACAATTTGTTCCTGGGAGAAAATGTGTTCATGACTATAATCATGTGTAACCAAACCAGCTGGCACCACTCAACTAGGTGCTAACTCACTCCCTCCTAGCCAAGTGGCTGACCTTTACATTTCAAAGGACTTCCATCTGAAGTTGATCTTATTTATAATCAATCATTAACCCCCTACATTTCCTTTGTCCTCAATGTATATAGATCCCTCTCTCCACTTAAGCAGCCCTGGTGGCACAGTGATTAAGAGCTTGGCTGGTAACCAAGAGATCAGCAGTTTGAATCCACCAGCCACTTCTTGGAAACCCTATGGAGCATTTCTACTCTGTTCTATAGGGTTGCTGTGAATTGGAATCAACTCCATGGCAACAGGTTTGGTTTGGTTTTTTTCTCCACTTGAACTGTGGAGTGCTTTGTATTTTTACTTAGCACTGCCCAGCTTGAGCTGTATTATTCTTTAACAAAAATCTTTTTCTTTCACTCCTAAGAGAGTGTGGAATTTTCTTCTTTGACATTTCTGATGTCAAAAGCAGGACTCTGAAGGTGCATTATCTTTGATGATTCCAAGGACATCCAGATATTGGCATAGTACCTGCTGAGCCACTTTGGTTAGTCCAGTTCCACTATTTCTTGGAAATTGTTTAAGGTAAAAACCTCTCAAATCTGAGCTCTGCTTCCTTGTGTTGATAGCGCTTCAAGTTTTATTGTGGATTTATTTTGTTCTTACAAGTAAAAGTTTGTTTTGTTGTAACTGTCATTATAAAATGGGGAATGTCGTGTCTGAAGGAGATTTAGAGCCATCTTCTGGGACTCCTGCTCACTACATGAACAAGCATTATAGTCCCTTATTGTGGATATTCTTGTCTGTCTGGCATAACCTCACTTGAGACACTTTGGAAAATCAGTGGCTACTTTGGGGTTCCTTTTTGATCTCCCTAAGTTAATTTTTCTGAACAGTAAGTTAGAGACACTAAGGTTTCCAGATTAAATAGTCCCAGTGGGATGCCTATTTTGATTGGTATATCGATTCATCTAAAAGATATAAAAAACCAAAACTGTTGTCGTCAAGTTGATTCCAACTCATAATGACTGTAAAGGACAGAGTAGAAATGCCCCATACGGCTTTCAAGGAGCAGCTGGTGGATTCAAATGGCTGATATTTTGGTTAGCAGCCTGAGATTTTAACCACCGTGCCACCAGGCCTCCAAAAGACATCAAGACAATAAAATTGCTTTCCTTCAGGACACAATAAAGAATCACAATGTCAAATTTCAGCTCCCACCCCTTTCCTCCCCTGCCAGCTGCTACTTCTTTATATTCTCTTCTTTGCCTTCTTATACCTCTGATAACAGTTTAACTGAACTTCCCTTTCCCCCTAAAAAACAACAACAGATAATCCCTTGCCTGAAATACTCTCTAAAAGTAGCCCCAGAAGTGATGTGGAAGATTTCCCTACCATCACTTTTGCCCTGTGGACACTCTCAGGATTGTAGCGTTGTGAAAGATTTTCCTAAATTCCCTGAGGACCCCCACAAATTTTCTGAAGAATTTAAAATCCTTGTTGAAGCCTGCCAGCCTGGGCTTCCCAACTTATATCAACTTGTTCACATGATACTAGCCCGGGGGAAGGCCAATTATGGCTAACACAGGCAAAATGGAAAGACTTCAAGGACAGTTTAGCCTTAAAAAAAAAAAAAAAAGCCACCAAGCTGTTGGATGACTCTCAGACCATGAGTAAAAAATTGCTAAAGGCTATCCGAAAGGCATTCCTTCAACTAATTGATTGGGCTAAAATTCATTCTTGTAAGCAAAATAAAGATGAAAGTGCTTGCAATTATCAGATTTGGCTGCTCCAAAAGTTTTCTGAACACTCTGGCCTTACTTTAACCATGCTTAGTGCTTCTGAAGCTTTCAATGCTTTTTTTCATATTTGACCTTAAACCTGAGATCTTAGCCTTAGTAGAACAGCATCAATTAGACTGGGAGACAACTGCTACTGTCAAGCTAACCTGCTTAGTCTTCAAACTTTCCCAGACACTTAAAGCCAAAAGAGTTTCTAAGGCTAATAAATTAATAACCCTTTAGTTGCAGCAGTTACAACCTCCCAGTCAAAAGAAAAATGCTACAGCTTCCAATGGGACAAAGGCAGGTATTCATCACTATTGTGAAAAACCTGGCCATTGGAAAAAGTGAACGCTATAATTTAAAAAATAAACAAAAGACTGACATAGCTCCTCTTAAAATAACAAAAACAAAAACCCTACAAGCTAATAAGAATGAAGGGGCTCTGGTGACAACACAGGGGCTTTTCCTGTGATGGCTCTTAATCCACAAAGAGAAACTATTTATTAATGAAGAACTTTGCCAATTTTTAATTGACACTGGACCTACCCTGTCTGCTGTTAACCCCACTTGTTTACACAATCCCCTGCCCTGAAGTACTAGAACCTCAAAAGTAGTGGTGGTCACCAATCAGGTCAGGAACGAATGTTGATTCATTTCCAGCCATTCTGATATGTCTTGGTCCTATAGAAGATTTACACCCCCTTTTTTTCCTTTGTTCTGATACCCCCGTCAATCTATTGGAAAGAGCACTTTTATACAAATTCAATGAAAAAGAGAAAATATTATTGAGTCTGCCTGATATCTCTAAGTCAACAAAGACAGGCTCTGAATCAGGCAATATTCAGGAAGTAGAAGCCATTTGCTATATGCAAGCAGCTGTCATGTCTTTCCAAAATTCATCTTAGCCCAGTCTTCTCCCTTCTGACATCTTTTCCCTAGTTCCTGAAACCTTATGGGCCACCACATCCACAGATGTAGGTCGAGGTTTTCAGCTGAGCCAGTTAAAGTTCATATAGATATATCTAAGCCTCTGCTAAAAATTCTCAAGTAACCCTTCAAATGAGAAGCAAAAGAAGGACTAGCTCCCATCATGTAAGATTTCCTTTCTAAAGGTTTAATTGTCCCTTTTACCAGGCCCTGTAACGCTCCTGTTCTTCTAGTTAAAAAACTAAATAATACGGGCTAGAGATTTGTTCAAGATTTGCATACAATCAACCATATTGTTATTCCTAGATTCCCCTCTCCCAAAAAACAAACAAAAAAACAACCAAATTAAACCAAACCCATTGCTGTTGAGCCAATTCTGATTCATAGTGACCCTATAGGACAGAGTAGAACTGCCCCATAGGGTTTCCAAGGACGGGATTGTGGATTCAAACTGCTGATCTTTTGGTTAGCAGCCATAGCTCTTAACCACTGTGCCACCTAGATTCCCAGTAGTCCCTAAGCCTAATTTATTGCTTTTCAATGCAGCTTCAGATGCAACTCATTTGGCTGTTGTGGATCTTTGTAGTGCCTTTTTCAATATTCCTGTGCATTTTGAAAGTCAATATTTGTTTGCTTTTACTTGGCAAAAATCAACATTTTTACATGGGCTGTAATTCCCCAAGGATTTACTGAATTTCCCACCCATTTTTGTCAGATTCTGCATGCAGATTTGTAGCCTTTACAGTTTACAAACAAATCCACATTGCTGCAATATCTTGATGATTTCCTGGTTTGCTCAGCCTCCCAGTGGGCCTGCCTTGATGACAGTGTAGCTTTATTAAAACATCTGGCTGCTGGTGGACCTAAGCTTTCCAAGGAAAAATTACAATTAACTCAACCTTATGTTAAATATTTGAGCCACCTATTTTCTGCAGAAGGCATCTCTATATCCTAAAGAAACTATTCTTGTCTTTTATACCCAAAACAAAGAAATGGCTATGTGGGTTTCCAGGACTTTGTGGCTATTGTCAAATCTGGATTCCCAATTTTTCTTTGTTGGCTCAAATTTTATACACATATTTAACTGTCTCTGAGCCAGATTCATTCCAAATTGAACCAGAAGATCAAGGGGCTGTAGTTCAATTAAAAGGGGCTTTAAAATTTGGAAGGATAAATAACGTACTCATTCTAAGTTTTCCAAATTACCACCTAGGTTTTTCCTCATTTATACATGAAGTATCTAGCGATGCTTTAGGTGTACTAACTCAGAAACATGGAGGGTGACAAAGACCTATAAGTTTATTATAGCCTACAGCTTGATGCTGTATCCAGGGGATACCCTCCCTGCCTTAGGGCTGTGGCTGCAACTGCCAAACTAGTGGAAACCATAGTAGATGTGGCACTGGGAAACTTTTTAAATGTCTATGTGCCCCATATTGTGCCTGTCTTACTTAATTCTGCCTTGACACACAACCTTTCTGCCAGCAGGCTCACCTCTTATGAAGTTCTTCTCTTGACTGTATCTAACATTAGACTACATTCCATGGCCTGTTTAAATCCAGCTACCATATTTTTATTCAAAATGACATGCACCTTCTAACTTTGCCAGTCATGCTCTCCCATCTTGTGTGGTATTTTGGTAATTGCATTATGATAATTTTTTTTACAACATGTGGAAGAGAATTGGCCTGGTGGCACTTGTGAGGCTGCCTTGTGGGGGAGGGCATGGCTGGCAAACAAAAGCAGAAGGCATGCATTATTTGCATAAAAATATGGTATTCTTCTCCCCATAGTTAATGGAAATGACTATCTTACACAGACTAGTAGCCTTGACTGATATGTGGGATATATGCAGTTTGTTGCTTTTTCCACTCAACATTATAACTTATTATCTAGATGATTATAAATGCAACACAAAAGTTTTTGTCAAGTGTATAGCATTTTTCACATGATTTACTCCATCATTACCACGTTTTAGCACATTTAAATAACTAATTGCCACCATGTTCATTCCAACTTATGGCAGCCCCATGTGTGTCAGAGTATAACTCTGTTCCATAGGGCTTTCAATGGCTGTTTTTTTTTTTTTTAATTAATTTTTATTGTGCCTTAAGTGAAAGTTTACAAATCAAATCTGTCTCTCATACAAAAGCTTACATACACCCTGCTTTACACTCCTAATTTCTCTCCCCACAATGAGACAGCACACTCCCTCCCTCCACACTCTCTCCTCGTGTCCAGGCCAGCTTCTGGCCCCCTCCGCCCTCTCATCTCCCCTCCAGACAGGAGATGAATGGCTGGTTTTTTGAAAGTAGTTCATTAGACCTTTCTTCTGAGGTGCTTCTGGGTGGATTTGAACCTCCAACCTTTTGGTTAGTGGCCTATTGAGTTGCGATAACTCATGTAAAGTGCTCAAAAAAGTGTTTGCTATATAGTAACTGCTCAATAAATTCTAGGACAGATTATTTTTTGCTCTTGAATTTAAAATGTGTTTTCCCATAGGTTCAATATTGAGAAGAAACCACACATTTATCTTTTATCACCAATGTATATAAACTGTATTTTTAATTTGAATGAAAGCCACAGTATATTAGCAGGAGGAAGAGAATTCCTTCCTAATGCAGGTTTTTAATATCATCCTCACCTTGATTATTTTTTTATTTTTAATTAGTAGCCAATAGGAGGAAAGCAGGCCCCACCTGGGGGTATGGAGCCACAGGGAGCACACCATTCTGTTTCTGATTTTCCTTAAGTTCTAAATATCATGACCCTTTAAAATCTCCTTATTTGTTCACAGTAACTCTCCTCATGGGGGAATAGACAACACCTTTTCCTGTTGGGTTGGAGGAGATGGGGTAAGAACAGGCTGTCTCTGGTAAACTGGCCACTTGTAAGTCAGTTGTTTATGAGTTGTCTCTTTCTGGATACTAACAGTGAGTTGAAACATAGAGACCAAAATCCAGTGTAGAGTTTGTGGTGGTTGAATTATTGTATCACTTTCTCATGGGCATGAGAGATTTTTCTCTTGTGCTTGGGCATAAAAAATGATTCTAGATTAACATGTGTCAAATAATTTATCTCTCCATATTAAAAAATAAAAGCAACATAGAATGATTTCTATGTTTGTTCCAATTGGTTTGTGTGTGTGTGTGGTGAATTTTTCCCTTTCTATAACCTAGACCATTTTTTTCCTGCATTTCATAGCCTTTTATAGCCAAAAAGTAATTCCTTTCAATTGATTAAATGGCAAGACTGAAAATCATGATTATATCACCAGAGATATCATTAAAAATACTGACAACTGAACAACAACTAACAACAAAATTCCTTTGACTGCAGTTTCCTTGTTCTTTATTCACAGAGGAAATAAATTCCTGTTGCCTAATTCTGAAAGGTGAAGTGTGCCGGCCTTAGGGTTAAAACTCTTGGTAGACGTTAAAGTTGCTGGAAAGCCAAGAAATTGACTGTGTGTTTCAGTTGTAAATTAGCATACTCTTTTTGTATAGAGATAGATTTACACAGTCTTTGCCTTCAGTATCTTTGTAAAAGTGTGTGTGTGAGTCTGTGTCTTGTGTGGTGGCTTAAAAAAATAGTGGCTTTGCCTTCAGTATCTTTGTAAAAGTGTGTGTGTGAGTCTGTGTCTTGTGTGGTGGCTTAAAAAAATAGTGGCTTAGGCTCTTAAAAAAGGCTTTTAGGAAACCATAAAAAAGAACAAAAGTTCACAAATTTCACAAAAGGTAAATAAAGAGTGAACTGTAGGTGTTGTGATAATGGCTTTACAAGATAAATATTGCTTCTCAAGTGGTGACATTAACATTAAAACAATAGTCAATTGCTTCACTGAGGCATTTGTTTTACTGTAATTTTTTGTGGCTGCTGTGTGCCAGAATTCTTTAGAAAAAGGAAAGGTAGCTAGGCTACAGAAACTAACAACTCTTCCAGTTTACTCATTGCCGTAAAGTCCGACTCATAGCAACCCTATAGAATAGAGTACAACTGCCCCATAAGGGTTTCCAAGGTTGCAAATCAGTTGAGGTTTATTTAAATTCCCTTGAGATCTAATGATTTTTTAGATCCACTCTGTGTTCAATTCTGCCAGACAAAGAAGGCTTTCATTTTGAATTCAACATTGTTGAATTTCCAAAAGGGTTTTTTTTTTTTTTTTTTGGAAGAACATTTACCTTCTATCTGTCTGATTGCTTACGCTCTTTGTTCTCTATAAAGGGTAAAATGCAATTGAGGGCATTCTCAATCTGCAAATATTTAAGAGAAACGTAAAATAGGATTCATAAGGAATAAAATGTTGTTGGCGCAAAGGTGAGCTTTAAATGCATGAGTCCAGTACTGTTCAAGGAGCCCTGGTGGAGCAAATGGTTAAGCATTAGGCTGCTAACTGAAAGGTTGGTGGTTTGAATCCACCCAGTGGCTTCTTGGGAAAAGATCTGGTGATCTACTCCTTTAAAGATTACAGCCAAAAAACAAAAACAAAATCCTATGGAAGTTCTTCTCTATCACATGGGGTTACCACAGGTTGAAATCTACTCCGCAGCACCCAACAACAGTGCTGTTCAAGGAAAACGAAAAGGGGACGTTCCCTGTTGGAGGGAAGAACGTTACTGGTGAGTGGGAGGAGGTGAGTGGTACTGGTTTGGACACATATGCATCTGTCATCTTGTGAATCATCTTCTGGCACACCCTCGTCGCTCTCTGTCCCATCCCTTCCAAGGTCAAATTACGGAGCAGTCTTGCATCCAGAAGGAGCCCTGGTGGGAGAGTGGTTAAAGTTCTCCGTTGCTAACCAAAAGATTAGCGGTTCTAAGCCAACAGTCACTCCAGGGGTGAAAGATGCAGCAGACTGTTTCTGTAAAGATTTCCACCTTTCTTGGAAGCCCTATGGAGCGGTTCTACTGTGTCCTACAGGGTCTTAAGGAGTCTGAATTGACTCAATGGCAATGGGTAGCAGGTTTTGGCTTCATCCAGAGGGATGCTGAGTCAGCTTCTTTATTTGTAAAGGGGAGCAACTCAAATTGTTAGCATTGAAATCTAAAAACAAAATCTAAATTTTTTATTCTTATCCTGTGTAGTAATAGCAGGAATATTACACTATTTAGATTTTAGGTTCTACCTATCATATAGAGTCATACATTTACGCTATTAATTAGTAATTCCAAAGAAACTGTGTATTCAAAAATGATTCCATTATATTTATTTCTACCATTTGCATATGTGGCTGAGTATTGTTAACATGCTGTCCTCTTATTTATTAAAAATAATGTACCAAAAACCTTAATGACCTTTTTGTCTTGTAATCAAGAAGACTGAGAAACCTAGAATCTTTTCTCAGCATATGTAACCCAGCCACTACTGGGAGGTCCAGATATTTAAGAAATAGTCAACCTAATTATTAGAAGCACTTGTGTATATAAGGCCATCAGCATGTGGGCTGGCAGTTAAATGACTCATAAAAAGACTGAAATGAATGACGTGCCTTATATTTATCTGTATTTCAAGGAAGGCCCATCAGGCTTACATGGAAAAGTCTGAGATGTAAGTGAAAACAGGATAGCTATCTACAGACTCTTTGCTAGAGCTAACCCCGTCTTTAAAGGCAGACAGTCTCACCATTTGATTATGCAGTAGGGTGATAGTTTGGGATGTTAAAAGAGCTTTTCTCCATCTTCAAACTAAACCATAAATATCAAGACATCCTCATTGAAATTGTTATAATAGAATAACAGAACCAAATTCTTGGCTTGTTTTTTGAGCTTGAAAGGCAAGGTACACACATACGGCATTGATAAAGTAAGAGAAGGGGACCAACTTCCCTTTTTCTCTACCTTGCCCTTTTGATCAAGATTCCATGGACGTGGCAAAAGATGAGAGTCAAATTGGAAGAAGAAAATTCATTTGCTTATGGGGTCTTGAGCAGGGGCCCAGAGCCAGCCCTAGTAACTAGGAGTGGAAGAGACAAAATCTCGATGGGTTTAGGTAATCTAAGAGTTGAGGAGACCTATGCCTTGCTTCCTGGGTGTAACTCTTGAATGTGGCCTAGCTTCCAAGACCCCCTTTATGGCAGGGGGTGCCCTGAGAAGTGTTTAGACATATGGGTAAAAAAAATAGCCTAGCACCGTCTCTTCATTCCCAGTCATGAACTTCCTTTGTGTTCATGAGGGGCTCAGATGTGGACGTAGGGTGGTCTTACAGTCGAGAGAAACAGACCCCACAGCAAGTCTCTCTGTAGTTCAACCTCTCAAGGGTGGAGACCCTGCAGATGTCTCAATTGGTGCTGAGACCCATAGATGTCTCATGTGAAGCTTCTCTACTTGGTCATGGTCAACATATGCCCATGAGAGACTGATGGCAGGGGAGAACCTTGAAGTAAATGAGATTATGTTTCTGTCCCTCCTACATTCTCCCCCAATAAAATGGGCACTCCAAATAAAAAACAAGTTTATTATAAAAATTGGAAAAGTTTTATTTCTCATCCATTTGAATTTGGGCTTGAGGGTCGTGGCTGCAGATCAGATCTAGAATGGCAGGTCAACAGTTGATTTTAACTGGTCACTTCAAAGGCAGCTGTGACTATCTACCACTTCATAGAAAGTAAATGTTTTCGATTAGGGAGGCAGGTGTAGGAAGGGGAGAGGTTGGCCAGCGGGTCATTCCTATAGGCCTGAACACCCACCTCCATCAATGGTTAACTGTATAATATTGGGAACTCATGCTGTAAAGCTTGGTTGATATATTATGGGTTTTGTGGCGGGAACCTTTACTTCCAGTCCTTTTTTTCTCATCTCATTTCTAACCCCTTAGAGAGACTACTCACAGCCTAATCCTCAGCCTGGTGAGTTGAATAAATTATATTAAGGTTTGGGGTGATTCTAGGTGACCCAAGTCAAGCTAGATTCTTATCACTGACTGGGGTAAGTGCAATTGCAGAGAGACCTTGGGACCATGTTGGCCTTAGAACACCCTGGACCTGGAAGAAACTGAATCTGGGACAGAGGCCTAGGACAGAGGGCACCAGGCACCAGAACACTCTGGTGCTTTCCTTCTGCAATCTAGGCTCATCGGAGTCTCAACTAGCACTGAAATTATATTTGGGGGATTAGATCCTCCTTGGCATTCAGCCCAGAGGGCACTCTCCTAAGCACTCCTAAACAAATATCATTTGCCTAAAAGATCCCATGCCGTATCAGGCCACATTCTATTTTTAATGACTTGGAAGTAAGTCTGTGTCTAGTCTTCATGTGTCCTTTTATAAAAACTACCTTCCTACCCAGTGTTTTGCAAATAGCTCTTTTTTCTTGGTAAACCCCTGAAGTTCTGCAAACCATTTCCTCTTAGCCTGGAAACTCCATCCTTTCCTTTTGGCACCTTAAAAACACAACCCACTCAGCATATCATAAGCAAGGTTTCTAACTTCTTGGCCACCTGTTGATACTCTTTTCTGCCTTCTGTTACAGAGCTGTTGTAGGCAAACAGCTTAGGGATAGAGAGGGCAACTTGTCATGTGCTACCCAAATGTACATGTTAGTCTTTGGAAGAAGGATAGGGGTATTCAGTGCCAGAGCAAGCTACAGTGGAATTAAATGACTTGAACAAGAGACATTTAGTAGCTGGAGAGAGATGAGGGGATTGAAAAGAGGACTAAAGTCAGGACTAAAAGAACTAAAGCTTTCTCCCAGAAAATACCAGCTGAAAAACATGTAGTTTCCAATAAGTATTGTTGATGGAGCAATGAAAAAAGATAGAAACCAAGGGAAGAATACATTAGAAGCTATACTTTTGGTTTTATTGATATTGAAACTATTTTTCTTCCCTGAGGGATGCTTGTCTGGAGTTGAATAGAGTTCATCAGGTGGAAAAAGCGGAGTGCCCCTGCCTTCAACCCCAACATGGATTGTATACTTCCAGCCACGAAGAGCCACACACTAGATGAGATTCATGAACAGTAAAGACATGAGTGCAGTGAACCCCAATAACACCTTTCGGTGAGGGAGAACCACCCTCAGGCATCCAAACATGTTACTTTTCTCCAACTAAGAAGAGGGAGCTGTACTCATTTCCAGAGGAAACATAATTTAGCAAGAGCCATAGGGCAGTCCATCCCCTGTCTGTCAGTTTGTTGTACTGTGGTGGTTTGCATGTTGCTATGATACTGGAAGCTATGCCACTGGTATTTCAAATATCAGCAGAGACATCCGTAGTGGATAGGTTTTAGTGGACAACAAACTAGGAAGAAAGACCAAGTAATCTACTTCTGAAAATTAGCCAAAGCCCTATGGATCCCAACCGAATATTGTAGGGTATAGTGCTAGAAGACGAGCCCACTAGTTTGGAAGGTGCAGGATGGCATGGGACCAGACAATGTTTCTTTCTGTTGGATGTGGGTTTGCCATGAGTTAGAGGTGACTCAACAGAGATGACTCAATGAAGTTGTCAAGGATTTCATTTTACTTGGATCCACAATCAACAGCCATGGAAGCAGCAGCCAGGAAATCAAATGACGCATTGCATTAGGTAAATTTGCTGCAAAGGACCTCTTTAAAGTGTTGAAAAGCAAAGATGTCATCTTGAAGACTAAGGTGTGCCTGAGCCAAGCCATGGTATTTTCGATCGCATCATATGCAGGTGAAAGCTGGATAATGAATAAGGAAGAAAGAAGAATAATTGACGCCTTTGAATTGTGGTGTTGGCAAAGAATATTAAATATACCATGGACTGCCAAAAGAACGAACAAATCTGTCTTGGAAGAAGTACAACCAGAATGCTCCTTAGAAGCAAGGATGACAAGAGTGTATCTTACATACTTTGGACATGTTGTCAGGAGGGATCAGTCCCTGGAAAAGGACATCATGGTTGGCAGAGTACAGGGTCAACAGAAAATAGGAAGACCCTCAATGAGGTGGATTGACCCAGTGGCTGCAACAATAAGCTCAAGCTTAACAACAATCATAAAGATGGTGCAGGACAGGCAGTGTTTTGTTCTGTTGTGCGTACGGTCACTAAGAGTTCGAACTGACTCTACTGCATGTAACAACAACAGCAACAAAAACCAACATAGGACAGTGGTTCTCAACTAGCAGTGATTTTTTTCCCCAAAGTACATTTGGCAATGTCTGGATATGTTATTGATGGTCACAGCTGGGTGCGGTTACTGCTGACATCAAGTGGTAGAGGCTAGGGATGCTGCTAAACATCCTACAATGCACAGGACAGCCCCCACCACAAAGGATTGTCTGCCCCCAAAGTCAGTAGTGCTTCTGCTGAGAAACTCTTGTTCAGTGTTAATTCCAACTATGTTTCAAAATAAAGTGGACACTCTGAATGCAGTATCTCTCATCAGATTGCTTTCTAGACGTCTGCTACCGATCAGACATGAACAAAAATTAAAAAGTGATTAGCAGTTCAAACATAAGCTGACAAACTTGCTTCTCTTTTTCAAAGAACTGATTTCCAAAGAAACGGTGCTGCTTTTTAAATTTCTTTTCTTGCTAGAAAATATCTGTGATTTTATTTGAGTCAATGAATATGAAGCCTTCATGGAGTCTTCACACATTTTTAAACATGAATAATGAAGAACCATTTAAAAGCCACTTTGTTGGCGTATAGAATGATTGCATACATGGATTTTTTAAAATTTCAGATCTTGCGAAGTACAAAAATGTTTATTGTAGGGGAGTATATAAGCTGTACTCAAATGCCCAACAGGAGAGACACCTATTTCAGCCCAGAGAAGAAAATTGATAATGTGTTGCCAGAAAGATTACAGCTTGTTCCTAGTGTATCTAAAACCCGAGACATTAAAGTTTAAAAGTTTCACAAGGACCTTATACTTTAACCATTCAGAAAGTGCCACAGGCTAGCATGTCCTTGAGAATGGGAGATGAAGTAATATTTACTGTGGTATTTTTGCGCAAGTGTGATTCACCTTTCCTTGGGACCGCTTCATTTATGCATGTTGGGAGATGATCATGGTGGTAAAAGATACTTAAATCAATAAGAGCCTGACTTTCCTCTAGAATACTTCATCAAGCAGTGGGATTAATAATGAGAAAGAGTTTCAAAGGCAGAATTTTAATATACACCTTTTAAGCTCTTATGAATTCACATCAATAGAATTAATAAGCTTACTGTCACTAGGCTAGTGTGTGTGTCTAGTAAGTGAAACCAATTTCACTTAATCTTAATTAGTTTTCAATTTCTATTTTGTCTCCTTAGTTCCTGCATTATTCTCTTAATAACGGCTTATGTTTAGCTTTACTGATGCTAGAAATCAAAGTTGAACAATGAAAGGATGTCAAGCCCAAATCTGCTTAGTGGCAGGATCTGTACAACTAAACTATTACTCCGATATGAAGATAGAAGTTCCTTTTAGAAGGTTGTTCGTGTGTGCGTGTGTGTACACGTGCATGTGTATACAGATGTTTGCATGCACATAAGCATGTGTATGTTTTACCTCAAGTTTCAATTTCCATAAAAACTAGCCCCTCCACCCCATATGCTTAAGTGCTCTGTTGCTGTTGTGTGCTGCCATGTCAATTCCGTCTCAACCCAATGTGATGGAGTAGAACTGCCCCACAGGGGTTTCTTTGCTGAAATCTTTACAGAAGAAGAATGCTAGGGCTTTCTCCTGCAGTCTCTGGATGGATTCGAACCACCAACTTTTAGGTTAGAAGCCAAGTGCTTAACAGTTGCACCACCAGGTCTCCTTTTAAGCACTTGGCTACTAGCCAAAAGGTTGGCAGTTTGAATCCTCCCAGAGGTACCTTGAAAGACAGTCCTGGTGCTCTGTTTTGAAAAGGTAACGGCCCTATGGAACAGTTCTACTGTTCATACATGGGGTCGCCATGAGTCAGAATTGATATGACAGCAACCCAACAACAGCAGCCACAACTCAAATAAATCAATTTCCATATGAGGGAGTTAGATCCTTTTTCTACCTAGAAATGCCTTACTGAAATATCCAGAGCCATACTATTGTTAGTGTTTAGAAGTTGTACAAAATTACTGAAAGATAAGTTATAAAATACACCAACTACACTTTCTAAACTGGTATTAATTACTTTAATATATATACATGAATAAGGAAGACCAAAGAAGAATTGATGCCTTTGAATTATGGTGTTGGCAAAGAATATTAACTATACCATGGACTGCCAAAAGAAAAAAATAGATTTGTCTTGGAAAAAGTACAACCAGAATGCTCCTTAGAAGCAAGGATGACGTCTCACATACTTTGGACATGTTAACAGGATGGATTAGTCCCTGGAGAAGAACATTGTGGTTGGTAAAGTTGAGGGTCAGTGAAAGAGAAGACCCTCAACGAGATGGATTGACACAGTGGCTGCAACAATGAGCTCAAGCATAACAACGATTGTGAATATGGTGCAGGACCAGCAGTGTTTTGTTCTGTTGTACATAGGGTTGCTATGAGTTGGAACCCACTGGACAGCACCTAACAACAATGACAACATTATATATATATATATGTATATATATACATATATATCACTTTATGTATATATATACATATATATATATATTTGTAAAACTGAAGAATCTTAGACTCTTTTCTGAGGGAATTGTAGACCATTACAGTGAGTCACATAACTGAATGCCTGTTGTCAGTTGTTAATTGCTATTAACTTGACTTCGACATACAGGTACTTTACGTATGTTGTTGTTGTGTGCCATCGAGTTGATTCCAACTCATAGTGACCTTGTAGGACAGAACAGAACTGCTCTATAGGGTTTTCTAGCTTCTTTACAAAAGTAGATTGCTAGGCCTTTTCTCCCATGGAGATGCTGGTGGGTTTGAACCAGCAACCTCCTTTTGGTTAGCAGCCGAGTACTTAATCATTGTGCCACCAGAGTTCAAGACCCTATGTATAACAAAATCAAATGTTGCCTGGTCCTGTCCCATTTTCATGATCATTAGTAATTGGACAATGTTCTGTTATGATCCATAGGGTTTTCACTGGCTAATTTTTGGAAGTAGATCACCTGGACTTTCAAGTCTCTTTTAGCCTGGAAGCTCCTCTGAATCCTGTCCTCCATTGCTGATCCTGCTGGTATTTGAAACACTAGAGGCATAATTTTCAGCATCGTAGCAACACCCAAGCCACCTCAGTATGATAAACTGACAGACAGGTTTGCCAGTTAATAGTTATCATTTAATAAAATTTCTAAGTATTTGGTCTTGCTTCCTAAATTAATTTTTTTTATTTGGTAACATTGGGGTGAAACTTTCCATCTCAATTTCTAAGTCTTGTGTTTAACTTATACTGGAGATTGAAAACAAAACAACTATTTTTCTCTTGAATTTTCTGCTGAAAAGTAGCTCTGTCACCTCAGCTCGTACAGAAAGCTATTCCCAGGCCTCCTTCTGAATCTTCAGACAAGCAAAGTGAGCTGTTCATTCACTGTCAGCTCAATGTGTTGACTGGATATTTCAGGTGTTTGAGTGCTTATCATTTCCCATGACACTGCCAGAAAACGAATGTAGATATCTCACAGTTCTGGTTGATGGAATGCTATGTCCGCATTGTCACCAACAATGTTGTAATGAGGAAATCTCTCTCCTTAGTATCCACCTCAGCATTTCCAGTTTTGAAATAGCATCTGGCTGGCAGCCCCAGAAGAACCTCTTCTACGGAAAAAGATGAACATTTATACTGTGATCCAACCCTAAAATAGACTTTTTACCTATTGCCAGAAGTTAGAACAATTACAACTAAATATCAAAGGCGATGGAACAAGTCCGAACAATACTGTCAATGATCTATTACACTATGTCCACCTGAAATCCAGCATGGTGTTCTTTCATCCATTTACCATCTCTTGCTCCCGACATAGAGCTTACAGTCTTTATCAGTCAGAAAACTCAATAGTTGCCTTCACATCACAAGGCTACCCCGGTCATCCTACCTCTTTTTCTACTTCCAGACAAAAACGCCTAGAAAACAACTTTGACATAAAAGAATGCAGGAGAGGAGGAGGATGGTAGATGGAAGCAGAAATAAGAATTCTGGTTGTATCGTATATTCTTACACAATTCATCTATGCAGAGTCAGAGACCTAAACGATGAAGTTGGGAAGATTCCACATTATTCAAGAAAGTTAAGTATGTTAGAGAAGGGGGCTTAGGCCAGGAGTTCTGCACACATCCATCTGCCACCCAGATGTAGGTCCAAAAAAGAAATTTGATCAGGACCCAATTAGACATAGAAGAGAGCCAAAACTAAGACACACATTCTGTGTTTCAGATGCTGGGTCTGGATAGATTTCTCTCTGATTTCAAGAGAAAAACAAACAAGCAAATGTAAATACAACAGAACAAGAGAAGTGGAGTATCAGCCTGAAGATACAAACCTCTGAAAAAGATTTACTACAGGAATGAGAAGAAGAAGAAGAAGAAAAAAGTAGAAAATTGGCATTATCAATGGGACCAAAAAAAAAAAAAAAAAAGACATGATTACCATAAAATAGTAGCAGCACTCTGTATTAGATGAAACTGTAGTAAGGTAAAATTAGAAATATATTGCTGAAATACAAAGATTCACTGAATTAGAGCAACAAAGGGTCAGAAGTAGCACTATAATCAGCTAAGTATGTTTGGGGAAGACAAAGTTGCGAAGTCTACTCAGGATGCAGAAGAAAAAGACAAGGGTAGAAAACAAGGAGAGAAAATGATATGTATGGAGGATGGAGACTCCAGAGCCAAAATTATAGGTGTTCCAGAAGAAAAATAAATAACAAGTAGAACAGAAGCAATTATTCAAAGATATAATTAAATAAAAGTCTTCTGAGTTGAAAAAAAGATTGAACAACCAGATCAAAAGGGCTCACTGTGTTCGAAGTAAATGAGATGAAAAGGCAACTTTGTAACATTTGAATTACAGGGATGGAGAGAAAGAGACTACAAGCATTCATGCAGAAAAAATATAGGTGAAAAACAAAAGCTAAGCTGGCCTTAAACTGACTTTTCCCCTGGACACAATGGAGCTGTGTCTACAGAATGTTAAAAAAAAAATCTGTTAATATAAAAGTAAGACATTTACAGATACACTAACAATATATGCCAACCATCGAACTTTTCTGAAAAAATAATTACCCAATGGAGACATATTTTAATATATAAAATTCGAGAGTAGTTAAATCAGGGCATAACATAACTGCCACAAAACCCAGTGGTACAGCAGATGGATACAGTCCATCTCAAGCCCTAAGGCAAACTGTCATCCCAGGAAACGTGTGTAAACTGGCCACGTTAATAAAGCTACAAAAATTTGAAGAAATTGCTGCCTCTTTCCACAATGCCACCTGGATGGAACCTAAAAGCAAATACTTTTGTTATAAGTTTTTGTTCATTGTTATGGTAAAAATACAGTTGCCATCCAATTGATTCTGACACATAGTGATCCCCCACCTCCTGTGTGTCAGAGTGGAACTGTGTGCCACAGGGTTTTTAATGGCTGATTTTTCAGAAATAGGTCTCCAGGCCTTTCTTTAGAGGTGCTTTTGGGTGGACTTGAATCCCTAGCCTTTCAGTTATCTGCCAGGTGTGTTAACTGTTTACACCATCATTACGGCAGTATCTTCCTTACTTGGCAAAAGAAGTTTGTCTGAATAAATTTCTTTCATATTTTAGATCAAATTTGTCACTAATTTCGGAAGTGTAACTAGATATGCATAATGACATTGTTGTTATTAGATGCCCTCAAGTCACTTCCAACTCATAGTGGCCTCATGCGCAACAGAATGAAATACTGCCTGTCTGCACCATCCTCACAATTGTTGCTGTGCCTAAGCCCATTGTTGCAGCCACTGTTGTCAATCCACCTCTTTGAGGGTCTTCCTCTTTTTCCCTGACCCTCTACTTTACCAAGCATGATGTCCTTCTCCAAGGACTGGTCCCTCCTGATAACATGTCCGAAGTAAGTGAGATGAAGTCTCACTATCCTTGCTTCTAAGGAACATTCTTGTTGTACTTCTTCCAAGACAGATTTCTTTGTTCTTCTGGCTGTCCACGGTATATTCAGTATTCTTCACCAACACCGTAATTCAAAGGCATCAATTCTTCTTCAGTCTTCTTTATTCATTGTCCCTCTTTCCCATACATATGAGGAGATTGAAATCACCACGGCTTCAGTCAGGTGCACCTTAGTCTTCAAGATGAAATCTTTGTTTTTTAACACTTGAAAGAGGTCTTCTGCAATGGATTTGCCCAGTGCAATGCATGGTCTGATTTCTTGACTGCTGCTTCCATGGGCGTTGATTGTGGTTCCAAATAAAATGAAATCTTGACAACTTCAGTCTTTTCTCCATTTATCATGATGTTGCTCATTGGTCCAGTTGTGAGGATTTTTGTTTTCTTTATGTTAAGGCATAATACATACTGAAGGCATAATGATAAAAAAAAAATAATGATAAGCACGATTAAACAGCACTTTTATTTTCAGAAGGAGTTAGCACGGCAGGATGGTTACAAATGTGGGGCCTAAAATCAGATAGCTTGCATTTCATCTCTTCCTCCATTACTTAGTCTATCTTCTTGGGCAAATCGCTTAATCTCTAGGGGACTCACCTATAAAATGGAAATACTGTAGACTTTAATGCATAGAATTTTTGTAAGAATTAAATAAGTCAACACATACAAAGTACTTAGAACTGTATCTGGTGTACCTGCTGCATACTGGGTAGAAGAAGGAACAGGAATGAAAACACACCAGTATATTTGTGTTTTCTTTGCATTGTGGTAGTTTTTTTTTTTTTTCTATCTTCCTGTACTTTAAAATATTTTATTTATGACCTTGCATTACTAGTAGAAAAAGTATAAGTTTAAAGAAAAAATAGTTATTTAAAAATAAAAATAAATTACAACTATGTGTTATAATACCAAATTTGTTATAGCAATAATGGGAAGTACAACTGAAACCATTAGTTCTAATCTTACCACTTTCTGTTACCTATTCTATAGAACAGGTATTTCTATTACCTAATCTACTACTTTTTAATTTTTTTGGGTAATCTACTACATTTTTAATCTACTGCTTTTGACTTTTTTGGGGGGGTAATCTTCTACACCTCAAAATGGTAAGAAACAGCTACAAACATCCATTAATAATCAGAATGTAGACTGCACAAAGTATGAATCAAGGAAAACTGGAAGTTGTCAAAAATGAAATGGAATGCTTGAAGATTTATATCCTAGGAATTAATAAGCTGAAATGGACTGGTATTGGCCATTTTGAATCAGACAATCATACGGTCTACTATGCCAAGAATGTCAAGTTGAGGAGAAATAGTGTCACATTTCATCTTTGAAGAGAATATTTCGAGATCTATCCTCAAGTACAGCGTTGTCAGTGATAGGATAATATCCATACGCCTACAAGGAAAACCAGTTAATGTGACTATTATTCAAATTTACGCACCAACCACTAAGGCCAAAGATGAAAAACTGAAGATTTTTACCAATTTCTGCATTCTGAAATTGATCAAACATGCAATAAAGATGCATTGATAATTACTGGTGATTGGAATGTGAAAGTTGGAAACAAAGAAGGGTCAGTAGTTGGAAGATATTGCCTTGGTGATTGCATGATAGAATTTTGCAAGACCAACGACTTCTTCATTGAAAATACTTTTTTTCAACAACATAAACAGCCATTATACACCTGAACCTTGCTGAGTGGAATACACAGACAGCAAATCAACTACATCTGTGGACAGAGATGATGGAGAAGCTCAGTATTATCAGTCAGAACAAGGCCACTCTCCAACTTCATAAGAGACCGTCAATTACTCATATGCAAGTTCAAGTTGAAGCTAAAAAAATAAAACAAGGCCATGGGAGCCAAAGTATGACCTCAAGTATATCCCACCTGAATTTAGAGACCATCTCAAGAAGAGATCTAATACACTGAACACTAATGACCAGAGATCAGGCAAGTTGTGGAATTACATCAAGGACATCATACATGAAGAAAGTAAAAGTTCATTAAAAAGACAGGAAAGAAAGAAAAGACAAAAATAGATGTCAGGAGACACTCTGAAAGTTGCTCTTGAAAGTAGAGTAGCTAAAGTGTACAGTAGAAATGAAAGTAAAGAGTATAATGAAATTTTCAAAGACCTGGAGTTAGAAAAATGAAAGGGAAGAACATGCTTGATATTTCTCAAATTGAAAGAACTGTAGAAAAAAATTCAATTCTCAAGTTGCAATTTTGGTTGATTGTATGGGCAAACTATTGAATAACAGAAAAGGAAACATTAAAGGAAGATGGAAGGGATACACAGAATCACTGTACCAAAAATAATTGGATGATGTTCATCCATTTTAGGAAGTAGCATATGATCAAGAAACAGATGTACTGAAGGACAAATTCCAAGCTGCCTGAAGGCATTGGTGAAAAACAAGGCTCCAGGAACTGACGGAATAAGAATTGAGATGTTTCAACACGGCTGCAACTCCGGAAGTGCTCACTTATCTATGCCAAGAAATTTGGAACACAGCTACCTGACCAACTGACTGGAGATGATCCATATATGTGCCCCTTCCAAAGAAAGGTGATTCAACAGAACGTGGAAATTATTGAACAATATCATTAATATCACATGCAAACAAAATTTTGCTGAAGATCATTCAAAATTGGTTGCAGCAGTACATTGACAGGGAGCTGCCAGAAATTCAAGCCAGATTCAGAAGAGGAGGTGAATGAGGGATATCATTGCTGATGTTGGATAGATCCTGCTGAAAGCAGAGAATACCAGAAAGATGTTTACCTGTATTTTATTGACTATGCAAAGACATTCAACTGTGTGGGTCATAATAAACTATGGATAACATTGCGAAGAATGGGAATTCCAGAACACTTTATCGTGCTCATGGGAATCTGTACATTGACCAAGAGGCGGTTGTTCGAACAGAACAAGGAGATACTGCATGTGTTAAAGTCAGGAAGGATGTGTGTCAGGGTTGTATCCTTTCACCACACTTATTTAATCTGTATGCTTAGCAACTAATCTGAGTAGTTGGACTATGTGAAGAAGAACAAGGCATCAGAATTGGAGGAAGACTCATTAACAACCTTGCTTGCTGAAAGTAAAGAGGACTTGAAGAGCTTACTGATGATGATCAAAGACTCAGCATTTAGTACAGATTGTATCTGAACATAATGAAAACAAAAATTCTTACAACCAGACCAATAAGCAACATCATGATAAATAGAGAAAATATTGATGTTGTCAAGGATTTCATTTTACTTGAATACACAATCAACGCCTTTGGAAGCAGCAGTCAAGAAATCAAAGGAGGGATTGCATTGGGCAAATCCACTGCAGAAGACCTCTTTAAAGTGCTAAAAAGCAAAGGTGTCACCTTTAGGACTAAGGTGTGCTTGACCTTAAACCCCGCTGCTGTGCTTGACCTTACTTGACCTTAGCCAGGGTATTTTCAATAGCCTCATATGCATGTAAAATCTGGACAATGAATAAGGAAGACCAGGGAAGAATTGATGCCTTTGAATTACGGTGTTGGTGAAGAATTTTGAATATATCATGAACTGCCAGAAGAAACAAATCTGTTTAGAAGACGTATAGCCAGAAAACTCCTTAGAAGCAAGGATGGTGCGACTTCGTCTCACATACTTTAGACAAGTTATCAAGAGGGACCAGTTCCTGGAGAAGGCCGTCATGCTTGGTAAAATAGAGGGTCAGTAAAAGAGAGGAAGATCTTCAGTGAGATGGATTGACATACTGGGTACAACAATGGGCTCAAATATAGCAACAATTGTGAGGATGATGTGCGACTGGATAGTGTTTTGTTCTGTTGTTAATAGGGTTGCTATGAGTTGGAACCTACTCAAGGGCACCTAATAACAACAACAACATTACCTGTATTTAAAATTTCTCTTAGCATCTAGGAGGGTGATGACAAAATGTCCTTTTAGGACTTCGTGGACATAGACATTATTTTACCCTCATCCTGGTTACATTGATGAGGCCAGTGTCTTGTTTGGTTTTCTAAAAAAAGAGAAGAAAGCTAGAGAGGAGCCAAGGAGTTCTGGGGCAAAAATTACCCAGATCTGTCCTATTATCCCATTTCTGTGCCCTCCATCAATCCGTCCCCAGCTATTATGGTGAGAGGATAAATATATTCTAACTGCTCTTGTCGTGTTCATGGCAGGGAAGAAAATTCTCCATGAACTCATATGTCTGTGTTGGACATCGTCAATCACAACATCAGCTCCTGCTTTATCCTAGTTTGAGAAAGAGGCAGAATTATTTATTTACCAGGGACAGTGATTGTTCCAAGTTAGAATTCTCGCCTTCCATGCAGGAGTGCTGAATTAGATTCCTGGCCAGTGAACCTCATGCTGAGCCACCACCTGTCTGTCAGTGGAGGCTTGCTTGTTGATGACGTTGAACAGGTTTCAGTGGAGCTCCTAGACTAAGACAGGCTGGGAAGACAGGCCTGACTATCTACTTCTGACGCATCTGTCAGTTTGTTTCCGAAAGCGAAGATGACTTGAATCACTTACTAATGAAGATCAAAGACCACAGCCTTCAGTATGGATTACACCTCAACATAAAGACAATGCAAGTCCTCACAACTGGGCCAATAAACAACATCATGATAAACGGAGAAAAGACTGAAGTTGTCAAGGATTTCATTTTACTTGGATCTATAATCAACACTCATGGAAGCAGCAGTTGAGAAATCAAAAGACTCATTGCATTGAGCAAAACTGCTGCAAATGACCTCTTTAAAGTGTTGAAAAGCCAAGATTTCACCTTGAAGACTAAGGAGTGTTTGACCCAAGCCATGGTGTTTTCAATCGCCTCATAGTCATGGGAAAGCTGGATGATGAATAAGGAGGACTGAAGAAGAATTGACGCCTTTGAACCGTGGTGTTGGTGAAGAATATTGGATATACCGTGGACTGCCAAAAGAAAGAAAAAAATCTGTCTTGGAAGAAGTACAACCACAATGCTTCTAAGAAGCAAGGATGGTGAGACTATGTCTTGCATACTTTGGACATGTTACCAAGAGGAATCAGTATCAGGAGAAAGGCATCATGCTTGGTAGAGGGTCGGCAAAAAAGAGAAAGACCCTCAACTGGACGGATTGACACGGTGGCTATAACAATGGGCTTAAGCATGACAATGATTGTGAGGATGGTGCAGGACTGGGCAGTGTTTCGTTCTGCTGTACACAGGGTTGCTATGGGTCAGAACCAACTCGACGGCACCTAACAACAACAACATCTACTTCTGAAAATCAGCTAATGAAAATCCTATGCATTGTGCATGAGGCCATCAATCAGGGGCCTACTTGATGTCAGCTACCAACAATAATAACAACAAATGTATTTACTAGATGTCTAAAGTTTTGAAGGGATGGGATAATGCTATTCCACTGGTTTGAATGTTTTAACATTTTATTTTTACCCTTAAGCCAGTCCTTTGCTCTTTTGTGCTTTATTCTGTGATATGGAATATGGCACAGGTCTTTGAAAAAGTCATTCTTGTGTCTACACTGTAATGTCACATCTCATCCTCACAAAACCTCTGTGGTCTCAGCGGCCAAGTTCTAGACCATTTTTCCCATGTCGATAATTGAACATTTCACTTTTGGAGAAAACCAGGCATGTAAGTATGGCTTATAAGTATCTCAGAAAGCATATTTTGAGATGTGTTTTTTTTTTTACCAGGATTTTTGCATATTATCTCATTTCTTCTGAATATTATTATTATTATTTTTTAATTCAATGACGGCAACAGTGTATTGCTTACTTTGAAATCAACCTCTCCAGCTCTTTTAACATTTTCTAAATTTGGAATTTTTTTTTTTGGTTAATGTTTATTTCTTCAATCTCCCCTACTCCCCCACCCCCACACCCCAAGAAAGGCTCTTAATTTTGTATCTGACTAGATGTGCCATTGTAATTAACAACAAATTTACATCAATTTTTATAAAGTCAACTTCCAAGATATGGGATAATTACAAAAGAAACCCAAATGGCAACCTTCTGGGGCTCTGGTTTCTAACAATGGTAAGGTAAAATTATTGAGAAAGTTTATTATGTGGATTGTCTTACCAAATCCTCCTAAAAACAATAAGCATCAGGCACTATTTCCAATCACTATCTTACAAGTAGGTCAGCTGTGGTTTAGAGAGGTTAAATGGTTGCACAAGTTTATAGAATAACAGCAAGGGCATTAGGTCTGATTAATTCCAAAGCACTTTCTTGACGTCTACACTAAATGACCTCTCATTTAGCAGCTGGTGTGGAGTTCTGGGTTTCAGTGGACTAACCCTGTGCTTAAAAGGCCAAAGAGAGTACATCTGGATCACCACAAGGACGTTTTCTTTTTGCAGTTTCCAAAAACACTTCTGAAAAATAAGTATTTCCTAGAATCTTCCACTATCAGAGGGTTCCAGGAAGTTGGTTTCCGACTAACGTTAAGTAACCTGTTGACAAGGAAATGGAATAGAATTAAATGAGTTCTTCACTATATTGGAAGATTTTACAATTCAGTAATTCCTTGTGACTGGGGATACCTTTGGAGCTCTGGTGGCCCAGTGGTCAAGAACTCGGCTGCTAACCAAAAGCTCAGCAGTTAGACTCTACCAGCTGCTCCTTGGAAACCCAAATGAGACAGTTCTACTCTGTCCTGTAGGGTGGCTGTCAGTCAGACTCGACTGTAATGGGTTTGGGGACAACTTTGAGCTTTCCTAAAGCAGGTTTCCAGGAGTCTTACCTTTTGCTTCAATTTGGGCATTAGATGCATGGTCCAGGAAAAGAAAAGGAAAACATTTAAACTGCCACTGGCACAGGTTCAAAACTGTGACTCTTCTGTGTCTAACCCAAGGCCGAGAAGGGGAGAGTGTTGACGCATTGAGGGGTTGGCAACCAACGTCACAAAACAATATGTGTATTTATTGCTCTGTTTTTTTTTTTTTTAAACCTTCATCTAAAGCACAACGAAAAAATGTTTTTGCTCTTTTTTGTACATGTCCTAAAGCGTCAAACATAGGGAGGAGCCTTAGCGTATTTCTGGGTTCAAAAAAATAAAGGACAGTCCTACCTTGTCTGAGAAATGTTTACATCCTAGATGGTTTTGCTTTGGAGACTCTAGACAGGTGACTGTATCTGCAGCCACAGGCCTAACTCATCTAATCCTCACTCTAAACAAACAGGGGAAACGTCTGGTGGGAGAAAAATGATGTTGGGGCTGTACCTAACGCCTCACATGGAAGAGAAACCCTTTCCACACCCTGTACTTTGACAAACCTGTTCTTGCTTTGTTGCCTGTATGCAAGGAGGCAGTTTTCCCAAGTAGCCATGTTTAGGTTGGAGCTTTGTCCACAAACTTCCCAACAGAAGCTGTAACATGTTGTACTAACGAAGCAAAATAGGATCAAAACAAACAGACAGGCAGACAGACAGAAATACAAACTAACACACATTCTTGTCTGAAATTTTCTATTTCTTGGAGAGCAGGGAAAATATCTTCATGCGCATTTTGGGAAATGTTGCCCTAACTCCGAGTAGAACAAAGCACCTTTAGGAAACAGGGACCTGCCATGTATTTGGTGGGGCTAAATGAAACGCAGAAATAAAAAATGTGCGCATTTGCTTTGGCGAGGAGCCCATGCCCCTGGAACACACTGTCTCCCTGTTGGGTGGGAAGCAGTGACCCCAACCCATCTGGGGTCACAGAACTTGAGAATCAAGAAAGCCTGCCTGGGGATGTGTCTGCTCCCCAAATTCCCTCTGGCCAGTTTGCCAGATGCTGACTCAATTGGAGGAGAGTGGATTATGCCCAGGGAATGGCTATACCTGCTCACTGGTGCTCAGACATGGATGTTATTTTATGGCTCTTTTCACAAAGGCAGATGATCCGATTTAAGGAAGGCAAGCGGAGGCCAGGAGAAGTGTAAGCTGTCATGGTGATCTTTCTGCTTTAATCTCATAAGTGCATTACCTTCTTTTCTATAGCAGATGTAGTCTCTCAAAAGTAGCATGCCATTAGATTTCTGCCAATTCCGTATTTTTGAGAAATGTGTCATTTAAAAAAGAATCTTTGGGGAATAGTCCTTTGAAAAGCTAAGTGGCATCTTTCACCAATTAGAAGGCCCATTTTGGGGCTTATTAATACTTAGTGTCCTTGTATAACATAGGGCTAAAGTAAAACATAAGAGGGTAGAAAATATTTACTAAGGAATTATGCCAAAATTGTTTTGTCTTTATAATTGTAACTTGGCTAAGCAGAAAACTGGCTTTTGACATTCCCAGCTCCAGGTATACTGTAGTCAAAGAGCAAAGTTTTGTAATTTCTCGTAGGGGCTTTTTCAGGAGTGCCTTAGTCTCTGCTCTCTGCTGTTCGCTTATTCTGATTCAGGGTGGAATGGTTTCCCTTGTAAGTGGACCCAAGCACTATAGTTTGAAATTTGGGATGTAGACAATAAGAAACGTATGTTTAGAATAATTTCTAAGTTTAAAAGGAAAGTATTAGCACCTTTTTAAAAATTTTTTTAAATTGTATTTTAGATGAAGGTTTACAGAACAAACTATTTTCTCATTAAACGGTATACGTATTGTTTTATGACATTGGTTAACAACCCCACGACATGCCAACGCTCTCCCTTCTCAACTTTGGCTTCCCTATTACCAGCTTTCCTGTCCCCTCCTGCCTTCTAGTCCTTGCCCCTGGGCTGGTGCACCCCTTTAGTCTCATTTTGTTTTATGGACCTGTCTAATCTTTGTGAACCTCAGGTGAACCTCAGGAGTGACTTCATTACTGAGCTAAAAGGGTGTCCGGGGTCTGTACTCTCAGGGTTTCTCCGGTCTCTGTCAGGCCGGCAAGTCTGGTCTTTCTTTTTGAGTTAGAATTTTGTTCTACATTTTTCTCCAGCTCGGTTTGGGACCCTCTGTCGTGATCCCTGTCGCAGCAATCGCTGGTAGCTGGGCACCATCTAGTTGTGCTGGACTAGTCTGGTGGAGGCTGTGGTAGATGTGGTCCCTTAGTCCTTTGGACTAAGAAATTATTAGTATCTTTGTCAGTAAAGATCCTTTTTTTGCAATCTCTTGGTTGTATGCTTAATTGTAAGTGCTTAATAGATGCATTTGCATTCTTTTCTAACGTACTACAGGCACTAGTATCTGAAGCTGTGAGATGGTGTGATGCAGTGGGTACAGGGAAAGGAGGCCAGGGGCAGGAATGCATACATATTTGAATTTTTATTACAGAGGGCAGTTGTCATAGCCACCTGACCTTTGACACTGCTTAGGAAATATCATCTCCTTGCCTGCCTCTGGCTATGCTTTATCCCTTGACCAGTCTAGATGTGGGCACATCCCTCAAGCACTTTGCCAGCTCTCCTTTCAGGCCCCAGTTACTTCCTGTTCCCTTCAATGTCAGCTCCTTTGAGAAGCCTGAGGCTCCGCAAGACAGAGATATAGACTCAAAATAAGATATAGCCCCTTATTTTCTGTATACACTCCCTCTCATCTTCTTTTAACATTAGTGTTATTAGTTGCCTTCCAGTCAGTTCTGACTTACAGAGGCCCAGTATACAAAAGCATGAAACGTTGCCTGGTCCTGTGCCATCTTCACAATCATTGGTATGCTCAAGTCCATTGTTGTGGTCGCTGTGTATATATGCAGTGTCTTCCAACCAGGGAGCTCATTTTCCAGAACTATATCAGACAATATTCTGTTGTGATCCATAGGGATTTTATTGGCTAATTTTTAGAAGTAGATTGTTGGGATTTTTTCTTAGTCTGGAAACTTGGCTGAAACCTGTCCACCATGTGTGTCTCTGCTGGTGTTTGAAATGCTGGTGGCATAACTTCCAGCATCATAGCAACACCCAAGCCACCACAGAATGACAAGTTGGCAGACAGGTGGTGGTCTTTGAACTTAGAGGATTGTTAAGATCAACACTCCTACCTGTGCCCTGGGTCTTATCCCACCCATTTCCTTTTGGAGTTCTTACTCAAATTCAGCCTGTCTTCTGCTTCCCATCCAAAAGTCTACAAATATACCTAGCTTTCCCTTGTCACAGTTGACTACACACACACACACACACACACACACACACACACACACGTACACACTAGCTTAATCAAGAACTGGTCATGGGGCTGCACCAGAGATGAGCTTCCTGGTTGCCAAGAATTAGGGGAGTCAGTGGGGTTGGAAGATCATGCAAGACAGCTGAGGCCTAAATACCAGGAGAAGAGTTAGAAGGAGCACCAAACCCAGAGGGAACCAGAGAATGAAGAAACCACAGAGCTGAAACCGACTATCAAAACAGTATTCATAAAGGGCCTGTTGTTGTTAGGTGTTGTCAAGTCGGTTCTGACTCATAGTGACCCCAAGTACAGCAGAAAGAAACACTCCTCGGTGCTGCGCCATTCTCAAAATCGCTGTTATGCTTGAGCCCATTGTTGCAGCCACTGTGTGAATCCATCTCGTTGAGGATCTTCCCCTTTTTCACTGACCCTCTACTTTAACAAGCATGATGTCATTCTCCAGGGACTGATCCCTGCTGATAACAAGTCCAAAGTATGTGACGCGAAGTATCACCATCTTTGCTTCCAAGGGGCACTCTGATTGTACTTCTCCCAAGACAGACTTGTTCATTCTTCTGGCAGTCCATGGTATATTCAATACACCACTGTAATTCAAAGGCATCAATTCTTCTTCTATCTTCCTCATTCTTTGTTCTTCTCAAACCTGAGATTTTGCCAGCACTGTTCTATACCCATCACTCTGATTACTCTGTTCTTCCTCTACTCATCCTGACTGACCCTGAACAACTGTCTCAAACTGAGCCCTGCAAGTCTTTTATGCATCAAAGCTCAAAAATTGAACTCACCCAAAACTCTTTAGAAAAATATGCTAGCATATTAATGCAAAGTTCAGTTTACAAAATGCAAAAGACTTACTGTACATAAGTACTCAAAGCCTGTTTTTATAAATGTACACATTAGATATTTTCCTTTGAGAAATGGTTCAGTAGAGCTCTTACTCTTTCATCTAATTAATAACCATTAGTGTTCTGTAGCATTTCCCTGAGGAAGGATTTTAAAGGACTAGAACAATGTCACTGGGGGACAGAACTTCTAAATTCAGAAGTTGACAAACCAATCATTCTGAGATCGAACACTTAAGTTCTCATGACTGGGTGCCATGATTCTTAGTCTTCTGGACAAATGTCATCAATAAAGATGAACTCTGAGAGAGTCAGTTATTCTTTTGTTTTTCTGGTATAATGCAATTCAGGAAGAGATGGCTTCAGTTCAACATTTAATTTATACTTATAAAAATTATAGATCTTCTGTGGTATACTAAAAGCTAACCAGGCATGAAAGAAGACACCATTCCACTGTAACGTTGTCATTTGAATGCCAGTGGTGGCCTCCTCAACTTCAAATCCAACAGCCTTTTTCTCAGCTTTCTTTCTTCCTAGTAATAAGATATGTATTTTATACTCTACAGAGAATGTGACTTCCCTTCACTTCTCTGTTTGTTCCTATGTAGTGCTACTCAACTTCCTGTATTTAATGGTCTGTTCTCTGAGCTACTTGAAGGCAGGGATTTTCTCTTCTCAGTGCCTAGCTGGTTCACAGCTGTGATTCATTCACTGCTCTTGAGTGAATAAAAGGGTGAACTCCACGTTTCTTATCATTGATCATTCCTTTTTGAAATTCCTTCACCATCCTCATTCCCTTCCCTTCCTCTCCTCTGACGTGAAAGTTCTGTGTTTATCCCTGTTCTCTTCCTACATCCTCCTCCTTAACTGTTTCATTTCACTAGTGATTCTTTACGTACCACCTCTTGATCTGTGACTCTTCTGTTATTTCCAACCTTGACCGTTCCCCTGTGTTTCAGGTCTTCACCTCTAAGGCATTCTCCTGACACTAGAAGTTTTGTTGTTGGACTCCACATGTGCAGAGTAGAACTGCTCCATAGCATTTTCAGGGCTGTGGCCTTTCAATAGCAGATCACCAGCTCTATTTTCTGAGGTGCCACTTGTTGGGTTCGAAACACCAAGCTTTTTATTAGTAGTTGAGTACTTAACCAATTTGCCCCATAGATTAAGAACACAATGTGTCAGAAACAAAGCCAGGATTTTTAGCATGCAGGCCAGCTGCACTCCTGATTTCCGCAATACCACTACTAGTCTACATGCCACCTAGCCTCAAAACACTGAATTCATCTTTTATTCGTTTTTGTCCTTCGCATCCCCATCTAGCCAGATACAAGTCCTCTTATCACTGCCATTTCAGTGTCTGTCCTATTAGAATGGAATGTTTTGGTCCTTCCATTTTAAACTCACCGTTTGGATCCCACTGTTCTTGTCTAATATACAAGGGACCAGAAATGGGAATTACATTTGGCAGGCAGAGCAACAAAACCAAAACCAAACCCTTTGCTGTTGAGTTGATTCCAACTCATTGCGACCCTATCGGATAGGGTAGAACTGCCCCATAGGGTTTCTAAGACTGCCACAGCTTTGTCCCACAGAGCAGCTGGTGGGTTTGAACCACCCTTTCCATTAGCGGCCAAGCACTTAACCACTATACCACCAGGACTCCTTGACAGTCAGGGTGTCCATAAAGATTTTGGAATAAGAGCCCAGTAAAGGGTTTTAGTTTCTCAGCAATGCTATCTAAAGGTTTTTGCTTACAATTTTCTAATGAATTACCTGAGAAATGGTGCAAACCTTATACCTAGAAATCATAATGAACATTACTCTTAGATGATATAATGGAAAATAAGATCAGCCACAGCTAACAGGGCAAATGATAAACTTGTATATTTCTAGAAAATTGAAGGAAAGTTAGATCCTCTACAGTCACAACTTAGATCATAAAATATGACCTGAGTCAATTGGCCTTCATGGAACTACTGGCCACAAAAGAAAATTCACGTTAACAGAATCTAAAATGGTAAAATCTGTTATGGAGAACAAAGCAAAACAGAAACCAAAATCTAACAAAAGTAATTGATAAACCACTTATTGGTTGGTAAAGTTTTCTGGGGGAAAAGTGAATTTATCTCAACAAAGATAATTTCAGTAAAATAAGAATAAAAGTAGGAACAACTAGAAGCAGTTTCTCGTATCTGTTTTAAAAAATCGATCAAGGAATTAAGATGATTTAACGAGGAGTACTCTGGAGAGGTTGTATATTCCGATAATAATATTCATACTCAAAATGTCTTGATGATAAAAATGATAATGTGAAAATAGCTACTGGGCCAACATGGCGTGGCCAAAACAACATAACAAAACATCCCTCCACTTTCCTCTCCTCACTGATGCCACTTGATTAAGACCTTGTGGTGCATTGGTTAAGAGCTTGGTTGCTAACCAAAAGGTCAGTAGTTTGAATCTACCAGCTGCTCCTCAGAAACACTACGGGGCAGTTCTACTCTATCTTATAGGGTCATTATGAGTTGGAATTGACTCGATGGCAACAAGGTTTTGGTTTTACTTCTGAAAAGGAGCCCTGGTGGTGCAGTGATTAAAATGCTCAGATGCTAATTGAAAAGTTGATGGTTGGAACCCACCAACCACTCCATGGGAGAAAGATGTGTCTGCTTCCTTAAAGATTTACAGCCTTGAAAACCCTGTGGGGCGGTTCTACTCTGTCCTATAGTGTCACTATGAGTCACAATTGACTTGCTGGTGATGGGTTTTTTGGTTGGTTACTTCTGAAATGGCTTTTGTTCTCTGTGCCTGCAATGAGTTTCCCAGCTCTCAAACTTCCCCAATATCATGCACTGTGTTAGCATTTTCAAGGCCAGTTCTCATCCTGCATTGATGTTTAGTGATGCGATTCTTGCGCAGCCTCTAACTCAGTACCTCATCACATGTGCTCAGTAATTTTTATATTCCTGCCTATTTCCACAACTTTCCCTATGCCCAAATTCTTTAGCCTGCCTTTGAAGATGCTCAATTTACTTACCTGCTCTCTAACACAGCAGTTTTATCTCCGCATTTTCTCTTCTCTTTTCTTTGCCTTTCTTTTTTGCATGCTTTTTTTACCCTCCAGAAACCTGCTCACTCCTCTTGCAACACATTCTTGTTACTCAGCTGTCCTCATGCAAGTTCGTACATCCGGATTGCTCTCTCCATCATTTATTCTGTTCTTGTGCGCTTCACTTCAGTGCCATCTCTTTAGGGAAAACTTCTCTTACCTTCTCTTAAACAAATGTGAGTTCTACCTCCTTGTAAACAACCCAGCCCTTTTTCTTTATGCTATGGTGGGGCTTAGCACATTGTGTCCCGAACTTCTCTCCCTAAGATTGATTTTAGCTTTCGTGAAGTTGGCCTCTGACTCATGGCAACCTCATGTACAACAGAAGGAAATGCCGCCCAGTCCTGAACCATTCTATGATTGGTTGTGGATCAGACCATTGTGATCCACAGGGTTTTCAGTGGCTGATATTTGGAAGTTACAAAAATTGCATGGTGGCATCAGACCTCGTCTAACCTCACAAGGGGGAAGAGAGAGAATCAAGATCAGCATCAACTCAAAGCTGATGATTCCTATGAGATAGAGGTCAACCATACCTCCCCTCTTCAAACTTCTTACCAATTCTGACACCAGCTGTCCTTCCCATGTTCGTTAGTTTGTTGTAACACAGAACAATACTCATGATTATGAGGCTTATTAAGGAAGTAACAGGTACAACTCGGGATCAGGATCAACAGGCTACGACTTAGGATCAGGAAGCATGTAAGCAAGGTCTGGAAGGGTCCCCCAAAGCAGACAGCATATTCCTTCCTTCTTCAGTGCAGAACAGCTCTCTCAGCTCCTCTTGGCTATGCAAGCGAACAGGTCCTTCTCTCTGCTTGGCCTCTTCTTGGTCCCCTCAGGACAGGCTCCTCTTGGTCCTGGCTTCTGCCTTGCCTGGATAAGTGTTACAAAGCTCTTTAGCTGCATCAATAAGTGCCTGGAGGTACCGCACTCCACCAGAAAGCCTGCCAGGAAGCCCTCTTGTGTCTATCTCCTGGTTCTGCTGCCACTGTTTCTTTGCCACCACTTCTTGCCATCTCATGCTGTCTCTGGTGTTACAGCTCTTTCTGTCTCCTGGGTCTAGGAGGTTCTCAACACAGAGACCCCAGGTTCAAAGGATGCACTCCATTCCTGGCTCATCTTCTTGATGGCAGTGAGGTCCCCTTCCTAGCCTTAGGGATTGGCCCATTTTAAGCCTAACCAGATGGCAAAACTGAGCAATCCCCTCGTTAGGGTTCTACGTACCTTATTTGCATGATCCCACCCATGCAAGGCTTCCATGTACCTTATTTGCATTATTAGCAAGCTGTCTAATCCCCTTGGTGGGCCACAAGCACTTTATTTGCATATTCCCACTCAGTCATTTTGTAGGAGTCACAAGGCCATGGATACGTGGGCTATATTAGGTAATTCACTGTACTATAGAAGTAGATCTCCAGGTATTCCTTCCTAGTCTGTCTTAGTCTGGAGACTCCATTGAAACCTGTTCAACATCACAGCGACATTCAAGCCTCCACTGACAGATGGGTGGTGGCTGTACATGAGGAACATTGATTGAGAATCACAACAGGGTCTCCCACAAGGAAGGCAAGATTTCTACCACTGAACTACTGAAAGGTAGGGGTTATGCATGAATATTTCAGAAATCTCAAGAGGTCAGATGCAGTGTCTTAAAAATGTTAAGTATTGATTAACTATTACCTGTCCAACTACATGATAGCAAAGTGACAAGATGTCTTTGTGGAGACCAACCTGATAAGACAAGTTGCCAAGCTGTGGAAGAAGTACACATTCAACTAAGTCACAGTGGTGGAAGAGAGGCGAGGTTACCCGCAATAAATTAGGAATCACTAGAATGTAAAATTTTCTTATAAATACTTCTAGACTCTCTATTTTTCCTTCTCTTATGTCTCTTTCCCAAATACTTACGTTAATAGCTATGCATTTGGAAAACAAATAATGTATTGCATTCTCATCTCTCTTTATGTACTTTCCTTTTTCTTTTGGAGGTTCACGTTCAGGAGAAGTTTAGGGAGAGGAACTGGTGGTAAGAGAAAGGACCTTTCTGTGGGAAAAGGTTGATTCTGACTCTGCAGCATAATTGGTTAGCACATGATTAAAGATAGCAGTGTTTCCAACCACTACACAAGTGTCTGAATTCCGTCTGCTAAAAATATTCCTGACTTTCCTATTAGTCAGAATCTATTTTAAACTTTTCACTTTCATTGAAATGAAATTTCCCTGCTGGGCAGATCAATGTTCAATGCATTCACTTTCTTGTATATATGTCCAACTCTAAAGTTGTTCCAAATTAGTGTCTGCTTCATTACTGTATAATGGGATTTTTCTAGTCCTTGGCTATGAGTCGGAATTGACTTGAGGGCACTGGGGTTGGCATCTCAATGATTTAACATTTTCAAAGATCCTATTAGCATTACCATATTCAAGAAGAAAAGCAAAGATACTAACTCTTTTGGAATTCCTTGGGACCATTTGCTTGTCTCTGGCACTTATTACCAAGACCCTTGATAATGATATGTTCCTATCACAAAGTCACAATGTGCTTTAACTATTCCCATTCTGCGCTAATAAATTACCAACTCTTTTCCTGTAATCCAGAACATGCTTTTTCTATTATCTATTAGTTTAAATAAGAGTAGAGAGTGAGCATATGAAGAATTTACCACTACCTCAACTAATTGGTAAACTGGCATGAGATAGTCAAAATGAAGTCATTTATATTTGCCTAAGCTTGTGATAGAAAGGGAGTGGGGCCAATAGGGAGTGGGGCCAATAGAAGATGTAACAAAAGTAACCTTGTCATTTGACTTAATCAGTCCCAGCCACTGGAAATTTCCAGGTATCTCTGGAGATTTAAGAGCCCTGGCAGCACAGCAGTTAAGAGCTTGGTTGCGAACCAAAAGGTCAGCAGTTTGAATCCACCAACTGCTCCTAGGAAACCCCATGGGGCATTTCTACTCTGTTCTGTAGGATTGTTATGAGTTGGAATCCACTGAAGGCAATTTTTTTTTTAATGGAAATTTAAGGAGCCCTGGTGGTGCAGTGGTTAAGCACTTGGCTGCCAACTGAAAGGTTGATGGTTTGAACCCACCAGCAGCTCTGTGCGAAAATGATGTGGCCGTCTGCCCCTGTAAAGAATCCAAACTTAAACCCATCGCCATTGAGTCAATTCTGACTCATAGCCACCTTATAGGACTGAGTAGAACTGCCCCATAAGGTTTCCAAGGCTGTAAATCTTCAGGAAGCAGGCTGCCACATCTCTCTCTCGCTGAGCAGCTCGTGGGTTCGAACTGCCAACTTTTGGTTAGCAGCTGAGTGCTTAACCACTATGCCACCAGGGCTCATTTTCTGATAAAATAAATACATTTCTAGTCCAATGGAAAAAAAAATTCAGAATTTTCCAGATTTGAACAAATTCTCAAGATTTCCGATTTACTTTTATAGGAAGCAATTTTTTCTAAAGTTTCAGCCTCTTGAAAATTTTTCTCACCCAAGGAGTATAGCCATAGTAATAAAACAACCATTTTCTCTTTAAGTACAAACCATCCTGCAGATTGGTGTACTAGAAACATTTTGGTTATTTCCCCCTTGTTAATTAATATGTTGAAATCAATTAGGC